>NC_092247.1:6574560-7269560 GCF_036320965.1 Panulirus ornatus | reverse complement strand
GTAAAATACACCTTCATCACCACCATCATCAGGTGGTCTAAGTTAATCATCACTTCATTAGGTAGACTATGTCTACTAACACCTGTCATGGACACCCATAGCAATGAAGGCTGCAGGTGAGGACACCCAGCACTTAGAGTAGCGGGCGAGGACACCCAGCAATGAGGGAAGCAGGCGAGGACACCCAGCAGTGAGGGAAGAGGGCGAGGACACCCAGCAATGAGGGAAGCAGGCGAGGACACCCAGCAATGAGGGAAGCAGGCGAGGACACCCAGCAATGAGGGAAGCGGGCGAGGACACCCAGCAGTGAGGGAAGAGGGCGAGAACACCCAGCAATGAGGGAAGCAGGCGAGGACACCCAGCAATGAGGGAAGCAGGCGAGGACACCCAGCAGTGAGGGAAGCAGGCGAGGACACCCAGCAGTGAGGGAAGAGGGCGAGGACACCCAGCAATGAGGGAAGCAGGCGAGGACACCCAGCAATGAGGGAAGCGGGCGAGGACACCCAGCAGTGAGGGAAGCAGGCGAGGACACCCAGCAATGAGGGAAGCGGGCGAGGACACCCAGCAATGAGGGAAGCGGGCGAGGACACCCAGCACTGACACGGCTGTCATGTAGGCGTGCATGGGAAGGTCAGACAACGAAAGACCTCATGAACCTTTGACGAGGTTAACTGCTGAAGAACTGGACCAGTCACCTAGATTTAAAATCGCCAGAGATAATGTAATAAAGCAGAATTGATTCAGTGTCTGAATATAACGATGGTAACCAAATACAACTTGCCCTTGAATAATCACATTACACATTGCCTAAAACAGTAGCAGTATAACCAAACAGTAGCACTATGGATAACAAAAGCACTTCTCTGGCAAAATTAATTTTTTTTTGACAGCTGAATAACTAAGTCTGTCTTGATTACTTCATGATTCTAATTATGTCTTTATCTTTCATTTCTGGTATTATTATTTTTTTTTCACTACAGAGCTCCACCAACCCGGGTAATGTTAATGAAATATTTCCAATCTGAAAACTTACTCAAACTGACTGGAAATGAATGAAGGATATACAGCCTTTTTCCCCCTCATTTATCTATCATATTAATATTGGTCCTTCATTCAGCCATCAATTTTCCATACCATTTTGTAAATCATTAATTAAATGATCTTCTGTCCTGTATTGTAGTGATTTGACGAAGGCGCTGATGTAGGGTTGCCGGGAAGTTACAAATCATAGGTTGCACGTCACTTCGTCTAACCCCAAGTCTTTCTCTCCCTACAGCTGGGGGCGCCGACGCAGGTCTCCCTGGCCCAAGGTTCGTTGGTCAGATCGCCAACGTGACAGTGACGGCGGGTCGTAATGCTGTCCTCACCTGTACTGTTGAACACCTCAGAGGATACAAGGTGAGCGACTACCTCTCCTTTCAAGCTCAGTGTCTATCTCATCCGCTACCCAGCTCAGGGTCCTCTCTCATAAGTTACTCAGATATAGGGTATGGGATCTATACCTTTGCCCACTTGGCTGCTTTTCCCCATTTCTTTCTCGGGAGCCTTCTACCCTACTGTCTTGTCTCCAACATGAGATAAGGACTCTCGGGACAATAACACCGTCTCGTACCAGGTAACTTCGTCACCTGTTATCCGTCCTTCCCATGTACTCCTTATCAACAGAGGCGTCCCTCAGGGTTCTATTCTGCTCCTTTCTCTAACCATATTTCATAGCTCTCGACCTCCTTATGTCTTCCCTAAGAGCGACACGCTGCTTCCTTTTCCAAAGGTCAGTTGTCTATTTCCTCCAAAACTCTAGATAATATTTTTCCTCTTCTTTCCTCGCCCCTCTTTTTCTCTAGTCCATTTCTAATGTCTCACTTGAAGTCTGATCGCGATAAGAACTCTCTTCATGACATGAAATACAGTAGTGTTGTGATGGTGACGATGGTGGTGACGGTGTTACGGTGGTTGGGATGGTGACGGTGGTGGTGATAACGCTGGTCTTAGTGGCGATGGTGGTGGGAGAGAGAGAGAGAGAGAGAGAGAGAGAGAGAGAGAGAGAGAGAGAGAGAGAGAGAGAGAGAGAGAGAGAGAGAGAGAGAGAGAGAGAGAGCACAGATGATGATCACCGACACTCACTCAAGAGCAAGCGTCGGGTCCGAGACTTGAACTCACAGTTAATGGCCGTCTGTTGGCCTGAGAGTTCCTTTGACAGTTTGATAAGTTGGCTGGATCGGTGCGCTGACCCCCCCGTCTCCCCACGTCCCAATTGCACCCATCTCCCCACGTCCCAACTTACCTCCCAACTCCCCCCCCCAGCCGTTCCCTCACCCTCACGTCAACAATTTCCTGCTCGACGCTCAGGCATCTCTCTCACAGCAGTCCTTCGCGTCAGGCTTTGGTAAATCCCTCGACATAATCGATGGAACAAAGAACGTAAGGCATGCGTAATTCTTCAGGCATTTCCTCGGGCAGTGATCTGAGGCTGCAGTAGATACTGGAGGTTGTATGTCCTTAGGCAGATGGGATTCTACCCTACTGTCCTGTCTCCACCATAAGATAAGAACTCCCAAAGTCAATACTAACGTCCAGTGCCACTTCCTTAGTGCGTGGCGGAAGGAGGGAGAGACTTGAGGGAGGGAAGTGAGTGAGAGATAGTTGAGGTAAAAGGTAAGGGAGGGAGACAGGCAGGACCATGTTTCATGGGCATTAAACCCCTGGACCTCATGGGTGAAGTCTTACGTGTGGATGCACTGCAGACCACAGTAGCATTTACTACTGAGGACATGGTTGTCACCATTTCCTGCATTAGCGAGGTAGCGATGAGAACAGAGGAAAGAGCCTGAGGGAAAATCTTCACTTGGGCCCCTGCTTGAGATTACACCACGAATGAATACAAAGGAATACAAAGCCATTAAAACAGCGACAGACCACATACGTATGTGTATGTGAAAGGAGGAAGAAAATGCCTGTGAATGAAGACAGAGGATGAAAGTATCTGCGTATATAGATGGCTGAAGGTAATACGAGTGTTTGAAAGATGCAGAAGTAGATTAGAAAGTGAAATGCGGTGATAGTGGCAGTGAAACACTGACGGAACTGTAATATGGAGGAGAGTCACTGTTCACTACACTCTATACAAACAGACATCTTTACTCCTTCACTGAATATTGTAACACTCGAATGGTGATGAATGTGTTGCGTTTCGATAATAACAACACAAGACAAGATCCAGGTGGGGGTACTGGGAGCAGTGTGTGGTGTGTTGCGGTGAACAATACTGTTTGGTGTGGGTGGTAGTGACGGTAATGGTTGCAGTGGAGGCCTGACAAATGATGGGGATTCATAATGACTGTAATGATCAGTGTTTTCCCCACTGGTAAATGAGTATCGAAGTGCTGTATGATGAGGGTGTGTAGGATGACGAGGTTTAGGTGATGGTTTGAGTTGTTGCATGACAGACACCGAGTCGTCACGAAGCGCAAATAAAGTAAATAGATTTCAGTTTGAGGACTGCTTTGCTGGTGTGCACCAAGGGAGTGCTACTGAAATCAGTAGATGAACGTCTGGTAATATATCATATATGTGTTGATGTTATCACTGACCCTGAGGCTATTCATACCATCTGTCCCCAGTAGTTACTTCGCCGCCAGCTGACTCCCTCCATCATAACTCCAAATAACAACTGTCTGCTCTCCCATAAACCTCTTCCCTGCTTCCCCTCTACCATAACTCCCATTATACATCTCCCCCCACCATAAGCTGGCCACCACCACTATCTGCCTACCTCCTCCCTACCTGCCATAACGCAGTCAACGCCGTCTGCCACAGACCCGCAAAAAAACTGAACTACCACCCGTTTGTTTATCTCCCTCTCTCTCTCTCTCTCCCTCTCTCTCTTGGCCGTAGGTGGCGTGGGTGCAGGTGGAGACGCAGACCATCCTCACTATCCACACATCAGTGATTACCCGCAACCCCCGAGTGGGACTCAGCCACGAGGGACACACCGTCTACCGCCTCCACCTGAAGGACGTCACCGAAGACGACCGAGGTTACTACATGTGCCAAATCAACACTGACCCCATGATTAACCAGAAGGGCTTTCTCCAGGTGGTAGGTGAGTCACTGTCTCTAGGTGGTTGATGAGTAGCTTTCTCCAGGTATTAGGTGAATCACAATACTCACGGGTTAGTGGAGTACCTATCTCCAAGCTGCAGGTGAACTGCATTCAATAAGTGTTAGCTGAGTAGTTATCTAATGATGGTATATAGGACAGAATGAGTCAGGTGAGTCACTTTCTCTAGACGTTAGGGGAGTCACGTCCTTTCAAATATTAGGTGAGTCCTCCATATTCCGTAGGTGGCACAAGGAACTTTACATACATATTGATGGCATCATCTAGACATCTAGGTGCCATGTTAGCATCACCTATGATTGCAGATCGTGGTAACACAGTCTTTCCATCGTGGTAACACAGGCTTCCGACGGTGGCAACACGAGTTACTGAACACTAGGGAACAATCTACGCACATCACAATCCAGACAATCAAAAAAGCGCGGAAAAACGATAACAAAATCTCTAACAATTAATTTTCTATGTATCTTCAATTGAAGATAATTCTAATGCATAATCTAACTTTTCTACTTACTTGTTGTAGAAGGTACAATGCTGCACGGGTTATTTTTCTTTATCATAGAGAGATCTACATTGGTTTGCTATAGCTTATCAAACTCCTGTCATTAAACTGTGTTAGATGGGATTAAAGTTGCCTCATTTCAACACAAGGTAGATGACTTCTACGGCAACTCCATGATCTCTTCCTTCTTGTCTGAGACGCAACTTGGATAGGAAGAAGTTTATTCTCTTGAGGGTACATTTTAGCATATCAGAGGAACAGACTCTCGACCATTCGTAATGAGCTTTTTGCCAACATGTTACGCTGATTGGATACTTATACATAACCATATTTCCAGATGTCGCGATGACATTATTAAAGACATATATTTACACCATAGGGTACTTCGATGTTACCCTGTGTGCCCTTGAAATAGACATGTCTTGTTTTACATCCCAGAGAACACTTTGTTGTGGTCCAATATAGTCTGGCATGACTTACATCATCCAATGTTCTATGACAACATCTAGAGGTATACAATCCTCTACGATACATTCAGTAGTCTGACCTCTTTGTTATACGACTTTGTTTTATTTCCTGATACAGTCCCTCGTGAGGTATGTTGTGGTATGTTTCTGAATACTTAAAGCTAATGTGGGGTACTCTGCAGTGCCTGGAACTCCCTCCTTTTGCCATGACAGTAGTAGCCCAGAATGCCCAAACACCCCTAGTCTTTGAATGTCCTAACAAACTTCATCTTTATTTACCATGTCAGTGTTCTTGCACAATCTAGCAGTGCCCTTAGATGCCCTAATAGTCCCCCTTACATACCAACGCACCTGTGGACCCTGACATGTCCTCGTTTTCCCCCCCTGACAGTGCCCCCGGATATCGAGGACACAGCGTGGACGGGGGACTTGGTGGTGCGGGAGGGAACTAACGTGTCACTGGAGTGTAAGGCAAGGGGCTACCCGCCTCCCGTCGTCACCTGGCGTAGGGAGGACCCACACGATCCCACCCATCACTGTGAGTACGACCAGTGACACCCTTCTTGACCCCTACTTCAATGTCTTTTTTTCTGCTTCTTCTTTCCAGGGGTGACTGATGTCACTCAGCCTAATGCAACATTGAACAGGTCGATTGTTCAGAGATTTAAGAATGTTGTTTGAAGTTCCTCGCCTGGTTGTGGCACGTGTGTATGAAATTATTCGTAGTTACCAACTTGCACCGTACCAATTCACATTTCCCACTATGTCGTATCTGATACAACGTCATAGCACAATCGTTCACCATTATTTCCTGAATCTTTATGTAGTCTCTGACTCTAAGGGAAGAATCTTTTTGTCTTCAGTGTTCTACTTCATTATCCCTCTTACCTACCTCCCTCGGTAAGATCCGTCTCCACAAACTTAGTTGTTATTTCCCCTTTGCAGTCTTCACAACCCTAGCAATTATTTTCCCTCTGCAGCCTTCACAACCCCATCAATGATTCACCCTCTAAGGCCTTCACAACCCCAGCAATGATTCCCCCTCTGCGGCCTTCACAACCCCAGCAATGATTCCCCCTCTGCGGCCTTCACAACCCCAGCAATTATTTTCCCTCTGCAGCCTTCACAATCCCATCAATGATTCACCCTCTAAGGCCTTCACAACCCCAGCAATGATTCCCCCTCTGCGGACATACACAACCCCAGCAATGATTCCCCCCTCTGCAGCCTAATACAACCCCAGGTCTTTACCTTTAACCACTATTCCTCCAGAATACAGATACATATATATTTATACACACTGCCTCTGACCTCCTCTCCCTCTCTGTTTGGTATTCCTGCATTCTGCGTTAGTGTTGTGAGTGACCCACTCCCTGGTCTCTCTTTCCATACCAATATATTCTATTTCAAATTCTTTTTCTTTACTTTATCTATTTTTTTTTCGCCTCCTCCCTTGGTCTCACTATTTCCCTCATAAATATTTGACTACGTTCGTGACGAACGAGTTTCCCCACTTAACACACTCCCTGGCTATCATATTCTGTTCTCAGAGTGGACTTTGCAGGTCTATGATTTCCTCACCTGTCGACAGTGTTATACATATCTATTTTCTTATCAATTATCGTTCTCTTGACTTCGAGTGCTACACCTCCCAGTATTTCTTTCCTGTATTCTTCCTTCATTGCCATTATTTCTTTCGCAGCTTTCGTTGGATGAAGTCTTGATCTCATTCTCTACCTACAGCTTTAATATTTCTACCATCCTCGGCGTAACTCATTTGTTGGCTTATTCCTTAAGCTTAATCTCTCATTCCCTTCAAGACTTCGACATTTTCTCATTGCATCAGTGTCTTATAGATGTTTTCATATCCATTCCTTTAGCGTCATCTGTCTCAACTTCTCTGATGGTGTTTATAATCTTGGTGATTTCACTTTGAGGTTTTTTGTGTTCCATAGCCACGGAAACTGCACTTGGCGTCTGTCTTTGCCGGGAGAAATATCTTTGGACTCACCTGAACTGTTCAAGGTTCAATCGAACTGGCGTCTCTTTACCTGTTCTGTTCTGTGTATGTGTGTGTGTGTGTGGTGTGTGTGTGTGTGTGTGTGTGTGTGTGTGTGTGTGTGTGTGTGTGTGTGTGTGTGTGTGCTATTTGCAAATATCTTCTGTATTTCAATATTCCTTTTCGTCATTTGATTTTGTGTCATGACAGAGAAAAACAGAAATCATGCAGTGAAGGTATTTCTTCCCCCTGCTGTCACTAACTGAATGAGATCCATTCACTTACATATAGTATAACTAACTCTTTTATTGTATCAAGATTCGAACCTACCATTCGCGCAAGTACTCGAACGACGGTTCGAGGCTTCGGATTCCTCGAATCAGATATTCATGAGGAAAATGGATTCAGGTAAACTTGTAATGCATGAGTGACTTTACGTAGTTCCTGGCCCGTGCATGTAGCGTTGCACCTGGTGCCTGAAGTCCCCAAGTTACGTTATAGATGTTTGGGAGTGGAGGCGGGACCCGGTGTTGGCATTCAGTACAGTCATACACAATAATAAACCTGTACAAGACATCTTAAGACACTACAACTATCATTCACTTTCCTAATTACTCTACCAATCAGCATCGCTCTACAGACGCATCTGGTATGCTGAGGGTATATCAAACGAATGCAGCATCACTACATATACGCTCACAGTATGATGAAGGTATACTAACAACCAACGCAGTATCACTATATACAAATCCAAAGTATGCTGAGGGAATAATAAACCAATGCAGCATCACTGCATATTCACATCCAGTGTGCTGGGGGTAAATATGTAGATAAGGCTTTAGAAATACATATCCAACAAACCACACACACACACACACACACACACACACACACACACACTTCAACAAACCTACATCATACTTATTTACACACTCTATAACGCTCTCCTTTATCTCCACTTGACCTATCCTGTTTAGCCTCTTCCACCCTTATAGGCATCCATCACAGGAGATTAAAAGCTGATGCATTAATATTCAAATATTAAAATAAACATCTGCCAATATATGTGAGAGAATCATTCAGATGCATGAGCTATCAGTCATCTATTTTCTTGACTGTTGTAATGATTGAAGGTGATACCTTCGTTTGAACTCGTAGCGAGAGTAACCTACATAATCTCTCCAGTGCTCAAAATCTTCCAACCAGAAGAACCACAATGAAGTCGAATCTTTTCCTTTATTCCAGTCCGTGAGTCTCCTGTACACTCCCTGAGGAGAAGACCTTCTATTTCTAGATGATCATCGAGTGACCGACTGTTTCGAAACCAGTGTTTTGTTATTGTTCGAAACGCGTGAATCTGACAGACACGCTAAGTGACACAGAATTCACAGGATTTTCCAACGCAAGTGCTCTCTCTCTCTCTCTCTCTCTCTCTCTCTCTCTCTCTCTCTCTCTCTCTCTCTCTCTCTCTCTCTCTCTCTCTCTCGTGATGCTGTCAATATCTTTACAATAAATCATAGCAGTACACAGTGCATGAATCAAACTATGCATTCTTTTTTTCCCCCACTGGACTGAATTTCACAGACATCAATCTAGGTTGTCACGGAAAGTCAGTCAAAAATTCACAACTGCTGTGCACCAATGCTTTACTCATTCTTTAAAGTAAAAAAAAAAAAACAGGAAAATTCATTATTTCGATAAGATGTACAGAGATATGCTAACCTGCTGATGGCCCAGGTGATGGTAGCTTACCCTAGTAGTGACCTCTAGGGGAAGGTTTTGTGTCGTGATTCAGGAGGCTTCGAAGTCGCTAGACCGTAGTTCGATGTCCCTAAGACACGTTATCCAAGGGTATATGGATTGTGGTTTCAAGCTCCCAGAGCAAATGTCACGCGATGGAAGGAAGAGATGCTTAACTTCCCAGGGAACATGTCAAGTGATCGTGAGAACAGTGTGGTGTGAGGCTCCCAGCTCATGTATCATGCAGTGGTAGAAACGGATGTTCAAGGCTCCCATGGAACATGTCTTGCAATGATAAGGATACGACTTCGAAAATACCAAGATACAGGCTATTCGATGCTAATCATCAAGGGATTATCTCCTTGGGGACGCTGACTTAATACTTTTAGCACGATGACTTACCCACATGAGTGCGATGACCCAAACCCCTTGAGTATGATGACAATCCTTAGAGTATAAAGACAACTCCTTCAGTATGACGACTTACTCCTTTGAGCGCGATGACTCAAACCCGTGAATGCGATGACTTATCATTTGAAAAGCATGATGAACACCGCATTCGGTAAAGAAGGCGTTGAGTCATATCAACATCAACCATCACTTCACGATACTTGAACAAGTGAAGTCATTATCATCGAGCCGATGGAGCCAAAGAAAACGAGAGGACCTCACACTTCGACTCGCACACATCGAAGTAGCTCTCCAACACTGCTTTCCGAGGGTCCTCGTTACCTACCACTGAACAACTTCAGGTGTGAGCGTACTCGCTCACACCTGAAGTTGTTCAGTGGTAGGTAACTGCAATGGACAGGCAGCTTTTTGCGGCGTCAAGACCTAACGGGAATGAGCAAGTGTGATTCGCAAGATGTCTTGAGCGAACGAGTTTTACTTGTGACTGAGGAAACACTTTTATCTATGGTAGAAAAAGGTATTACGGGTTATTCACACCGCAAAAAGGATGAATAAGATTTGAGGTGAAAGAGAAAATAGTAGGAGCGATTTGATTCGAAAATAAGGTATGGGAAGTACCAGATATCAGAGCGCAGGGGGAATATTGACATATATATCCACTCTGAGTGCGAGGGAGAAACTGAGAGGGAAATGGACAGACGAAGACAAGTGCGTCGACGTAAGGGTGCGTGGGAAGGGAGCGGAGCCCGTCGGCGAAGGGTGCGTGGTAAGGGAGCCGATAAGTAAGAGAGGGGAAGTGATGAATTAAGACTTAAATGGGGTGGTAACGGGCAGGAAATGGTGTCCCAAATGATTCTGGCCCCAAAAAATTGGGAGAGCGGATTATGGTTTTGTGGGGAGGGAGAGAGAGAGAGAGAGAGAGAGAGAGAGAGAGAGAGAGAGAGAGAGAGAGAGAGAGAGAGAGAGAGAGAGAGAGAGAGGAGGGGTGGGGGAAAGGGGGGAGGGTTGGCAGGGATTAGGCTGTCGAATAGTAAAGAGAGAAATTCTGTAGAAAGCAGGGAACTGTAAACTGTAATTCCAAATGAAATCAGGGAAGTAAATTGGAAAGGAAAAAATCGTGTTTAACCATGAATAATCGAGTGGAATTGGTAAGGCTTAAGTCTCTGACCAATTAGTAAGCAAGATTTGATAATGAAAACAAGGAATTGTGGGCTACAGGGTCTTTCTTCTGACTAAACTGGAATAGGAAGAAATATTCCTACCGCGAAGAGAATATTTCAAATTGAAAGTTAAGAGATGATTCGCGTCATCCAGAGACGTAATGTTTCATCAACGTATTGAAGAGAAACGCGAAAAATGGCGAAGAAGCGAGAGGTGCGCATTGTGTGTACGTGTGTGTGTGTGTGTGAGAGAGAGAGAGAGAGAGAGAGAGAGAGAGAGAGAGAGAGAGAGAGAGAGAGAGAGAGAGAGAGATGAGAGAGAGAGAGAGATGAGAGAGATGAGAAATGAGAGCACACAGGTAGAGCTGACGCCCGGACTCCATAACGGGGATTGAAACTTTGATGGCGAGTTTAGGGAAGGAAGTGCATATGTCTGGAGTGAAAGGGAACCGGACGAGAGAGAGAGAGAGAGAGAGAGAGAGAGAGAGAGAGAGAGAGAGAGAGAGAGAGAGAGAGAGAGAGAGAGAGAGAGAGAGAGAGAGAGAGAGAGAGAAGCACATACACAGAAGGAGACACAGAGAATAATACATGTCAGATCGCTCGGCGCCTCCTGTTCGTGATTTTCGGACACACAGGTAGTGGAAGGTGATCGAAGTGGTGGCGACAGATGAAAGCTGAATCCTGGCGAGAAAATCTAAGCTTGCGTCAGAGCTTAAGCCTTTCTCTATCTAGTTAGCTTGGCTCAGGTCAGCTTAAGTTAGGTTAGGCTACGTTAACTTAGGGTAAGACAGGTTAGGTTGAATTTTCTGTTAGGTTAGCTTAGGTCAAGATACATTAGGTTAGGTTGGGGTTGGGGGGTTAAAACGGAGTAGGAGAAATCAGGATGGATCAGATTAGGTTAGGTTAGGGGTAGGACAAGTCATGGAAGGTTTTGTAACCTTAGGAATGGTTAGGAACACAGATTATAACGGGTTAAGTTAAGGTACGATGGATTAAGATACATTTGGTTAGGACTGGTTATGTTTACCTAAGTTAGATTAGGACGGGCTATATTGTGTTAGTTGAGATTATGACGGCTGTGGTTAGGTTAGGTAGATAAGGATAGGTTATGTTAGAATAGGTTGGATTAGGACGAGTTAGGTTAGGTGAATTCTGGCGAGGGGGGAAAAAATATCGCGTTCGATCAAAGCTAAAGGTTTTCTCTGGCCTGTTTTGAGATGGTAGAGTTCGATACCATTTCTTTTTTCGACACATTTCTTTTCACATATGCCCTTTTTTATGCTTCTGTGAAAGGGATGTAAGGGGGGTGGGGTCAACCATTTTACTTCCGTTTCAGAGTAATTTTTCATGTTTTTTTTATTATAGTCATCGAATATATTTTTTTTAGTGAAAACATCTTAAAGAATGTCTCATAATGGGGACTTCTGAACTACTGAATATTATCTTTTTAAGAATGAAAATCCTCAGTTGCACTGCATGTTTAATACTATCTTCAATATATATATATATATATATATATATATATATATATATATATATATATATATATATATATATATATATATATATATATTTAATAAAATTTGTTGAATAAAGCACCATTATACATATCAGGCATAGCTTGCGCATGAATACCTAAATGAACACTGGATGTGAATGAAATAATGAGGATACATACGACACACGAACGTACGTATGTACGACGCCATACATCATGTATGAATGATTGATCATGACAACACAAGCGTTTACGTATTGATGACGAATGCGATGACATCTACGCGTACAAGATTGAAGATGCGCACGATTCACAAACATACACACACACACACACACTTTATATATATAAAGTGTGTGTGTGTGTGTGTGTGTGCTTGTGTTTATACATATACCTACACGTCTCTTCCCCTTAACGTGTAGGTTCAGGAACCCAAAAATGGCCTCATTCGCATACATATTCTCTAGCTGTCATGTATAATGCTGCCAGATGAGAGCCCAATACCCACAGCCAGGTCCCACAAGCTGTTCCATCGTTAACTTGGCGACTTCCAGAGCTCTCTTTCAGTCCAATGATAGCACGTCGTCCTCCATATACAGAAATCACTCTAACTCATTCTACCCTCCATGCACGCCTCTTATCCTCATGCTAAAGCACTCCGCATCTTCCAGGTCCTTTCCGTTCACATCTATACACAAGCCATCCTGTCTCACCCTTCTTGCGCGTAATTACATTACTTATATTCATATTTATTCTTAAGTTTCTCTCCTTCCCACTTTTACCCGGTCGCTGTCACCAGTTTCAGGATTCTGCCACCAGCGCCGTCTCATCTGCAAACAGCAAGTGATTTAAGCCAAATTCCCTACACCCCCGAACGATCTGTAGACTAGCAAACACGTATAAAAGGAAAAAGTGTAGGGAAATATGTCTTTCTGAAAAAAGATAAGAAAGTTTAGAGTGGAATATGACTGGTGTAATGAGTGGAACATGGGGGGTTGGGGGGTGAATGCACTCGTGCACCACAGATGGGAACAAAAAAATAAGGGGTGCTGGGGGGTGAGGCCTGTTTACGGCGAGTGGACACACGTAGGCTGACGCTTCTACAAATAACCCAGGCTGCCAGAGCCGTAAATCCTCCCTCGGACATATTTAAATAGCGAAAAGCCGGGGTGTTGGTAGTGATGGAGCGACCCAGCGAAGGATGGCGGCTTGCGGGAGGGCTGTGAGAGGGAGGGAGAGAGAGAGGGAATGTGATGGAGGAAGAGAGAGATAGGGAGGTGAACAGATAGTGATGGATACTGGGAAGGAGCTGGGGTAGGAAAATGACAAAGGGTGGAAGGAATGGATGGTCGGGATTGCCACAGATTGTCAATGATTAAGCAACATTTACTACTTCACTTCACCGTTATGGTTATGTCGTTCTATCACTTACAGTTATATTGAGCAAAATATCTAAATATCAAACAAAGATTCCCGTGTGTCTAACAATTTTCAAGTATTCCCTTCCAAGATATTCGGCTTCAAAATCAAATATTCCCTATCAAGACACTGATTGTCTAGTATTCATCAAATATTTCCTTAATACACATACTCTGTGTAGCGCTCCTTCAAATATTCCATACGATAAAACTGGTAGTACAAGGGAAGTTCTATTTAAAACTTAACTGATAAATCAGATACCCAGAGCACCTTAACTCACGTGGATTGATAGACAATTGCTTCAACCGTTCCCACAAACGACGGTAATTGGGATGTCCCCATTAACGAGGCAATTAGAGGAGGAAACAAGGAGGACTGGCTGTTAGGAAGAAGCTATCAACACCAGCAAAAGTAAACTGGATAATGGAGAGTGGTTTACTGGGGGGGGGAGGCATATTGGCCGAGGGATGGATCACCCCTTGTTTAATTTAATTACACTGCGGGGAGAGACCCGAGTGTTGGAGAGAGAGAGAGAGAGAGAGAGAGAGAGAGAGAGAGAGAGAGAGAGAGAGAGAGAGAGAGAGAGAGAGAGAGAGAGACGGAGTGAGTGTATGCGGTGAGGACTGGTGTACTGAGAGTGAGAGGGATGGTGGGAGAGGCAGGGAAGAGGAAGCGTATGAGGGCTAGTGTGACAAGAGTGAGGACTGGTGTAGAGAGTGAGAGGGCTGGTGGGAGATGAAAGGAGTACATAGAAAATATAGATAACAGGTCAATGACGAAGATATCTACTTGTTCTTACATGACAAGTGCAGCCAAAAGGAAAGGGAATGGGAGAGAACATGCATTGCTGAAGTAAAGGAAGCATGGAATCTAATAGGAAAGAATATATTGGCACTTATCCATACTGTCGCACTCCACTAAGCCGTACCGAACTACACTCTGGAAATGGTTTCAATCACGGAGGCCACTCTATTTTAGTCTTTAATATAAGACACATTTCTTTACTTTCCTTCATACTTGATCGCCCTTTCCCGCATTAGCGTTGTAGCGAGAGGAACACACGAAGAAAGGCCGCATCCGCTCACATCCATTCTCTAGCTGACATGTGCTATGCATCGAAACCACAGCTCCCTATCCAAATCCAGGTCCCACAGACCTTTTCATGGTTTATCCTGGACGCTTCTCATGCCTTATAAAACCAAACTGGTGAAATGGTTGTGAAGTGGTGACAGTAACAATAACATTAGCGGTAACAGCACCACCAACACTAACAACAACAACAAGAGTAGCAGTAACAGCACCATCAGTAAGGGAAACAGCAACAGTAACAGCAGAGCAGTAGCAGCCACTCCTGCACACCACAAGCCATCAATGGGTACAGCGGGCCAGCCACCCTTGAGGCAGGGCGGGAGAGGAATGTATTGTCATGAGTGATTTTAATGGACTCGGGGAGGGTTGGCAGAATGAGCCAGGCAATATAACAATTACTGATGTATGGAACCAGGTCCGAGGGAGTCTGGACAATATGGCGTTTGGAAAACTATGGGACGTTGTGCCACTGAGGTAGTAATGTATAGATGTAAAATATAGGCCGGCGGATTTGGTCATTAAACTTTGAGTTTTGAGGTGAATTATGTGGGCAAAATTTTGAAAGTGTCAAATGCTAAGTTAAACAACACACACACACACACACACACACACACACACACATATATATATATATATATATATATATATATATATATATATATATATATATATATATATATGCCCATATCACAAAAAACACATGATTGTATGAATGTTGAAAAAACTACAAGGAAAAGGAAACACGAGATCATGAAGGCTTCCGTGCATTAACATATCTTCAGAGGAAGCTGTGTTAATACTAAAAGGGAAGGGAGCGGGGGGCTGGAAATCCTCCCCTCCCGTTTATAATTTTCCAAAAGAAGGAACTGAGAGGTGGGCCAAGTGGGGATTTACCCTCTAAGGCTCACTCTTCTGTTCTTAACGCTACCTCGCTAACGCGGGATAAGGCGAATATGTATGAAAAAAAAAAAAAAAAATATATATATATATATATATATATATATATATATATATATATATATATATATATATATATATATATATATATATGAATCCATCCAGGAACACCTGCCCATCTACCCTTCACTCCCACTCATACATGCAGTGCAATTAAGACCCTGAAATACTCTCCTGCCACAGACCCTGACGACACATCAAACTTTCACATATAACACATTGACTAAGATGAAACCCATGCACTCTCAGGTATCATCATGTACATCCGGCCACTACCTGCCTACACAACAAAATCCTTAACATCTGAAACTTTCCAACAGAGTACTAGTCTTAAAACCCATCAAACTATCCAACTTTCCCTCTTCTTACCACACCACATCACTTCCCTCCTTAGTATCAGAATCAAGCGCAGTATACTACTCTCACGTACTAATGTGGCTTCAATCCTAACCACTCCACCACCAAACTACACACAGACACCAGACACCACTCAACACATCCTAAATGGCTTCAACCAACCACAACCCCTCTGCATAAAGGCTAAGTGAAAAGGACTAAGAACACAATAACAAGTCGAATTCAGACGTGTGCCATTCGAGTGAAGATAAGTGCGTCGCGTCCAAGCTCCCGGCATGGCACACTATCGTTCAAAACGTGAAAAAAAACTAAACTCTTTTCATTCCGACACTAGCAAGAATGGCCTCATGGTACGGAACGTGAGGGACATGGAACGCAGTGGATTTAAGGGGAGAGAGGGAAAAACCATTTGACATGCCGGCATCACCTTCCTCCTTCCATGCTCTTTCCATGTATGAAAATTTCCATGTAAGTAACGTGTGTGTGTGTGCGTGTGTGTGTGTGTGTGTGTGTGTGTGTGTGTGTGTGTGTGTGTGTGTGTGGCAATCATAATTACCATGTTGTCATTTCCCAATTGAGTGAACCCAGACCCAGTTATCGCTGTGCCTCTGCAGGAGGACCATCATCTGACACTAACTAATTCCCTCCAGCTATGTGGTACGACTCTTGGGTATGAAACCCGGATTCTTTGACCTGAACTGACCCTTAAGGGTCAGGTCAGGTCAAAGGCCAGGCCATGATACAGAGGATCGTACCGTCGTCCTTAAGGATTCTACCGTTCAACCCAAAAGTCGTACCGTCGTGCTTAAGCGCTGTACCGTCCTGCTCGAGGACCATGCCATCGTGCTCAAAAATGTTCAGCGCTCGCTGCCCTCCCTTTACCGAGAGACCTCGGGCCTACCACCGCTGCTGGGTGTCACCTGTCGTTCATAAAAGAAAAAAAAAACCACAAGTTGACCCTCCAACTCCGGGAACGTCCCCCGAGGGATAGGAACGTGAGAGACAACTCAAGTCAGAGGAGAGAGTGAGAGGGGCGTCGGCCTGGGTCACAGTGAGGAGGGTCACCAGCCAAACTTTCGTCCCAAGGGACACCAAGCAACCTGGGCCAACGTGATTAGCCTCCGACATCCTCGCCATCGTGACACAGGAACACTCTCCTCCTCCTCCTCCTTCCTCCTGCTGGCGTCATACATAGTTATTCCGGGAGTTTGAGATGACAGCACTCCAAGTGCACTGATGTCGTATACTAACTTCCCCTTTACTCATCAAGTGTTATTTGGTCGGGTGAGCGTGCGACGTGACAAAGCAACATAGACACCGCACGACGTCTTTTTGTTCCTCTACCTCCAGTCTGCTTTGTTAGAGCCAACGTTCATCACACAAGGCCTATGAGTTCTCCTCTCGCTAGATTGTCATATTTGATTATGTGTTTAGGACAAGAGTGTATAGATTCGTATATGTGATGATACTGTGTTGGTATTTCATGATAATTCATTTTTGCCATGAGTTTATAAGTCGTCTCCATTCCACATGTCTTACGCTTGTGTTTCTCTTACACACACACACACACACACACACACACACACACACACACACACACACACACACCTTTAACAAAGAATACTAGGATGCGATGGACTACAGACCAAACACCCTAAAGAGCGTGGTCAGTAAACCACAGGAAAATATAATCAGAAAACAAATGGTTGATTCCTTGGAGAGGAGAAACTACACGAGACAACACAGTTTCATGAAAACGAAACCATGTTCAAAAAACATTTTGGATTTCTACGAGAGTGAGCTTCCTTCTGGACAAAAGAAAAGGCTTGGTAGAGCACCTATGTCTGGACTGCTGGTGACCATTTGACACAATACCACATACAGTAGAAGGCTGTTACAGAAGCTGGATCTCTCAGTAGGAGTTACTTCCACGGACAGAAGAATATCCTGATGCTCGCGTCTCACATTTTTTTCTTAATAAAGACGGTACAACACTTGAGCAGAGCATAATGACCATTGATCATCTCGCTCTAACCCTTGGATATAAAGGCCTGGCCCTTGAGGGTTAAGTCGTAGGCCAGACCTATATATATATACGCGATAGTCGTACCGTTGTGGTGGTGCTGAAGATGAGTCGTACAGTTGTCATCATGAGATGAATATTCCCCTTATCTCTGATGCCCGAGTGCACCAAACATAATTTGAATAGCACAGTCACAAACCCCAGAGCTAAGCTAAAAGTTATATATATATATATATATATATATATATATATATATATATATATATATATATATATATATATATATATATATTCTGTTTACATTTCCTTATAATAAGATCTTGCAATATCGACCTGATACATATATATTTACAGCTGGCACAAGGCATACCTTGCGTTTTAACAACTCTTTGATGAACAGTTCGGTGTGTACCACTACAGGATGGTGGGGGCGGCCGCGTACCATTTCATCAAAGGCTTTTGATGCATTCAGAAACAAGGCCTCGACAGGATTTCAAAGTAAACTGCCACAGAGAGGCTACGTCCCTACTCCCAACAGACAACTAACAGAATGGTGGGGGTTGGGAACGGTGGTGCTCTTTTAACACAGAATAAGATTAAAAGCTTTGCAGTTCATAGGAATAGCACAGGGTATGTAAATCAGCCTTGATCACTGTTAACTCGTGTGTGATGAGGGAAAGGTAGATGGTGACTATCATTCTCTTTTCACAGCTATCCTTTATTTTTTTTCCCCTTAAGAAAACTGATATGAAACTTAGATCAGCAGAGATATATGAATAATAACAGACAAAGCTTGAGATATGCGGAGGATTTCACACTTTGTTTTCAAACATTATGGACTGCATAAAATGAAGAATTACTCTGGGCTAATGTTGGGACCTCTACCTCAAGCTGCTACGCAAATTCATCCATATGTCAGCCATATGTTGCCTTTCGTAATGGTAATTCCTCTCAATGTACGTGTATATAGTATCAGGATCTGTATCACAGGTTCTGAAACGATTTACAATGTCATTATCTATGGAAACTCTCTCTCTCTCTCTCTCTCTCTCTCTCTCTCTCTCTCTCTCTC
The DNA here is from genome assembly GCF_036320965.1 of Panulirus ornatus. Classification (NCBI taxonomy): domain Eukaryota; kingdom Metazoa; phylum Arthropoda; class Malacostraca; order Decapoda; family Palinuridae; genus Panulirus; species Panulirus ornatus. Next base: position 7,250,746 of record NC_092247.1, on the reverse strand, counting down.
TCTCTCTCTCTCTCTCTCTCTCTCTCTCAATTCAAAGGATATTCTTTGAAATAACACGTAGTATCAAGTACTATTATACAATAAACATTTCTTCAGACAATATCATTAACACTATTTTTCTGCGTCTAACTCTACTGCTTTTTCACTGGTGTTGTGGCTGACGGCGTTCATGGAAGAAACTAGCTTAACTCTCTCTTCCTTGCTGCCTTCAACCTCAGTTCACTCCTGTTGTTTGAGCTTTCTACATCATTTCTGGGCTACGAGCCTTCTGTTTGACAATCCTGTCCCGGTCTAAATAAATGAATAATTTAGGTCACTGTTACTGTCCTTCAGCAGATTACCTCGTCAAAAACAATCAAGTCTTTTGTAACCATCTAGTTTTCCTTATGTAATCCCATGGTACGTGTAAGCCTATCTAGAGTTATGAGATTGTAATCATAAACACCACACGACACTCAAGATATGATAGGTCTCCTGAGTCTGACCTCCTTACCAAGGATCGAATCCTTCTCTTGTCGTGGCATACATACGTCGCGTTCGTTTCTGCCTTGTTGTCATGAGGTGCGGCGAGTTGCAGAGGAGTTTCAAAAGGAATACAAAGGAATGGCAATAAGAACAGATCATTGGGTCGTGTCGAGGACATCTGTGATAGGATAGGACATCAGGGACATACGAGGTGTGGACAGACTACAGATAGAAATGGATGACTGGCTGAGAAATGCCAATAATTCTTTCGTTATCCTTTATGAACTCCCGAAGGCGTACATTTTGTTAGTCAAGGAGTCTATTTTCCAACGTATCAATGGTGGTGAGATCCTAAGTTATTTCGTCCATACATCTATCCATGATATATATATGTACACAGAACCAACCGACTGACACAAAGACTAAGGAAGTACGATACGCAAAATAACTTATCACCTCTTTCACGTATGTTAGGTATTAGCCACGTCTTGTGTGGTACAGGGAAGGCCCTGTAATTCCCCAACCTTGGAACAGATTAAGGTAAATATCCTTACTTGGCATTAGTGCAAGATCGCTGCCGGATCTTGCTGTCTCATATATTAGGGGAACCAAACACTATCCGTCATAACTTTGTTTCCCTCGTAAGCCCTTCCTTCCCGGGAGAGGGAAAAATACTGGAGCTGGTACGAAGAGTGTGTGGGTTAATGGGATGTACAGTGTGTGTGTGTGTGTGTGTGTGTGTGTGTGTGTGTGTGTGTGTGTGTGTGTGTGTGTGTGTGTGCAAATATTCATTTGTACTCTACCTATAATGTAGAGGGAGGGGGTTCTACACTCGTGGAGCCCCATCTCCTAAACTTTCTCTACCATCATATGACTTTGGTACACTATGGTCATATAATTTCGTCACTTTTGCCATGCTATTCCTCGTCTACTCTCACTTTCATCAAGGTGTTACTTTGCGTCTTTTCCATCAAGTTTTATATGTTGAGTCTCTTGTTATGGCCTCTAGTTGCTCTGTCTTTATAATTTTGGAAACGTCTACTGTCAACATCGAACTGGTTTAGAAACGTGTATGTTGTGATCACATCTCCCACTAACTCTTCTCTCTTCCAGGGTGGACAAATCTATGGCCTCTAATCTCTCTCTGTAGTTGTAATTCTCATACCATTTTCGTTGCTCTCTTTTGGATCATCTCCGTTGGCTCTCTGCACTTCTTTGATTAAGCTGCTGTGACCAAACCTAAAAAGTATGTTCTAGTTTGATGGATTCTCCCTTACCATGTACCTAAATACAACTTCTAATATCTCCAGATAATAGTTTGTCTCCTTTACAATTGCCCAGGCCTGGGCCTTTGTCGATAGGTTAGACTAAAAAAATATGAATCGCAGGCATCAATCTTCCTCTAACATGACACTTGTTGGTGACAGCTGTGAAGGTCTTGGAGGGGCAAACGCTCACCATCGGCAAGGTGTCTCGCCTCCACATGGGAGCCTATCTCTGCGTGGCCTCTAATGGGATCCAACCCTCAGTAAGCAAGAGGATTCAACTAAAGGTCCAATGTGAGTACAATCTATAGGGTTTTCACATGTCTGATGTAGTACTTCACTTCCCCCGATGCTCTGCTAAGTCCATGGACCTCCATGTAAATATTCTTGGATTATGCGGTTGTCTGACCTTGTGAGTAAATTCTAAGCCCATAGGAACGACTTTACGAACTTAAGCACTACGATGGGACGATCTTTCGGTATGATGGCCTGGCTATAATATCATGCCTAAGGGTCGTACCGTCGTGGTCAAGGGTCGTATCGTCGTCCTCAACGCAAAAGCTATTCTAAACGTTCGAAGCGCCGAATAATAATTCATAACATTTCTAACCCTTGTCAAAGTGCTGTTGTCGAAGCTCCGAATCAATGATTCATAAATCTTTTACCTATCAGACTGCAGCTGCCAAAGTCTCGCAAAATGATTCATAAAATTTCGAGCCCTATAACACTGCATTTGTCAAAGCTTCGAATGATGATTCACAAAATTTCTAACCCTATCAGACTGAGGTTTAAGACGATTCACATGTCATAACTCATGTATCCCTCGCCTCTTCCTGCGTTGTTCACTGTGGGTATGGTCCCTCCTTTGTGTGTGGGCGTGATGTGGGGCGCAGTCCCGCCCATGTTGTGGATACCGAACCAGCTCGAGGGCGCTCGCATGGGCACCACAGCACTCTTGGAGTGCAACACTGAGGCCTTCCCGCGCTCCATCAACTACTGGACCAACTACAGGGGCGAGATGATAGCCGCAAGTGAGTGGAATACACCATCCTACACCAGGCAACACCTGAACTCACACACACGGCCATGAAGTCGATGTACTGCCACACTTACACACACCCAAAAATTCCGCTTGGCTGCAACCCTGGCAATACACTCGGGAATGAAAAGTATGTTCGCCTGAACGCACACTCTCTCACACGTACTATAATTCAGACACACACACACACACACACACACACACACACACACACACACACCACATTATCGTGTACGGCACAAGTGACCAAACATTTTTATACAAAGAAAACAGCGATTTCTTCAGTGTTGATTATTTTCAATAACATATTGTGTTCCCTGTTCATATGCAACCTCATTGTTTTCACTGCTATATATATATAAATAAATAAATATATATATATATATATATATATATATATATATATATATATATATATATATATATATATATATATATATATATATATATCATTATCATCATATTTCATCACTGCTGTCTCTAACTACCAAGAGATGATGAACAACAATATCATTTTCGTCATTATTTCCTGTTCTGGATGTGTGTGTGTGTGTGTGTGTGTGTGTGTATAGCTCGTGGCCAGGCTGTGTGAACCAGAGGCGCACAACAGATAGTGTGAACCCAGAGTTTTATTACCACGTCCCTTGTCATGCACCCAATAGAAACATCCTCTCCTGCCTTCCCTACGCCAGTTACCTGCCACGCACCACTCTTATCTCTCCCAACCCTTCTCTCTCTCTCTCTCTCTCTCTCTCTCTCTCTCTCTCTCTCTCTCTCTCTCTCTCTCTCTCTCTCTCGTTCCACTTCACTCATCCATCTGTCTATCCTTCCATCTATTTATCTATCCACTCATCCATTCCCGTGTCTCTCTGTTCCTTTGCCTTTTTATCCATATGTCTATCCACTCATATGTCAGTCCATCTATCGCTCCTCCAATCCACCCGTCCATCTTTCTTATATTCCAGCTATCTATCTACTCATCCATCCAAATACCCATTCTCTCTCTCTCTCTCTCTCTCTCTCTCTCTCTCTCTCTCTCTCTCTCTCTCTCTCTCTCTCTCTCTCTCTCATCCCCTCCACCGCATCCTCCCAACGACCCTAACTCCCACGGCCCCCTCTCGGCCGCCTTTTCCTCCCCAAACCAATCTTAAACAATAGACTGTCCCGGTCTCTCTCCCTCCCACCACCAGCAGGCACCAAGTACGACACCATGACGAAGGAGGAGAGCTACAAGACCTACATGAGGCTGGTGATCCACAACCTCACCAAGGAAGACTTCAACACCTACCGATGCATCGCTAAGAACAGCCTTGGAGAGACGGACGGCTCCATCAAACTCTATGGTCAGTTCCCACTCTTCAGGCAAACACCCGGCGAATATTAGAGTTTAATTTCTAATATTCCCATTTTCTGATATTCCTCAATGTGCTCATACTCCTCAGTTCTTTTTTTTAAATATTCCTCACTCTGCTACTGTTCCTCACCATGCTGATATTCCTTACTTTTCCAATATTCCTGTTTTCCAAAGATTTTTCGATATTCCTCAGTCTTTTCATGATATTCTCCAGTTTGCTGATATTCCACAGTTATCTAAAACTCCTGTCTTTATCCTCTTAGATTTTCGAAGACAGTTTTGACTTCATTCTTCGTCTTGCTCGCGTACTTCATCAAATATCTCTACCATTTTTCATTAAGCTTTGAAAACAGTATTACTTAGTTCTTCTCTCACGTATTTGCTAGTCTGTTTGTGGAGGGTGATGGGGGAATGCTAGATCTAAGGGAATTTTTATGAGGGTGAAAACTATCCTGTGTAATTTTAAGGGACGGAGAATAGGGAAAGTGAATGCACACCAGCGGTACATTATACACTGTGAATTCTGGGAAATTTTGGTTACAGATTGAGGCGGGAATATCATGGTATCTCTTTCGATACGTGATATCTCAAATGTTTCTTTTCGATAGCAACTCCTGATAACAGATATCGATAAAGACATGCAATTACTGTGCAGTTTCAAGGCTGCGGTACAATCTGTAGCAGGGTAATGATGACTTCCTTCCTTTGCCCCCAGAAATCGAACCTCGGTCTCCGACGGAGGACTCGACCGAGAGCTCCGTGTCGAACGGCGACGCCGGCGAGGGTGGCGAAGTCGGCCAGGAGGACGAGGAGGGCCTCGAGAACCACACCTCCAGGGAAGACATGGAGAGGAACTACACCACCCAGAGAAGAGGGAGAACCCGGGGCAAGCAGACGCCCTCGAAGAAAACAGGAAGAGGTGAGGACTTGACCACTTCATCTTATATGGACTGTGTTGATGTCGTGCGTGCGTGCTATGTATTGTTCCGCCTCCCTTTTTTTTTTTTCCTCGTCGTATGCGTTTGTGATATTATTTTTTTTGCTTTTATTTCTAAGATTCATTTCAGTTAACTGTGCGTTTCTTCATTACAGCTGTTGTTTGATCATTCCCTGAACCGCTTCGCTCTCAGCTTTTATTCCATTATGAATTGTGGCTGTGTACAACACTCCTTTTGTTTTTCCCCATTAGCTTTTGTTTCTATTTCATTTGGTTTTATTTTCATTATTCTTGTGATCCATTGTGAACTGAGGAACAGTGGAACGGGACACGCGTAGCCAGGTAAGGAATTACAATTGTCGTTTAGGCGTATAAAGTCGAGGTTATCTTTTCGATGAAAGCTCTCTTGGTTATCGTGCATATGAAAAAGCTTTTGGTTATCGATTATATGATGGAACTCTTGGTTATCGAGTATATGATGGAACTCTTGGATATCGTCTATATGAAGGAACTCCTGGTTAACGTGCTCAAAGGTAAAGGAACGTTTTAGTTTTCATGAAGTTCATGAGACTCTTACTTCTGGTAAATAGGGATAGGAACTCTTGATTGGTCGTCTTTTTGTGAAGGAAAACTCTTAGTTGCTATGTAAACAAAGTGCTCTTTGATCATCTCCAGGAAAAATGCTCTTGATCACGTTTTAAAATACGAACACTTGGCCATTTCATATGGAGAAGAAAATTTTTAATTTTTCTGTAGAACGAACTCTTAGTCGTTGTATGGATAAAGGAATAAGTGGCAGTGGTAATTTTCGTGGCCGATCGTTTGCGGGTGGTCGCTTATCTCAGTGGTTTTTATAATCCAAGTCTCTCGCTCTGCTTCAAGCTGAGCTGCCGTGGAAATCCCTACCAGCTTTGAAGAACAGGTTATCCACATTGTAAGGTGGTTCGTTATATGATTGGGCTTTAGGGTGATTAAGACCGTCGACCTTGAAGTGGCATCCACCAACAGAAAATCTTAAACTTCTCAAGATGTTAGAGATGATTTTCGAACTACACACAAAGTGCGCATATGGCCCTTATTAGGATGCGTGTTTCTTGTTTTGAAACAACCTTAAAACAATGATTATATGTTAATCTTTTCCTTCTAGTTGCAACCTAATTTTGATTAACCCTATTCAAAGATTTCTGTGGCCCAGTAGTATGATGTGTGTCAAAAACACTAGTAATGCTCTTCGCAAATTCATGCAAACGTATCCATTTCATTTGGACGGAGACGATAGGAATGTGTGGAGTGACTATCTTGCTTCTCCCTCTCCTCTTCCGACGGTACATACGCGCGCGGATCTCGCCTTTACAGCTTTAAATGCACAAAATAGTTTCCGGACAAGCTGTGAATAGCCTAGCTCCAGCAGGAGTCTCTCTCTTGCTCGCCTCACACTCTATTTTCCCTTTCAAATATCCAATTAATTGAAAGGGAAGAATTTCAATTAGAGAGGGTTGGTTTGATCCATGCTTCCTCCTCCTCCTTTGTCTTTTCGCATCTCTGCTATTTCTCTTTCTTTTTCATAGCTCGGGGACGTTGATGACAAATTTATTCCTCACGAATCATCCGTTTGCAATTAGGGTAGCTACTTCCGCTCGAAGTTTTATTTAGCTTAAGTTTATAACGATATGAAAAGTTTAGGGTTGGGGGAGAAAGAGATGGCAGAAGTTGGAGGCTTCCATCGGATGATTGAGAAGCCGGAGAAACCGTTCGCTTTTGACCTCTTTTTTGGGGGACAATGATACAGCCCTTGAGAACGACGGTACGACCCTTGAGAACGACGATTCGACTTTAGGCCATCATACCCAAGGGCCGTGCCGTCGTTCTAATGGAGTTAAAGACACCGGGGCGTTTGGTGTATCTTGTAGGCGACGGTTCCTCATCCGACACTGTCCAGAGCGCAACCCAGGCCCTTCGTATCGAATTTGTCATATTACACAAACTTGGGATGAGAAGATGGATGGTGGAAGGAGACGAAAAAAAAGTGGTGTGGGAGGGAGGAAAAGAAGAGGTTGGGGAGAAGAGGAGCTGGGTGAGGTGTAAAGCAACTGGGATGGTATGAAGTGCAATAGGGAAAGAGAAGAAAGGGACAAGATGAGAGCAAACGAGGAATGAGAAAGATTGAGGAAGAGAAGCTTAGAAGATGAGAGGAGAGTAAAAGGATGGAACCTCTTGGCTGCTCAAGAAGGGAGTGAAGATGAGGCGCAGGGACAAAAGGGCAGGGCACAGGTAAGAACAGACACGTAAAACAGTAACAAAGTAGAGGGAAAAATACATATGGTAAAAGTGTTCGATATCCGCGGTCACTGAACTGCAGTCACCGTGGCCAGGGCTGGAGCACGCGCGTATGTAGGACATCACCGATTAAGCCACTGCATAGCAGTACAAGAAGCAGTGTGAGTTTGTGTAACTCCAACACCGACAGCACAAAGTGTGAAAGGTCTTCATTAGATGATCATCAGTAGTCATCCATCAGCCACAAGCTTCGAGGGATTTCATTATCTTCGTCCTCAAATGAGGAGAAAATGATGCGACCGTTGGTCAGTACTGTGGCGCGGTGGACACTGATAATAAGAGGGCTCAGGGTCGAATGTGGTTGATGGGCACAGATGGCATGAGTACTGGCCTTCGAATCATGAACAAAACTGTCCCCACTTTATCTAAAATCTCTGTTTCCACTTACACTTTTTCCACCTCGCCAACGCGGGAAACGGCGAACAAGTACCAAAGGAAACTAAAAAAACAAAAAAAAATAAAAAACTAAAAAAAAAGCATTTCCTATATAATCTAAGTCAGGCTGGATATCATTCCATCTATAATTTTCACAGATACATTCCTATAAATTGGATCCTTTCTTAGACCTACTCTCTAATCTCCTCCCTATGAATGCGTCCGGATTCAACATCTAAAACATCCTGTTACCATTTACTCAAAACATCTCTACCCCTCCGTGGCCTTATCCCAACTCTCTCCCCCTCCTTCCCCCACAATCTCATCTATTTTCTCACTGTCAAGAAAAGTTTCGGCCCAATTCTTTAAATCTATCTCCATCGGCTCCTTCATTCTGATACAGAAGGAGTCTATCCATCCATTACTTGCCAAGTTTACCACTTCTGTCCTCCACTTTCCTGTTATGGATTAATTTCATCTGTAAATCTTTATTTGGCTGTGCAAATCTCTCTTCGTGTGTTACAGGAGAGACTATTTTTCTTTACATTCGTGTTGCCCAGTCGCTTAATCTTGTATATCATATACACCATGTCTTAACCTAATGTATATATACACACATATACAAACTACAGAATACGTCAGGTTCTGATTTATAGATCAGCCTAAAACGGAATATGAAGAGCTGTGTTGGTTGTGAGACGGCTGCCCCGAAACGGAACTCGAACCCAGGTCCGTTTGATTGGTGGATCGCACTGCAAACCCACTGCAATATGGAGGGTCGTAAATTTCATCCACAGTGGGATTCGAACCCAAGACATCAAGATTAGGAGTCTGCCTCTTTACAAACTGAGCTGGGCGGGCTTGCGTGTGTGTGTGTGTGTGTGTGTGTGTGTGTGTGTGTGTGTTCTTTCTATCTGTCTTTGTATATGTGTGTATGTGTACTTAGGTATCTACAGTATGGCTAGGAAATTCTACCCTACTGGGACCACTTTTCCCCCAACTTTCTCTGCTATTATAGAACTTTTTAAACTCTCTCTATTTTCGGAATTCTCAATTTCATCACTCAGTTCATGCCGTTCATCAACCACTCATATACTATAAAAGTACTTACATATATCTTTTCTAACGAGTTTCTTCATAATTTCTTGTTATGGCCTCTGGTTGCTTTACCATTGCGTCTTTCATCATCAAGCTGGTTTAAAAACAAAAATGGCTATGATAGAATGATTCCTCAGTCTTCCCTCCTACAATGTGTGCAACTTCATAGCCCGTAGCCTGCAACTGCCATTGTAGCTCAGGTCCTCTATACTATCTCTATTAATTCTTAGCGCTTCTTTAAGTGTGGTGACCAAACTTGAGAGATGTATCTAAGTTTTGGGCCAATACAGAATGTGAACTGTTTGCTAGACGCTTCCGTATCCTTTTGCGTATATGCTTTGCTAAGATTTGCCAGGAGACAGTTCCTCACCTTTATAGTTCTCCTAAGGTGGGGATCTGACGACAGGTGAATTACAATGTCAACTGTTAGTCCCTTTTACACATAGAGTGTTCCATCTTATTTCTTGCCAGATCATGTTCGTATTGAGGCCTTATTGCACCTTGTTCCATCCGTATTCCTTTGCACTTAATCGGGTCGGGTACCATCAACCATCATAACAACTTTGAACTTTTTCTAGGTTTCCTTGTCAGATGCAATCGGCATCACTCTTTACTCCCTTTTTAACTTCGACATCATCCATAGACATACTCAGATCCTTCTGGCGAGTCATTCATATAGGTCAAGAAGAGCAGCGGTCCTAGGGTAACTCGCGACTTGTGACCCTAACTCATTTCGAGAGTTTTTACTGACATACATCCTTTTTTCCCCATCCAAAGTAATTTCATATCCATAGAAGGAGTCTTCCCTTAGTCCTGCCTGAAGTGCCTACCCTATTACCCCCTCCTGCGTCGTACAGGACCAAAGACGTTCTAGTAATCCAAAGAGATACAGTCCTTCCTTTCTTCCCCTATATCGAAAACAAAGCTCACTCTCTCGTAGAAGTTTAAGAGGTTTGTTAGGCATGGCCTCTTCTTAAAATTCTTCTTGTCTTTCACTTAGGTAGTTTTTCGTTTGAAAGCAGTCGTCTATTTGCGTTCTGATCATATTTTCCAGTCTTTTGAAAGATCAAACTCGTTAGAGAAAATGTCTGTAGTTCAGCGTAACCTTCAGGTCTCCTCTCTTCACGGCCTCCTTCAGTATCCGGGCCTTCACTGCTTTCCTTACTAACCGGACCTTCAACACCTCAGCAACCGACACCATCGTCGTCCTTTTCAGTGAATTCACTCCTTTTCTTATGACTATTTTTACCGGCCTCCTGTAGTAACCGGACCTCCTCCCCTCACGCCTCGTGACCTGGACGAGAGCCGGATATATAATTCAGCGGGCGTGAGGGTAAGGCGCGACATGGCTCACCGGTGACGAACGGTCCGATAAAGAATCGTAAAAATGTGTGAGATTACGGTGATTGTGGCCACCGTTTGTTACCCGGAAGGAAGGGTCGTACCCTTACGGTGGGTGAGATGGGGGGTCGTACACTAACCCTGGGTAATGTGAACGGGGGTCGTACCATCACCCTGACTACTGGGGAGGATGGAAGGGGGTAATGGAGGCCGTACTTTTCCCCAGGCTGCTGAGGTAGAGATGAGGGTAGTTCTCTTACTCCTGGGGTATGGGGAGGTAATGAAGTGCCCTTCGGAGGGGATGGCGGAGCCTCAGACTGACCCACCACTGAGCATGGAAGGGATGTGGTGATGGGAAGGAACGAAGGGATGTGGTGATGGGAAGGAACGGAGGGATGTGGTGATGAGAAGAAACGGAGGGATGTCGTGATGGGAAAGGGGAAAAGTACTTGAGAAAGACGTGGAACAAAAGACCTGATTGGCTCCGATGAGGTTATCTGCCGGAGGAGAATAATATGATCCTTACGTCCTTAATCTATACCGATGGAGACATGATAGTAAAGCAGAAGGCTCCTCCTCACCCACCAATATAGGCAGAGACAGGATATAGCAGGGTATAGCCTTGAAACAGTATCATTTAATACGGAAAAAGTATACTGATTTGGGGATTCTATTGGAATGTGTCTTTGGAAAAGCAATTTTGATTATTTCCAGACCCCGGGTACTCTGGAAAGTACTCAAATTTCATCACAAAGTAGAGATTAAGATAAATGTAAACTATGTTACCCCTCTCGAACTAAATTATCCAGCCATGATTTACACGCTTTGATAGTTTTATAACACTGATAGTTTTATAACATTTTCTCAAGTCCCAAACATTTTGCATCTGCCAACCTTTCTCTTAAAACATTCAACAGTCCTTTAAGATGCTCATTCCACCTCATCTCTGCCCATCTTCTTCTCTCACTGACGCAGCCATTTCTTCTCTTGTTTTCCTCACACTATTCACCTCCTTCCAGAGCATTTACAAATTCTCTCTAAAGTTTGATGATGCTCTCTCACCCTATGTCTCGTTTGTCCTATTCATCAGATCCTGTACCTTTCTCTTCCTGCCACTTTCTCTTTACAGACCCCAGTTACTCGCACTCCTTCCCTGCTATCACCGCCATTACACCTCTATTTATCGCTCAGCACCATAACTTCCTCGACCCACTACGCACTACCCATTCTCACTCTCTCACACCCTACTTTCTGCATACCACACACTTCACCCACACTTGTAATCAATACTTCCTTTAGTAACCTTTTCTCCCTCGTTCACTCACTTGGCTCCATTTACTCTCACCTTAAGCCATTCTTCACCCAATTTCTTTTGGTATCTCTGCACAAAAGCATATTTTCCAAGCTCACGCACTCTCACCACCCTCTTCCCACTCATATCAATTCCTCTTTTCCATCATCCCCTTACCTCTTCCTGTTTTTCCTTCCCCCCCTTATTTCCTTTTCCAATTCTCCTTCCCAAACTAGTAACTATTTCACCCTCTAACCTTCCTGTAATCCCCCTGACAATCCACACTGTGATTGAAATGTTAATCATTCATCGGATATTACTTTAAAAGAACATAATCGCATTTATGTATTAAATTATAAGGACCTCAACCCCTTCAGTATGACAGTACGATCCTTGGGTATAACGGTATGACCCTTGGGTATGACGGTATAAAGGTCAGGTCAAAGATAGAATAAGCAGGAAGAACACCTCACCTGTATGATGCAAAATTACAGTTGTATAAAGCAAACTTAATGAATTAAGCTCAATTCAACAGCACGTTTGTAACGCACAGCTTTATAAGGCAAATGTATCTCACCTGTTCTGGTTCAATTTTTCTAGCCCGTTACGTAACACAGTCAACAAAGGTACACGGGCCTTACCGGGCCAGTAATTGGGGCCACTGTAGTCATAATAGCAGTCAGGACATCCACATCGATAAGGTGTATACTGGGAGCTTAGATGATAATGGAGGACTTGAGAGCGATGCCTTCACCCGGGCTCTCGTAGTTTGCTTTATACTGAATGCCGGTTAATGGTGGCTTGAAGAGGCTGGTGGCAAGGGGCAGCCAAGGCGGCGTCTGGCCATAGAGGCGTAGGGTAGGGTAGGTCTGTGGTCAGTGTTTTTCTCTCTTTTTTGTGTGTGTGTGTCGAAGTCTATTTACTCTTTCCATTCCGATGCATCATTTGTGTCGTTGTTTGTAGACCTTTGCATCTGAGCCTTGTTGTATCAATGGATAATGGCAGTGACTCTAATATGTTAATGACGACGTTAATTCCCGACAAATCCTGCCACACACGCACCCACTCTTTGAATATGCAATTGGTAATTCATTAAAATTGTGTGACTAATGAAATTGGATGGGATTAGGGTGTATATACATTAGCTTCCAGGTGGCGGGTTCCCAGGCCAACATGGGTGCCAGGGTGCCTCGCACCGCCTTCTTTATGCCACCCACCTCACAGCCCAGGCCATGCAGCCCACCTCACCACCCACGTCATGCCGCCCACCACCACCTATGTCCCTCCCAGTGCACCTGCCGCGTTCTTACCGTCGTATGCCATTTTTCTTAGTGTTTCACGGTATCTCTGCACACGGGAGAGATGCCCGCTTACTTTCATCGGTCTGGGTTTCTTTTTTTTTTTTTCGTATTTCACGTCCTCATTTCTCTGAGCCCACTGCCATGTTCACACTCACTTCAACCAAGAGATGGTCCGACCTCCCACCAGCTGTCCCTCTCAACTCATACACAACCAGCAACCTCTCCTCTGCACACCTGTCAGTCAGCACATAATCCGTTCATATCGGTTCGTCCCAACTCCACTCACCCATGTATAATTCTGTATACACCTTCTCTTAGACCTTGCAATACCAGAATCACCTGTCGCCTTTTAGCACCTAACTCGACAAGCTCTCACCGATTTTCATTTACGCTAAGGATATGCCAAAGGTATCCTAATTACGCCCTTAACTGCCACATCACCGATCCTTGCATTCAGATCCACTTGGAATTAACTTTCGATCCCTTGCACCGTATCTGCCAATGCACTCACTCATCTCCCAAAATGCAATCCTTTTTTCTTCACTCTTCTCACCTACTGGTGCATAAACACCAGCAATTACCCACCTCTCATACTTCACTTTCATTTCAACCAACTTTAACGGTGACTTCGCTTCCCTTCTTTCCTTAATGCACTCCCACAGTTCCTCGTTCATAGGAAGTGCCACTGGCAACTCGGGAAGCAACCGTCATAATACTTCTTCCTGTTTCTTCACTTCTCTGAGGTCTACAACTCACTCCAGAATATTTGAGCCACTGACCAATATCTTTTCCAAGATTTAGAAATCATCTCCAAATAACTGACCGAAGGTTTCTATCCTTTTCTAAGATTTAAAACTCACTTCAAAATGCTATACTGTCCTTGACGTTACCTAAGATTTAACACTCATCCAAAACTAATAGGGGCCATCTCTTCCTCATCTTTAATCCGGAAAAGTAATGCAAAATATTTCGAATAATTCTGATCTATATATCATGAACTCTCATGCTTAGAACTCCCCCATCCCCTCCCCTATATCAAAGGCATAAAATGTGATAAAGATAATAAAGATATAATCTTATCTACAATAACTAAGGCGAATGTCCCTAGCGCTCGTTTAAGTCTGTTAGCATCGTCACTAAATAATTTCCAAAATTATAATATGCTTATCATACCAATGAATATAACCACCAGCAGCGAAAATACAAAAGAAGTGAATTATGCCCATACTCGAAATTTTGAAACTAAATAAATTTTTAGAGGTACAGGGAAAAAAAATAACTTTACGAATAACCTGAAGACTTGAAAGAAATCACATCACAGAATAAACTTCAGGAATATACTTCAGCCCCGGAAGACACTACAAGAATAATCTTTTTGGAATAAATATATCCTAATTCGGGTTTAGGCCCCCAGGCGTTGGTCGTCTCCAGCCAAGATTTTCCCGTTATTTCTGAGTTTTTATACACATGAAGGAAAAGCGCATCTCTTGTTATGTCTGCAGGCTGTACCCCCGGCTGAACCCGTGGACCGAGGGGAAGACGGGAAGAGCAACTTGCTCTAACTCTACGAAGCTCTTCAGAAACTCTATGAGGAAGGTGAGGGGATGAAGTAAAAGAAAAAAAATATAGCTCAGTACAGCGTCCCTACTCAACAGCTTTCTGAGGTTCTGTGCTATTCTAAGAGTATCATCTATGGCTCTTTATTAAACTGGAAGTCCATGGAGGAGACGAAGGTGGCGGGGAAAGGATTGTGGCCTGCGTCTATGGAGCGAAAAAAACTCTGTAAAGACCCCAATGGAACATTGCGTTTTGAGATCCTGACGATGGTAGTGCAAGAAGACGAGGTCTTCGCCTCGATCCTCACTACTTAACGAAGGACCCTGAAGACTACAGCGTCCCAGATGTAGAGTTGGCGATCGAAGAACCCTGGCCAATTATAGGCAACTTTATTATTACCCGACATGATTAACAACTCTTTTCGTAACTCTACTGCAATATACTGAGGTGCAACCAACCTCCAAAAGGCGTTCTCAAAAGAGGATAAAGTAAAAAGAAATGCCAATTATACAAATTACCCCTTGGTTCATTTCTACAAGAACTCTGCCCTAACTCATCTGTATTCCAAGACAGACTTATAAAAGTTGACGAAACTATACTCATGTCCTTTCCAAAAGTTTCCAGTCCCGTAGAGACCTACCAAAATATTCTACAGAATTTCATGGATCTTAAATGCGAGTCTTGAAAAAAAAGCTCAAGAAAATTAAGCTGTGTTTTGAAGATATTATGGTTGATATTTTTCAAAACTTGAGGAACGCTTAAAAGAAATCTGATTGGTTACTTCAACAAATCTACATATAAACATATATATTAACCTATTTAAAACATTACATAAAATACTCCAATACCCCTGCCTGGAACACTGCTCTTCGAATCCCAAAGGCATACATTCCAAGTTTTAGGATTATGCTCCTTGGCGAGTTGCTGGACTAACGCTTGGTCTTCCACAAAGTGTTTTAAAGGATCTTATTGGAAGATACAGTTACATGTGACTTATGTCGTTAATATCTCAAATTTTCTTGTGTCACAAATAACAAAGGAAAAGCTGTTGATAATATCTTGTTCAAGGAAGGTATAAAAAAAACCCTCTCCTAGAATACTTTAATGGGAACTGTAAAGACTCTAAAACACGTTTGCATCCAAGGAACACTCCAATGAATTCTACGGAACACTTTACTGAACTTTGTACAGATCATCTCACTAAGCACCACAGAGCTAAGGAACACCGCAAAGACGTCCAATAAGGAGCATTAGAATGAACGCTACGGGACACCTCAAAGACTCTTCAATGTAACTTTCCAGTGACTTCTCTAGAACCTCCAAAAATAACCCGACCTTCCGTTTATCGCACTGCCCTACAAGAAACACTAAAGAATCTCAACTGAACAAAAGAAAAACTTCCTCCACGGAGCATTCCAGTGCGCTCTACCGAACTATGCGAAAAAGGACACCTCAGAGAACGTTTTAAAGCACTATAAAAGGACACCTCAAAAGCAGATCAGACTCAGTGAGGTGTTCAGAACACTGCGATCACCCAGCTCCTCAAATGTACCAGGAAGATTCTTCACAGAACTATCTAAAGAGCTCTTCCATACGCTTAAGCTTTGCTGAAGAGGTTCCAATTCCTCCTGTTCCCTTTTATAATCCTAGTACCAAACGAGACTGATATAAGGTTTATCTCCACAACAGCAAAAACCAACCGCGAAGACTCATCTTATCAGAGACGATAAGCCCGCCATCGTGCAGCAAGGGACAGAACGCTATTTCGTATTCTTCATCGAAGTACGAAAATACCTGTAACAATAAGCTTCAGGGACGCCATTGTGTGTATCTAAAGTGGCCTGACGCTCGGAAGGCATCGCTGAATGAGTTGGAGCCACAGTCCAGACGATAACAAGGGTCAATAGTCCAAATAGTGGGTGCGTTCAAGACAGCGGGTGCGTCTGCTGCTAGACGAGTGAGTTGCGTCCTGCTGATACAGCTGAAGAGAGATGTTATGTAAGAGACTTTTTCATGTGTATGTGTGTGTGTGTGTGTGTGTGGGTGAGTGTAAGGGGGTGGGATCCTCCTCTCCTGTAGTACTTGAAAAAAAAAAAGCGAACAGAGATAAGCGAGGACATTTTCTCCCCTTCAAGGATTACTCATCTGTTCTGGATTCTACCTCGCTCATGCGGGAAATGGCGAAAGCGTACAATAATATATATATATATATATATATATATATATATATATATATATATATATATATATATATATATATATATATAGATAGATATACGAAATCATTCAAATATTCAGTAGAGACTGGAAGGTTAGATATAGAGAATAAAAAAAGATGATCAAATCACACTCACGCGTGCGGGGAGAGAGAGAGAGAGAGAGAGAGAGAGAGAGAGAGAGAGAGAGAGAGAGAGAGAGAGAGAGAGAGAGAGAGAGAAGAAGAAATAGGTAAACAGAGACAGACTAATGGAGCTAATCAATAGCATGCGAGTCAGAGGGCCCCGTGTCGCGCGCTACCCCTACATCCAACAATGGTGAGTCGATCGGCCAAGTTTCACTATTGTAAACAAAGGTCTTGACTGCTGACCTACACGAATCACGAGCCATTTTCTCCCAATCTGTTGTCTGCCACTTTCTTCCCATGCTCTACCTACTTAATCATTTTCTTTTTCAATATATTTCCATATCTTATTCATATTTGCCAGATTCTGGCCTCTCGTCCTTAAGAGAACAGGGCGATGAAAAAATAGTATAAATCGCGATCTTCTCGAAAACATCCATTAATACGAGAACTCTTCTGAAGAGATCTTGACATTTGGGTGTCGTCTAAACATAAATGTTAGTCATGAATACTTTACGAGAATTTACAGGTGTGCGATACATATTCAGTGGGAGAGGACTGGTGAATAATACAATAGCAGCAGGTTGAGAAGGTCGAATTGAAAAACAAGACAGGAAAAAAAATCAGATGACACAACACTTGCCTACTTTCAACCTTCTCGTTCTTCAGACTTTGACATAACATAGTTCTTCAGAGTGTTCAAGTTCTACTGAACAAAGTCGATGGCAGTCCGCAACTCATTACAAAAGGGTAATTAGGGTGTTAATTACCATAAGATGCTTAGCTAATTAGATAACCTCTTTTTTTGTCACTGGTAAATCCTAAATCAACGAGACTGTATTCGATTAAAGACTGCTAAATCCCGGATTACGTTACAGACTGCATTTAACCATTGATAAATTCCAGTTCATCCAGTTGGCGATTTAATCATAGCTTAAACCCAGATTACCCAAGGCAGAATGCAACTAAATTCCTGGCAATTCTCAATTATGTAAACTGCATTTAATTTCATTACTGTTCAGTCTAGGTAATCGAGACATAGACTGTTAACTGCAGATCGTAATCATCCAGAACTGTATTCAATTGTATTACTTGCAAATCGAAGATATCCACACTACATCCAACTATCTAAATAATCACAATTATCCATAGTACGGTAAACGTGTTTACTGGTAGATGCCGATTATCCCGACGGCACTCTACCGGATTATTGGCAGACACCAATTATCTGGAACAAATCTGACTGGATTATTGGTAAACTCTTATTAACCTGAAAACCTTTAACTAGATTATCGGTGAATCCCAATTATCCGGACGGCGGTTAACTAATTTCCAGCAGACCTTTATCACCAATTCCCTGTCAACCTCCAGATTATCCATAAATGGATGAATTGGACCTGTTTCAGTCTAGAATGAGAATTAACCCCACCTTACAAATACAGCAAAACAGAGCGGGGTTTCGATTCCCATGGTACGAGTTGTCATATAAATTCAACGGCAAAATGGGCAGAGGTTTAGAGTGATATTGTCATAAGTGAGGAAGATACAGCTCTTTAAGATAAAATTTGCCATAGTGCATGAGATGAGATGTGCTGAGGTTCTGCAGTTCTTATTAAAGAGACCGACAAAGATTCGGGGTTGCCATGACAATGGTGGAGGAATGAGAGATATTCACGAGACTGCGTTGCCATAGTGATCATGGAAAAAAAAAAATGCGAAGACATTAGGTTGACATAAAAGTACACAGTGAAGATATAATGCTGCCATGAGAGGTGAAGTCGTCATAGCAACGCAAGGGAACAGATATCTCAACTTAGGATGGTCATGTAGCTATACTGGCCAGTAATGATAAAAAGAATTAGACAAAAATGTTGCCATACTGGTCAAACACACGCGTATCAACGCTTTATTTATGCAGTTAACAGTAATTAAGCTTTGGAGTTGCCATGGCGGATTAAAAGGAGGTTTCTGTCCCCCCAGCCCTTACCTCCCCCTCACTATATTGTATTTTATTTTCTTTTTGTCGGAACGCTGGCTATGGTGTCTGGGTATATTGAGGTGTGAAGTTAAGATCGAGGCTTCGATGCTGCCTTGCCGTCATGTGTGTTTGTGTTTGTGTGTGTGTGTGTGTGTGTGTGTGTGTGTGTGTGTGTGTGTGTGTGTGTGTGTGTAATTCAGACATGATTCTCTCTCTCTCTCTCTCTCTCTCTCTCTCTCTCTCTCTCTCTCTCTCTCTCTCTCTCTCTCTTCCGTGTTGTGGTACCTCAGTGCCAGCAGTCGAGCACCACGTTGTCCCCCCACCTCGACGCCACAATACACCACCAAGGGAAGCTATGTTACCGTCACTCAAGTCACTGCTGAAGAACCCCGCACCCCATGGCCAGGCTGGATCATCAAGAAAACATACCTACGGTCATTTCATATGCAAGGAGAAAATGCATTTCCACAAACTCTTCAATGATTTAAAACCATCGTATTAGCAGAGCCTCATCTATTTACCATGATCACTCTAATTATCGGAGACTGGTTCAATGTGGATTCATATATTTATCACCCTTCCCTTAGTAAGTTTTGAGTTTACTAGATCATATATATATATATATATATATATATATATATATATATATATATATATATATATATATATATATATATATGGTAAAAAAGGGGAAGAAGTGAATATTTTGAAGGTCTTTTAAATGTGTTACATGATTGGGCGACGGAAATGGTATGCTTGGGAAGTGGTGCAATGAGAGAGTCCTGGCGAATAGTATGGTGAAAGGAGAAGAGATTGCGAAAGTCTTGCATAAGATGAAATGTTGCAATGCTGCAAGAGTGGATGGGACAGCTGTTGTGTGTGTGTGTGTGTGTGTGTGTTGTGTAGCTGTTGTTTTCTGTTCGGTAATGTTTTCAATGTCTTTTCCTGAGGGAGAAAATGTGTAACAGAACTAATTTCTTCAATAAAATACATTCTTTAATATCCTTTTTCCGGGGCAACTCGATCATTCCTCTTCAGGAGAACACCGCTACTTATCTCCAAGGCTAGAATTATTCTGTCTGTCTTAAAAGTCACTTGTGCCGCCTACTGAGTTAGTTTTTTATACGCACGTCCGTCACTCACCCCAACAAGAGAGAGAGAAAAAAAGAGAAAACGTAATACGCAGCATTGCGCTCCAATTAGCTTGACATTTAAGTTAAAAGACTTAACATCCAAAAGAAACTATATGAAAGACGAGACTCACACATCTCTGTAAAAGATGTCTTAATGAGTTCCTCTTCTTTCAGATGTACACCCAACAAATGAATTATCTTCACAGATGGGTTCGATGGATTTCAAAATGATCACTACGCCTTCTTGTTGTGTGGGGAGGGTTAGTAAGCGTGAATGCGAGAAGCATCTTTCAGTGGTCATGGTAGCAGCTCTGTACTGTAATTACTCTCGAAATAAGGATGACCCATGTGTGTGGCAAGACCTTAAGAGCATTTGTCAAAACCCTTCGTACGTTGTCCCATAATATACAACACAAAATCGTAAAGGTATTTTTTTTTTCTTAGATGTAAAATTGAGTGCCTTACAAACGCTCATTTTTAGTGTTCTCTCTTTCTTTCGGTAGCACTGAGGGAGACACAGGTGTCGGAGACAGATAAATATACTCTTTTATGAAATTTGATATTTGTCTCTTCATAGAATTAGTTGCTGGTTTATGTTAAGAAATGGCATTACCTCGACGTTCTGAAATGGTACGTGGAAGTATATTGGACGGCAAAATAACAGAAGACTTTGACGGTTCGTCGTAATCATTTTCCTGCTAGCTGATAAGCCGAAGAGGTAATGTCGGGTTACGTTTCATTACGTAAAAAAAAATGTAACTATACATGAGGATGGGAAAGTCTTCCAAAAGTTTATATTCAACTGTTTGTTCGTCACTGACGATCCGTCATGATCATTATCTCCAACGTCGTGTAAGCTATCTACAGCCAGGTAATTACGGTAATCTGAGTAATTACGCTGACCTCAATCATTAATTCAATTTCATCTATTTATTTCTGAATGATGACAATTCGTCTCAGACGGGAGCTATCATCAAGGCCAGGTCTTGATTAGAAAAAAAAGGGGAAAGGATATATATATATATATATATATATATATATATATATATATATATATATATATATATATATATATATATATATATATATATATATATATATTCTTTATTCCCACATACTAAAGAAACATACTCCAGTAACATAGACTTTGGTAACACATGCTCTAGTAAAACATACTCAAGGAACACATACTCCAGCAACACATACTCTACAGTGCTTCTTTCTGTCTCCCCTTTACGACGACTTCCCCTGCCACCTCCTGGCCGTCTACGTGCTCCGTCACAGTGCCACTCACCCTCCTACGGAGCCGTCACTCCCTCCCACTAGTGCCACTACAATATGGTATCCCCATCCTCCTCCTCCTCCTTCTCCTCCACTCTCTTTCCATCTTTCTATCTTCTCACACCCTTTCGTCTTCTCATCATCCTTTCCTCTATGTCTTTTCTTCTTTCTTCGTCCTTCATTTCGTCTCTTTCTCTTCGCCCTCTGTTCTCCTTTCTCCTTTTATCCCTTTTCGTCTCTTCTCTTCTCCTTTCCCTCCGCCTTCTCTCCCACACGATCCTCCCCCTCTCTCTTCTCCCCAGTCACCGTAATGAGGGAGAGAAAGAGGGAGAGGAGAAAGGAGTAGGGTGGGGAGAGGAGGGGGGGACGACCCTACTTACTGCTCTTTATTGGAAACAGATCTGAAGGTGGATTTTTCATGGTGATCGTAGGTCGTCCCTTACAGCCGTGCACGGCTTCTGATCGCCACCTGCTACTCAGGAAGGATGATGGGGGGAGGGAAGCCCACTGGGGCTGGTGAGAGAGGAGAGGATCTCCTAGAGGGAGTGGAATGGAGGAGAGGGTAGAGATGGTAAAGGGGAGAGCCTTTTGGGTGTGGGGAGTTAATGGGAGCATTCACAAATGAAAGATTGGTAACCCCTTCATGTATGATGCCCGACACCAACCCCAACAGCTTACGATGGGGACAACAAAGACATACTCTAAAGACGTATCCAACTCCGACACCAACGTTAAATATGGAACACACTTGGTTCCAACATTGTTTCAAAGCCCTGAGAAAAGTCGGTCATCCTTCGACATACTTAGTGAACACCTCTTACCTTAGCTTATTCAGCTTTCCTCATAAACCATCAAGCAATATCATTAAACACACACACACACACACACACACACACACACACACACACACACACACACACACACACACAAACTGCCGGGGGTTTATAAATAAGACCAACAATACAAAACCTACACCACACATTTTTACACTCCATAACTATCTCCTATTTTTTTCGGATGTACCTTCCCCCTGTCCAACCTCTTCCTCCCCTCCCACCAAGCTCTCTCCTTTACCTCCCCTCAGTGTTAAATAGGAGTGTCGGGAGACGGGAGTAGAAGGGTGATGGAGAGGTAAAGAGAAGGGATGTACTGTATTTGAGGGTAGAAAGTTGGCTGATTTTTGGGAAAGGTTTGGAAGATGGTTGAGGTCATGCGCGGTGGATGATGGAGAAGGGGAACTGCCTCTTGTATTAGTAGGTAAAGGAGAACAGGAACTGCTTTTTAGGTTGGCAGGTGCAGAAGGGATGAATTGTTCCCAGGGACTCCTTAACCGAAAACAACCACTCCTAACCCACTCCACCTCTAACAATAATACTGAACCTGGTTCTCTTTCCTTACATCCTCCAACTATATACAACTCCTCGACTACTTCACTTCCTATTGTAAAGCTTGGCTATCTCCACACTTACGCACTGCGTCCTCTATGCAGGAGATTTGTTTACACCAGAGAGATTAGCATAGATGTGTTGACCATATAGCAAAGGTTGTAGGGCTAAGATGGAGTCCTACGTCCCTCGTTCTAACAGATCTCTCTGCCCTTGGTCATAGTCTCATCATTCGAGTTTCGTTGTCTGTGGACTCAGGATGATGCTGGTGGAGTCGAGGTCCTTTCTTTTTCCCCTTCTTTATGATCTGGAATAATGAAACAAGTTTCCAACGAGACTTGCAGCTCTACGTCACCATTTCTCTTAATATTCTCGTCCTCTTCATCACCTCAGACACTTCCCACTACAGTTACTATCACTTCAATATTCTTTCCGCCCATTATGGTCATCCGATCAAAACCTTATCTCCGTCCTTTCAAACTGGGCACGTCCACCCCACTATCTCCGCTTTTCAAACGCCAAGTGTGGCACTTTAAGACTGATCAGCGGTTCTCCTTGTGAAGCTTCTCACCCCATTCTCCTTGGACTTGTACAACTCAGAGTTGGGTAGCAGTAAACTAGTTAGACTCAACGGTGCATTCAAATTTCAGGAGTTTGCAATTCGACACAGCAATAACCAAATTCTCACTTCTATTCTAGAGACCCTATCTAGTGGAAATCGCAAAGCTTGTTTCCCAGCTTCAGGGAGTAATCTATGGGTGACGGAGGTATTTTTCTTCGAAGTTTTGCCACATCGGTGAAGGACGGAGTGCTACTCGCACATATGAGGTGGCTCCTTTACATCTCAGCCTCAAATGACCCTCTTGCTTTCACCTTTCTTCGGCCATCTCTTTCTGTCCACCGTATTGCTGCTTCCTTCTTTCTGTCCACCGTATTGCTGCTTCCTTCTTTCAGCACTTCAAGTGTTATCTGGGTCACTGTTTTGATAAGCTATCTACGTGTGTCCCAGCTCGTAAAACCTGGATCCGCGGCACGCGACTGGCAGCTGCTTTCCATGGCTTCTCTGTGGAGAGCATCCACACGAGGATTGGTCATTATCATACCTATTTCCCTCGTCCAGCGACGCTACAGAATTCTCTTTCTTCCTTCGTCTTTTCCACTTGAAAGAGTCAGGTAGAAAAGAAGTCAGGAGCTCACATTAATCCCATTTCTAATCTACCTTTTTTTCGTTTCTAGATTTAAGTCTTACCTTTTCAACTACCTTGTGTTCGATTGCTGTATAATTCTGGCCCGCATCGGCCCTCGAAGAAACACTGAAAATATCTCTAATTGGTAGTTGGAGGATGAGAAGAGAACCTACCTCTAGGGTAGGTTCCTTCACCTTGGCTGATGTGGTTGCATAAAGTACCCTACTGTGAGGTGTGGTGGTGAGCAGCGCAGCGAAGAGACTGGGCCAAGGGAAGCATCCCGTGTTTTGCTACCATAGTAAACTAGTACTACACTCTCTCTCTCTCTCTCTCTCTCTCTCTCTCTCTCTCTCTCTCTCTCTCTCTCTCTCTCTCTCTCTCTCTCCCAGGCCAGTCCCCACCCGCACCAATATTGTCACCAAGTGCGTCATTTGTTCGTTGTCTTCCTTCCATAGGACCAAACTCCTGGCGGACGGGCGAGGCTGTGAACGAAGTCTATTCGGAAGAAGACGTTGTATTCAGAGAAAAAGACTGTAAGTACAGATATATATATATATACATAAGTATGTGTTCTCCGTCTTTCTCACTCTTTTTTTGGTTCGTGTTGATGTATTTAGTTTTCGTTCTGTTTTCGTGTCACATTCACTGTTTATCGAAATGAAATAATGAATTGGATCTGAGAGCTTTTACAAATAATCTTTTGGAGAGAAAAACTCATATCAATAATGAATTTCTTTTTGGAGCATTAAAACGACTGTTTCTCTCTCTCCCTCCTCCGCACAGACAGCCAATCAATGGACTCCGCCAGTGGGAGGGATTCGGTGCCTCCCTACGACCACTCCTTCACCTACGAGTCCGGAGCGACGACTTTACTACCTCCGCACCCCGTTTTCTGTGCCGTCGTCGTCTACGTCGTGATCGAGGGGCGACTATGATAACCAAGACTTTCGCCAACTTCACCTCCACAGTCGCCTGAGAAAAAAAAAAATCTCCTCTACACTCTTCCCTTACCTTCCTCACCCCTTCTCTCTGTCTCTCTGTCTCTCTCTCTCTCTCTCTCTCTCTCTCTCTCTCTCTCTCTCTCTCTCTCTCTCTAGTTCATATGATCTCCGTGGCCCCTGTTGTAGATACGTCTCTCGTATTCCTTTTTCCCACATGCGTCTGCTCAAACGTTAGTTAACCATAGCGTTTTTTTTTTTTTCATTTATTTATTTTCCTCTTAACCGTCTGCGACAATCAGATTATTGGGAATGAAACCTTTGAAAACGAGACGACGACACTGGTTTTCGAATCTGCTTCACTGACATTTGACTCCTAGAATTGTCCTGTGGTTCGGTGTGTTGGTTACATTAGGCGTTCATCGTACTATGATAGTATTTCTACCAGGCAATAGTATCATTTTGAAACACAACTACTCTCTCCTCGTAGTCCCAGTCGTCGGATAGGTTTAACAAGTCCCCCTAATCCTCCTCCTCCTCCTCCTCCTCCCCACTACCCCAAGTGTATATGTATTCATCATACTATACCTAATGTAACATAGCATTTTCATGAGATTACATAGCTAATGTAACATAGCATTTTCATGAGATTACATAGCTAATGTAACATAGCATTTTCATGAGATTACATAGCTAATGTAATATAGCATTTTCATGAGATTACATAGCTAATGTAACATAGCATTTTCATGAGATTACATAGCTAATGTAACATAGCATTTTCATAAGATTACATAGCTAATGTAACATAGCATTTTCATCAGACTGCATTAGAAACTGTGCCATAAGGTTTTGATCAAGACTACATAGCCATTGTGACATAGCATTTTCACCGGACTCCATATATACAGATAATGTGACTTAAGACCTTTTGGTCAGACTATTGGCAATTTGTAACACTGTATTTTCATAAGTTAAGTCCTACCATTTGTGTCACTGATGACATGTGTCTGGGCAGGTGTCTGCCGTACTGTGTGCTTGTGTGAAGGGTTACACTTCGTAGTGAGCTTCTGCATCTGTCTCCCACATTTGTCATAACCACATGTGCCGCCTCTCGCCGCCCCTCCAAACCTGTCGGCAAAACCACCGCCAAGGGTTTTTATTTTCCTCACACTTGCGTCCTCAACACGTGCCTCCAAAGGTGTTCCCACATTGCCTCCAAGAATGCACTCGCACCCTTGTACGTGTCTCTTCAAACACTGAACCCAAACCTGACTTCACACTTACCTCATCACACGTCTCATTTTGCTTGCCTACCCACACCTGCCTTCATATGTAAGTCGTCCGTGAGATCTAAACCCACTAGACATGACTTTACGACCCTTGAGTACGACAGTACGACGTTTGGGTATAATGGACTGGCCTTTTGGCCTTACCATCAAAGGTTTCGCTAAATGCCAGGCTCTCATACCCACTTAGTCGTGCCGTGGTGCTCAAGGCTCGAAGCATCGCCCTTAAGGTCGTGCTCAAGGCTCGAACCATCGTCCTCAAGGGTTAACTAAACCCTAAACCCGGATGTCCTCCGCACTCATACACACACACCCCCTATAAACCTGTTTCTTAACTTACTCTGATACACCCTACAAGAGGCTACTGTGCCTCACCCATGCTACACCCTACCTCTAGTACTCCTCCACACCCTTAATCATACCCTACACTCCTCTACAAACCTACACCCGGCTCCCTAATAGCACACCCTGAGTCTGGTCCCGTACTACACCCTAAGGACACCCTGCAAATGGCTCCCTAACACGCTATGCTACACCTGTTGTGCAGGTTCTGTCACAGCCCCACTTTCGTATTTTTTGTGAAATAGGATCTCTCAGCCCTGTCTATAGACGGATGTCTGGAAGAAAACGTCGCTTAACGGTTCGATGGCCCTGGCCACGTCCACCTGTCCAACGAGATGGACGACTGCGAATGGATGGCACCCACATGGCCACAGATGGATTAAAGAAATGGCCACAGGTGGATCAAAATTGGCCACAGGTTAACTGACAGCGGCCAGAAATGGATGAGGGGTGGCCATAGACGATTTGGGGGGGATCACTTGGATAAAAATGAATCAGGGTCGACCAGAAATGGCCACAGATGGTTCAAATAAAACCCCTAATAGATGACCCTTCAGGTGATCGAAATATTTATTTCAAAGATCCTCAGGGTGACCTTCTTATGTACTCAGGCTTACTGGGAAGAGAAATATCTCAGATGCTTCAGAGAGAGAGAGAGAGAGAGAGAGAGAGAGAGAGAGAGAGAGAGAGAGAGAGAGAGAGAGAGAGAGAGAGAGAGAGAGAGAGAGAGAGTTCCTGGTCACTGGTGAGAGCGTCGTTCACAGTGCTCTAACGCATGGACTCAGCGAAGCACCGATACCTTGGCTCTGCGTGCTTGAGACTTCGAGGATATAATCCTGGAATCATTTGGTCACATATCACATCCTTCATCGCGTGCATCTCGTCCGTCTACAAACTAATCTCCTCATTCCCATCCCCCCTCTTTTTTTTTCCCCTCTCGTTCACCTCTTTCTCATATTATCATTCGTTACTTCGACGCCTGAAGTACGCCCTATGAGGTCCTCCAGCGGTTCTGGGCTTCCTCAAGCACCTCAGCGGTTCTTTACAGTATGGTGTGTGTGTGTGTGTGTGTGTGTGTGTGTGTGTGTGTGTGTGTGATGAAGCAACAAGTGAAAGAATCGATCCTCCCTTTTGGGTAACTATGTGCCAAGATTAGGGTTCAAACCCTTCTTAAATACATTTAGCTTTACCTTTATATTTAGTTAACGTTGTCCTTGACTAGCACCTCCGCACCACAGCCTGTGGACGACCTGCCAGAGATAAACATAGAACCTTCGGCTGTGTCGCCGTCGGGAAGACTCAAATCAGATGCTTCCCGTGAATCACAAAGAACATAAACCATCGTCAACCTCTTGAGCAGGAGAACTTAAACCCTTGAATACGACATCTTAAACATTTGAGCACGATGACCTGTCCCTCAAGGATTAAGTCGTCGCAATGAAGGGATTAAGTCGTCGTACCTAAGAGGTTAATTCGTCGTACTCACTCGGTTAGGTCGTGTATTCAACTGGGTGAGGATATAACACGTCAATCCCGTTCACATCCCACGGTACTGGGTGCCCTCCTCAAATGTGCCTATGTTTATTTGTATGGCCACAACGCCAGCAGTGAAGGGTAAGGTCTAAGAACCAACTATACAGCAACCATATCATCACATTCCTCCTGCAGGGGATGTGTACCAGTCCCACAGCAACCATATCACCACATTCTTCCTACAGGGGATGTGTACCAGTCCCACAGCAACCATATCACCACATTCTTCCTACAGGGGATGTGTACCAGTCCTACAGCAACCATATCACCACATTCTTCCTACAGGGGATGTGTACCAGTCCCACAGCAACCATATCACCACATTCCTCCTGCAGGGGATGTGTACCAGTCCCACAGTAACCATATCACCACATTCTTCCTACAGGGGATGTGCACCAGTGCCACACCAACCATATCACCACATTCCTCCTGCAGGGGGATGTGTACCAGTCCTACAGCAACCATATCACCACGTTCCTCCTGCAGGGGAAGTGTATAAGTCCTACAGCAACCATATCAACTCCTGCAGGGATGGGGACCAGCCCTACATTAACCATCTCACGACATTTCTCTCGTAGAAGGGCTGAAGTTAATAACATATGGACCTCTTCCTCAATGAGGCGGTGGGAGTCCCTCATGACTCTACAGGAACTCTTCTTGTCTCGCAGTCTGTTGACCTGCGACCCCTGTTGCCGTGTGACGTCTGTGACTGTGACCAATGATACAGTGACCTGTGGCGTTTACTTGACCCCGTCTTACTGTGACCTCCGTGACCCCACGCGACTGTGACCTTGGCTACTGTGCATTCAGCTTGAATCTCTGTCATCTCTCCTAGGTATACATAGTGTGTAAAAGGGTATATGTACATATATGATATAAAGAAAGCAACTCTGAAATACGTTTATGTTCTTGTTGATAAGCATCAAATATATGAAGCAAGATAAGACTGTGTATCATTATCTTCCCCCGAAAGGTGTGCATGAGCGTGTTCAGGATAAGTGCACATAAAATGCATTGTGTACATAACCGTCATGCACTGTGAACCTAACCTATTGTCATGCCCTATGGACTTATTAAGGTGTCAACCAGACCTAATGAGACCATAAACAACTCCTCAATACCTGACCTTACAGCCAATACTGAGATCTTCATATTTCTCCCAATAGTTTTCTTTACGATCATTTAATGAAAAAAAATAAATAAATAATTACTGCCATTTGAAAAAGTGAAATTATTATCCTACTATTCTACTGAGATATTGAATTAGCTCTTACATCTAAGCATATTAATACCTCGGCAGTTCTGATGCAAAAGAGTGAATTTCTGGACTTGATCTGAGTGCAAGAATGAGCAACGTGACAACTGAGGGTAAAATTGGGTACATAAGGCCCCAGAGTGTGAATGAAAATGGGGAAAAGCTTATTATGTGTTGAAATAGCAATGCTGATCGAGAATATATGTTTTAAAGAAAGGTGCATTCATAGGATGACTGGGGTTGGCGTTAAACAGGCATTACTGGATTATTTGCCAATTGATAATCGTGCACTCAGGAGAGAGGCTGTTGGATGTGAACGTGCTGAGAAGTGCAGTGATTCATCATTTCTTAGCAGATGAGAGCGTAAAGGTTTGTGGTAGAATTTAGGAAAAGAGGAAATGACATGTATATAAGAAATTGTGAAAGTTCAGCGAGCTTGGTAAAAAGTGACCTGTATGTATCGATGTCAAAACAGACTTCAATGGGGAATCGCATAAGGTGAAAGTGAATGAAATTAGGAGAATGGAAGATATTCAATGAAGACGTATCTAAATGTGTGGATGAATAGTGTGGTACGTGAAAAGGTGGGATGCTGAAGCGTAAGAAAAGAGAGGAATTGGTGGATTAAGAAAAACAAATTACTAGCAGAAAGAAAAAGAGAGACGTATGGATGGCAACGGTAGGGAAGATGTGTGCGTGATTAGGAGGAGTACAAAAGAGAGTGGCACGAAATCAAGAGCAAGATTCCTAATTACGCTGATGTTTTCCTCATTGTATATATAAACAATTCACAAAGATAAAAAATACAGAATGAGCAAAAATATCACAATTCAAAGAATAAGAGGCAAGAGAAGGCAAAGTCTCCACCATGTGTGAGCAAAGAACACGCTACAGCACACCCCTGTCTCCCTCCATTATCAGCTCATACCCCTATGGTAGACGACGACTGTCCAGCTGCTAAGGTTCACCACCCACCTGAGTTCGAAGGGACGACCCTGTAAAGTCTTGGAACACGACGGTACGGCCCTGGAACGCGATGGTTCTGCCTTTAAATATCATGTGCCTGGCACTTGATCTGACTTATGGAAGTCAGGTCAGGGGAAGGAGCGGGGGGGCTAGAAATCCTCCCCTCTCGTTTTTAATCTTCCAAAAGAGGGAACAGAGATGGGGGCCAAGCGAGGATTTCCCTTAAGGGCTTTGTCCTCTGTTCTTAACGCTACCTCGCGAACGCGGGAAATGGTGAACAGTATAGTGTATAAATAAAATTAAATATATACTGCTGTGAACACTGTCTTTATCCGCGTAACAAGTACCGCAACAACCATTCCTGCTATAATCATTACCTTTACTTCTCTTGCTGTCAGTACTACTGCTTACTCTATAGTGACACTACTGTATCTACCTGTGCTTCAAGTGGCACTTACGTAGAGGTTACCATCTCCGTAACCATGAACTCCTACTGGGATCACAGACATGAGTGACGACGACGCTATAAGGAACTGCCGGGTGAAGAGATAATCGCTCCCTCATCTATCACCAAACTGGTCACGTTGAATGCTCTGTAAGACCATAAATTCTCAACTCTTCGAGGTGCCTAATATATCAAACGTTTGGCCACTGTTCACTGTTATGTAATATGCAATCCCCTTGTAGGGGAATGTGGCAGCGGGGATCACATTAAACACAGCTGTGCAACACCTGATGCACTGCGATAAGTGTGAGAGCCAACCACAAGAGCTCTCGCTTAAGGAGGTCAACACGTCTAATGTAAAGCACATATTTCGTATGATGAAAGACCGAAGAGGCTCAAGGGATATCATGAGTCTCCGAAACCCGATAAATCTTACGATATCGAAACCTGTCGTGTGTACAATCGTCACACAGACAGAGGAAGCAGCTGCACCACGTCCCGGACACCAGTTGATGACACCTCATAAATTCAATGATACTGACTCAGGCACTACTGGCACTGTACAGCCATCCATTTTTCTCCTGTCTGCGTAGATCTAGCTGAACAACAGATTCGAAGACAACGCTCTTCGAGATAGCTGCCATCCGTATAGGAAGATATGACGATCAGTGGATAGAATGAGTGTCGGAGTGAGGGAAGAGAAGGAAAGTGGGTTGAAGTATGTTAGCGGAACTATCTGCGTGGGAGCGAGTAAAGTTTGCGGCTGAAGAAGGATCATGCAGGGAGAGAGAGGAAAAAGTGCAGGCTTGTTAGAACGGAGAACTGAGGGACACCACTGTCGACAAGGTAAGAGGGAGATGGCACTCCAACGACGACTGTTACGATGGAGCGATTGGAAACTACACATCAGACTACAGGGAGACGCGGAACAGTTAAAGGAAGGAAGACTAGTGAGTATATCCATGTGCCAAACCCTGTCAGATGCCTGAGACATATCGAGGACGTAGATAAAAGATTCACTAGAATCCTCGAGCGAGATGAACCAGGAGTGGGTCACGTACTTATCGAGTACAATGAATCACAATACATTCTGCAACGCACAACCCATACTTTGTTAAAAACAAGAGACGAGGGGGAGTTTCGAAGACTTTGGAGAGAGGAGTGATGAATAACAGCTTTCCAATAATTCCAAGAGGATATGAACTCAGAATGGGAATCTGAGGAGAAGAGTTTCATAGCCCGATAGGCTTCGTCCCTGATGTGACGAGCATCAGAGGAAGTGTGATTCAGCCACAGATGGGTGAAAGAAAGGCCTTGTAGAAACTTCGACCTCTGCTAAATGTTCAGCAAAGCTGGAGGGATCCCGGCCGGCGAAGCAGTAGTGATCCTAACTTAAGTCAGTGCAACAGCAGAGAGAGGGAGAGATAGATAGATAGATAGAAAGAAATATAGATAGATAGACATAGAGAGAGAGAGAGAGAGAGAGAGAGAGAGAGAGAGAGAGAGAGAGAGAGAGAGAGAGAGAGAGAGAGAGAGAGAGAGAGAGAGAACTACAGAGGTTCATAATACGAGTCCTGTAAGGTTGCTCCCGGCAAGACCCATGGTGACGGCGGTAGAAACAACATGGGGAGGCTGACGTAATCTCCCGCCCTCGTTAAGGTAATCGCTCTTCTCCTGTATGTGAAATGTTCCGTAGTGGAGGAATATGGCACCTGCACGGCAGTGTACCTACACCCTCCACCCTCACCAGAGGCTGTATCCACACCTCCCCCTCACCAGAGGCTGTATCCACACCTCCCCCTCACCAGAGGCTGTATCCACACCTCCCCCTCACCAGAGGCTGTATCCACACCTCCCCCTCACCAGAGGCTGTATCCACACCTCCCCCTCACCAGAGGGTGTATCCACACCTCCCCCTCACCAGAGGGCTGTATCCACACCTCCCCCTCACCAGAGGGTGTATCCACACCTCCCCCTCACCAGAGGGTGTATCCACACCTCCCCCTCACCAGAGGCTGTATCCACACCTCCCCCTCACCAGAGGCTGTATCCACACCTCCCACTCACCAGAGGGTGTATCCACACCTCCCCCTCACCAGAGGGTGTATCCACACCTCCCCCTCACCAGAGGGTGTATCCACACCTCCCCCTCACCAGAGGGTGTATCCACACCTCCCCCTCACCAGAGGGTGTATCCACACCTCCCCCTCACCAGAGGGTGTATCCACACCTCCCCGTATCATCAGATGGATCACGACGGGCAGGAGGTGTGCACCCCCGGCTCTCCGTACAGTAGCAGAGCCAACCGTGGTTAATATCAATCTCATTCATTTTGCCCGCCATCGACAGGCTGGTTGATCGTGATCTACATACCTAAAGTTCATTTAGGTCTTGCAAACATTTGTTGGCCCTAATTGCCAGAAATCCCCCGGGTACAGCAGCACTGGCCTATCGCAACGGAGGCTGTAAGTGCCTCTATTACACCAGCTAGCACGGGAGATTCGACCATATGTAGTGGGCAGTGTGGGACTGTCCTCCCTGGAGGGCATCATACATCAGCAGTAAATCAGCTGTGAATCCTTTCCCGGCAGTTAGTGGGGCAATTAGATCAGGGCTGCCACGCTGCGCGATAATGAAGAGAAAAGGCGGCCACTTTCTATGGAAATGTTACCCCAGACGAGAAACTTGAGGATGACTCATACACTTTGGGTTGAGACGCCAGGTTCTCTCTGAGGGTGCCAGAGGCCTCAACACAGGCCGAAAGATTGGGAGGAGGAGGAGGAGAAGGAGGAGAGGCCGGGGGGAGGGAAAGGGGTGGGGTGGGGATAGCATGATTGCCCTGGGTGTCTGGCATCCCCAAAAGGGAAGTAAATAAACACCCAGTTTCAGTATATGAAGCATAAATACGTGATAATTAGACAGTTATGAAGGTGTGAATATGATACTGCCCAGGGAGAGCGCGGCAAATGAGTTCATACCTGGGAGCATATTACGGTGTAGACGGGCCACAGGACGCCAGAGAGAGGGGTAGGCAGGCTACACTGTGGCAGTGGCTACACGCTTACCTCACCATCCCAGAACTTAGAGAGTAAAAAATAAAATAAAATCTTTGTAAGTTAATTAGAAATGTAAGTTATTGTAATATGTACTAATACCGGACGTGAGGTAATATTGAGCAATGAAGTAAACAAATCTAATTCGTCCATTGTGGTTCCTTTATAATCATTCCTTGAAGATAAAGTTGTGTCAGCTATTGTGATGAACCTTGTGGGGTTGTGAATTGATGTCATGAGGGTGAAGAGGAGAGAGAGAGAGAGAGAGAGAGAGAGAGAGAGAGAGAGAGAGAGAGAGAGAGAGAGAGAGAGAGAGAGAGAGAGAGCTGGTTGAGGCAGTAATGCTGAGTAAGCGAGTAATTAGATTATGGTTGAGGCAGTTATGGTGCGTAAGGCATTTATGGTGGGTGTGGTACAAATGGCGGTTGAGGCAGTACTGGTGGTTGAGGCAGTACCGGTGGTTGAGGTAGTACTGGTGGCTGAGGCAGTAATGGTAGTTGAGACAGTAATGGTGGTTGAGGCAGTACCGGTGGTTGAGGTAGTACTGGTGGTTGCAGTACCGGTGGTTGAGGTAGTACTGGTGGTTGAGGCAATAATGGTAGTTGAGACAGTAATGGTGGTTGAGGCAGTAATGATAAGTATTACCATAACGGTACAACTGGGAGGAATGGTAACAAAGGGACGACTATGGTTAGAGGGAAATGCCCAAGAAGGAAGGTGTCTACTTGCGTTAGACAGATGGAGGGAAAATGAAGGAATGAGACAGATGGCTCAAGAATGAAGGAAGTTATCATCTACAGTAAGACAGATGATGGAGTAATTAAGTAAGGTATCTACGTGACTTAGAAAAATATATAAGTCGAAAACTTTCAAATCCGGGTCCCTCAAACACAGAAATCCTTGAGAAAGATCGCAATTAAAAAAAAATTCTCTTGATTGAATAGAATGAAATCTGGACGCACTCCGAAAAGCAAGGACGAGTCGGGCGTCACCGAGCAGTGTATATCGCGAGCAGGATGGGTCGTCGGCTTCGCTATTTAGCTCTGAACCTCACCCCTGGCCTATTCTTGGCTTGCCCGTTTCATGTGGTTTACAGTGGCATCCTTCGAACGCTTTGCCGTGCATAGCAAGCGCTCTCTTCTGTGGTTCTGTTTGTCCTCTTTGGTCAACGAAATCGTACCAAAGAAGGCTGAAGATTCCCCTATTGCGACTAAGAAATACTTCGTGTATGCCAAGGTATCTGATTTTATCTCATCTCTTTCAAACCGAAGAATCCTAGAAATTAGCGTAGTACCGGTCCCAACGGTGCCAGATTTGAGGGTTCACGCTCTAGACACAACGAAGGAACGTGTGTAACCCAATAGGTTAGACGGAGGAACGACGAAGGAGCGTTTTTACTTCGATAAGATAGATGGAGCAAAGTGAAGGGTATCTCCATTAGTATGATAGATTGAGGAGGGTGATGGAAGGTATCTGTATAAGTCAGATAAACGGATTAACGACGACGAAGGGTATTTACACTACATGATTAAGATAAATTAAGATAGATGAGGAGGCCAAAGGAAGAAAGAGGGTATCTATAAAGTTAGTATGATGGAGGAAGGAATGTCCTAGTCAGAGAGAGAGAGAGAGAGAG
The DNA here is from genome assembly GCF_036320965.1 of Panulirus ornatus. Lineage (NCBI taxonomy): Eukaryota > Metazoa > Arthropoda > Malacostraca > Decapoda > Palinuridae > Panulirus > Panulirus ornatus. Next base: position 7,215,624 of record NC_092247.1, on the reverse strand, counting down.
AGAGAGAGAGAGAGAGAGAGAGAGAGAGAGAGAGAGAGAGAGACAAGGGGGGGTCTATAAGTCGCAAGAAATAAACAGCGTGTCTCATTACGGCCGAGTTTCCTCCACGACACAGATATATATACACAGAGATAAACCGACCCGGCCATTCTATGCTAAGGCCTCCCATGCCATGCCATGGATCCGACCCAGAGCTACGAACGGCGGGCGCTTAATAGAATGGCTGGTAATCCTGAACTTGGCTCCTCTTTACCACTTATTTTTTTAAAGCTTCACTTAACTCATCCCTCAGGCATATATATATATATATATATATATATATATATATATATATATATATATATATATATATATATATATATATATATATATATATTTGTTCTCCATTTCCAGTATAGTGAGACAACGCCAAGAACAGATGAAGAAATGGCCTCTTTCGCTCCCAATGACTCAGGATCCTAACTGTCATGTATAATGCACGGAAACTAAAGCCCTCTGATAACAGCCAAACCCCTCAGACCTCTCTGTGATTTCCCCTGACCGGTCTGTATGACCTAGTTGATCCCACTGACAGTACGTCGTCCCCCATATATCACATCGCCCCAGTCCCTCTCTTCCAAACACGTTTCACAACATGCTGCATGGTCAGGCCCCGATCACTCAAAATCATCTTTCACTCTATCCTCCCATATATATATATATATATATATATATATATATATATATATATATATATATATCCAACAGACGATATACCCTTAGGCCTCCCCAGTTCATTCTAGAAAAAGAAATGCCCCCAGACCTCTCGTCAGCAAATCCTGGGGATAAATGTTCCACTGGCAGACTCCGTGTGCACGCATCCTGGGGTGAAGAAGAAGAAAAACTCTCCCCGACTCTCGATGCGGGTCCTCGGAATAAATATCTCTCTCTCAGATTCCACTGTTCGTGTCCAAGAAAAGAAAATTTATATATCTCTTTTCTTTCTCCGGGAGACTTCCTGGGAAGAAAACTCTCTTACGACGCCCACTGCCTTGGATCTCAGGAAGAAATATCTCACTTAAAGAAGCGGCTCAATTTAAAAGCCATTCCAGTTCAAAATTTTGGACATTAATTCCAGTCTTTCATTCACAAACTGTTAATTTCTCCGCGCTATCCCACCCGTCAGAAACTTTTGTTCATTATTAATGACTTCTATTTCGTCTGGACGGAGTTCCACCACCTGCCCATTAATATAGTCGACTCCCCAGGTTTTTAAGTCGAGGTTCTTTCCGTCTTGTGTTCACGTCTTCTGGTCATTGGCTGTTTTTCTCTTTTTTATATAGATTTTTTTTCCAATTGTCTTTACTCTTTTCTTTTTTAGTAATCTTACAACTTTTGTTTTTTTCGTCTATGGTTATTTGTTATGGGATGATTTCTTCTTTATATGCTGACTACCTGCCCTAGGTCTCCATTCTATCATGCAGCGCTTAGGAAGGTGGCGGTCGGTTCCACAGGCTGTATCGTCATGCTCAAGGGTCGCAACGTCTCGCTCTCGAGGTAAATATACGTCATTCCAATCCAGTAAGGAAATTCATTCCTTTTCCAACACATCTTTACTCTTTATCCATGATCCTGTATGTGGTATTGAACGGCAAGTGATGGAACTAGACATCTACGGTAACAACAAGAAAACAAGACACAGGGAAGTGCAGGTCGGGTTCGTCCTAACTCGTCTGTGGGCCATAAAGGAAGAAGAGGTCCCTCAGTCCTCTCCACTCTCCTCAGCTAAGCTCCCTCAGGTGTTGTGTGGCTCTCCATCATCACTCACACGGAATAATTGCAACCCTCGCCTTCCCTCTCATCTCTACTCCTTCCCCCCTCACCACTTCTTCCATCCCCCCTCACCTCCACTTCTTCCACCCGTACACCCTCTCCTTCCCCCTCTGCCTTCATCCTCAACTAACCCCAACCCTCGTTTCCATCACTCGTTAACTCTCATACATTTTTCCCCCTCTTCACACTACCTCATTTTTTCCCTCCTCTCCCACTCACTCCACACCTCACAGTGGAAGTCCTCTTCCAACGAACACTGGCACTAAACCCTTCTATCCTCTCCTTCCCACTTTTCTTCCTTCTATCTTCCTCCTTCGGTAAGTAGATCTTACACTCATCTACATTTCGCCAATTATCTCAATCATCAACATACTCAGACTAGCAAGGATAACTATCCTTTGTTCTGACGGGTAATTTTTGCTGGCTGCCTCACTTGCGTTTATGTAACTCATGCATTTTGTAATATTACTTCTAATATTCTCGTTGTATTGTGTTTCATACTTCGTTTTCGTACAAGCAAACTTCAGGAATATTATAGTAACTTTTGGATCTGTTCTTTTATTCATTCCTATAACTCCCTCTGTCACTTCATTTTCGGTACGGGGATAATTCAGGGAGAGGATATATCATTCTTCATATCTTCTAGGTTACTAATATATCATCCTTATTACTGTTTCCAAATCATTAACAGGAACGGACACTTCTGTTGAAGTGTTCCAAATTACAAGGTAGAAACTTCTCCCCCAACCAGTCCTCGAGTCCCAGCAGTATAGGGGAGAGACACCCAAGAGTTTATCCCTTAAGCCTGACAATCGTTCTGTGGCGGTAAGTACGACCTCATCGTCTCCCACAAGGATTTAATCGCATTACGCCGCGTCGGATCTCATTGATGGGGTGAAGACGAACCGTATACTAGGGTTTTGGGGTGTAAATATTACTGTAATTTTTCCCCGTGTTTTCTCTGTAAATTGACAAGTACATATATGTTGATACTATATACGTAAACCTCCAGTGTTTGCTGAGCATAAATGAGCCTCTTTACCCAATGATATATTCTAAAACTCTCCTTATCTCTCAGTCATGTATATATAATCCTATGTTAGAAGAGACAATAAAAAAAAAAAAGGGGATCTAAACGCTAAAGATCTAACTCTGAGCGGCGTTAATTTCTAGCAATCCGCCGACAAAGAGGATCAAGTCGGCCTTCCACGCGCCCGAAACCCGCCCGGTGACACTACCCAGGAATTTATTGGGCTGTCGGGACCGCTACCCCCACCACCAGCACAAGCAAAAAAGAAGAAGGAAGAGGAGGAGGAGGAGGAGGAGGAGGAGGAGGAGGAGGAGGAGGAGGAGGAGGAGGCTGAGGGTGGAAGGAGTAAGAAATGACACGTAAGAGAGAGGGAGGGAGGGAGATGTAAGGAAAACGGTAGATAAAAGCGATAAGACGTTAGAGGGGGGGAAGTGGCGAATCAATGAAGGCAAAAAAATTATGAGGATAATGAAGGCGTCGATGTTGATAGAGAGAGAGAGAGAGAGAGAGAGAGAGAGAGAGAGAGAGAGAGAGAGAGAGAGAGAGAGAGAGAGAGAGAGGAGACCATGAACGCCCTGACGAGGTTGGGTCAGTGATATGTCGGGGAGTGGCCGCTGAAGGACTCAGGTCTTGGTGCTGAGGACAAGTTCGAACACATGAGGAGCCACCGATGTTGGGGAAAGGAGACGAATATGGATCATACAAATACAAAACAGAAATATAATAACGAAAGAACATAAAATGATAAGAGAGCAGTACGATAAAGAAAGAAGAGGAGCGCCGAAATTACTGTGCTATGAAGCAAGCATTGGAAGAAAATGTAATGCGACATAGAGACATATGTAAAGACAAAATGTAGCACAGCAAAGCCTTCTGGAAAGGTAAATATACAGTACAAACACTACAGACCAGCAGTATGGCGCAGGCAACATGACGTGCATCGAAATATTTTCACAGTCCCTTCGCTGAGGTATAACACACAAGGAGAATCCTGTCACTTGCGTTATTTCATAATTCCATTTTAATTCTTCCCCGACTTGAATAACCTTGAGTGACTGTGTTTCATGAACGACGCCGCTCACTTAACAAGGGCATTTAACGTCATATAATTTTTGCTGTAATTTGCCTTAAAAAGATAAGTTTCCTCCCGATGACTTTGTGCGGTGCCGAGGCAATTTATATAATGCCTTTCGTGACAGAGATATCAGTACTTATCTCTCCAGGTAGCAGTCACCACACTACCTGGGGTATCTAAAGATAGATCCACTGATGCATATTTCACCTTTAAATGAAGATCTAATTGGCTGGGATGCGTTTAGTATATGAAATGCTAGAGCACCAGTAATCGCTCTTTGTGAATTAGTGAGAAATGTTTCGTACAATGTGCACGAAAGGAAGACGAACAGTGAATGTGAAACTGATGTATAACGTTCGAGGGTGCGAACGCCTGACGTTCTGAGCTAAAGGCGAACGTACAATCTGCGACGTTCTAGAAAAAGTGAACGTAGGGTTTATAACGCTCTGAAGTTCGTAAACGTACGCGAGTATGAGCTTAAAGTTGAACGTATTGTGTGAGCCTTTTCCATATAGACTATGGCGTTCCAAAGCATGAGTGCCCGTGCTGAGGACTACATTCTAAACTTGCAAAATGTGGAGGTCAGACTATGAGGAAGCATTTTAAAAGTTGTGTGCGTTCTCCCGAATGGAGAACCTATGATGGACAGGTATACATAAAGTTCGAAATCTAGACAAACGTTGAGCGTACAACAGCCGTGAGTACTGGCGAACTTTCCCCGAGGAGTCGAAGCATTGACTGTTGTCATGAAATTCTTTATAAACTTTGGGATGTGATCGAAATCCTGCGTCCCACATGAATGTCCTTGGAATCCCACTCCTATTTGAGGAACTTGCGGATCCTATAAATAATCCTCTGCCATTTACAGCATTTGCGATGCTTCCAACAGGCCTTAATCCCACCTGAAGGACTTGAGGATCATCTTTGAGCCTATATAAATGATCTGGCAATTCTACTAACAGTCTTGGATTCAACTTGAAAAAACAGAAACAATGGAGACCCTTATAGCAGCTCAAAGTCTCTCTTGAAGGTTCTAAAAATCTTGATAAGAGTTCTGCATTCTTCCTGAAAGACCTGAGGATCCCCATTACCTCACCTGGGCCTCATTTTATGGTTCTGAGACCTTTGGAAGTTGGGGTTTACTAGGAGAACCTGGAGACTCTAGTGGTGTTCTTGACCCCAGATGAAGGACTTTGAGACTTTAATAACAGTTATGAGTCTTACTGAAGGATCCAAGCATACCCATTATCAATCCTAGGTTCAACCTGAGGTTCAGTAAGGTTCTATGCCCCACCTGAAGACCGTACAAGTAGTATCAAGACCCCTAGAAAGGATCTGAGGATCATACTAATAGTTATGGACCTCATTTGAGGGACCTGATGACCTTACAAGAAGACTTGAACCCTACTCTGAGAGCTTACGGCTGCTGTTGGTGGTTTAGATCCCTTGTGAAGGATGTGGGATCCTACCAGCAAGAGAGGGACGCAATTACTTATAGGATGTATGGATCGGACTAATTGCCCGGTTCATTCCTAGCTCATACCATCGTGTTCTACACTCAGGGCGTTCGACGTCTTCAAGGAAGAAAATGACAAGTTTTGTATAACATCACAGAGAGAGGCTCAAATTAGCATATAGACAGTAAACTGTGGCATCAAATACACAGGTGAATTGATTTTAGTGATTCACAGAAGTTAGGATACAAATACCACAGGTGACAGAACCAAATAAATTTCGTATATCTCAAGCAATGAATTATTACGTCGCCTGCAGGTGAAAAGATCGAAAGCTAAATTACGAGGCCTTTGATAAACTCTGCTTGCATTGTTGATATTTCCAAGCAATATAATTTGACATGAGGATCAGATTCAGTTGGACTGGAGATCTATCAAAAAAAACTTTGCCGGAATGAGATGATATACATCTGTGGGACAAACATACAATTACTCGGATATAAATGGGGCGAAATCTGTCGAGACGAATCACAAAGGTTAATACAAGACCAGTGTGGAGACGAGTGGTGATAGTATAACCAGAATTTCACAAGGTCAAGTCAATAGCCATACCATCATACCTACATCATGTTCAAGTGTCATACTGCTGTGTTCAAGGCTCATACCGTCGTGTTCAAGGCTCATACTGCCGTGTTAAAGACTCATACCGTTGTCGTCAAGGCTCATACCTTCATGCTGAAGGGTCATATTGTCGTGCTCAAGGGTCGTACTGTCGTCCTCAAGGCACACATCGTCGTGGTCTTGAGGTTAACATATACTGATTGACTGTGATCTCCGTGGCTCACACACTCCTCCACCGTCTCCATCATCTCGTCTCTCAATGCCAGTTCCTCCAGACACCGACAGCATCCCCGTGGAGGTCCAAAGGCACGGAATGGGTGGACGGGGCGTGTAAAGACAAGAACCCACCATAATGCCTGACGAAGGGTTTGGCCATTCTTCAACAGAAGAAAAAAAAAAAGAAGGGGGGGGGGGGAATTCGCGGTGAAAAGCCTTTTCAACGGTGTCTTTGAAAAAAGTAAAAAGTAAGTCACCGTCTCTCTCGCTGCCTATCACAAAGCATGAAATCAAAACCTTACACAAAGATGCATAAGAACCGACCCCGATAGCTGTAATGTCTTGTATACAGGAACTGAGGCATCAGTGACCTTCCGCGTTTCTAGGAAGGAAACATTACCAGATAAGCTAGAACGAAGGAGATCCTCCTTCGCCTGTAGAAGGGAATACATCACATGGCCTCACATTCCACACCCGTAGGAGGGGATATTATCCGCTGATCTAGCGTCCCACACCAGCAGGAAGGAAGACATGAACTTGAGATGACACACATACCCAGTAAAGCAGGTCGGGACGCCCGGGTTTTATTGAGAGCATAAGATGAGTGAGAGGCGAAGCATCTGCGAAAATATCTTGACTGGTATATTTATGTGACCTATTCCAGGACTATAAAGAGGCGAGAACGTCGGGTCTGGAGAGGCACTGGAGAATTAGAAGGCAAACTGAGCATTATATGTAAATTTTATATCTCTTATTTCTCCTGAATTATATGTAAATTTTATATCTCTCATCCATGCTGAATAGACTTAAGGGTGACGCTTCAAACTCACTACTGCTTTTCTTAATCAAATAAACTAGACGGATTGCCAAGAGGAAGTGTAAGGTTGGCAGAAACATCGACTTTGCATCATGGGGTAAACATTTCCTTACACTGATGAGTTAACAAAAAGTGATGATGATGAGGCAAATGGTATCTAATATGTATGGTTCCCTAGACAGCATGCAATGTGTCCCCATCGTATCTACAAGTGGCACGGGATCAGTAATGTCAATATTAGTTATAATCAAGCAAGACTCACTGGAATAGAAACACAAACAGAATAAAAGATACAACATGAAATTTACTGGTGTCACAGATACCTGAAAACCGAGAGAACACCAAAAATCCCGAATACTAATTCACAATGCCATGAAAGACATCAATCTTCCTCAAATCTCGCGCAGCTCATCAGAAAGCAGATCCCATATCACCACACATTTCTCCAAAATAACAGAAAGCAAATAACAGAACTATAATATCCGCATGCCTTCCCAACCCAGATGCCTCTAAACGCCACAACACAATAAAATTTCATACTCAGCTGAAACGCTTATTCATATATACATTCTATTTCCCTCAAAACTTTGCCATCATCCGTAAACATATTCATGTATTAGTCCAATCCTTGTAGCGAGTCGTTTACAAAGAGCAAGAAGAGCAATGGCCCCAGCATTAAACCCTGTGGAACGCCGTTGATGACCCTAACCCATTTTGAGAAGAATCCTTTTATATGGCGTCCTGTTCTCTCTTCCACTATAGTATTATCCATCCATACAAAGAATACCCTCCTTATCCCTGTCTAAAAATATATCTTGTTTACCAGCCTCCTATGTGGTATGATGCCAAATGATCGCTGGCAGTCCAGATGCACACATCCATGTAGCAAAAGACCTTCTTTTTCTGAATCTGTTGTCCCTCTCTCAGGTGGTTTTTCTATCCATCTCTCATTATCTTTTCCAATATCTTACCAACCACACTTCTTCGAGAGACTGATATAGGGCTCAGTGTAACTTCCCTGTTTCCTTCGATCGGTAAAATAATCTGCTTTCTTGGTATTTTACATTTCCTCCACTGGTGGCTTTTCAGACTTATGTACATTACTTCCTCAACACCTACGAAGAAACTTCATCAGTACCATGATATTCATATGAATCAAGAACCATCAGCAGTTTGTTTGTCTTTTCTAAACATCTCAAAGATTTCTAAGACCTCTTGCCAATTCCTTCTCATTAGTGTTGGTGCTATAGTATCTTTCACGATCATAAGAAATTTGCAATCATCATTCAGCTTCTAGTATATCCAAACATTATCCTTTATAACTCTTCCCTTTGAATCTCTAAGTCTGATTATGCAATGAAGAAAACACAAGAAAAATAGAAGAACAAAGCAAAAAGGAAATAACAGGGGAAATAACAGAGATATAGGTCACTAAAGACAGCTAAAAAAAAGTCTCAGAACAAGCAAGATAACAAGAAAACGAAAAACAAAGAAGAGCAATGCCAATGACTTCAAAGACTCTCAAACGTAAAATTCCTATAACTATCTGACAATAAGAAACAAGAGAGAGAGAGAGAGAGAGAGAGAGAGAGAGAGAGAGAGAGAGAGAGAGAGAGAGAGAGAGAGAGAGAGAGAGAGAGAGAGAGAGAGAGAGGCCACACCGAGCCAATTTGAGAAGCAGTGGAGTTTATTCCAACAGTCGTGACTTTTATCAAGTTAATTTAGAAGCTAAGGCAAACAGACGTGCGCCCCGGCCCCCACCAAATTACCGGAACGTCTTCTTGCCTGCTCTCCCCAACACCCCATCCTCCCCTCCTTCTCTGGGGGCTCCAGCTTACGGGGAAAAGGGTGGGGAGAAGGTACAGTGTTTATCTCCCCTACCTCGGAGAGTCTGAAAGATGGGTAATGAAGATGGGAGGGTAGAGGGCTCTCTCTTCCTCCTCTTACATCTCATCTTCCTCTTCCACCATCTCCTCCTCGTACTACTGCTACTGCTGCTGCTGCTACTACTACTACTACTACTACCAGTAGTTCCCTTTTTCAAGGTTTAAATCGCAGGGGAGCAAGAGGTATGGTCCCAATTTTTCAAGTGTGAAAGGGGTAGCGAATAGGGAGGGAACCTATGTCTGTCCCCTTTTTTTATCTGAGAGAGTTAGAGGGTTTGTAGGGTTGTAGGTCACTGCGTGGGGAGGGGGAGGATGATTGGGTTGTAGGTCATGGAGTGGGTGTCAGGACTGGTTGTAGTTCATGGGGTGGGTGGCAATGTGAGTCGTAATTCATGGGGTGGAAGACAGAATGAGTGTGTGACAAGTGGTCTCCTTATGAATTCCAGTCGTTTAAAGATGGAAAAAGGCGCTTGTCCTATATTTCATAAGGGAAAGGGATGATGAAAGAGTAAATACATATCCCCTACAATCAGAGACGGGGAGCTGAGGCGATGTCTATGTCATTCCATCTGACTTAAGGGGTAAGGAATAATATATTCACCCTTAGGCAGGTAAGCAAAGCCCTGGCTGAATATGAAGGGGTCGAAAGGAGGATTGTGTCTGCTCCCCATTTTCTAAAGAATAGGGGGGAGATAAAAAAAAAAAAAAATAGGGATTATCCCCCTTATCAGAGCTGCGTGGATACGAATCTTCCTTCCATCCCTTTAAGGAGTAAGGAAAAAAGTTAGAATTCTTTGTCCCCTTTCCATTTCTCATTAGGGCACACAGATGATGGTCGAAGAGGCTAAAATCTCTCCCCATAATCTCTTTTCTTATATTTCAGTTTAAATCGAAAAAGGATGGAGAAAATGTGCCATCTCACGACCCCAACACAGCTTCATGGACTTAGACGAAGAGGAAAGATGTGAACATTTAGAATTCACGGTGTTGCGTAATTTACGGTGTTGCGTAATTCACGGTGTTGCGTATTCCTCTTTTTAAGTTGCTAGTGGAACGAACCACGACAATACAACCCTTAAAGACAGTACGACCCTTGAGTATGACGATACGACCCTTACGCCAGACGGCAATAACTTTCAGCATAAGAGCACGACCAGTGAGCACCACAGCACAACCCTTGAGCTCTTGAATGGTTCGTATGGGCGGAACTTACGTCATCCCAGATGTGATTCCCAGAAGCCGAGGAAACATGGCTCAAAATGGGAACTCAATCATCGGTACGTTAGAGAGTACACAACAGCTGGTGGGGGAGAAACAAAATTATATGACACCGAAGGAAAGAAGAATGAAATGAGAGAGAATAGGAAAAGGACACGAGGATTGCAGCAAGTAGTGAAAAAAAAATAAATAGGGAAACTGGAATTAAAACAAGACAAGGGTTGGGGAAGGAGAGACGACACACGTAGGAAATAATATAAGACTGGGAACACACGAGTAAAATACAGTTATGAAGAATGGAAGACAAAATTAAGATCATACAGAAAATGGCAAAAGTGACTAATAATGGCATAAATAACTGAAAGAAATAAAGTATCATTAGTTACAGAACAGGTAGGAGGAACTATCTACACAAATCAAAATCAGAATGAAGTCGAATAACTGAAGCTTAAGGAGAAAAGGGTCGGTCTGGTGCCTCGAGGGAGGGAGATATGTCTGGCGAGGTACTCACTACGAAGAGGAGTTGAAAGTGGAGGAGAGGGCTACAAACTGGCACCTGGTGAGAGCCAGATCGTGGCACCATGAGCCCCGTGAGGGCGGCCACAGGCAGATGATAATGTGTGAGGACGATGGTGTCCCATACCAACTGGTTTAAAGGAATTCGGCCATATGTGGCGACCGTACCGATGGATAACTGACGGTGACACATGCAAAGAGATTATGCTTACGAGGTTAATATTGATCACTGGTGCTCTCTTCGTACCCCAGGACCGCAGTGTACATAACTCATGGCATTATGCACATTTAATCTCCTTGAATAGGACGTTACGGCCTTTGGGTCCTTGAGCCAAACCTTAAGAATCAGGTCAAACATCGCACCCTTACACCCAGGAATCGCAGAGGCGTACTGGGGCGTCGTACCGTCTTCTTCAACGATTGTATTATCATACTAAAGACCTCGATGGTCTTCGTGCTCCACTGAGTGAGAAATTCTCCAGCACAGTAACAATTTAGGATTAAAGACAAAATGTATATTTCCAAGATATTTCTTTTTTACTGTAAAACTTGATGATGGGGTCGGTCCTTGAGGTACCTCGGAAAAGGTTTATGCAGACAGCATGACACCAGGTCGTGAGAAGTGCCACCCGACCTGATCATGGGGAGTGCCATCAGGTCAGGTCGTAAGGGAGGGAAAAATCAAAATGGCTGCTAAGTTACATGAACTCTATTTTCTTCCCTACTTATCACCATACAGGCCACAGGTTATCATGGAAACACTTCATCATTTCAGACTTATTGCTCAAAGTTATTTGAGAAAGTTTTGGCTTAAATCGTTCTTTACGATGGCGTCAGTAACATAAAAGAAAATAAGTATTAACATAAATATTCAAATGGCTATTTTTTTTTTTTTTTTTTTTTGTATTCGCAAGGGACTGATGAAGTAACACTACTCATTAGCCAGGGATCCATGAAGTGCCCTTACCCATGAGCCAGGGACTCGGTTAATGGGACTCTCCATTAACCAGGAACTGGCGAAGTGGTACTTCACATTAGCCAGAGACTGGTGAAGTAAATAAAGTGTTGTCTGTTAAAAGAACTCATTTCTCGAAGACCATAAGAAGTACTTTCCTCACTTACCTTCCGTTCCCCTTAAGATCTACTTTATCAAGGGATTGTACAAAGCACTGAAAAAAAAAAGTCTAAAAACGAATGAGTTCAAATTGCAGGTAATTAAGGTTCTCAGGTTCCCCCTGCGAGGGGACCTGACTTGATGATGCAGCTCGTGTTCCCTCGCTAGATAGCTATGTGACGGCGATGAGACAGAAAGTTGTCAGTTCACTCATCCCTGGTCAATGCATTGAGTCGGGGTCATTACGAAACTGACAAACGTTCTTTCGCAAGGATCCCAATGTGTCAAAATCCAATAGAACGACAAAGTCATTATGGATCCAAGGCCCTATACTTTGTTCTGCTCTACTGTTTCTTGCAGTCTTAAATGCAAACTTGATTCCTGAACTCTTTAGATATGTATCAGCCAAAATGGAAGTACTTATGTAGTCCCAGACCTTTCTCCTGGCAAATTATGCCAAGATCATCAGTCCGCTTGCCGCTTCCATCATGTCTGAGGTACTTGGGTTCTGTTATAAATTGAATTTTGGACGGCAAACTGGAGGTCCTACTCACAGGAAATCCTTAACAGTTTGAAGGTGAACCTTCCTCAAGAGGGCTGTGGATTGTCGTTCACGACTGAACACACTGTCTCCCCGACGGGTCTGCCTCAGCTCCCCACAGTCTGTAGATCCATGAAGGACACCAGTTCACTGGGGGCGACACTGCTTTACTAGAGGACGTAGACTTGCGTCCCGGGGAACCAGTGCTGATCCCGGTATCGAATTCAACAGGGAGGATTGTTATTTCCATTGGCTGATCTTCTAAGAGGGAGTTTCAGGGCTTCCTCAAACCTGAAATATACTTGAATCTTTCATGTTCTCTGAAGCTTTTATTGCTGAAGGATAGACGAAGCCCTCAAGACGTAGGTTAATCTTGTTGAAAACCTAGTGAGGAGGATGAGAATTTCTTATTCTTTCTTCTTTCTATTATAAACTGATCATATATTAGACTAACTTCTTTTTAAAGTATTTCAAGCTACAGTTTCTTACCGGATTCAGAACCAGTCAACTTCTGAATCTCTCTTTATCGGGAGGTTACGCAGCGTTCGAGTTCACACGTAAAGCCCAAATTTGTCAATAAATGTAGATGTTGTTTCCTTGTTCATCGGGACACAGGAGGAAGCAGCACCCGATTCTTCTCTTCGGGAAGTGTTTCAAGGTTATCAGCTCAGAGTGAGACGAAGATATACCAAATCCCCGGATGGCGGTAATGAATTTCGCAGTAATATGAATATAAATGGCCTCCCGAGCTCCCAAGTTCCTGCTCGGCCCGCCAGAAGAACAAAAACTTAGTGAAACTCGTTAAACAGTGACGGCTTAGCAGCGCTGTTTACCGTGAGCAGGGGAGGGGGTGGGAATGGTGGGGGGGGAGAAGGAGGGAGAAGGTGAGAAACGAGACAGAAGGAAGGAGAGAATGAGGGATGGGGCGGAATGAGGAAGAGGTTTAGGTAAAGAAGAATATGAAGAAGAGGGAACAGCTAGATAAAGATGGCATGGAGAGAAGTAGGAGGGAAGCAGCTGGAAGAGGGATACTCTGGAAGATGGAACAGTAAGGAGGAGAGGAAGTGAGTCGGGGGCAAGAATGGTGGGAGAGGCAAGGCGAGAGGAGGAGGAGGAGACAGCCAGATGAAAGAAGAATTAACACCGATGGAATCCCCAAGAGAAAGATTTGGGCGGTAGTAATGAGGGCGTACATCTGAGAGAGAGAGAGAGAGAGAGAGAGAGAGAGAGAGAGAGAGAGAGAGAGAGAGAGAGAGAGAGAGAGAGAGAGAGAGACTCCGTGCTGAGGTGAGGGTTATGGCGCTGAGGGAAGTGTGAGTAAGGATCAGGATACTGAGGTAAGAATGTAAACAGCCTGTACGTGCTGAGGTAAGGACGAAACGTGAGTGGAGAGGTTGTCAGTCACGGTTTGAAGAAGAGAAAAAAAAGTGAGAAATCTATCCGTGGTGGAATGACTGGTGGGGACTTATGAAGGAGGACGGAGCTCCCTCACAGCTGGTGATGAGGAGCTAAACCGTGGCTTCGTCAGTAGGGAGGGTTGCAGTAGAGGCCAGGCAGATCACATTTCCGGAATGTTCAGGGTAAATTAGTCTCAGATGTGCGTCTAACTTTCCCCGCTTGTAATTAATGAAGATGGCGCAGCAGTCTATGGGTCGTCAGGTTAATTCCTCAGGCCTCAAGATCAAGCCTTGTGGGACCTCGTCTCTTACTCTCACCTAGTTTAAGAAAGCATCTCACATGTTCCCTCCCACTTCGAATATGTCCATGCATGACTGTGCTTACCAGTGCCTCTCGACCATCTGATCGCTAGTGGGGATCACCGCAACATGGTGTTCCCTCACTGCTAGAGGGAGTCTGTAGTGGTGCTGAGTACAATTCACATACTATGTATGTACCAACTACGGTCCTCAAGAAACGGTTAGTAGATATGATAACTAATGGTCCTCCATGTACCAAAAGAGCGTCAGTATCTTATCCTGTGTTTGCTATACTATTTTCTGGACAATTAAATTTCAAATGTCAGGTGTTTGGACGAATCAATAAACCCTTCATCAAAACAATTTCACCCCAGTACTAACCGGTCTATAGCTATATTGTCTAAACTTACCGCGCGATATATTCCTTTACACATTACGATATCATAAGTTAGGACAGACACTTTAGTAATGCCTACCCCTTCAGTTCCAACATCGCTCATAAAACACAAAATATCCACAGATACATAAGATTGTTAATACACTAGTAAAGGTCAGAATCTGGTCATATATTCCAAAGGCGTTTAATATTGTCTTTTCAAACGAGACGCACAGGAACATACATATTATTTTTTTTTTCTGTTTTTCTATGCCTGTTCGCTTTTCCCGATATAGCAAGATAGCGTCAGGACCGAGCCTTTGAGGAAAAATCGTATCTTGATCTCCAGTGTTTCTACACCCCCCTCAGGTTTTGGTCTTCTGGATATTTTCACTTACTGTGTTGTGTACATTTGCTGAAATTACTCTAAAGAAAACGAAAGATCCGATATGAGCGCCTCAGGCACGACAATATCATCGGTCGTGTTCTGTGCACACACACACACATACACACACACACACAAAACAACCCACGTACCTATCATAGCTTAGGCACTCATATAAGATCTGTCGTGTCCGCTTCCAAGATCTGTCGTTTCCTACATAAGAATATCTAAAAAACTTGATATGTTTTAAGATATCAGTGAAAGGTTAAATACTAAACAAGACTAATTAATTCAACCTTTTTAAAGTCATGATCATCCCTATTATCTACACTATAAACTGAACCTCTTGCAACACATGGACGTATCAAAATCAAAACATTTGATGAATCAAAGTGGAACGAAACGGCGAGGCATTGACAGGAGCGAAACAGCGAGGCAACGACAGGGACGAAGCAGCGAGGCAACAACAGCAACGAAACAGTGAGGCAACGACAGGAACGAAACAGTAAAGGAATGACAGGAATGAAACAGAGGCAATGACAGGAACGAAACAGTAAAGGAATGACAGGAATGAAACAGAGGCAATGACAGGAACGAAACAGTGAGACAATGACAGGAACGAAACAGTGAGGCAATGACAGGAACGAAACAGTGAGGCAATGACAGGAGATTCACTAAACTGCTGACGCTCTCATTAACCCGTCAGCAACGGCTATTTGGACTCCGTTCTATAACGGAGTGAAGGCAATATCATATCCTAACATTGTTTATGCTGGCAGATACTGAGCACTGTGTTGCTACCCTGCCGTGGGTCCAGCAGGTCTGACGGCCCGACCTGTGAGAGAGAGAGAGAGAGAGAGAGAGAGAGAGAGAGAGAGAGAGAGAGAGAGAGAGAGAGAGAGAGAGAGAGAGAGAGAGACTGAAATTTTCATTCCAAGCGGAGCCGAAACTATCAATTTTTTCTCTCTTTTTTTTTTCGACCATCATAGTCACCAGGTCATTCTACCTTGAAGATCTGAGAGGCAAAAGTATTTAGAATATACATATTGAGGAGGATGAATAGTTGGGTGAACTGGAGACCGACTGCCGAGGCCAGGATTCGAACCCATGCAGACGACCCTTCCGAGCGTCTGAAAGTTCACAGAATCATCTTCCTTGACTAAGAAACAAAACCCTCCCTTGCTACAGCTATGCTGCGATGTCTGCCTCTATTTTCGTCTCAGCATGCCATTACCCGAGAGGCAAATCTGCCAAAGAAAGAAGAGATATACTGGGTCACCCAAACCCTATCTTAACATCCAGGATCTACATCGGAGGAAATTATGGGAATAATATCATCCTCTCACGTCTTTCAGAACCTACAGTCTGCACCTTCTGAAAAGCAGTTTCACCTCTCCTTCCAAGAGCTTTCAGCTCATTCATTTCCTCTTCTCTGTTTACCTCTCATTCTCCTCAGCCTTAGCCTCATATTTCAACTAATGCCAAGACTCGATAAGTGACTAACTACGTAGAATCTGATAGCTATGTTCAGGGCAAGAATGAATTCTTTAATGGTTAATATTTCTTAATCGTACCAGCACAAACACAGCGTCACTTGACAGTCAACACAGCAATGTAAGAAAGCTACTTTATAAATACGATCTGTACATCAATAAAAAGAGCTTTGTTAGAGAAAAATCCCCATCGATAATCAATCATGCGAGGTAATGCTACAGAAAGTGCAAGAGAGTTTTTCCCATTTGTCCAACACTGTAGCGAGGACAGTTCGAAAACTCCTCGAACATGAACGGTGCGACCCTTGATCACGACGGTACGATCCTTAAACACGACGTTACGACCCTTAAGCACGACACCAGGACTCTTGAGCACGACGGTACGATCCTTGAGTATGATAATCTGTCCTTAAGGGTTAGGTTAAAGGCCAAGCCTTCATACCCTAAGGGTCGTAACTGTCGTCCTTGATTACGGTCATTCAAGAAAGGAATATTATCCCACTAAGGAAGGGTAGCATCATCAATTTTCTTAAAAGTTTTCCGCCACACAGACCAAAATCAATCTCTGTAACATATCCCAAAATAGATAAGTCTCAGACAGCGGCCGCGTACATGAAACCAGACACCACCATTACAGAAGACCACAGTCAGCATCACCGGGGGAAGCGCGACCCTCATGTATCACGATCGATTTCCTGGACGTGTAACAAGATACCCGAGTGGTAAGAAAAACGGTGCTCCTGATGACTCCACTATCGGACCATCTCTTGACGAGCGAACCATCCCTTGGCTAACGTCTTTGGTTATCGGACCATCGTTGACTAAAGGACTTTTTCTTGACTCTCGGACCATCTTTTGACGACCGAACCAACCCTTGACTAACGAACAATCTCTTGACTATCGTACCATTCCTTGGTTATCAGACCATCCTTCACTAAAGGACTATTGTTTCACTACCGGACTGTTTCTTTACTATCGTGCTAACCCTTGTGGAGTCTGTAGGGACTCAGAGGAAGCCGGTAACATCGGTCGTTAGTGGTAATGTACAGATACTCGGATGTCATGTTGGGTCAGAGTAAGTAGGAGAGTCATTGCCCTTGAGCTGGTCACAGTGATTCGTGGGGGGAGGGACGGGAAAAATCGATGCATTAAGCAGGTCATGGAAAGCGGTGGTGGCATACGCGTCGAGTCAAGGTTCAAGAAGTGAGGCCCCGACGTCGGGAACTTGTCTTTGTGTATAGGAGTCTTTGAAGTTGTCGCAAAACTGAGAATAGACGAGATTGGAGTCTCTAGCCTGAGGGTGTGGTTGTAGTGGGAGGAGGGAGGAAGGACTGGGGAGAACAGGTCGAGAATTATGAGGCAGAATGACTCTTGTATACCAGCTGCTCTACTTGACCTACCACCTGGGGGAGAGGGAGAGAAGAATGGAGAGGGGGAGGGGGAAGGAGAGAAAGGAGAGGGGTGAAGGGGATAGCTGGAAGAGGTTTCTTCAGTAACTCCATATGGAGCTCCTCTCTGTATGGTTTCTTCTTCTTTACTGGCGTGTGGTGTGTGCTGGGAGGAGACAAGATCGTTTGGGTTTCTACAGAGATGGTTTCTGGAGTCGTTAGAACTCAACTTCAGTGTGATTCCTTACTGAGGACCAATTGGCTCCTCAGAGTAATTGCCGTGTGGTTTCTCCGTGCGTAGTCTCCTCAGTATGGCCCTTTGGATAATCTTAAGTACGAGTCATTTCAGAAACCAGCGTATGTTCTCTTCCCCCGACGTCTAAGCGTCGTTTTCTTTAATATGGATTTCTTCGTAGCTATATTTGGCTTTCTCTTTGTGATTACTTCTCGTTTCCGCCATTAGGTTTCTCCCCAGCAGGATGTTTTCTTTACAGCGATACTGGCAGCTCCCTCGTCTGTGTTGCTATCAAGAAGTATAAGTGTGGTTATATATACTTTCTCGGTTTCTTCTGGCAGAGCCGTGTGATTTCGACCCATCATGGCATCCTATGAGTTGCTCACAGTACTTATCCTCCCCTCCTCCCCCAGCGGTTGTGTTGTGTGTTTTCTCCCCAGTGTGACGCCTCCCGCAACTGTCCAGCCATGGAGAGCTGACTAAGCTATTCCCTCCAAATATGTCGTGGGTGGGTGAGCGCTTTGACGAGCAAGACTCGTGAGATTGTGTCCTGAGGGAGGGTTGTCTGGGCACCGGGGAGAGGCGGTGAGAGAGGGGGGTCAAGTGGGTGGAGGACTGTGATGAGGACAAACGTGGGGGTGGAGGAGGGAGAGAAGGGGGGAAGGAGGAACGAAACAGGAGATGCACAGACCACGAGACAAGAGGCAATCAGAGAAACAGATAGACAGCGAGACAGATCATCATCGGACACAGAGCTGACAGGTAATCAGAGAAACAGAAAGACAGTGAGACAGATCATCATCGGAGGGAGCTGACAGGTAAACACCAATAAACAGAGGAACAAATAGTTGTTTAAGAAATGAGAAGGAAAAGGTGATGGGATGACAACTAGAGAGGAAAAGACAGAGATAAAGGAAGAGACGAAAAGTACATGGGTGGAGAGGGAAGTCAAGATAATAAGATATATACAAGAAGAGCTAGAGGTTGAGGAAGTGAGAGATGTTGTGAGAAAGAGACAGAAACCCTGGATGAGACAGATATTACATGTGGGTCAGGTAAAATGGGAAATATGACAGGTGAGAGCGAGGTAAGGGAGGGAGATATAACATATGAAGGTAAGACAGAGGAGGGAAATATGACAGATAAGAATCAGATAAGGTGGAAAATATGACAAATTTCCCTCCTCACGTTATCTTCCTTACCTGAATCCTCCTCTTGTGTGTAGTCTTATCCTGACTATCTCTCCTCCGTCTTCCCTTCTTTATTTTCATCCTTTTCCTCTTACCTCCTACGTCTTACTCACTCCCTTCATCCCCACTTTTATCGCCATACACTGCTTCTTGTGTTCGTTTTAATCTACCAGTACTGCACGTCTGTTCCCTTTGGTTTCCACTCCGCACCTCTTGTGCCCAGGGACGTGATTATCATTTCGTCCTCCTGACGGCCCAGGCGACACACTGACCGAAGTCACACACTTCCAGGCATTCCAGGCCTTCCAGTCCCCCGCGTTTCCTATCCCAGAGAGATGCTGGAGGACGGAAGCCGCCAGGTGAATGGAATGTGTGGCGTAGGCCGCTGCAGGGGATGAAATTTCTGGACGGCGGAGGAGGTGGTGGTGGTGATGATCGTGGTGGTGGCGTTGGTGGCAGTGATCGTAGTGGTGGTGGAGGTGGTGGTGATCAGAGTGGTAGTGGTGATGGTGATCATAGTGGTGGTGGTGATGATGGTGGTGGTTGTGGTGGTGATGGCAGTGGAGGTGGCCAGTATCGTCATCAGGGTGTTGCCTCTCGCTAAGAGGTTCCTCCTCCTGCTGGAGAAAAAGACTGTCGGAGTAGCGTGTTAGTGGCGATGCTTAATGAATGCCGTTTTCCATATTACGTGACTGGATACAAGACGAAAACATCCGAACTAAAAGAACTGGTCAGCTTCGATGTGGCGGGCAGTGTCCGACGACTCACAAAGTGATTGTTTTGTAGTTTAATTCGACAGGGGAATTTACCACACAACTGCATCATTGTGGGTGATGTTGTTAACTTCACCAGTTATCTCTGCCCAACACGGGGCCTTTGTGTGGTGACGACCCACTCTCAGCTCACTGCAGAGCTTGATTTCCCACTGGGTAATGGTGTCGACCCACTCTCAGCTCACTACAGAACTTGATTTCCCACTGGGTAATGGTGTCGACCCACTCTCAGCTCACTACAGAACTTGATTTCCCACTGGGTAATGGTGTCGACCCACTCTCAGCTCACTGCAGAGCTTGATTTCCCACTGGGTGATGTCCCTCTTTTGCTCATGACTTTTTTTTTTTCACATCAAATTTGATGCTGGAGATGGAAGAAGGCGGACAGACGGAAAACACCTAAGAACACCGCCGATGCCAACTGCATTTCCCTTCTGTCGCGTTGCCTGGCGGACCTGATACAGACGCACACCTCGATTGAAACATGGGAACTGTTGTGTTGGTGGTAGATCTTGATCCCATATTGGAGCAGCTTCGTGAAAGTGGAGAGAAGAACCTGCACAGTGGTGGTGATTCTGTAGGCATCAAGAGGTTGTGTTTGTGTGTGTGTGTGTGTGTGTGTGTGTGTGTGTGTGTGTGTGTGTGTGTGTGTGTTGCCAGAACCTAAATGTTGTAATATAGGGAGGAAATAGCATTTCGTAGTACAACCACTACTTATCATAATACAACTTTTAACACATTCTAGAAAATATTTCACTCCACGTATCTTCTTCCATCCATACATTACCTTACGTGATATGACTAAAGTGATGTTTCTTACTCCACTTTGGGCCAATATGTGTACCATAAGCGTATCCCTGAGTATCCTTCTCTTCGTTCAAGTCCATCAAGATAAAAATGATCAAGCTACTCAAAACATCAAATTCCTCAGAACTGGAGAAGTGTTACAAGTACATTTGGGGAGACATAAACAAATCAAAGGCTTCCAACATGTGTATAAGGGAAAAAAACAGAGAGATAAATGAGAGCAGATAAAAATATTTGGTGTGGAATGAAACGGCACATTGAGCAGAGAGGACACAGTGATGTCGAGGAAAGGAATTGAGGTAACACAGGAGAGGAACTGGATTTACAAGACAATAAACGAGGAATGGAAGAGGGCGACTCGAACAGGGAATGAAGAAGGGAGAGAGAATGAAAGGTAAACACTGGGGAGACATCAGGGCTGACAAAGCGGGGGAAAAAAGAAGTGGGTGCAGATGAAAGGGCCAGGAATGTAGGGACTATGCAGGGAAAGGAGAGGCCTGGAGCGGCAGACTGGGGCATCCTAAGAAAAGAAAACGGATACGATATTGCCAAATGTAAACAAATCCTTGTGCAAAAATCACCAGTAAATATATAGTGTAGAGGCGTCACAGACGTGACTGGATAATGATAAGCATTTTAATAGGTTTCTAATACATAATAAGACTTAATCAAACCGGGGAGTGTGATTAGGAGCATTCATTCTTTATCCCATTGATATAACAAAGTGATAGTGGAGAAGGGTATGGAGATAATGGTACGTTCCTAGAAATTAACAGATCCTATGAAAACCTCACCTTTCTTTTCCCTGGTAGCCGAGATTTTACCTTCATCTTGATGTTATTTGAAATATTGGCGATTATCTTTTTTTAATGGTCATGTGTTTACACTGTTTTTGGTCGCTGTGCGTGTTTACATCCAGGATTTGTGCGTTGAGTTAGTTCCCCTCGTGCCCCCAGAGGCAAACAGCTACAGCGTACACCTCTTATCATTTGGAGGAAGGAATGAGTGAGCAAGACGTCTAAAATGGTGTGGTCATAGAAGCTCTAGGCTTGACCTGGGGTTGTCAGTTCAAACCAGAGGTGTGTTGTCAAACAGGCTCTAGACTTGAGAGTTTCATGTTGTCTGACAAATCAAACGTCTGAATTGATGTTAAACAAGCTCTAGACTTGCCCTCAGTGTTGTCAGACAAACAAGATCTCTGAAAAGGTGTTAGTCTCACAAGCTCTAGGTACGCGACCCAGACCAGTCGTCTGCCCTGGTGTTGTCAACCCAGCTCTAGGCTCGACCTTCCTGGTGAGAGACAAGCCAGGCGTCTCAGCCAAGACGGCAGAGATCCTGTACAACTCACAGTTCTGAGAGGACAATACGACACCTCACGTGATGCACAGAGAGAGAGAGAGAGAGAGAGAGAGAGAGAGAGAGAGAGAGAGAGAGAGAGAGAGAGAGAGAGAGAGAGAGAGAGAGCTACAATGAAACACCTCGGGAGAAGCTCCACCACTTGTACCTCAGGCAGACCGCACCAACCATGAGTTCCAGTGTCTAATCACCGCACATCTTGATCATTATCTTATCTCCGTAACGTTATCTTGGAGCTTTACCTCCCTCTTTATCACCTGGTCTTCTCTGCTTCCCTGCTTTACCTTATATTTTACTGTCCCTAACGTCACTCAATCTCTATGAGGCATCTTCCAATCCTGATTTCCTCTCCCATTAGATGTGCTTCCTGTTTCTCATAACCTCCTCACCGTATGTCTCATCCCTTCCTATCTCTCAATATCTAGCTCTACAAGCCACGGTATGTTCAGTCCAATAACATGAACACATCTCGTATTACGATTAACACCTGTATAGAACAACCTTTGGCAACAATGTAAAGACATGTGACGCAAGGCCTGCGTCCGTGGCTCGTCTTTAAAGACAGCAATACGTCAGTGGTACGACAGAATCCCAGCACCTTACGTCAATACCACTACATCGCCATTGGCATTACGTAATACGATAAACAAGCATATTTTCAACATTCTCATATGGTGAACTTCTTTAGATAAGTTTCCCATGGCTTTCTATTGTAGATTCCTCGAATTCGATGAATATCCATCCATGATTTTTATATCTGTTCTTAGGTCTTCTGTTATCTCTTCCCCGCGCTTCTGCATTTGAGTAAAAGTGCGAAAATCTTTCGAATTCTATGCATGAATTTCTCTAAACGCACAGAAGACTAGATGCAGTCTGCAACATGGCCAAGAAAACCAGATTTTTTTTTTTCAGAGCTAACATAAAATCTAATAAAACCCGTCAAAGAAAACAAAGAATTTTGTCTGGTAAACACACACACACACACACACACACACACACACACACACACACACACACATATATATATATATATATATATATATATATATATATATATATATATATATATATATATATATAATCGCCTAACAACGCTACAAAATGGCAAAATCTCTACAAAAGATTTTTTTTTATAAATGGCTAACAATGCTCCTTCCTCACCCACCCACCCCAAGATACCCCCATCTGGAATCCTTAATGAGGTCAAGAATCCTATGAAGGGTCCATTATGCGGAGGCCAGCAAGACCTCTCCCCAGGAAGGAGCAGCCACGAGCCACGTCTTACCTCCAGGTTCTAAACGAATCCAGGAAGGCGACGCCCCAGGAGTTCCCCTGGCGGGAGCCAAACATACCAAGCGTTAAATTATGGATACAAGACGCTCTGACCCGAGTCTCCCCCCCCGTCCGACTCCTCCCCCAGCGAGAGATCCTAATATCCATTTTATTCTCTTGATGCAGAGGGTGGGGAGGAGCGTGGGAGAGTGGCTGGGTAGTGGGGAGGATGAGGGAGAGAGTGGGTGGCTGGGGTGTGTGTGTGTCGTGAGGAGGTCGAGCGAGGGAGAGAGGATGGGAGTGTACCTGTGGGAATTGTGTTTTGCAAGTGTTATTCCTGACTCTCTGGTTACAGTCGTAGCAGTAGTAGTAGAAGTATCAGTCGTAGTCGTACAAGTAGTAGTAGTAGTAGTAGTAGTAGTAGTAGTAGTAGTAGTAGTAGTAGTGGTAGTAGCTGTAGTAGCAGTAGTGGTAGTAGTAGTAGCTGTAGCAGTAGTACCAGTTGTAGTCGTACAAGTAGTAGTGGTAGAAGCAATGGTAGTACTAGTCGTAGTAGTAGCAGTAGTAGTAGCAGTTGTAGTGGTAGTAGTATTCAAGGGATAAATGTAATAGGGTACGCCTTTTTCTTCTCGTTGGAGTAGTAACAGCAGCAGTTGCTGGTGCTGTATAGGAGGAGCAACAGCAGCAGCAATTGGAACAGCCACACGACTGTCGTAATAGCTACGTGGACAGACACTAGGTCCGCCCCCAAATGGCGACTCATGTCCAGGGGAGAAACATATGCAATTATTCCGCTTTGTTATGATCGTCTGTGGTGACGGTGAGGTTGGGTGGTGGTCGTCGGCGAGGCGCCCCCCCGGCCTAGACGCACTGGTAGTGACTTGGAACGTCCCCCGTGTATAGGGTAGGGTCTATAGGCTGCGTGTCTTTGTTTAGGGCAGGGTCTAAAGACTATATTCCTGTGTATAATGCAGGGTCTATTGGCTCTGTTCCTGTGTGTAGGGGTATACTCAGAACAGACCATCCTGGGTATACTAAACACAGGCAGTCCTGGGTATACTAAACACAGGCAGTCCTGGGTATACTAAACACAGGCCGTCCTGGGTATACGAAAAACTGTTTCAGCCAACCAATGAAAATACATTTAAATAATGATTAATACCACTTAGAATTCATGTCAATAATCATCAATAATACTTAGAATTCGACGCTTAGATATTTACAACGTACACTGAAGAGGTTGGTCGACGTTTATCATACGTCACAATCCTCAATGACCTTACACAAAAACCCACACTCCTCCAGACCACACACATCAGCCATGTAGGGTAAGGCAGTTTAAGCAGGCAGTGGAAGGCATCATTACCACGTAATACCACATGACGCCAGGAATCACAATCAGTTCGAATCCCTCCTGACACCATAGCTTCTATAACCCGATTATCTCCCATAATGGTCCCATAGGGAGGAGGGACATCGTCCTCACTACCCTAGACTGGATTGAAACTCCTACGTAAATAGGCAAGTCCCAAGCTGCTTCAACACACGAGCTTAAGCTTCCTTGGGCGAATTACTCCAAACGCGAAGTGACAGACAACCACGTGAGATTGTCAATGGCTTCGGTCTATGGTCTGTCCGGCCACATCCTCCATTCACAGTCCTTTAGTGACTGAACTAGTAAGATTTGGGGCAGTGATCTGTCCACAGAACAAATCAAGAAACGTGAAACAGGAAAATACACACACCCTCAACTCACCTCTGTTGTTATGTGGAGACTTCAACGTGACGCAGCTGTCGGGGGTACAGACGTTTGCTCTGTTGGAACTTCTTGTCCTCGCCTCGCCTCCTGCACCATCAATACGCATATAAGAATTACTCACATATCTATCTTAATACACCACACTCGTAGCAACGGTAGGGATTATCTGTCCCATAAAACGCAATGAATAATGCACACACACAAAAAAAAACCATGCACGGTATTTTACCATGCAACACTGTGGTATTTCCAAAAGATATTCACACAATTTACAATTATTTACGGTAAATTTTCAAGCTAATTTCTATTGTATCACTTTCACTATCACTTTCACCTTGCGACTATTGCAATATCGCCAGCTCCTCGTCGCTATCACAAAGACGACAGATAACATCAGTAGTTACCTGAGAGGTTAAGCGAGTCGCTTAACTGAGCGAGGGAGGACCTTAATTCTGTTATCGTGGTATACGAATAACTTATAAACGAATCAAAGAGGCTTCCAACGAGAGCCATTCTTCCAAAGGCCTAACCTCACTTGTTTTCTAAGATTCCAATCTTTTTCTGCTAATAAACAAAATCACTTTTTTTTCCTCTTATAATCACAATCACAACCTACATTTAATGATAACGTCTCACCATCTGCCGAATCATTATCACTACCATCACTGCCCATGAAAATATCCCAGATTAGCTGGGGCGTCACATAACGAACGTAACAACCTAACACTTCCGTGTTATATGGGTAACTGCCGGCAGGGCTTGGTTGATTCACCGGTGATAATTACGGTTGTTTATGACACATGGCATCTCCACATACCCAAAAACAAGTGCGAAGTATAGTTTTAAGTGAGGAAGAGGGAGGAGCAACCCGTCTAGCAAGTACGGCTTGAGTTCCTACAGACATCAGCCCCACTAAGGAAACCAACACACATCAACAACTGAACTTCCATTACTTAGAATCAATAAGAATTCCACTGTATATTGCCGTTATCCACCCAGCGTTCAGGGTTGAAACAACCAAATCACCACTTGACGAGTTACCGCCCCGTACTTACACGTCGCTGAAACAACTTGTTCTTTCCGTCTAAGTGCCCGGCAACCAATCATAGCGCGGCTAGCACCGCCCCTTCATCAGAGACTAGACAATTCGATATGGACTATATTCTTATAATATATCAACGTATGTATCACATCTATGGTATGAGGTACATAAACAATTTAGCAGGCTTTGGTCATACTGCTACTGGCGCTACTACACAGGTTCGCATACAAATTTTTCTGGTCAACAGTGGACGATATATATATATATATATATATATATATATATATATATATATATATATATATATATATATATATATATATATTCGTTTCTCGAATGCGTATTTTTCTACATAATTACCGAGTGTGAATAAGCTTCATGTACCACGATGTTCCCAGCGAGTTCATCACACATGAACGACGACTCTGGGACCAAATTCTTGATGCTTCTGGCATTAGACTCGTCGTCAGGGAGTCTTCGACACTGGAGACTCATGATGATGTGGCGGCAACTCACGTGTCAGGAGCTGTTGTCACTAGGCGTCTGTGACAGCCCTCCCGATGAACACAGAGCTACCCATTCTCCTCTCTCTCTCTCTCTCTCCCTCCCTCCCTCATCCTGTGTCTCGTCTCTTTTCCTTTATCTTTTACCTTTCGTATTTGCCATTTCATCCGTCCCCCCCTTTCGTCTTCCTCTTTAAGCTCATTATCATATTTTTCCCTTCTATTTTTCAACCATCGTGTAATGCAGTTTTATCATGACTTCTCAAGACATCTTGACACATTTACCAGACTCTCCCTCTCTCTTCTCCATTCCTTCTCTTCTTCCTCTCCCTCCTCCTTCCATCCGCATTATCCTCCTAATCCCACTACTTCCAAACCTCTCCTCCATTCACCACCTCTATTCTCTCTCTCTTCCTCTCCTTACCCAGACATTTACCCTTTCCCTTCCGTTCCCTCCGATGCCTTCCCCCCACCACCGCCCTCCCTCTTCTCCATCGCGTTGACGTGCAGCGGGAGGGAATATAAGTAGGGAGAGTGAGGGCGTGTTGACAGCTGCATTGTCTGAACGTTCCGACGACGCAGACAATGAGAGGAGATACGCTGTCTTGTTGCCTGTTTGATTTTTTATCACAGGGACAAATAGGCTCCTTGGACCCATTATCCTAGCTGTCTATATTCACGAGACGTATGATCTATCAAATGACTGGAAATCCATTTTCCACATTTGATTTAGACCGCTGCACATAGCACCTTAAACTATGAGTTCATTCGCCGCACATCCGGCATATACGGAAGGCAGGTAGTGTACGTTTCGTCACCATCACCTCCTGCCACCTGAGATCCCTCGTCTCCGAGCTGCAGTTCAAAAATATAACTTGGAGCCCATTCGAGCTCGCACAGACCTCTTCAAAAACAGCCCCATCCATTATGAACATCATTAGAAGTGACCCTCCCGCAGTTACATCCCATTTCATCAACAAAATAGAATAATATTCCCATTCACACGTTCCTATAAAATTTCTATGGCAGTATACCCCTCGCATACTAATTGGTGGTTCTTTTCATGTATTTTCTTGCCGCTGTTGAGCCCGAGGGAGTGGTGGGTTGGGACGTGGACTCTGCCTTACTCTCCCTTCTCTATCTCCGGTAGAAACCTAGAATGCTGTTGCTGTCTACCGGGAGAGATCCTCATACCAGACCAACAGGTGTCCTACCCATGTCGTTCCTCCTTCCTTCCTTCCTCCCTCACTCTTTCTATCCCTCTTTTCTTTCTTCATTCCCTCCATTCCTTCTTCCTCTCTTCCCCTCTCCTCTCCATCCATCCTTCCTTCTTTCCTTTCCTTCCTTCTTACTCTTTCTTCATTCTCTCCATTCTTTCTTCCTCTCTTCCCTCCTCCTCTCCATCCATCCTTCCTTCCTTCCTTCCCTCCCTTCTTACTTTCTTCCTTCCTTCTCTCCTTGCCTCCCTCTACGTATCCAGGGGCCAGAGTGACAGCTGTCACAACCAGGTGTCCCCACCTTTACAGTGCCAGTATTATCATCGAATTTTTATGACTTCTTTCATCTCCACCTGACGACTGTCAACCCTGAGAGAGAGAGAGAGAGAGAGAGAGAGAGAGAGAGAGAGAGAGAGAGAGAGAGAGAGAGAGAGAGAGAGAGAGAGAGAGAGAGAGAGAGAGAGAGAGAGAGAGGAGGGGAAAGGTGTAGAAGAAATGGAAAAGATAGTAGATGGGGGAGACAGAAGAGCGGGAGAGGCACAGAAGAGAGATAGAAGAAATATGGATATGTAGAACTGGTGGGAGGTGTCGCTGAGGAATAGAAACGTGAGAGATGGGACAGACGAGAGATGAGAGGAGTATGGGCAGGTGGAAGGGATGGGGAAAGCAGGGGGGGAGGGGGGGGGAGAGGATGACAGAAAATATTTAACAGCTCTAAACCACAAACCAACATCAATCCACAACCCGTACTATATATATATCAAAAATACAGAATCAAAAAGTATCAAAACTTTTTCAAAAAGTTTAACGCAGAGGAAAAGTTTTGCTCTATTTAATAATACGTCTCGTGACACTATCGACAGCCAACTCAGTGTTTCTTGAGAACTTCTAAAATCAGTCTTCGTATCATTATTTCCCATTTTCTGTCTTCATTTAGACAGAACGTCTGACAAGTCTTCCTCGGTGTTGTTATTTCGTTGTGATGACTATGATTAAAGAGGGTCAGTTGCGTTGTCAGTGCCTCACTTCCATACATAGGGAGCTGATGAGGGAGTGTTGCCCTTCCTCTAGCGGAGAACAGGAGAACTATAGGTTGCAACGGTTCGTTCTAAACACCTTCAGAAGTACGACCTAACCCCCATACACACACACACAGACACACACACACACACACACACACACTGCTCTGAGTGGGATGACGACCCATCTCCTACAACCTGAAATAACATCTCACTTCATGTTATCTGGGATGTCATCATCGCGTAAGATCCTTTTGTGACAAAGATATTCGCAAGTCAGCCTTCCTTCCCCGTGCAGTGTGCCAAACGTCAGTGTCATCCTCTAGCCATGGTTCAGCTGTGTATGGCAACCCTGACACCATGAATGTGTACATCGTAAAAGTTGAAATAAAGAAATACGATCTTATATAAGGTGTATGGTCAACATGTCTAGTTGGCATCTGTCATTGGTCACTCTTAATAATCAACAGTTTCAGAATTGCTTGCAAAACATGTTATACCTCACGTGATTGTATACCTGTCATATGCAAATGGTCGTAATTCCCAGGATACTCTATCTTTTTCCAACCCTTACGGGGTCTGAGGTTGACGACCTTCCCTCTTACAGGAGTTAACTGACGTAAGTCGTTCACCATCGTGTACACACACGGAGCAGCAGAGCAAGGAGTGAGGGAGATCACAGCAACGTCATAGTAACAAGTTTGCCCTAAAATGTCAAGAGATCATTAAATCATTTACGCTTCAGGGTCAAACACTCTCCCTTGTTGTCGCTGCCTCGACGTACAAGTTCCAACCCTCTATAGCAGCGGCAGGCGTGAGACATTCACTTGTTTATACCCCGATCCTTTCTCGTTGTGAAGGAAATAATTCCTTTTATAAACAAGTTACGTTATATTTACGTGCGGTGTTACGGACAACCCCGTAAGTTACGTCAACCCCCTGACTGATCCTTCAGTAAACTCGTCCTACAGAGTGAGTCGTATATCTGTATGTATTTGCCACGATAAATGACACGATTTTGTAGATGATGCTGTAGGAGTGACTGATCGAGTGTAGGCCAGGCAGAGTATGGGCCACATGATGACAGACTGCTTAACAAACGCTAAATTTTAATCTTGAATTAGATTTATTATGACTGAAATCCTCTGACATCTTTGCGAATCTTTAAACCAATATTTAGAAGTGTTACTTTGCATGTGGGACAATGTATCAATACATGACATTTAGCTGATTATGTTAACGTAAACAAGGAGGCCTCATCCCCACACGATTAGCAACACAAGGCGGTGCACCAGCACCATGAACAACATTGGCTTACATAGGATCTCTTCCTCGTGCCCTCCCTGTTACTCATGACGTCCCGTTCTCCTCTCTCTCTCTCTCTCTCTCTCTCTCTCTCTCTCTCTCTCTCTCTCTCTCTCTCTCTCTCTCTCTCTAGAGCACCAAGGAGACCATTCTACATTCACGAGGTGGGTCCAATGAGTCTCCAAAGACACCAACAGCATCACCACATCACCATTGCCCTGTGTTCGTCCCCCTCGCTAGGAGCCTAACAGATCACAAGTCTTTCATCCTCACGTCGCCCAAATCATCCCATATGTTTACCTTCACAAGGACCCACGTCTGACTGACATCCTCTCCCGTAGACTCCCTAACAACCCCTACAAGTGGCTCCGGGCGGAGTGGAAAAACTCATAAAATGTTTTTTTTTTAACAAAAGCAAATAGAAAATAGGTGGAGTGGAGCGCCTCCCGCGGCCATGTGGACCGCTTGTCCGCGTCCAGAATGCGGAAACCCCGCCAGCAGATAACAACTTTACCCAGACCAGATAAAAAACCACAAAGGACAACAGCACAAAAACCTAACCGAACCTCAAGACGGAAAGACCACGTACTGTACGTACGTACAGACGCAGTATTGTTGTTAGTACAGGAAACTAAAGCCACACACACACACACACACACACACACACACACACACTGGTATATGAGAGGTAAACATAAGTAAAAGCATTCATAAGAACATTACGTTGAATGAGAGAAGAAAGAGTGAGGTATCCATGAGTGTGTATATCTCTTTGCGTCATATACCAAAGACGTGATTTACAATCTAAAATCTTACGAGAACATCACGATGATCACATCTGTTCACTCTGTGGTGAGGGGCAGTGTCCACCCGGGCTACGATTGGTCAGTGGGTACTTAACCATTACCCCGGGAACAGCAAGTAGTTCCAAGGACGTCTGTATATGAACGAGTGGTAGTTTAAACTCTGGGTGATATCCTGTACTACATCACTACAGAGTGGAATTCTCAATGATGTACTTCCAATTATCAATATCTGGGTTTTCCAAGCAGAGTTGATGTTTAATGAACTTCTAGCTATATATGCAAGGCTCGTTTCTCCTTCCTCTTCCTCAGTCAAACTAGCAGTCGCGCTTGTTTCTGGGTATGTTTTGTTGCCATGTATCACAAAGCAACTATGGCTAGCATTGGCAGGAATGAAAATTCTTTGTCAGTTACCCATATGACGCGGGTGAGGAGGGTATTACCATGGCGCTCCCAGACGTGTGAGGTGCCTCCCGTGCGCTGTACCGCCACGCCAAATTAGTGCTATTTTCATGGGCAATGGTGATAGTGATATCAATTCGGCATATAGTGAGCTGTTATCATTACATAGAGACTGTGATTATGACATTGGTATAACATTAGATATATTAATGTTGTCTTTGATAAGACTGGTATCTTAGGGAACAAGTGCGGTTAGAAATGTGGGCGAATGAATCGGCTCATGTTGCAAACCTCCCTCGCTAAGTTAAGCGACTCGCTTAACCTCCCAGGTCATCACTGTTACTCTCTGTGGTCTTAGTGATTGTGACGAAGACCTGGCGGATACTAAAGCAGTTTTAATCACAAGGTGGATGTGATAGTGAAAGTGATGTAGAAACGTAAATGTCTGTAAATCACGTACGTGAATTACATGTAAATAAGCACGAGGATGCATGGTAAATGCATGTACACTGTTCACTGCGCACCATGCAACAGACGGTCTCCACACGGGTAATGTGTGTGTGTGTGGGGGGGGTGTGATAAGATAAAGATTGATATGCGAGTGTTTGATGGGATTGATCGCACTGGCGGTGCTGCAGACGAGGTGGACATGGAAGTGTCATCAGAGCATTGGACCCCAGTCAACGCCCCATGTTTACGCGTCCGCACACCAACAATTAAGGTTAGTTGACCTCATTCACATTTTTCTCTCTACTTCCTTTTGATATTTCCCATTAACTAAGGTGGCCAGTCTGGACTAAGATAATTCATTCTCTTTCATTATTCGATAATGTATTCTGTACCGGGGACTCGGCTAGATTTTAATGTTTAAAAAGGGGAAAATGTGGCGAGACACACTGCCTAGTGACCCACACAGAAGCTGTTGAGGTTCTCACCCCTTTGTGTCACCTGCATGTGGAGCAACTTAGGGTTAGGCTCCCGTGGTGGAGCAGCTTGGGGTCTGCCACTCTCGTGTCTGTTTCGCCAAGGGTCAGGTGCAACCTTGTTCCACAAGTCGTGGTGGAAGGGCCAGCCTTGTTTCCTTTAGATTTGCTCGTATACCCTTATGTAATATCATACATACTACACACACACACACACACACACACACACACACACATATATATATATATATATATATATATATATATATATATATATATATAGTCAGCATTTAGCATCACAAAATATGAAATTTCCTTCATTTTCCTCGAACGTGGAGTATTTGACGAGGCATACTACAAGGTGCTCACTATCTCCCTCCCTCGTTTCTCTCCCTTTGTCTGGCTCCTTCTCTTCTCTCCCCACATCATAAACATTCTCTCCTCACTCTCTCGCGGTCATTCCATCATTCTATAATGCTCTCTATTACCTCCTGCGATAAGCCTTCTGAGACTCTCTTCTTCTCTTTCTCTTCCTCCTCCCTCTTCATCCCCCCTTCTTCCTCCTCCTCCTCCGTCGTCGTCCTCCTCCTTCCTCCTCCCTCTCCCTCCTTGTTCTTCCTCCCGTGGCCCCTCCCTCCCCCCTACCCAAACTCCTTCAGGCAGAATTACATAAATGAAGGATTTGCATGGCCCAAGAAGCGACCCCGGGACGAAAGTTCTCGAGTATTTGTGACCTGCGGCGGCCGCTCTAAAAACTCGCTCAACCATGTCTTGCTGCCGCCCCGGGCACCCTTCTTTTTACTGTGGGAGGGAGGGGAGGAGGAGGAGGATGAAGGGGAGGAGGAGGAGGAGGAAGAATGGGAGGAAGAGGAGGAGGAGAAGAGAGAGAAAGAGAAGGAAGGGGAGCAGGGATAAGGATGGGAAGAGTTTTGTGAGAGGAAAATTGTGAAGACGAAACAAGAAATAGACACTGTGGGTTTGTAGGAAGGGCGGGACAATGGCCGACTGGCGAGGGAGAAGGGTTTTGGGGAGACATTTTGAAGATGGGGAGAGACTGCTTGTAAAGTGGACACTGTAAGGGGAGAGAACCCACCTTATGGGAAAAGGAAGGGTAGCAAGAGGATAAATGATGAGATGTTTGGGTCTCTAGAAAGGGAAGAAATTACTTTTCTGATGGGAAAAGGTGATTTCTTGAAGGGGAAACATAAGAATCTCTCGTAACAACAACAAAAAGGTTTCTAGGATTAGAAATGGGTCCTTAGGAAGAGGGGAACATCGAGGATGGAAAGGAGTATCCAGGAAGCATGACGGGCGATATTGGGCGGAAGAAAGAAGGAAGATTATCTCCCAAGATGAGATAATGGGAGCGACAGAGGGAGTCAAATCTTTGGAGAGATAACAGGTTACTGAGAACACGAGATGTCACGGGACAACGAGACGGGGGAGATAGAGGGTTTGTGGAGAGAGAGAGAGAGAGAGAGAGAGAGAGAGAGAGAGAGAGAGACTATCAGTAAAAAATGGGGTCTGAAATAGAAAGGCTAATGGGCAGCAGGAAAAGCTAAATAGGGAGAGAAAAAAAAGTCATGCAGACGACAGAGGAAAGGTGTTAGGTGAGTGTGGCTCAGTGAGGGACAGAGGGAGAGGTGGGAGAGTGGGGAGAGGAAGGTGAGAGTCAAGTGTGGTCATGGAGGAGGAGGTGGTGGAGGTGGAGGAGGGGACAAGTATAGGAAGGCGTCCGTCAACATCCTCCATCTCCTCCAGTTGATGACGGGTGAGGGAGAGACGTACACACCCCCGTCTGTCTGTGTCGGTCGTAAGACAAAAATCGAGTCTGGGGAAAAGCAGTTAATCCCTGTAAATCCGGACAAATTCCCACCAATTCCCAAATCCCTATAAATCCCCCACAGCCATTTATAGGGGGCTCTACGAAAGTAATGGCCACCAGTGATCCGAAAAGAAGAAAAAAAAAAAATCCTCCAAATTATTCATATTTATACATTCTCATTCGTTGATCTTTAGTTACGTCCAACTGAGTTCAGTCTCCCCTTGATGGTTTCAATCTCAATAATGATACAGATAATTTCCCTCGAATTTCAGGGAGAATAAAAGAATAAGGAGTCGTGAAATGTGTTTAGAATACCACTGGATTTGATTGCGGGGGAATATCTGCGAATTCAATTAATCCCTTCTAATCAGCACATTATGACCAGTGCTAATTTAAGGGGATTTATTCCTTCGCTAAGGCGATTAACACCATCTTGATAGACGGAGGGAATTATGATCATTGCCATGGTGGATGCGTCCGCGCCCTTCAGGTAATTGCTGAGGATTTGTATCTGAAGAAGGTCTCGCCTCTTGCCTTAATGCGTGGGAGGGTGCGGAAACCGGTGTGGCCTGTGTCGACCCTGATAGTATGATGACAGTTGTAACGCCACCACACGACCCCTCCCACAGTATGAGGTCAATAATCATCCAGGTAGTAACGCCACCACACGACCCTTCCCACAGTATGAGGTCAATAATCATCCAGGTAGTAACGCCACCACACGACCCCTCCCACAGTATGAGGTCAATAATCATCCAGGTACTGAGGCCACCACACACCCCCTCTCCTCCTCTCATCCCCTCCCCTCTCCCTGTCTCACACGTCACTAACCTGAGGACAAATAATGGAAGACAGAATCCAAAGCGCTCGTAATGACACCTTCCTCTCCCCCAGCTGGTCTGTATATCCCCCTTCTTTTCCCCTGTCTCTCTTACTGTCTCCTCCTCGCTCTATGACTCCCAATACCTCTCTCTCTCTCTCTCTCTCTCTCTCTCTCTCTCTCTCTCTCTCTCTCTCTCTCTCTCTCTCTCTCTCTCTCTCTCTCTCTCTCTCTCTCTCTCTCCCCGCCACCACCCCCTACGTCTCCCCCTCCTGTCTACGTCTGAGTCCTGTCTATTGCGCTGTCTATCACTGCCACTCGAGTCTCCACACCTTTGTTGTGGTGACGGGAGTGCGGCCCTCCAGGTGGGCCTCTCAGGTACTGTTCCATCAACGAGCACTGCGTCCACTGTTCCATCAACCAGCACTGCGTCCACTGTTCCATCAACCAGCACTGCGTCCGCTGTTCCATCAACCAGCACTGCGTCCACTGTTCCATCAACCAGTACTGCGTCCACTGTTCCATCAACCAGCACTGCGTCCACTGTTCCATCAACCAGCACTGCGTCCACTGTTCCATCAACCAGCACTGCGTCCACTGTTCCATCAACCAGTACTGCGTCCACTGTTCCTCATTGGCTATTTCTCTCTCTTCTTATTCCTCCTTTAGCTGTCCTCTCGTATCTCTTACTTCTTATCTTTATCTTATCGTATATATTTGTTTCTAATCTTAATCTTATCGTATCTATTTGTTACTTATCTTTTTCTTATCGTATCTATTTGTTGCATATCTTTATCCTGTCGTATCTATTTGTTCCTTATCTTTATCTTATCGTATCTATTTGTTTCTTTATCTTCGTTATTTCATATCTACCTAAGGTCCAGAAACTACAGATATCATATAGGTAAGAAGGGTATGTTTACGTACAAACATACTCCATTTAAGGGAATTTTTTTTCTAATCTTTCATCTTACTCGTTGCGATATATTAGAGAGAATGGGACATTTATCCCCCTGAACACGATGACGCAACCTCAGATAAGATGACCTGGTCTTTGGTCTTGACTCTGACCCAGTTATTAGTCGTCCGGTCGTGCTAATGGGTCATACAGGCCAACCACCAGGTCAACATGCCCCCAGTGGTCGTCATGACTTAACACCTCGCAACACACCTCACGCCCAAAGCGCAACAGCCACACTGAGGACAGCGACCACTTCAAGTGATCGACATTCACGTGACAAACACACAACTTCACCCCACTTCTTGACCTCCAAGTCCCATCAGGAGGACGTGGCTAGCTTGCTGAGTACTGCAGGGGGGAGGTCCGACAGAAGGGGACCTGGAACAAGAAGGTAAAGGCAAGGTATACATAGATATAAGCGTTGTCTATGGACAAGTGTGTGTGTGTGTGTGTGTGTGTGTGTGTGTGTGTGTGTGTGTGTGTGGCTGAAGCCATAGCCAGGATTTCTACTGGACTGAGAAGGGGTAATGTTCGTGCAGCGTGAGAGGATCTTCAGTGTTTGCTATGACACATCTGACGCCACACGACACATCACTGACCAAAGCCCATTTCGTTGTCCAAAGGTCGTTGTAACGGGACGGTTAGTCACGTTCGTTCTATACTAAAAAGAAGGACAGAGCGTCACCCGACTCTTCGTCTGTTTTCCTTTCATTTCCTTACGAATGACGTGGCGGGTTACCGCCCCGCATTTATCATAATACCTAAAAGCACGGCGGGCAGGCACGTCTCTCCCCCTCACCGCAGGCGTCATAACTTCCCATGGACGACCCCCCCCCCCCCTCCCCCCATGGCTGCCTGGGCCGAGTACATCAGAGGGACGTGTGTCGGCCCCCCTCCCCTCCCCCCACCTCCTTGCTCGTGTTCTATTAGGCTTTTCAGACGAAATGACGGCGACTTTTGCAGTTTGAGGCCGCGGACCGAGGGAAGCCGAGTTTAAACAGCCCTGAATGATTGAAGAGCCACGTAGGACGTCGGTAAATAATAGAGAGAAAGCAACAAAAGGTCTTGCTAGTGGCAGTAAAGGCGGGCTACAGCAATTAGAGATATTGAGGAAGACTTAGGGAGCCCAACCAGATCAGGTTAGGTGTCCCAAGAGATACATACAGACCGTGTTCTGACGCTGGGCGGAGCGGAACCCTCCTCCTCCTCTTCCCCCGACCACCGCTACACTTACTGTTGTCTGGTGTTGCTGCTACTGTTGTCTGGTGTTGCTGCTACTGTTGTCTGGTGTTGCTGCTACTGTTGTCTGGTGTTGCTGCTACTGTTGTCTGGTCTTGCTGCTACTGTTGTTTGGTCTTGCTGCTACTGTTGTCTGATCTTGCTGCTACTGTTGTCTGGTGTTGCTGCTACTGTTGTCTGGTGTTGCTGCTTCTGTTGTCTGGTCTTGCTGCTACTGTTGTCTGATCTTGCTGCTACTGTTGTCTGGTGTTGCTGCTACTGTTGTCTGGTGTTGCTGCTTCTGTTGCTGTTGTTTGGTACTGAAAATATTGTTATTGTTTGGAAGTGGGATCTATTAACTTGGTGAGGGCATCTGTCAGCTGGGAATAGATACCTCTCAGTTGGATGTAGGCACTAGCCAGCTGGTTGTAGGTACCAGCTAGCTGAGTGTAGGTACCAGCTGTGTATAAGCAGCTGCCACGGGTAAATGTTCGGCCGGTTGTATATTTACAGATGTCAGTTCTGTGGGGCCGACGTTCGAACGTGTACATGCGACGCTCCCCAGCGAGCGTGCATGGTCGTATGTGTTTGTGTGTTCATCTGAGAACATGTTTGCTGTCCAAGGTCTCCAGCCCCTTACGTCTCAATGATGGAGCTGTGGTGTTCTCCACGGTAAAGCTTGGTTGTCCTGGCTAAGCACAAGAGGCAGGCCAGGACAAGATGCCCTCTACATCTTCGCTGGTTGTCCTGGTTGAGGAAGCATAAAAAAAAAACAATGAATATTAAGTCGCTACAATTTGCATCCCGTCACAGAGTTGCCTAGGTAGATGTTCCTCTCCTGACCCAGGCTGACGAGCTGGGGGAGGCTGGAGAGACCCCGGGGGAATCTCTCTCGCGACCTGGAGAGAGAGAGAGAGAGAGAGAGAGAGAGAGAGAGAGAGAGAGAGAGAGAGAGAGAGAGAGAGAGAGCGGATATGGAAGAGATCTTGTGTGAGCGAGTGGGTGTGTAATTCCCTATTTCTCACTACCTCCTTCGCCTGTACCGGGTGGTGGGGAGTTTTACCCTCGTGTGCCCCATCTCTTGTGCATTCTCTCCTATCATACACCTCCTGAGATTCATGTGTGTCATTGCATTAGCCATGACCTCAACGTGTGTGTATGTGAAGGGACTGGTATTCCTGTGGTGACCCCGAGCAAAAATGTTTGACTTTACCATCGTCTGTTATGGAGGACAGCATCAGAACCTCTTGAGCGTTCCCACCCAAAGAAATGATATACACAGGCCAACTCACCCACCCGTTGTGTCTACGGTGTGCTCACTCCTTCAGAGAGATCGAGCAGTTTCCCTCATAAAGATATCCTCCCTGCTGAACCCACTGGTGCCTCCGTCCGAACTAACTCGCCCATGTCGGCAGGTTGCAATCCTACCTTCGTTGTGTGCATCTCCTCCACCATCTTCTTGCTCGACCAGCTCCAGAGTGATGCTGAATCCGTAATTCAGAGCTCCATCTCCGGCACTTGCTTTGACTATCACTATCGGTATTACCATCATCTTCTGCCGCAGTAGCCCCACTTGACCACACGTCTCCCCGCCTGCCGTTTGCGCCCACTTGCCTATCTTCTGCGCCGGCCGACGTAATGTCTCCGTTGATCCGCGATGCACACACACACCCACACACACAGCCCCCGCTATTACCCTCCCTGGCCGGGTAAATATTCCTCAGGAGCGATATTCAAATCGGCCCGGGAGCTGTCCGCCTGCAGACCTCCTGGCTGTTTGGCCAGTTGTTTTGGTTTCGCAACGTCTGCTGCAGAGGAGGAGGAGGAGGAGGAGGACCACCTGCTTCCCTCAACCCACCGTCTGTGTTGAAACTGTAATCCCCAGATTGACAAACCTCGGAAGACTTCGGCCTCGCCAGCTCGGGCAAGAGTACGCCAGAGTTTCATTTATCAGGACAATGGCAAACCCAAGGTTGGCGCGAGTATTCGTCAGGACTGAAGATTAGTCTCATACGCTCGGTAACAGCCGTCAGCCTCGCCATGGTGTCTGGGAGACTGAGCTTCGCGAAGTACGACACTGAGAATTCTCAGCCGTCCTACACAGGACCGCAGAACAACATCAGGCATTCCTCCAGTTAACTAACTGCTGGAAGGGTCACTTGACGCCATCGGATCTCACTATAAGAACCATTAAAGCATTACGAGACTGCAAAAGACCCCGACAGAAATCTTTTAACACCACATACGATCCCTGTGATGCCATTTTGTCAATATTGCCTCATCACTGCTCCAGTAGGGTACCTTACTAGACCCTATTAGTTAAGTTCCGCCGACGATTTCTAGGTGACCGGACCCAAATGTGGGGTTAATAACTTTCCAAACATGTCGGAGCTCTACACCAGAAGAGAAAAAAGAACTACCAGCGGACCCAGAGGAGAGGGATTAGATTGCATTATAAAGGTCTGGATCACTGGGAGGTAACGGGTCGGGAGACGAGGCGCCTGGAGGTGGGACCATCATCGTCGGCGGGTGTTCGTAGTGGGTGTTTGTCTCTGAGAGGCTGAGCTGAGGTATCATCTCTGGGTACGAGTGTCCCTACTGCATATATATATATATATATATATATATATATATATATATATATATATATATATATATATATATATATATGCAAACACACGTGTTCCATCCTTTTCTTCAGACTTTGACAGCTCCCTCATTCTCTCACTCATGAACTTCATACCACCCTCACACTCT
Organism: Panulirus ornatus; assembly: GCF_036320965.1. Lineage (NCBI taxonomy): Eukaryota > Metazoa > Arthropoda > Malacostraca > Decapoda > Palinuridae > Panulirus > Panulirus ornatus. The sequence goes on along the minus strand of NC_092247.1, from coordinate 7,175,798 downwards.
CACCAAGCAGACCAACCCTCACTCCATCCTTCATGACCTAGATACCTCCCTCCTTCTCTCCCTACTCCCTCCCTCGTAACCCGGACACCTTCCTCACCCTCTCACAATCCTACACCACCATCTCTCTATCTTTCATAACCCTGAGATCCTTCGCCATGTGTACAGGAGTTACTAACGGCTCTCTTAGTACGGAAAGGGTGAAAAAAGGAGAATGATGAGGTAGGTAGTTGGAGGAGAGGTGACCTGTGAGGAGTGGTGAAGAAACGAGAGAAGAGGAGGAGGAGGTGGAGGTGGAGGTGGGAAGAGATGAGTCGAGTAGGCGTGAGAGAGGTGGGTTCAGATGGAATGAAGAAGACATGCATAGAGGAAAAGAGAAGCACGGAGGAGGGGAGGCGAAGAGAAAGAGAGAAAGAGAGAGAGAGAGAGAGAAAGAGAGAGAGAGAGAGAGAGAGAGAGAGAGAGAGAGAGAGAGAGAGAGAGAGAGAGAGAGAGAGAGAGAAATGAGGGAAGGAAGGGGAAGGAAGAACAGATATGCGGACGAAATGGAGAAGAAGAACGCTCCCCAAGAAATCCATTTTCGAGTAGGGATTGAAGATATAAATTATTTCTGGTGGGGAGAATATGGGTGAGATGAGGGTATTGGGGGGGAAAGAGATCGGGAGGTGGGGAGAGGGAGGGAGGAATGGACGTGATAGAGGGAGGGAGAGATAGTGAGAGGAGAAGGGGGGAAGAAAGGAAGGGATAGGGGACAGGGGAGAGGTCAGGATGGGAAAGGAGGATTTAGGGATAGGAAAGGTGCTCGAGGGAAGGGGTGGGGAGAGGAAGCAGGTGGGATAGGGATAGTAGAAGATGGGATAGGGAGGGATGTGACGGTGACGAGAGAGGCGAGACGGGAGGAGGAACAGGGAGGGTAAGGTGAGGGAGTGGGAGCAGGAGCGGGTTTAGGCAGGATTCTCCCCAGGGAGTTTTTCCAACCGGAAATTCGTTTACGAGAGAAGGTGTTGAGGGGAGAGACCCTGGTGGATCGGGGAGAGTGGGAGATGTTCCGAGTGTTGAGGGGAGAGACTGGTGGATCGGGGAGAGGAGATGTTTCGGGTGTTGAGGGGAGAATCGGTTATTTTCATCCTTTTAGACACAACGATATGACTCTTGAACACGACGGTACGACCTTGAGCACGACGGTACGACCTTGAGCACGACGGTAAGATCCTTGAGCACGACGGGACAAGTTTACAATGGCCTGGCCAATGTCCTTGAACCTTCAAGAGTCTGTTCAAATATCAGGCCAATAAGTCCAAGGGTCGTTCCACTGTGTTCAAGGGTTATGCCGTCGTGTTCAAAGGTCGTGCCGTCGTGCTTAAGGGTCGTGTTCATGGCTAAGTCACTGGAGCTAGAGCGGTCAAAGTCCTTCCCAAACTTCCCCACTGATCTACCATTGTATATGTCAATGCTGTGTAAATTCTCGGCGATAAGAGGAATAATCCCACAGATCCAAAATAAGATGACGGTGAACAGATCAAAAAAAAAGAACATCTATCCTACGTTTAAGGGATTGCACGAGGAGCGAGTGTGATAACGTGTTATAGAGAGTGAATAAATGTGAATTAGATGGAGAGGATCGAAGATACTTAGTGTGTGAGTGCGAGTGTGTGAGAGTGAGAGTGGACGTGAGTGCGACAGGAGAGAGAGGGAAGGAAAAACAGAATCCTTGGCGTCCCGTCAGGAGGACGAGCCATCGACTGACCAAAATAAAGAAACAGATGAGGAGGAGGTGGAGGACGGGGAGGTGGACTCCCCTGCCAGTGGAATCGGCTTGCGGTAATTTCTCAGTGTTTCTAATCCTCTTACGAGTTTATCTTCGCCGGGAGGGGGAGGGTGTGGGGTTGTGTACCCGTCCTGCCCCATCCAGAGCCCTTCCTTCTCGAGAAAAAGAGGGAAGGAGGGAGTGAGGGAGGGAGGTGAGGTAAGGTCCCTCTCCCTCTCCCTGTCCCATTACACCCCCCCCCCAAACCCTTCCTATTTGAGAGACGCTCTTCTTCCCCCAGACCTTCAGCCTCACCAAAACAATTATCACGGGGAAGAAAATGCGAATTATTTTCAACTCGACAAAATCTGTTTTCGGATAAGTGTCTAACGGGTGGTGCGGGTCGGGCTGAGGCCTTGCTAATATGAGCTAATGCGGTCCAGCAGAGGGAAACTGTGTTATTCTTAAGCTGGTGACGCAGTGAGGAGGAAAAGCTTATTTGAAAGGAAGGAAAACGATGAACGAACTGTGAAGAAGAAAAAAAAAAAAAAAGATTCAATAAATTAATAAAGAAAGAGACAGGTATAAAGATGAGTGAAAGAAATGAAGACAAGAAAAAACCACTTGTCCTTCGCTATGCCACAGAATGCGTGACTTGATGCCAGGTAATACACCACACGGGGGCTTGTTAACGACCCCTAGTCTTAATTAGTGAGACGGGTGGTTGAGGCGAGGCAGTACTTCAGGTCAACGAGTCATCCAGGCACCATTGGCCTCCGTCTGAGAGGACAGTTTTGATCCCTCGATCAGCTATGGCCAGTCATCCTCATCTTCCGTTCCCTCCACCTCCTCCCCTCTCCCTCCTCCTCCTGTCTCCCCCTCCCCTTCTCCTCCCCCTCCCCCGACGCATCTCCCCTCCCCCTTCTCCTCCCCCTCCCCCGACGCATCTCCCCTCCTCCTTCTCCCCAGGACTTTATCAGCGTGTTTCCCTCCCCACGATGAGAATTCTTTAGTGACCTCGAGAATGTTGTCTCCCGTATCAGTAGTGGACCATATGGTGGGGCGGGAGAGAGAGAGAGAGAGCTCCCCTCTCCCGTCCATGGAACAGATGGACGGTGGGACAGATATCTCCCCTTTTATTGGTTTATGTAGGGACAGCGCCATGCCGTCTTTACCGTCCGTCTGTCACTGTAGCACAGGCAAGACAGCTCCCCGTCTGCTAGACAGTGTGGAACAAACACCCTACCGTCTACCAGACAAGGAAAGAGAGAGAGAGAGAGAGAGAGAGAGATTCGCCAATCCAACAGTAACTTTCCCCACTAATCATAAACAGTGTATAATTCAACGAGGAGCAGATGATCCTGTAAATGACTTCACCGTGAATAAAAAGTTTACAACTTTGCGTTAGATTCGGGTCATAAACCCTACGTAGATGAGTGATACGAGACGACTTACAGGGTCTATCATAAAGGATTTTATAGGATTTCAAATCCATGAGGTTAATGAATCATGGTATAAATTGGGATCGAATACACAAGATGTATATTACACCTACGATCCGTTTGACATTTGTCGTCACAGATCTTTTCCTGTCTCGATCTTTTGGATATTTTGTAAAAAAAAAAAAAAAAAAAGACAGACAGAGATCCGGTTTGATGTCTTGTTCGTCTTGGATCTATGTCATCCTGCAGGGAGCTCTACGCGCATTGCATTTCTTATAGTCTGCTATTCCCTAGTCGTCTGTGTTCCAATTTCCTGTCCCATAGTCTGCTATGATAGTGTCTGCTGTGTTCTAATCTGGTGTTCCCTACTCTGCTGTGACATGGTCTGCTGTGCCCTGAGCAGCCGTTCGTGGACGCAGCTCCGCCCGATAATGTGTGGTTGAAAATGATCAATTAAGCAGAGGTAGTGAGACGCCGCACATTAACAATGCAGACGTGGCTGGATCTGGGGGACTCGAGGTGTGATGAATGTTGAGCTGGGACCACTGGTGAGGGGGTCTGGAACCTCCGATGCAGGGTGAGGGAGTCTGGAACCACTGGTGGAGGGTGAGGGGCTCTGGAACCACTGCTGGAGGGTAATGGAGGTCTAGGACCACTGGTGGGGTGGTGGCGAGTTGAGGGAGTACTTGGGGGACGCTGGTTTTGGAACAAAGGGGACCTGGGACCACTAGTGGAGTTGTGGAGAGTGAGGGTAGATCTGAGCACCACTGGTGATGGAGGGTGAGGGAGGAACCTGGAACCACAGGTGGTGAGTTGAGTGGGGACCTCAGACCACTGGTTAGTTAAGGAGATCACACTATCGTACTTAGAGGATCAAGTTACCGTACTCAGAGGATCATATAATCTTCCTCAGAGGGTTACGATACCCTCCTCAGTAGGGTCAAGGCACCGTAGGATATCGTTATCAAGAGGATTAAGTCCTCGTATCAAGGAAAATGACCCTCGTACCCGGTGGCTCAAATTGACGTACTGATAACGTCTTATACAAGAAACTTTGCTCCTTATGATAAGATATCTATCGACTGCTCCAGAAATCTTGCTCTGTGATCAAATTGCAGGGAAGACGATCCAACGTCCTCAGGGCAACGCTGGTTATGGGAATGATTTCCATCATGTAATCAGCTCGTTGAGTTTTGACCAGGACGAGACCCTCCCTGGTGACTCCGGCCGGAGATGGACTTGCCAACCTGAAGACAATTTTTACGGAAGGGGGGGGCCTTTTTTTTTTCGTCCCCCCTTGAAAGATTTAAGGGAAAGGGGGAAGGAAGGAAGGAAGGAAAGAAGGAAGGAGGGAGGGAGGGAGGAGATTACTTAATCTGATGGGAATCAGGGCAGATACATGAGAGATATTAGACCTCAAACATCGCAATGGATAAATCTTAATTAGTTAGAAAACGTACAGTTGGCGACTGGCATTTTATCCCAAGGTTGACCGAGGGACACGACGATAAAATGCGGTGAAATTTAGGTAATTTAGTGCGTGGAATGAGAACTGACACGTACATTAACCTGATCTAAAGGCCTTCGAAGGAGAACCTGGATTTACGTAAATATTACATAACACAGTTTCGAGTCTTCTTAACCTTTGAGTAGGAGGTAAAGTGTGTGGGGGTGTGTTAGGATGATCACCAGATCGCCTGAAAGTGTTCTCCTGGCCAACATTTTGTCGAGAGAAAGGAAGGAGCTAAACAAGCGATGTTACCTCGTCATGTAATCAACAACTGCTTGTTTGTAAGTGCATAGTTTAGTTATCTACACGATATTACCTTTCTCTCCGTAGCGAGGTAGCGCCAGGGACAGACAACTGGGTGTTAGAGGGTTAGTCTTCACTTGGCTCTATCTTCTGTTTCTGGTTTTAGAAAATGATTAATATGATGGGAAGATTTCCAGCCCTCCTCTCTCTCTCTCTCTCTCTCTCTCTCTCTCTCTCTCTCTCTCCTGTCCCTCTTAGTCGCCCTCAACGACACGCAGGGAATACGTATTCTTTCTCCTCCATCCTCAGGGATAATATATGTAAATACCGCTGAATACCAGCGGTAAAACCCGCTCGTGAGAGTAAATTGAGAGCGAGGGAGACGGTAGAACAACCGCGAATTGATGCAAGAAGAAAAACCAGAGATGGTGGGAAAATAAGGTGCCGTAAAAACCGGTCAAGCAGCTAAATGTTCTCCTTAAAACCGCAAATAGAAGGACAAAACCGTCAAAACCTAGCCAGTGTGATAGTGAAAGCAGCCGATATCAAAAACACCCGCTGAGGGTGACATTAAAAATCCGCCAGTATGATGGACATATCGCTAAGTAGCAGAAACCGCTGCTAACAAAGTATGGTAGCAGAAACCGCTGCTAACAAAGTACGGTAGCAGAAACCGCTGCTAACATGTAGACAGAAGTGTTCCCTGTGATGGTGTCTCCCATCCTGCGATCGTCTCCCTTATCAACAGCCCATCTGCCGCCCCTATCGTCTCCCTATCACCCAAGGAACGATTGCCCGCCGCTGATCCGCCAGTCTGTTGCGTTCTTCCGGGCGGTGATATTATTTCAGTGGAGGGGAGAGAGAGAGAGAGAGAGAGAGAGAGAGAGAGAGAGAGAGAGAGAGAGAGAGAGAGAGAGAGAGAGCAAAAGTCTGGGCCTAAGAAACTTATGGGCTGTTCCGTCCGACCCACAAAGTAGTTGATGGATTTACAACATAATTTGCACTAATGTCTTCCGTGGGCAGCCAACCATAGCAGCCGCTTAGTAATCATGTTCTAGACCAGGAGTATGTTGGGGGGAGACGAGGGGAGAAGGGAGAGGGGAGAATAGGGAGAGCGGAGAGTATGAAGAAGATGGGAGAGGGGAGGTGGTCGACCTATTGCAGATGGTGGAGATGATACGGCGAGAGGGAGGGAAAGAATGGTGGGAAGAGAGGGTTAGGGAAGGAGGAGGAGGAAGTAGAAGAAGAGTTCGAAATTAGGGAAGGGGGAAGGAGCAATAGTAAAGATGGTGGGGCGGGTGGGAACAGGAGGAGGGGGCGTCATAATGATGAGGGACCTAGAGGAGATGGTACGGTAAAGAGAGAGAGAGAGAGAGAGAGAGAGAGAGAGAGAGAGAGAGAGAGAGAGAGAGAGGTGGTGGTGGATGGTGGTGATGATGATGAGGGCCGTAGTAGCTGTGGATTAAGGCCGGGGATAAGTGAGCCTCGGGCATGAGAGAAGGACCATCAGTAGGTTCACGTACAAATATCACCACCAGGCGGGCCGGGAGGTATATTAATGTGCAGATCAGGGCGCTCCTCCTACCTGCCTCCCTCCCTCAGCCTCTCCTCCCCCTCAGCACCTACACCTTCCTGTGTTCCTGGCCACACTACCAAGGTGGACGGAACGGACTGGGGGATGGGAGGGAGGTGGTGACAGAAAGATGGGAAAGAAAGGTTTGAGGTAGGGAAGAAGTACGGGTAGCTTGCGGTGAGACAGAAGACAGGTGTAAACTGGAAGAGGTGGAACAGGATGAAGAATGAGAGTGAGACGGTAGGAAGAGAGGGAGTGATAGGCAAACAGGAGGAGAAGAGAGATGGAAATAAGGATGCGACGAGGAGTAGGAGAGGGGTTGGACGGCGTTCACGGAAGGGAATACCTTCCTCCTTCCACCATCACTGTCAGCAGTGAGATCTTACCCACAGTAAGCGCGTCCCTCTGGAAATTGAATAACACGAGATTTCACTGTCAACAAATCTTACTCTTTTACGTCGCCAAAGGGTCATTTGGTGCTATTGTTTACCTGTATTGGACATTCTTAAAAGGGGTAATATAGCGATACATATCATTAAAGTACGTTATATATTTCTTTTATTATTTCGAAGGCGCTTGGTAAGATATTGCTTATGGTACATGTGAAGCCGCGAAGGTCATGTACCAACGTTTCTAAGGGCAACAAACTTCAGAGGCTTAGGAGCTAAGGACTTGATATCTTCAGGGACATGGGTTCGCCGTCTCAGGGGGCCACGGATACGTTGTCTTAGGGCCCATAGACCTATGTCTTCTGGGGTTCACAGATTTAGTATCTTAGGGATCACAGACCTGGTGTGGTAAAGACCACGTACCTTGGGTCTTTGGGTCCACAGACCTGGTATGTTAGGGCCCACGGAACCGCCGTCTGGCACTAACAAGAGGGACGAGATCTGGAAGAGCTAAGGACCTTAGGAGAGATGTGTCGGAGGGTTCGTGAGAGAGGAGTGAACGAGAGACGATTAGAAAAACAGATTCTGATTAATATATGATTAATGGGAGGGAAAACACATCATCTGCCTCGGATATGGCGATCCATTGTTAGCCAATTGCTTTTGTAGTTAACCTGCTTCATAAATCCGAACCTCTGAGGACGACAATATAAATGAAACTGAATTGAAACAGCAGCAAACCCTTGTGTCATAACGAAGGTGTTTAAGATGTCGGAAGAGAACAGGAGCTCATGAATTACTGTGGTGATGAGTAGAAAGACATACAGGCATTTTTTTTTTAAAGAGGTTTAATATGTTAGAATAATTCAAAAATTTGAGTTAAAAAGGTGAAATTTGGTCATTTTTCTATGACCTAAAGTATCAGCTTTTATAGACATAAGTAATTGCTTCTACTGTGCTTTTAGCGTGGGAAACTGCATCATGTAATGTGTTCTGTGGTGTAGAGAGATTTCGGTTTTGCAAGCTGTCTTACTTGATCCACCTTTGGCAGTGCACACACACACACACACACACACACACACACACACACACACACACACACATTGCGAGCACTCTGTTCTGTCTTAAGGGCCACATTCAAGATATCTTATTTTATTATGCCCTCTCATTTCACGTACTGTACTACCTGCAAATCCGACTGTAACATTATTTAATCAGATTATTACCCAGTTTACTCCGTCATACACCTCCCCTCACCACACCTCCCTAGCCTGCTGCACCCCACATTTTCTCGCCCCTCCCCGCTTTCCGTCTCAACCTCCCCTCATTACCCCTCACCCCATCTCCCCCACCTATTTCCCTAACCTCTCCTTCTTACTTATCACCCCTCACCTCATCTCCTCACCTATTACCCCTAACCTCACTCCCCAACTTATCGCTCCACTCTCTTCCCTCCCTCTGTCCTCCTCCTCCTCCTCCTCCCCACATACCTCACACTCCCCCTCGTTTCCCCACCTGCCCAGCCTTGTGGAGGGGTGTGAATGGAGAAGGTGTGGTTACGATGCATTCTCATCCCTCGCCCAGTAGTTATCCGGTAATTTACATAGTCATATCCGGGCGCACGGTAATCCCCGCCCGAGTCTACAGGCATGGGGAGGTGGGGAGAAACGAAACCTTCCTCACCCCACCCATCCTCCCTCACCCTCTCTCTCCCCACCCCTCGGGGGCGCTTGTAATACCACTTCAGGACCTAAACGGCATGTTATTGTCCAGAGCAGAAGCTGTACGTCCTTACATAACGATGGCTGAGCTGGAGAACCGAGGAGACATTACCGTAAGGTGTGTGTGTGTGTGGGTGTGTGTGTGTGGGTGTGTGGGACCTCCCCTCCTCCTCCTCCTCCGTGCAACCCAACACGCCAGGCCTTCATTAACCCTTTCCCCCTCGGTGAACCACACAGGCTCCCTCCTTCAGGCGGTTCCTTGGCCAATGGCTCGAGATGTAAGGTGTTTCATAATCAGGTCGATTTAATCCGGCAAAGACCTGGTAGGCCGGGGCCAGAGTGCACACCGGGTTTTATTCTCTCTCCATTTTCTTCGCTTGAGTTTATGTTCATCGCTTGATTATGATGGTTGGGTGACCCCCCCTGAACACGACGGTACTACCCTTAAGTACGACGTACGACCCTTGAGTACGACGTGCGACCTTTGGGCAAGATGATGCGAACCTTGGGTATGATGTCTTGGCTCCCGACCATGACTACACCATCACACCCAAGGGTCGCCCCGTTGTGCTCAAGGGTCGCCCCGTTGTGCTCAAGGATCGTACCGTCGTGCTCAAGGGTCGTGCCGTCGTGCTCAAGGGTCGTGCCGTCGTGCTCAAGGGTCGTACCGTCGTGCTCAAGGGTCGTGCCGTCGTGCTAAAGGGTCGTAACGTCGTGCTCAAGGGTCGTGCCGTCGTGCTCAAGGGTCGCACCGTCGTGCTCAAGGGGCGTACGAACTCTCCGGATAGCGCATGTGAACGCGGCTCCCAGAGCTCATCAAAGGTCTGAACGCGTCTCCCGGCTTCCCATACGCAAAAGACACACACATTACAAACAGTGTCTGAAGAGAAGACGATCCGAAAAACATTAGACAATTTTCCCGTCAAGTCTCCAAGTGTGGAGAGAGAGTCATAACCGAAGACCAGACAATGCTGTCGTTCAATGTCTAAATCAAGAAATATTGTGATATAGAAATGCCGTAGGATAACATCTCTGGGTAATCAGGGTTATATTTGCCTCCGAACAAGAAATCTGTTGAAGATGGACAGTGAAGGAGCAAGATGGCGAAAGGCTGGTGCATTTTTAATCTTCCTCCTCATCCTCTCCTTATCCCTCCTCCTCTATATCTTCCCCCCCCCTTCCCCTCCCAGTGCAACACATCTCCCCCTTCCCCTCCCAATGCAACACATCTCCCCCTTCCCCTCCCAATGCAACACATCTCCCCCTTCCCCTCCCAATGCAACACATCTCCCCCTTCCCCTCCCAATGCAACACATCTCCCCCTTCCCCTCCCAATGCAACACATCTCCCCCTTCCCCTCCCAATGCAACACATCTCCCCCTTCCCCTCCTAGTGTAATATATCTCCCCCTCTCAAAATTCCGTATCTCCCCCTTCTCCCAGACTCCATTATCTCCCCCGACCATCCTCCCCACCCTACCCTTCACCCCTCCGTGCGGCGCTGGGCACACTCAACCTCCTGGGCCAGTTGGCTAAGGAAAACCCTCAAAGAACGAAAGTCTTTCTCTGGGTTTTCCAGCCTCATCATAAACATTTTTCCTCCTCCTCCACCACCACCCACGGCCCAAGGTGCGCGCTAAACTTTAGCAGTTCTTGCTTCATACGTTTATGCCTCCGTCTGGCGAGTAAATATCTCCTAATGGCCAAGATGGGGGTCGTTGGCAGTGGCCGCAGTTGCAGTGCCGGGGGTCTCCTTCACTCATACAAACAACGGTGTTTATTTCAGCCCGGGCGCGCCTGCAGCGGACGATGGTCCGCGCCTGTAATATCTGCCCCTCACACCCACACACCCGCCCGCCCTCCGCTCCTGCTTAACCACCCACCAACACGCTCCGTTTGCCTCCCAGGATAATTACATTAAACTCCAGCAGCTGTGAAACGCAAACACACCGCCTGGAAAACCATGATAATTAATGAAACAACTTGGGGGGGGGGGGGGGGGGGGGGCAGATGAAAGAGAGAGAGAGAGAGAGAGAGAGAGAGAGAGAGAGAGAGAGAGAGAGAGAGAGAGAGAGAGAGAGAGCTGGACCAAACCACCACCTCCCTGAACTTGATGTTTATTGAAGCACATACTCACTACCCTCCCAGACGGTTTAACCTTCCGAGTTCTGGGAAAGCCAGCCAGAAACTGCAGAACATAACATATGCACTACGGGCCGCTAAGTGTGTTCGTCTGGCTTTTGGCTCTAAGAGAGAGAAAAAAAAAGTAATTCCTCGTAGGGAATTTTAATCTCTCTCTCTCTCTCTCTCTCTCTCTCTCTCTCTCTCTCTCTCTCTCTCTCTCTCTCTCCCTGCAGCCGGCAGCGACCTGGCGTCTGAAATGTTGTCCTAAGCAATACAGGTGTATATATCTGTATATACGATCCCAGTTTCCCCCCACTATCTTGGGGTTCGGGTTCATCCCCTGTGAATCCGAAAGTAAGCCCAGCCGGGGCCAATCTACTATGGGTAGAACGGGTTCAGCCAAGTAAGTCCACAATTCCGAAACAATATACACTCTTTTGGTTATTCAATCCACAAAATTGGACAAATGTGCCAGCCGTATAATGAAAGTCCAGCCACCAACAATGCAAATGACTCGGATGAATGCCTGTGCTACACGATCGTGTCAACAATGAACGTAAGTACACCGTTACAACACGCTAGTTCGCCAGTGGAAACCCCCAAAAGGATCTGAAAGCCCCTTAGGGAGTGACCTAACACACAGGCATCTTCCAAACAATCATAACAAGGAAGGGATTCATCAGATGAGCCGAGTGTAGTAATGGAGACAACGGTTGGTTATTTGGGCTTTAGACCTATCAACTGCCAGGGTTATTAAGGCCGTCAGCGTTACATCCACCGACTGAAAAATCTTTAACACCTTCAGGTGTTGAAGATCATTTTTTTAGACCACATACACTCTCATGATGCATGTGACTCATAGGACAACGGTGGCGGTGGTGGGCGCAACAATACGGGCGCAGGAAGTGGGTCTCAGGGACATACACACGAGAGCTGGCGAACCCAGACATACACGAACAACGTGTGGATGGTTTACCATAACGAGTACGACTGTCTCACGGACTGGAAATATTCGGTAAAGATCAAGTGTCTATAAGTAGCAGCCATGTGAAGCGTACATAAGATACGATCGAGCAAAACAGTGATATGTTTAGCACAGCACCGGCCTATTATGATATCTGTTGCTGAGTGTAGATAAACTATCAAACACGTCAACACGTCCTCACCACCGCATATAACCCGCCTCCTCTCCACCACTCCTCCAACTCCTCTCTTCCCTCGACTAGTGACCGACTGGTCCCTTACCCTGCACCGATCGTGCATTATCCCTACGCCTCTCTCTCCCAGACTCCCTCCCTGCGTCTGGGTATACGAACTGTTGTTCTGGTGTGGTCTGGCAGCTCGTTGAAAGCGATAAGATGCCATTTACTGATGGATTCCTCCTCACCTAAGGTGTGTATAACATAACTGTCGGCCGTCCTGGCCTATAGTTAGACGGCGAGATGTAAGATGTAAGAGTTTTGCTTATCGGTGTGCCACTGACAATGAAATCAATGACATTTCCAGCGGTCTTGTCTCTGCCAATGGTACATTGGGGGAAAATCACTCCTTTGAAGTGGCAAGCGACCTGGCGATGCATGCCTGGAGGACGATCAGGCAGTTGTTGTGGGACTCCACAACCTCAGAAGATCAAGGTTATGCTGCTGAATCCAGGGAACAGCAAAAGCGCCCAACACATGAGGTCTTCCAACCATGATACTCTTTATGTTCTAATTGGTCCCGAGATGCTGGGACGGTTCATCATAGCTCTCGGCTCACTGGATCAGCCAAGAGCGAGAGAGGAGCCAGCTTTCTGTTTCATTGTAACGGAAGAGAATGTATGAGACTTAGGATGAGTTCATTTGGCTGTGTATATATATATATTTGCCATCACTCCAACCCCACTACAACCATCGACATGGCCATCATCCTTATCAAAACAACAACAACCACTACTACTACTACTACTACTACTACTACTACTACCACCATCACGACCACTACGACAATCATCATTGCTACCACGACCCGTCCCACTAGCCACTTCCACATCCTCGCTAGACACACCTAAAGCTGCCTTGCCTCCCTCCTCCCACCTTGCTACTTGGAGAGGAGAAAACGCGTACCCTGGACATCCCTGCTCTCCTCTCTTATTCTTCAATACTTCTTCTCTTTTTTAGACGGTTAAATTCAGAGAGGAAATAACATTTGATAGACACAATGATGAAATTTTTTGTGTTGCTATCACTGCTACTACTAATGATGGTGATGATGAAGATAACAATAAAGAATAAGTTGATCGAATTTCTGCAGCCAAATGCTGTAAGATACTGAGAGATTTAAAAAGGGTTTTCATTCGTACACAAAGGATGTTCATACTGGTGGTGGTGATGTGCCAGCTCATTCCTAGCAGCCGGGACGAACACGCGCGGGTTCGATGCGGTTGTGGCACCAAAGGGCTGATGAGGCCTTGTGACACCATGACGGGTGTGGGACGTGGGTGGACGTGAGAACGATGTGTATGACTCCGGTTAATGGTGACATGCTGGATGTTGGTCGAGTCCTGGACGCTGTTGAGGGCGTCCTGGAAGGCGACGTAGTCGAGAGTGTTACCGACAACGCTTTATGTCCATGGGGGAAGGCATTGACGTGTACTTCCATTGGGTCTTTGATTCCCTAACGGCCTCGTTCATGAGATTGAGGGAGCACACGGGGATGCCATCTTCTCCGCCTTGTGGGTGAGAGGTAATTTCAGGTGGAGGTGGGCCCCATGGAATCGCGCGTCCTGAGGATGGAGAGTGGGTATGGCTCGTCCACAGGAGACATTATAGGGTTCTGTAGGTCGTGGTAATGGATGTGTTGGAGCGATCCATCTTGAGGTCATGTGTCAGTTTCGTGAGGATGAATTCTTGCACTACGTATGGGGGTGAGGGGGGAGTGTGAGGCCTGGGGTGGAGGCGGTGTCAAGATGGCTCAGGTGGGGGAGTCTGTGGCAGATGTTTATGGATCATCAGGTCATCACTCATCACACCAGGTCATCACTCTTCACACAGGGTCATCACTCATCACGCCAGGTCATCACTTATCACACCGGGTCATCACTCTTCATCCGGGTCATAACTCATCACACCAGGTCATCTCTCATCACACAGGGTCATCACTCATCACATCGAGTCATCACTCATCACACCAGGTCATCTCTCATCACACCGGGTCATCACTCATCACATCGGGTCATCACTTATCATACTAGGTCATCATCACTCGGGGTCATCCCTCATCACATGGGGTTATCTATCCATGGTTTATCAGGCTCAGCCAGACTTAGAGTTATGCCTCCCTCATCACAGTTACCAACAATAAATTATTTTAAGCAAACATCCATTCTCGGTCCCCTCCCTTACGACTGGCTCCTCCTCCCTGGCTCTCCTGCACCTTCAGGCAGCCCGTGGTAGGATCCCGAGCCACTCCTTGGGCAACGCCTCCAGCCATCCTTAGCCCCTCCCACCCGCCTGGCCCCGCCCACACCCCACACAGAAAGACGTCCTTAGCCCCTCCTACAGAAGTGGCCCCGCCCACCTCCTCCCCGCGCACCTTGAGACATCATTACAGGAGCTCTCTGTTATGTTGTACGGCCGTGAGTGCCACACTCCAGCCACATGATTCTGATGCCTTGTGACTGCGATGGTGTGTAATGTGTGTGTGTGGGTGTGTGTGTGTGTGTGCGTGTGTGTCTGTGAAGTGATCGTGGTACGTGAAGGGTGTGTGTGAGTGTGTGTGTGTGTGGAGGTAGCGAGAGAGGCACCAAGGCCCAGCTGGAGAGATGAGGGGGATCATATGTGGCAACGTCCTCATCGCTGACGCCAACAACACACCTCCGCTCTGGTTACTGGCTCCTGCTGTGCTACTGTTCTTGTTGCTATTGTTGTTCTTGTTCTTGTTGCTACTGTTCTTGTTGCTACTGTTGCTGTTGTTGTCGATACGTCCCTAACACTGTTGGTGCTGTTCCGGTATTATCTTTTTTTTTGTTACTGCAAAAACAGCTGCTGTGTTTAGCAGCATCAGCTTAAGAGGCTCAGTATGATCATCATAATAGCATCATTAGTATCAAACTATAATTAGTGTCTTTAGCATATGAGAATCGTCAGCGTCATTATCATCGTTAGAATCATTAGTATCAACTGGTATCATTAGAGCACCCCATTCGTATCATTAAAATCATTCGTATCAATTAGTATGGACCATCATGCCATACCACGTCAAAAGGCTGTTTGATGTAACAAGTGCAACAGCCAACTTCTCCCGGAGCAAGACACATCATTGTCCTTCCTTTCCAACGCCAGAATATCAGTCCATCATCCTATGGTCAACAAACACTGAATCCCTCGCACCTTACTGTTCACTGCTGTCATACTTGTTCTGCAAGGCCCTTGTTGATTCCCCTTAATCCCTCGTTTCCTTGTTAGGACCAATGAATCCCATTTCATCCCTTTCACTTTTAGTATAGTCCATTCCACTGTGTTCCATCCTTATACCTCTGCTCCCTACTATTTCTCTTTCTCCCTTCACCTTGACCAATTTAATCCCATTCATCCCTCTACCCTCGCCACATTCCATTAAATTCTCTTCATTCTTCCCATTTTTCCTCAGCCTAAAACTCTCCTTCCTCCCCCAGTTATCTCCCTCTTATTTTCCTCCTCCCCACCTCCCATTTTAATGTTCCCTTTTTTCCCTCCCCGCCCGTGACGTAGATGACCCTCTAGACTCCACACTTTAGTTAACTTCATTAACCTCACAGGCAAAACTCGGCCTCCTAGAGACGGCCCAACCCGGGGCCCAGAAATTGTAGCCATTAATCTAAAACTCAGAGCTCCCTTTTTTCTTCTTCTTCCGACCGTTTGCTGGTAAACTAAAGGTAAAGAAGAGAGAGAAAAAAAAATTTGGGTAAACATCTCAAAGTAATCAGAGTAAGATTTAAAAGGTTTTATTGGGGTAAATACACGAGAAATGTGGTCAGAGAGAGAGAGAGAGGGAAAGGGATTCGCGTTGTAAGGAAATAAAAATTTCTGTGATTCAAACAATTCTAATTTCTCGTTTATTCCTGGCTTTGTGATGTATTCTAGACTGAGTGTATAGTTTTTTTTCATGGGTGACTGTGTGTTTAGTCTCGACTGACTATGAAGTTTATTCTTGACAGACGAAGCAATTCACCCCTGACTACCTGAAGTCTCTCTTCATGGGGATTAGATCTTACAAGATAAAATCGTATGAAGATAATTATCCAAATGTTGATTTCATGCCGCGAGGCATATGTCAAGTCATTATTCTCTCCAAACGTCGACTGGTCTTCATCCGACATAATTCGGGATGAAACTATTACATCATCCCCGCCACCGTCATCTCCTGCCAACTAAGATCCTTCATCCCCAAGTTAAAGTTCGACACCATTTCGGCATCAAAGCCATACAAACTCTTACAGACCACTACAAGAGCAGCCCCAGCCAAACCACTGTTGCTATCAGTAACAGGTGGACTGCCATCCCATTTGTCATAATTTCCTCAATGAAAATGTTCCTCCCTCCTCCATTTCATAGCTCGGTCAATATCATCATAGCTCCATCTATACTCTGTACCACGTATCATCTTCCTTTCGCTGCCCTTACGTCAATGAAATATTATTAGTATTATTATCATTAGTATTATAATCATTATTATTATAATCATTATTATTATAGTCATTATTATCATCATTATCATCATTATCATTACTATTATTATCATTATTATTATTATTATTATTATTATTATTATTATTATTATTATTATTATTATTATCATCATTATTATTATTATTATTAACATAATGCTATTTTCACCATTGTCTTGAGTGGGCATCTTCACATACATTTTCCCATGTCATTCAAGGCCTCACAACCATTTGCCCAACACAGGAACCTGAGTGGACTAGGGCAACAGGGAGGCGGACTCGTCCTGAGGCATTAGCCATGGAACTCTGGGGTCTGGAGTAAGGCAAGTCCCTCTGGTCATTACAGGGATATGCTATCAGTAATACCTGATACCAGTGTGACGTTCTCTTATAATACCTCGTTGCTGGTACAGTGCTCACATTGTGGCTATCGTCTGTACATCCATATATATAGTGAATCAAAGACTCGGTTATTCCCCTTCAACACATTAGCTTCGTAATGGACCATCAGCTACATCTTTCGTCTGTCCTTCCCATGCATTAGTGAGGGAGCCGTCTGCTTTGCTCTCCTGTGTATAGATCAAGAATGAAGGAATCGATTTCTGTATCCCAGCCGAGAACCTTGTCATAGACCATAAGGTCTTCTGTTGTCTGTCCTTCCCACGTATTGTTCTTCGGCAGATAAACTAGTCATAGATCATCATGTCATCATCTTACTGTTCGACAAAATATGATCATGTGATCTGTATTTATCATTGATCATATTCCTCGAAGAATTTACCACCGACTACGAGCTGGTCTACATGTAGTGAGGTAATTCAGAGGATTCAAAGCCATTCACGGGCCGCCCAGGGTCGAGCGCATAGGTTCGAATCCTGGTTGCGGCAGTCGGTCCTCAGTTAACCCAGCTGTTCAATCCACCCCGAGGGGTTGGTCGATGTAATGGGTACCTGGCACAGGGTATGGTATATACTGATATAGTGATATAGTGGGGAAAACTTCATCCTATACTTGGGTCTTCAGGTGGTCAAGAACCGGAGACGATCCCAGTTTGAAATATCCCAACACGATCAAATGTGGCTTGAGATCCGAACATCTGTAGGAGGCCATTTACAGAAACATTTGGCTTCTGTCAATCAATTTTCTCTAAATAACCCACTACACTGGGAGGAACGAGATATCTATCTATCTAGATGGGTCCATTTACAGAAATACATCGGTTCTGTAAATTGATTTCCGAAAAAAAACAAAGGGACATGAGACACTAACACTTATAAGAGTCCATTTACATGAATTTATCGCTGTAAATCAATTTCCTTTCAACACCCCCACACAAAGGGACGAGAGTTCCCCGGACACTTAAAGAAGGCAATTTACAGACACACGTCCGTCCTGTAAATTTTAGTTTCCCTAAAATGTCATGACTTTTTGGGTCTCCATCAACATCGGGTGTGATGCAGACGCGACACGAGCACCGCAGCACCAGCACCGCCTCCGGCAGGAGCTGAGGGTGGGTGGGTTTCGTGTCTCGTTTCCCCCAGGGGCGTCCCTCACGCCAAACGCCCCCCGGGCCGTAAACTAGACAGAGTGGTCACTACAAGCGGGATAATTCAACTGGATGGCCGCCTCCTTGCCCAAGACTTGGGCTAAGACGCCATTCTCCATCCCAACCTCCCCCTCCCTCCCTCAGACCATCACACACGAAAACTTTATATTTTGTGTGTGTTCACGACACTGTGTCTGTCTCCGTGATGAAGAGAAAGTTAACCTCTTGAGCACGACGGTACGACCCTTTGATACGACGGTACGACCCACTAGACAGGATGGTATGCCCTCTCAGGCCACGACGGTACGACCCTTTGATACGACGATACGACTCACTGGACAGGATGGTATGCCCTCTCAGGCCACGACGGTACGACCCTTTAATACGACGGTACGACCCACTGGACAGGATGGTATGCCCTCTCAGGCCACGACGGTACGACCCTTTGGTATGAAGGCCGGGCCATCGTACTCAAGGCTAATCATACATGTGTTCAAAAAGTCGTACGCCGTGTTCAAGAGTCGTGCGTCGTACTCAGGGGTCGTACGTCGTGCTCAAGGGTCGGAACTTGAGCGTAAGGGGTTAGGGAAATATAAAACTCATATGGCGTCTCTATCAGAGTTACGACACTGCACCTGGAGTCTGGAAGTCCAGGCTCACGACACCTGGGGGCGACACATAGGTTCATGGTCACCTGGGGACGGCACACAGGTTCTTGGTCACCTGGGAACGACACACTGGTTCATGGTTACCTGGGAACGACGCATAGGTCACGGTAAAGATCGAAAAAAAAGGGTGGAAATATAGCACTGGGCAACTCAGGTCGGGAACGACCGCAAGATCAGCTAACAACCAATGGGATTGGTCATTACGGGTAGTTAACGTTTTACAGTAGGTTTCAAACCGTTGACCACGACCGTACGACCCTTGAGTACGACCCTTAAGCAAGATGATACGACCCTTGAGCATACAGGCAAGGTCGTATTATCCAAGAGTCGTACATCTTACTCAGGTCATTGAATCATTTTCTTTTCCTGCCATTATGAACGTAGTGCCATGACTGTTCTTGCTAACCAGTCACAAACAGATTCCCAGTCACTGGTTAGACTACCCTCATCCCTAAACTATATCTTCACTACACCGTCATCTCTAAACTACATCTTCACTACAACCCTCATTTTAATCACACCATGGATGACAGTGGTGCCAGTAGAACCAGGTGGAGGTGGATGAGTAGCACGTGGAGGTGCTATGATTAACAGTACGTGAGTATTCTACGAGATGCCAATCGGAGAGATCTGATAATCAGAAATGAATGGACCCATGATTATCATTCCAGTCTCCACCAATCAGTGATGCGGCAATCAGAAATCACCCAGAGATCATTGGGCCACTTAACGATCCGACAATCAGATATGAACAGCAGCGTCAGGTGCCCATCAACTACTGGAAGCAACTGTCATTCTATACCGTTTTCTTTTTCATTTCTTGGAGCACAGAGGCAGAACATTGCAACACGACTGTATTATCTTTGGTATGATAACCAAGAATCTTTGACCTGACTGACCCATAAGGATCAGGTCAAAGGCCACGCTATAACACCCGAGGATCGTACCATCGTGATCGTACCGTCGTATTCTAAGGTCGTACTGTCATATTCAAAGGTCGTACCGTCGTATTCGAAGGTCGTACCATCGTATTCGAAGGTCGCACCGTCGTATTCAAAGGTCGCACCGTCGTATTCGAAGGTCGTGCCGTCGTATTCAGATGTCGTACCGTCGTATTCGAAGGTTGTACCGTCATATTCGAAGGTTGTACCGTCATATTCAAAGGTCGTACCGTTGTATTCAAAGGTCGTACCGTTGTATTCAAAGGTTATAACCCACACTTTTCACACACACAATTCACTCGGCTGACGTAACTGCCGTAATCGTAAAAATTCATTCAAAATCTAATTTCTTGGCGTTAAAGTAAGGTTCCAGACGGGAGACATAGTGAAGGAAAGATGGAATATAGTTGGCTCTTCCACCAGAAAGACAGACGAACCGTCGCTAGTCTATAAGGTTTAACTCTCTCTCTCTCTCTCTCTCTCTCTCTCTCTCTCTCTCTCTCTCTCTCTCTCTCTCTCTCTCTCTCTCTCTCTCTCTCTCCACTATGCCGGGTCTCACACACTACTTACTACTGTGAGAAGTTTCGAAACGCAACCCACCCAGACACTCTCATCTCCCACTCGCCTCGCCCATCATCTTACTGGACTTCTGGAACACCAACTCCTCCAGGCAAGAAGGAAGGAGATGAAAGAAAAGGACAAAAGATCAAACATCTTAGAAAATCCCCTTGCCTTCCTTCCTTCCATTCGCCGCGGGCGAACAAAACGAAAGATAATAGTTTACCTCATTTGACGGGTTCGCTTCAAAGAAAATGAGACTCAAGCGAAATTAGGTGGACTAACTGTATTAGACGATGCCCGCGGGGGATTCTCCTAAGTTCTTAGCTTTGGACTGGCAAGTCTCTCACGGCGACGGAGGGAGGGAGGGAGAGGATGGGGTCTGGTGTCTTCTCACAAGTTGTGTCGTGGAAATATATAGAATTCTTTACAGCACAGATCTGGCAATCCTGCCAGCTATCGTCGAGTAAAGTCTTAGGGTTAAACATCTACGTAGTGATGTGACGGAGAGATTGTGACAAGACAAGGAGATTTCCGAGGAACTTTGATACGAGAAAAGAAAAACTAAAAGGTATCGTGACGTAGAAGCTTTGTGTGGCCAGTGTCCACACGTTAATCCTTCTGTGGCCAGTGTCCACACATTAATCCTTCTGTGGCCAGCTGTCCACACATCAATCCTTCTGTGGCCAGCTGTCCACACATCAATCCTTCTGTGGCCAGCTGTCCACACATCAATCCTTCTGTGGCCAGCTGTCCACACATTAATCCTTCTGTGGCCAGCTGTCCACACATTAATCCTTCTGTGGCCAGCTGTCCACACATTAATCCTTCTGTGGCCAGCTGTCCACACATCAATCCTTCTGTGGCCAGCTGTCCACACATCAATCCTTCTGTGGCCAGCTGTCCACACATCAATCCTTCTGTGGCCAGCTGTCCACACATCAATCCTTCTGTGGCCAGCTGTCCACACATCAATCCTTCTGTGGCCCGTGAACAGTCATCAGTCAACTTTGATTGTCCCCTTAGTAACTTGTTCAATTCCCCCTTCATCCAGTTCCATCAAGTTTTTATCTACCCATCCATAGATATTACCCATACCACTTTATAGTTTTTTTCTGATCATCCCCAAACTTGGTTGTTCAAATTACTCTCATGTCACTAAAAAAAGAAAAAACCTACACCATACTACTGCCTGTACACACTTCAATCTTCTCTTCCATCGTAAACTATCCCTTTCCCTCTCTCGTACCTCCTCTTCCTCTCTTAAAACAATTACTTCATAACTATGGACTAGTTATGAAGATCACTCTCTTCCAACCCAGTCCACGGTCACAAGGGAGGGACGTAGCACACACATAACTGTGTTTTTGGTGAAGAAATGTACTCGTTTTGTGCTATCAGAACTCCGTCTTTGTCCTAAAGTGTACATCAGTTCGAAAGTAACTCAGTTTTGCAGATAATTTCGTGTTTAAGAGGTGATCTCTTCAATGTTCTTATGTTCCAGATGTCCTCTATCACATCTGTTTTGACTAATGTTCTGTCACAAGGTTAGGTTCAGAAAATGTTTTATCGCAAGCGATCTCACGTTGGGGGAAGTAGTCTAGCATAAGACTGAGATAAGAAAGAACAATGAAACAATTGAAAAGTTTATATCTTTTCCATCTAATTCATAATGATAACTAGTTCCTCTACTTTGCTCTACCTCGGATCAAAATAGAGTTGCGGACAAAATGACGTGGGCAGTGAGATCAGTGCTGTAACCGGGACTAACGTGGTATGTACAAATATCAGACAAAATTAATGTAGATCTTACTTCTCAGATACATAGAGATGATAATGAAACACCAAGGGAGTATTTTGATCTTTCTCATCCACAATCTAATGTAAGAGGCTAATCAAAGTATTGTTATTAATCAAAATACAATTATTGAAAGTTTTCTTATTAATCAGAGCTAAGACAATAATCACAAAATTATCCTATCATTTGTGACAGACTATACAAAAATACAAATCTTAAACCTATATATATATATATATATATATATATATATATATATATATATATATATATATATATATATATATAGATAGATAGATAGATATAGATAGATAGATAGATAGATAGATAGATCACAACCCTCACAGTGAGCATAACTCAACTGTTATCACAATAAAACAACTGCACATCAAGACCAATTAAGGGTTGAGCGAGATCTAACAGGTGGGGTTGATTAACACACCCAAACAATTCAAAGACGTACTTCAACGTAAAGAAAGATATCTATTGACAACAGACGATCCAAAATAAACCATATTTTTTCTGTTTACAGCGAGCAATGTGCACATTTGGGAACAATAGCTGTGTTGGGCATTCAATTTATAAAGATTATACATATACTAATTGAAGAAGGAGTCTTTGAGAGCAGTTTGTCCAGACTGTAGCAAAGACGCTAATTACAGAACTCTTCATACAGCATGCAATAATACACCTGAAGATGTATTTCTTTCATCTATTGTCCAGGCTGCAATAGTGTGTGTATATATATATATATATATATATATATATATATATATATATATATATATATATATATATATATATATATATATACACACCCTGGCAATACCTAGTCCATTGGGTCGTCCAGGTGACAATCGTGAGCCTTGTACTGAAGCAGGTCAGCAAATTCTGAGGAGCATTGGAAGCATTTCAACTTGCCCTGGTGACAGCGTTTGATGTGCGCGATGTAGCCAGCCCAGGAGCGGAATGTCCTGGGACAATGATCACATTTGAAGATCCCCTTCCCCTTATGGACCTTCATGTGCTCCGACAGACCCTGTAGCTTGGCGAAGCTCCTCCCGCATTCGGGGCAGACGCGTCGGCCCTCACTGCAGCGCAGGTCCCGCCTTCTGCGGTCAGAGGGCTCGTCGTTATGGATTCGAAGATGTACATGTAATTTAAAGGCGTTTGGCAGAGCCAGGCGACAGATGACGCACACAGCCACTTGAGTAGTAAGGCTGTCCTCGTGGTGGCGCAAGTGCTTCTCGAGGCCGCGGTAAGAGCACAGGCGCAGCTGACATATGCCACACTCGAACAACCTGTAGGGAAGATGAGAGAAGTGCGAGGTCAAAGAATATCCAACGTGTTATGCAAGTGGAGGTACACACTTGGACGAAGTCATCTCGTCTGTTGTTAATCATAACTGTTATGAACTGCTATGTTTAAAACATATATGACGTTATGAACTGCTATGTTTAAAACATATATGACGTTATGAACTGCTATGTTTAAAACATATATGACGTTACCATTATGTATTAAGGCATTCATTATCTATGGAGGTAATCATTACGTCTTGGGGTAATCATTATCTATTGAGGTAATCATATTATACTGAGGTAATCGTTATGTACGGTACAGGAGAGAGCGACTTACCTAGGAAAGTCTTTGGAGCCAGAAGATTTGATCTGGTTGGACGATCCCGTAACATCGCTGTCTTTTCCTAAGACTCCAGTCGATGCCTCAGGCCCATCCTCGGGGCTCTTAGCTGTCTCTCTGCGTTTCGAATCTTCTCCGTTTGGTGCGCTTCGAACACCCGGAACTACAGAGGATTCAATGTTGTCATCATCGTTTAATGATTCTGTCTCTGGTTCGACTTTCTTCGAATCGGTAGGGGGGTCGTCTGAAGAGGAGCTCGGTAATTCTAGCTCGTCTTGAGCAGCGGCAGTCGAGGGATTAACCTTCGTGAATGCTGAAGTTTCTCCGCTGCAACTCTGTCCAGATGACGGACCTAGAATTGGTTCCTTTACATCATCTTCATCGGCAATCATTCTTTCCACAGAGTGAGATAGGACGGGACTCTGATAATTACAAGCAGAAGTGGCAGATTTCGAGGAGGTGGAAGCTGAGGGTGTCTCTGGATGTACATATTCAGTTGGGGATACGAGTGGAATCGGCTGTCGATTCATATGTGCAAGATTCGGCAAAAAATTCCCCAAGACTGGATCCTCAAGACCCACTCCACTTGAATGCAAGTGTACCGGAAATGCATGTACTGAGGCTGGGTGCTGGGGCACTATGTTCCAAGTACCTGGAAACCTTGGCAACATCACTCCTGTGTGCGGGTGATTTCTCGCCATTGCGGTTGAATATAGATGTTCTTGATACGTTTCTCTTGCACTTGTACGATCCAGCCACACTAGGGGTTCCCCTCCTGCCGCTGGGATCATCAGTGGCAACGGACGAAACTCAGGAGGAAGTGCGCGGCTGAACCAATGGGCATGACCGTGTGAACTTGTAGGTTCGGGAGGAGAGACCCTGCCGTAGATGGAGTCGTGGTATGTTGGTCTCTCATTATTCGCGTATTCGGGGCTGTGCCAGTTGTAGTTAGGGCCGAGATGCCCATTTTCTTCCGCCACTTGGCCAAGGAGGCCAGAGAGAGTGTCCACAGTGCCGTTTGCCACACTACTATGAGCAGTGGAGTATAGCTGGACACGAGGATCCCAGGTGTATCTGGGAGGACTGGGTACACAGGCCTCCTGGCTGTGAGACTCAGGGCGTGGGATCCACGAGTAGGCCGGCTCACACCCTGACGAAGGCTTCTCATCCTCCTGGGTCTCGGGTAGCACAGCCAACTGCTCATCTGGACAAGAGTAGAAACCGAACAGGATAACAGAACATGACCCAAAAGATTTTACTCTCTCTCTCTCTCTCTCTCTCTCTCTCTCTCTCTCTCTCTCTCTGAATTAAAATAAAGTGATCCATGGCTTTGTGCTCAGGCCACTCTGAAATAAATGCCAGATGACGTTGTCTAGACTAAATAATTCCCTGCTAACATTTATACATCTGACTGATGGTAAGAATAGAAATGATCGTACAGGATTATGTAGTCTAGACACCGTCATCTTACATTTATTTCTGAGTGACCTGAGGAAGAAGGTTGATAACCTGACCCATCCGTAGTGACCTGAGTGGTAGGGTCGAGGTTTGTTACCTGAGTGTCCTCTGACACCACCTGGGTCTTCCATACCACCCTCACTGCCTCCTTCATCACCGTGTAACATGTGGTCCTGATAACATCTCCTGGTGTCTCTGTATATTGTCCTACATCTGTTATTTGTTACTATTTACTTCTGAAGATGTGTTGAAATACACGAAAGCGCTAAAACAGATATTCTTACTTCGATTTTCCTTCGTAGTCAAGTTCATCTGTGATCGTCACGTGTCTGCTTCATGAATACCTCATATATATATATATATATATATATATATATATATATATATATATATATATATATATATATATATATATATATAAGCTTGAACCTTTCAATCCCATTTATTAGTACCTGATTCTCTAATCTCTGTGTATGTTACGCGAGTAGTGTTGCACAAGAATTGGTTATATGATGTAGCACATGAAATGGAATTGGAAAATGAATGATTTGAGTTTCGTTATTATTTTGACACCAAATGAATTT
Organism: Panulirus ornatus; assembly: GCF_036320965.1. Classification (NCBI taxonomy): domain Eukaryota; kingdom Metazoa; phylum Arthropoda; class Malacostraca; order Decapoda; family Palinuridae; genus Panulirus; species Panulirus ornatus. The sequence goes on along the minus strand of NC_092247.1, from coordinate 7,150,173 downwards.
GTGATTTTAGTTAATACACTTGATAATCATGGGTGCACAAGTCACGTGGGGTTTTGGCGGGGGAGGGGGTGATTGGGTCAGAAATCAGCTCATATGAGAGGGGTGGAATGGGTCAATAACCAGCTTGTATGGGTAGGGTGAAATGGATCAGCGGTCAGCTCGTGTGGAAGGGGATAGAATTAGATCATATGTCTACTCGTATGGGAGAGAATAGTCCAGAATTCAACTCGTATGGGAAGGGGCAATTGGTCAGCGTTAACCGGTATGGCGAAAGAGAGAGAAAATGTCAATAATCCTAGGACAGACTCGTATAAACGTTTACAATTTCGATGCAACTAACCTGAGTGGTGTGATGGCTGGAATGGGAAGTTGTAAGATACATCGTAAGCTTGGGTATTCATCCCTGCTCTGTCATCTTGGCTCCTGTCGTCCACATTTACCTCGACTTCTAAATCACGTCGAGCAGGGCTGTGGGGTCGTTCAGCAGTCCAGGCTCCGCCTCTTATGCTTAAATCCAGTGGCTCCGTCTGGGGTTCCGGGTAAGCATACTGGGGATAGTCTATGGATGCTGACGTACCAGATGATGGGACTTCTCCCCATCCGAGATCCTCGGGTTCCGGAGTTTCGTAAACATGGCCAGGAGAATCCTTTACGACGCTGTCGGAATCCTGGACGCCGCAAACATCGATAAAGGAATTCTCGTGGACGTCCATAGATTCCTGGACGTCGAACACATCGCAAGGAGAGTCCTGAGCGATGTCATCGGGTTCCCTCATGTCGAAGACACGGAGGGACATCCCGACTCGCGATTCCAATGGTTTCCTGACGTCGCACATATCGACAGACATCCCGAGCGATCCTTCATGGATACGGACTTCTAAAAGCTCATGATCCTCACGTACCTTGGCTGGTGAGACCTTATTCAGATCCAGAGACTCAAGACCTTCCACGGCACTTATCGTCAGATCTTCGAAATCAACCGCTAATGATAGTCACCGAGATCGAAGCGTAGCGTTTCCGTACTTCACAATTTACGGTCGGAAGAAATCGAACAGAAGATAGGAAGTGCTAGGCTTTCCAGACTGGAGAGTTGTCACCGGGCTCTGTCCTGTTCCACACCTAACTGATCAGTTCCTTGCCACTTTCGTTATAAGAAAGCTTCCCAACCGTGTTTCCGCTTCAGGAATGTGGGGATGTGCCTATTAGCTCCTCCCGCCTCCCCCTCTTGCAGCAGGTAGTGAGGTAAGGTGGGTCATTTTTGGATTGGTCAAGCGTCAGGTTAGTGCCTATGGGGGGGGGGGGGGGGTTGTCCTTCAAATTTAACCCTAATGAAGGTTTTATGTCTGAAAGATAATCCTGGTCTCCTTCTCAACAAGTCCCACAAAGCCGTGAATCGTAATTCTTCGATAATCTACCGGACAGCTGAACCAGTTTTCCCGATATACGATTTCACATTGTAAACTTTAAATCAATATCTTGCTTTAGAATAATAAAAAAAATCAGTATAATCATAGCAGCAGAACTACAGGGATATGTTGATAAGTCATTTTCGGTCAGAAAAAAAAGGTCTATGAGAGAATTCAGACGACATTAGCAGATTTAGCTTAGAAAATATATGACATGAAAAGGAATTATCAAAAGAGGTTTGCTGAGGCGATTAATTAGGTTTTAATGGACTAATAAAAAGTTTATATTTTACAATGATTGACAAGTGGCCACATTTTATTCAGTTGTGATGAATGCTATGCTCTGTAGGAGCTTAGCAAATTCAGTAAGGAAAAAAATGTGAAAGCATTATAGTTATCCCTCTATATTACTCCTAAAAATTTGTTTTCTATCAGCAATTGAGATTAGAGAAAATTAAATGTAACTATAACCATTATAGATTCTATTTATCAATAGATCTCCAGTTTATTCATTGATGCCAACAAACAAAACCGTTGCAAGATTCGGAATGTTATATACATATTTATGTACTTGTTCCTACTCCATCAGAAAAGATGAGGTTTCTTTAAATCAAAAAATATCAAGAGATTTGTTTTCAAAGGATTGCTCTGGTTGCCGAGACCTTCCTTAATCCCAACATATACCTCGGGCTCAGGACATAAGAAACACTGGCTTTTCAAATGAACCACGTGACCCTGGGGAAATCAGCAGTCCATACCTGACGCTTCAGGACGTTAGGAACTATGACGTATACTCTTGAGCCGCTCGACTTGACATGTCAGGTCAGGTCAGGTGCAGACCCACCGTTCCCCCTTACCCCGACAGGACATCCGCTCTCCCTCCACACATACTCCCTCCCTCATATACTCGAAGTTTGCTGAAGCAATTAATTAGGATTTAATGTACTAATAAAACGTTTATATTTTGGGATTGACTAGGTGGCCAATGTTTATTCTATAGGAGTTTAGCATATTTAGTAAGAAAAACGTTAAAACATAATAGTTACTCCGCCATTTTACGCCGACAAAATTCGTTTTCTACAAACAGTTAAGATTAAAGAAAACTAAATTTGCCTATAACTAGCATAAATTTATTTTATCAATAGATCTCCAGTTTATTCCTTGATGCCAGCAAACAAAACCGTTACAAGATCCGGAATATTGTATACATATTTATTTACTTGTTTCTGTTCCATCAGAAAAGATGAGGTTTCTTTATAGACTAAAATTGTAGATTTTTTTTTTTTCCATCGGGTTAGGTTACCGGGACCTACCTTAATCCCATCATCTACCTGGGGCTCAGGCCACTGGATTTTCAAATGAACCGCGTGTCCCTGGGGAAGGCAGCGGTCTATCCATACCTGACGCTTTAGGACGTTAGGAACTATGACCTATAACTCCTGAGTCCTTCGACCTGACATGTCAGGTGCAGACACACCGTTTCCCCCTTTACCCCCATACGACATCCGCTCTCTCTCCACACATACTCCCTCCCTCGTATAATCGCCCTCCGCCCCGACCATCAGTGTTCCTCCCAGCCAAAATATATTTTGATTTTGTGAAAAGACTTATGTATTATCATGATCATTATCATCAAATTCAGGTTTATCATTTGTTGTAGGAAACGTATCCTTTTATATATCCTTAACGTCATTTTTACGTTCTGGGGACGTTTTCCTCTCACTGGGAGCGTTTATATCATTATATGATTAGAATTTCACCGCTATTTAGGATTGTTCGACTCACGAACGGGTTCTTATGAATTTGGCAATTTCATCTGTTACAATGTTGGATGAATATATCTTAATATATAGCTTAACGTAAGAAATAGCTGAATATAGCTTAACGTAAGAAAATAAAGTGTATGAATAAATCAGCTTAAGGACGTACATGTTTTCTTTTCATGGCCATACGTCAGTAAATACAGCTAACACTCATGCCTCGTATATCAAGAATCTCATGCAAATTGAAATCTCATGAGGATAACAGAAATACATTTTGATTTATGTTCTTTAATTTATTGAGTATTGCAACAATTGTGTTAACATTTATACAATAAACTTGTAGAATATACAGCATATATATATATATATATATATATATATATATATATATATATATATATATATATATATATATATATATATATATATATATACTTTATTGGCACACTCGGGCCCTACCAGGGTGGGGTCCTTGGTTAATCATGGATGATTTAATAAATACATATATCTAAAATAAGTTACATTTGATTGAGCAAAGGTTTTACCATCCACCAGTCTGTTATTATATCACCAAATGGGACTGAAAACGTTAATGATAGAGTCAAGACATCACCATCATAGCCATCAACCTCCTTAATCATTGACACATTGAACGTCACTTGTTAACCTGAATCTTGATTCCAGGTAAGTTTCTGTTCTCTTCTCCTAATCACAAAGCCTCATCACGACACAGAGGTCTTTTGCTGTTCGAAATCCATTGTATTCAGTAATATTCAATTATATACCCTATGGTAATGTAGGCTTTCTTCTTCGTGTGGTTTTTTTTCAGCTGAACCTCTTGTGTATTTGAATGATCGCGTGCATCTCCATGGTTTCATAATAACGCTGTGTTATTAGATACCTGGAAAAAATATACAGTGTCACCTCACACTCGCTTTGTATGTCGCTCTCGTGTTTGGGTTAATGTAACATAAGGAACAGTACTGAGAACTTCCTGGCCACAATAAACTTCCCCTACCCTTCCCAGAGAACTCCCTGGCCACAGTAAACTCCCCCTACCCTTCCCAGAGAACTCCCTGGCCACAGTAAACTCCCCTACCCTTCCCAGAGAACTCCCTGGCCACAGTAAACTCCCCTACCCTTCCCAGAGAACTCCCTGGCCACAGTAAACTCCCCTACCCTTCCCAGAGAACTCCCTGGCCACAGTAAACTCCCCCTACCCTTCCCAGAGAACTTCCTGGCCACAGTAAACTCCCCTACCCTTCCTAGAGAACTTCCTGGCCACAGTAAACTCCCCTACCCTTCCTAGAGAACTTCCTGGCCACAGTAAACTCCCCCTACCCTTCCTAGAGAACTCCCTGGCCACAGTAAACTTCCCCTACCCTTCCTAGAAAACTGCCTGGCCACAGTGAACTCCTACCATTCCCAGAAAACTGCCTGGCCACAGTAAACTCCCCTACCCTTCCTAGAAAACTGCCTGGCCACAGTAAGCTCCCCATCCAGTATTCTGCTAGGAGGGACTCGCCATGGGAGCTCAACGTGTTGTTAAGTACCAACCCTCGCGCAGTTTCCCGCCAATAACATTCCAATTCCGAGGTAGTTTGTGAAGGTGCCAGCCAGTCTCTAGGGTTTGGGAGAGACTGCGAGACACGATTGATACAGTGAAATACGTAAGCATTTCCTATAGCGATCATATACCATAGCAAAACGACGTAAATCCAATTTTTCTTCTGTTAAAAGCGTGATTTTTTTTGTGTGAATAATTGAGAAAATAAAGCAATGCCCAAAAGATTGTTTCTATGGAAATATTTTCCGCATATACTGGCTTGACTTACGAACTGTATTTTAGAATTTACTTATAAGGAATTAAACGCCATCAGGTCTACTTTTCACTTAGAAGACGTGATGGGCGAGGCTTTACCGGATACGTAAACTCTTGTAACCTTAGTTTGAACTGAATCTGACCATCTTGTGGTGGCAACGGAGTTCACAATGTCGCTTCGATGCCAAAATGCGTTGACGTACAGCGTCATCCATAGGGCATAGCGAGGACGCCCCAGTCTTCCTTAATGAGGTCGGATGCCTTCTCAGCGATCATAATGGTCGGGGCGTTGATGTTGCTCGAGGTGATCTGTGGCATGATGGAGGCGTCCACGATCCTCAGCCCAGCCAGACCCCTCGCCCTGCGTAGACACATACAAGGAACATTAAAACCCAACTTTTGATGTGGTTACTATTTGCCTTACCCCTCTTCCTGCTCTCGCAACCACAGTCTGTTGTTCATCACTACACATCTCTCTCTCTCTCTCTCTCTCTCTCTCTCTCTCTCTCTCTCTCTCTCTCTCTCTCTCTCTCTCTCTCTCTCTCTCTCTCTCTCTCTCAGAACTTACGCCAGTCTTTCGTTGACGACGCTGTAGGGGTCTGTGGGCGGGCCCATCTTGCAGGTGCCAGCTGGGTGGTAGATGGTGTTGGTGAGGCTCCTGGCGTAGCATTCCCAGTACCTGTCTGATCCTGGGACCTCGTGCTCGCACCCCGGCAGCAACCGGTCGTAGAACTTCGCCTCAAAGTCGTACTTCAGCGCCGGCATCGACGCCACCTTGAGCGAGAACCTGATCCCTGCAACGGTGAGGGAGGGGATGATAGAGATATTGCGACGGTGCTCACTGTTTTGACCTTTATTACTTGATACGTATATCAGCCACCTTCCTCCCTACCTCACCCTCTGACCTTTTTCCTTAACCTGTTGCCTGCTACAACCCCTGTGGACGACCTCTCTGAGCTGAGGATAATACTAGACTTCCTAACCTCGCTCACACATCTGATCTTATTAACCTCTGACCTCCCATATGTCTCTCTCTCTCTCTCTCTCTCTCTCTCTCTCTCTCTCTCTCTCTCTCTCTCTCTCTCTCTCTCTCTCCCCCTGCTCCCATAACCTGTCCTTAACTCCTAATCTTATCTCCATGACAACGGACCATCCCGAAGCTCTTAACAACCCCACTTTAGACCCTTAGCCCTCTCACTCACCCCTAACAACGGCTGCTATGTCGTCCGGGTGAGAGAAGTAGTTGGTGTGGATGATCGGGGAGTCGAATGGGTCGCTGGAGTTGAGGGTGACGGAGCCACGGCTCTTGGGCCGGTTCAACGTTGGCCCGATCGAGAAACCCTCCAGGCCAGCCAGCGGAGTGAAGTAGCTCTTGTACAGCTGACTCGTGGGTGGAAGTAGAAAGCGAATGTGAGGAGGACATTGTGAGGAGGACATTGTGAGGAGGACAATGGGAGGAGGACATTGGGCTCGAGATGCATGTGCAGTATGGAGAGAGAGAGAGAGAGAGAGAGAGAGAGAGAGAGAGAGAGACAGAGAGAGAGAGATTTACACAGATACACAAACCCAAGGTCCAAGTGAGGTGGTCTGGCCTTAACACTATTTAGAGAGAGAGAGAGAGAGAGAGAGAGAGAGAGAGAGAGAGAGAGAGAGAGAGAGATTCTGACGATCACTTAACAAACACACACTCCGCCTCTCCATTGCCACACACACACAGTATTTGACAACCAGTGACTCAGACGACACCATAGTTCTGACCTCAGGCTTTCCTGTGGTGAACACAACGCGTTAACCTTCCTTAATACAGACACATCCATCCACGCACGACCACACAGGCACTGACAGACGCACAGCATATGTGCACACGCATGCGTACACACACACACACACACACACACACACACACACACACACATACACACTGTTACACTCAAAGTCCCTTGCCACCAACGTGAGGGGAAGAAGTGGAGGAGGAGGTGGAAGAAGAGGAGGAGTAGGTACTACCTCTTGCTTGATGCCGAGGACATATGGGGTGATGAGGCCATTATCATTGCCCAGGGTGAAGGGCAGGAAGGCCACTTGCACTTCAGGCCAGGATGGGTCACCCACTTCCGACAGCGGCCATGCGTAGCCCTCGATAGATATGGGTATAGACAGCAACCCTGTGTACACTACATGTTAGGTACGACACAAGGGAATAGATATTGTATTACTTGCTTCTCTATCTATCTATCCATGCGACTAACTCTATGTTCAACTGTATCTGTATCAAGTATCCATCTATCTATCTCTCCATGCGACTAACTCTATTTTCAACTGTATCTGTATCAAGTATCCATCTATCTATCTTTTTATATAAAGTTCTATAAAGAGTTTAACGTCAGTCTACGACTTACACATCTTTTTTTTTTCTTCAGTTTGAGGTAGAATAGAAAATATATAGTAATAGTTACTCTATCATAAGCCTTCTGCATTCTCAAGTGACCTTCTTTGGTACACATTAATGCAACAGGATGCATCACATTCTCCCCGAGTCTGTAACTTGCATATGTATATATGCACCAGTGACACACACACACACACACACACACACAGTTGCACCAGTCTGATCGACACATCTCTATCGTTACTGCGTACATTCTTCATGCCTTTCAAGGGGTAACTTTACCAAACGGAAGCAGACCTACCATCCCTCTGGTTGATATATTGCTTGATGATGTTGGGTCTTAATGTATCCAGGATGTGGTAGGCAGAGCCATTCTTGACGGTCCAGGTGGGACCACTGAGGTACGGGTGATCATTTAAGTTCTGGCCGACACCTGGCACGTTGGCCACCAGGGGGATCTGAGGTGGAGGAGGGATGGTAGGTGACGGTAGTGGAGAGGGGGAGAGGGAGAAGAGCAGGGAGTGGAGGAGTGCTGGGTGGACGGGAGTGTAGAGGGGTGGAAGGGGAAGGGCAGGGAGTGGGGGAAGAGTGGTGGGTGGACGGTAGTGGAAAGGGGTGGAAGGGGAAGGGCAGGGAGTGGATGAGGAGTGGTGGGTGGACGGGAGTGTAGAGGGGTGGAAGGGGAAGGGCAGGGAGTGGAGGAAGAGTGGTGGGTGGACGGTAGGGGAGAGGGGTGGAGAAGGAGTGGTAGGTGGACGGTAGTGGACAGCGGGGGATGATGGATTTAGAGCAGGGAGTGGATGAGGAGTGGTAGGTGGAGAGAAGGACCAGCAGGCAGTGAAGACATCAGTGCTTATATCACGTTTAACACAACAATATCACTACCGATACCATGGTTTTAACTGAGAAATATTAATATCACATATATGACGATAGTGGAGAAATATCAATAATATTTATAAGTATCATGGTTGATCGAGCTAGGCCCATTACTTACATTACAACAGTAGTGGCCGGTCAGTACTTACACTACAACAGTAGTGGCCAGTCAGTACTTACACCACAACAGTAGTGGCCAGTCAGTACTTACACTACAACAGTGGTGGCCAGTCAGTACTTACACTACAACAGTAGTGGCCAGTCAGTACTTACACTACAACAGTGGTGGCCAGTCAGTACTTACACTACAACAGTAGTGGCTAGTCAGTACTTACACTACAACAGTGGTGGCCAGTCAGTACTTACACTACAACAGTAGTGGCCAGTCAGTACTTACACTACAACAGTGGTGGCCAGTCAGTACTTACACCGTGGTACTGGAGGTGTTCAGCTGGGCCCACTCCAGACAGCATGAGGATGTGTGGCGAGCCGATGGTTCCAGCGGAGAGCACGACCTCCCTCCTGGCACGGGCAACCTTGACCTGCACGACGAGAGAGAGAGAGAGAGAGAGAGAGAGAGAGAGAGAGAGAGAGAGAGAGAGAGAGCGTTGCATCAGTGTCGTATCCTGTTATCGGTAAAAGCCAGTTATTTACATATTCATTACATCATTACAGAAAGTAGAAGGCAGATAAGAATGATTCATTGCCTCGTAATTTTACTAACACAGTCAAGTTTCGTCAAATCCTAAAGGAAATGAAAGATATAAAAACGAATCATTTAAAAGAACGGTCGTTATTTACCTTCTTTCTATGCTGAAAATGAACCCCAACCGCACGCTTGTTCTCATCAAATATTATCTGTAAAGAAGGAAATAAAGGAGTATTATGTTTGTATCATTCCTTTAGGGTATATTATACTTGGCGAAGGATATCATAAGAACAGTGAAAAGACGTAAACAGGTTAAGTAAATGTTCCTTGACCTTACGAAAACGCCTACGTAATAGATCTCTTTAGACGCTCCAGCCATTCATTTCACTTATCATTCATGTTTATACTAAATACAACATCACACGTTTCGCTTGTGTTATATATTTAGTCATATATAAAGTAACTGCTGATAAAGAAAGTAAAAGAAATGGTCACTGGATCTGAATACTCGCTGATCGCGAATCTTTTCGGGAAAGATTGTGTAAAAGTCAACTATGTTGCGAAGGCTCAGGGTAGACTAACCCGCTCTCCAAACATGGCTTCACCTCTGTGGCCGACAGTGAGCGCAGAGGAAATACTTCGTATTGTTTGACGATATACTACAAGTATATCGGGGGCTGAACATGCAGGAGGGTGAAAGGAGGGCAAGGAATATAGTGAATTGGAGCGATGTGGTATACCGGGGTTGACGTGCTGTCAGTGGATTGAATCAGGGCATGTGAAGCGTCTGGGGTAAACCATGGAAAGCTGTGTAGGTATGTATATTTGCGTGTGTGGACGTATGTATATACATGTGTATGGGGGTGGGTTGGGCCATTTCTTTCGTCTGTTTCCTTGCGCTACCTCGCAAACGCGGGAGACAGCGAAAAATATATATATATATATATATATATATATATATATATATATATATATATATATATCAGACATGTGACGATCACAGATGAACGTGTTCCACACGAAGGAAACTCAAAGCAGGTGAGTGAGGGTGGTATTGTAACCCACGTGGAGTCAGAGGACATACTGGCCGACCATCCCACTCAGGTCACTATGGGTGTGTCAGATCATCAACCCTCTTGCTCGGGTCACTCTGAAATAAAGCAGAAGGTTGATGACCTGACACAGTCGTAGTGACCTAAGCGAGAAGGTTGATGACCTGACCCATCCGTAGTGACCTGAGTGGTAGGGTCGAGGTTTGTTACCTGAGTGTCCTCTGACACCACCTGGGTCTTCCATACCACCCTCACTGCCTCCTTCATCACCGTGTAACATGTGGTCCTGATAACATCTCCTGGTGTCTCTGTATATTGTCCTACATCTGTTATTTGTTACTATTTACTTCTGAAGATGTGTTGAAATACACGAAAGCGCCTAAGCAAAAAGAAAAAAAAAAATCCTTCTTTGATTTTCCTTAGTAGGTCTAGAAATACACACACACACACACACAGACAGACAGACAGACAGACAGACACACACACACACACACACACACACACACACACACACACACACACACACACACACACACGTAAACGTAGTATCATCTCACCTTGGTGACGTGGGCGTTGAGGACGACGTGCAGGTTGGGTCTGGAGGCGGAGGGTTTGATGTAAGCCTCGGCAGTGGACCAGCGCATCCCGTTACGGGTCGTCAGGTCCACCTCAAAGAAACCTGTGGGGTTAAGTGTATGGTTTAGAAGGGAGATTAAGAGGAGTTTGAATGTCTATCATTAGGTCACAGAGAATACTGATTTAACATGACAGTTTCTACTGTTGTTACTGTACGGTCATGGTATCTGACACTCCTCCACAAATCCTGATCTACAGATAGATAGATAGATAGATATGAAAATAAGTGAAGTAAAGAAGCAGAGATGACTGGGACGTCTGGAGAATAGGAATGAAGAAAGAATTCCCAAAATACCACTTGGCTGGGTAACGTTTGGATGAGGACCAACAGCGGGAAACAGATGGGGAGTGACTCTCGGGAGATAACGAAGTAAAGAAGTGGATGATTGGCTAGACTGCGGGAGGAAGGATAGGCTGCGGGAGGAGAATAGGCTGTGGAAGAAGAATAGGCTGTGGGAGGAAGGATAGACTGCGGGAGAGAGGATGAACAGGTGGCAACGATACTTTCCAACATTTCAGAAATCAAGATGAGACCCGAGTACATCCTGGCGTCGAAATTAGACAACGCACACTTGGGGATGAAGAGTCGGAACTCACCGATCTGGTCAGGATCGCTGGGGTCGACGATCCTGTAGCCTAGCTGCCTGCCGGCCTTCAGGAAGCCGTCGATGATCTGTGTACGCCATCGCTTGTTCTCGACGGAGAGCGGGCCGCCGTACCCGTGCAGGGAGACTGTGGGGGGGAAGACAGATCAATCATAGGCTCCGTCCGTTGACCATCTTCCCAGATGTCAAACCATGAAAAGTATTCATTTTACACAACTTACTGAGTTGTTAACAGAGTCGGGAGCCAGGGGTTGCTGGATACTCTCTCCTCATATCAGCAACCAGATCACTCACCCGTCTGCTTATTAACCCTTCCCCTGTAGTCCTCCATTTTCTTGAAGTACTTCAGGACCTCCCTGTAGCTCCAGCCCGGGTTGCCCATGGCCTCCCAGTTGTCGAAGTCGCGCCTGTTTCCCCTCACGTAGAACAACGAGTTGATCACCGAACTCCCTCCGATGACGCGGCCTCGCGGGTAGGGAATGCGCTGTGGAAAGTAGAGTTGGTGGCGAAGTCAGAGTTAGAACGATTCTGCTCACATGTTGCAGGTATATAGGCTACAATCTCTCTCTCTCTCTCTCTCTCTCTCTCTCTCTCTCTCTCTCTCTCTCTCTCTCTCTCTCTCTCTCTCTCTCTCAGGACTTACATTATCTGTGAATCCGTTGAAAGAGTTGCGTTGCGGGGTTGTTAAGTAATTCCAGTCAGCGTCGCCTCTCAGGAGCAGTTGATGGTAGCCTGGGACGTGACTCTCAGGAGGCGGCTTGCCTCCTGCCTCCAAGAGAAGGACCTGCCACCCACTCACCTCAGACAACCGTGAGGCCAGCACACTCCCTGCCGATCCTCCGCCTACTGCAAAGGACCGGGTATGAAAGCTCCACTGTGGATGTAAGAGATAGATATACCCAAAAAAATAGATACGGGCACTCAGGCAGACAGACGCATTCAAACATACAAACAGACAGACACAAGATCAACAGATAAACAGAGGGAGAGACAGTAACGCAGTGGAGAAATAAGAAAAAAAGTGTCGTCGAAACACAAGGACAGAAAGACAAAAGACAGAGAGACAGGGGATGAAATATCCAACAAAGAGACAGACAGACAACCACAGACCCATGCACAAGCAGACAAACAGTCCCACAGACACAGACAGAAAGATAGAGAGACAGACAGACACGGAGCCATCAAGATCCATACCTATGATGAAGTCGTACTGCAGGCTGAGTCTGAGGGAGGCGTCGTAGTCGTGTTCGCCAGCCTCCTTCAGGATGACGGCCAGCAGCAGACGCAGTAGTGCCACGGGCACTGTTCGTAGCAGCTGGAGGTGGTTACTCATCTTCTAGCGCCAAGCCTCCATAGACCTTCACCTTCCCGCTACTGACACTGTCAAAGATATAAGTCAACAATAAAACCCTTCTCATCCCTTTCTCTGGCCTTACGTTTTCTTCGTTTCTCTTCCGTGTAAGGCACAGTGAGGGACCATAATGGGTACATGCTTCTAATTCTAAGCGTTCCGTTTAGAAGGCATGTTTGTAGCGCCTTTGATCAGCGAGTGGCCCACTCCATCAACATATAAGATCCCCTTATGCCCAGAGTACAGGTTCTACGCTGAAGACACTAAATACTTATTCCTCAAGTTCTTCCCTCGAAAAAAAAAAGACATTTTCACATCACCACACTTTTTGGCCTGTTTTGTCCCACCAGGTGGACTTAGCCTGCTTCCTGGGCGCTGCAGGACGGAAGATATGTGGAACATGATTCACCCTTGCGTCGCCATTATCAAACCTTCTCTAACACTTATCTTGGCTCTGACCTTTTATCATCCTCCCACAGAAATACAAAGTATTCCGTGTGTAAACCAGATGGTTCGCATTCATATGCTAATTAGAATACTTCCTCACTCCTCCTTACCTCTTGTCAGTGGTGTCACCGAGACGTGTGCATGACACAGGTGGTCACTAGTTGTAAATAGGCTACGTACACTAACTGCATACAAAAGACTGTATAGTGTTATAGCGCAGCAGAGACATGTTACTGACAAAGGAAAACGCTAACATCATTGCTTCTAACCTTCAACTAAATGTTGACAGTGGCCAACCTTTGTTTTGTGCATTGTCGTGAGAATCCACTGCTTAATTGGGGTTCAGTGGGCCAATACCAAGTGGAATAGTCCATAGAATCCTGAACATCATGCAGGAGGTGCACACGACTGCTGTGGGCTGCGCTGCTCAGCATATGACATAACATTAAGTGTGTCAGTGGTGAAAGGCGAGAGAAAGGGCTTTCCTTCCTGCTAACCTCTTCCGAGTTTGATATTTTATGTCTGGTGACCATCCTCCAACACTTACTGTTACATACGAATCAAGAAAAGACGTCATATTATCTTTTTATCTTTTATGATTTTTTCTTATCGTATTTAAAATCTAATCATTTTGTTTTCCTGTCTGGTACTTTCCTTCAACAAATGTCAGGTAAGGTCGGTTGCCCAGAAGTGACTTGAAGTCGCTCACAACGTTTATTCTCCACTGGGTCACCAGGGCTGTGACTTGCACAGAGAAAATATCATATCTTAACAATTGTGTGTTTTCTTATATTTGTATGTATGATCTTTGATTTTAATGTATCTTTTCAACCACCTGAGATAAAGATCGTTTTCAAGTGTTCGCCAGTATGATTCCATAGATATCAGTTTTGAAAAGGATCCGGATTAAGTAAATTCATCCGAAGAGACTCCCGGCTATGGATATATATGGAACCCGTTAGCCAAATATCAACATTTTAACCCGCCTTCTACTGTTAGATGTAGAAGCAGATCTTGGCAGAGCAGATCATATACAAAGAGTTTATGCAACATTCAGCACACACACACACACACACACACACACACACGTGAGGAGCATTACTAACTCGAGCACCTTTAAGAATGTTGCTTTTGTATGAGACGAGAAAGGGTCAGAGGTTTCCTTTAGGTGTGGGGCATGCGCCGAGCTGTGGGTGTAAACATCGTATGCGCTGAGGAAATTGTGCGCGAGAGTTTATTTGTATAAAACGCTCCAGCAACAGGCAGACGTCATCATCAAGGCCTAGCCGTAATTAAAAAAATAGGCGTTGTTAGTTTGACATATTTTAAAAAAGATAGATATTATAGAACTCGCTTACAAATTAGACATTACCGAAGTATTCATTCACAGAATAGCAATAACGCATGTGCATTTACCGCAACGCAATATGGCACTAATCACAATGTGTTTGCAATATATCAATGGCAAAATTACGCACTTTCATACCAGAAACAACGCACTTGCGCACTACCAAAAGTGAACTGATGAACCATGAATGATACATCCAACACCTGTAGCTTAAAGTGTGTGAAATGACAAACGCACTTAGGCTTGGTGGGAACAGGGGAGATCGTGTAAAGAGAAACTTATCAAACGAGAGAAGCGTGGGACTTGCTCTAGTCTGACGGCTTATCCAGTTCTGTGTGTGTGTGTGTGTGTGTGTGTGTGCCTTTGCAGTTGGAATGTAGCACTGAGTGATTGTAGTGAGCGATGATTTAAACTGCGTCTATGCGGAACCATATACTATCGGGTTGATTTTTCAATCTGCCCTGGGATGTGGTATGAGTTACTGCCGCTAGGATTTTTTTTTTCTCCGATGATGAACTTGAAAAAATTCGCTGCTTCCCAGCAATACGTTTGTCTGACTGTCTGCATCGATCTATCTTATATATCGATCGCGTCATCAGCAATTTAGGAAGTAAACCAATATAGGAAGCCTTTCCAACCAGCGTGATAAGTATATTTATTCTTACCTAGGTCAGTGAAAGTACAAGCAAGTGCCTTTCGCATGCAGTCGCACTACCCCAGGTCACGGACGTAGCCAGCCTCTCCTAGAGAATACATTAGTCATCCGTATCTTTCAACAATTTCCGGCGTTTCCCCCATATATATATATATATATATATATATATATATATATATATATATATATATATATATATATATATACTCCTATGAGTCCACGGGGAAAATGAAACACGATAACTTATCGTGTTTCATTTTCCCCGTGGACTCATATGAATATCTTGATCACGCACAAAACTGTGGTCCTTTCCAATATATATATATATATATATATATATATATATATATATATATATATATATATATATTGCTTTGTCGCTGTCTCCCGCGTTAGCGAGGTAGCGCAAGGAAACAGACGAAAGAAATGGCCCAACCCACCCACATACACATGTATATACATACACGTCCACACACGCAAATATACATACCTATACATCTCAATGTACACATATATATACACATGTACATAATTCATACTGTCTGCCTTTATCTATTCCCATCGCCATATATATATATATATATATATATATATATATATATATATATATATATATATATATATATATATATATATATATATACACACACATCCCTCGCTCCAGCTGATCTACGTTTCATTCTGACAAATGCTTATTTACAGCGATCAGCTGTTTATATCGATCAGCTGTGTATACATAGATCAGCTGTGTTTAAATCAATCAGCTGTGTTTATATAGATCAGCTGTGTTTACATCGATCAGCTGTGTTTACATTGGTCAGCTGAGTTTACATTAATCAGCTGGGTTTACATCGATCAGCTGTGTTTACATCGATCAGGTGTGTTTAGATCAACCCCCTGTATTTACATCGATCAGCTGTGTTTACATTGGTCAGCTGTGTTTACACTGATCAGCTGTGTTTACATCGATCAGCTGTGTTTACATCGATCAGGTGTGTTTAAATCAACCCCCTGTATTTACATCGATCAGCTGTGTTTAAATCGAGATGTTTAGATCAGTCAGTTGTATCTATACATATCACTGTGTTTATAGGGATCAACTGTGTTTATATCTACTAAAGAGTCACCATGAACTATTGTCATATCATAAAACATTATCATCAGTATTTTGGCTTGACGTGCATCTTTTTCCGGGGTAATATAACATATAATCACTGATTTAGAATTATGCAAATTTTCTTTGTGATGGAAGAGCAGGATATGAGTTGTTTTTTTTTTTTTACGTGCAATAATGATGAGAACCGAAAAAAACGGGAAATAATTTTCAAAAGTTATTTCATCTAAGACAGATTATCTCCCTTCTTGATGAGTTCAATTCGTCAGCCGTTCCCTTAAATTAAGTTAGGAACAGTACACTGAACCGAACTACGACAGGACATTATTGAATAAAAGTATATGAAGTTTTGAGTTACTGCCAGAGAACCCTCGGACATGTGTTAAACGATTTGATTAATAAAGTTATATTCGACAGAAAATTGATGTTACACTCAAGAAGAATAACATTTGGAACTGGTTATACGCTGAACCACATACCTTATGATTTTCTTTAAGTCATTCGATGCGAATATATAAATCATATAGTGTTGACGACTGGACAGACTGTTGCCTGTGATCTAGGCATTAATGCCTCTGATCCAGGCACTGATTCCACTTGCCAAGTGCTGATGCCTCTTATCCAGGAATTGATACCTCTGATCCAGGCACTGATACCTCTGATCCCGGCCATGATGCCTCTAATCCAGGCATGGATGCCTCCCATCCAGGCATTTATCCCTCTATTTCAAGCACGGTGCCTTCGATCCAGGTACTGATGCCTCTGCTCCAGCAACACCTACTGCACTACACCATCATCTGTTATACCGCCTCCGCACTGCAGTCGCCTTTAATTGACATAAGAGTTTGCAACACCACCAGTCACCAGACTAGTTCTTATGTTGTTCCTGATTGTAACTGTTAAGTAACACCTCAAAACAAGAAGGGACTTAGAGCTTGATGATACTGTTCAGGTCACAATTCACTTTTTTTCTTGACTAAACTTGGATGAAGACTTTTAGTTCCCTGTTCAGATTTTCCCATCTACTTTGATAGCCATGTGTTCATTACACCTTCTTTACATCTTTCATCTGCATAATCAAAATGTCTTTCTTCTGGCTTCGTAAAGGAGTGAGGGGGAAGTAAGCCAAGGTTGTTTTCAGTGGCACCTTCAACCTCGGGGATGAGTGATTAGCAATATGAGTTGAGGAACCTATACATACCTACATACGCACAAAACAAACACACGTGCTTTGGCACACACACACACACACACACACACACACACACACTCATATATATATATATATATATATATATATATATATATATATATATATATATATATATATATATATATATATATATGTATATATATATATATATATATATATCACGATTTATGATAAACTGATATTAATATCTCAAGAACATTATCGTATTTAAGCGAGGCTATTCTTTTCAAATGCAATTGTAAATCTTCCCGTCCTTGCCCGTCGCTTTTAAGTCTGCTGCTTGCTTTAGCCAGGTTTGAGAGTCATTCTAGACCCAACTTTCACTAAGTTCAGGGATCATGTATATGGACAAGGCCGGGTGGAGGCGGGCTCCTATCCCCAGTAGAACACGGAAGCAATGCAATGATATGGAAATAACTGAACCTCAGTTCCCTCTTTATAAGACGTTTTACCCCAGCAGGCATTCTTTTCGTAAGAGTAATACATTCTCTTGTTAAGGAGTTGTACGTTAGGAAGCACCGAATTTCAATCGTGCACTCATTCCTAACCTAAGATCCTTAACACTTCATATACCCTTACTTGTGTTGCACAACAAGGCAGACCGACAAATCTTGATGCTTTCAGCCCCTGTGTACTAAAATGGATATATACGAATCTAAGCGAGGCTAGGTTTCCTTCTCGTTTACATATTTTTCTCTTTTGAAATATTGAAATCAAGGGTATGCCTCAAAGTAACAAATTACACAAGTGGTTAAGAATTGGCATCACACAATTGCCTACGAAGGCCTTTTTCTCGTTTTTATTCAGTGACTGGAAGAAGTATGAGTAAAAGGCCTCATATTCCACGCCCAGAATTTTATAGTACACGTACGAGCTTTCAGGAAATAAATTTCAAAGTAAATATTCTAAACAAATTCTTAACCAGATATTTCACACAAGAAAACTCTGAAGCAGAAGATGCATACGAAGGTATCCGAAGCATTAATATCCAAACGAATTTTGTAATGTACAGGTTACATTCTGTAGGTGCCCAGTCAAAAGGCGATGAGAATGGTGACTAGAAATTGGAAAGACGTCCATTAGGTTTAAGTTACTTGTGACTCGTTTGAATGTTAACGCAAGTGAGCAGGAAAATGTCAAATAAGAAGTCCTGAGAATTCGAACCAACCACAATCGACGAATCTAGAGCGAATAGGATATTCGTATCTGATTGATACACCTCACACAACGTACATATAGGCTTCAGAGACGCCACTGCCCTTACAGTCACACTAATGTTGACCTATTGTGATAATGTTATCTTGGGAGCACACACCCGATTTGTATCAGTAATAACACCACAGCAAACACCTGACCAGTCCCAATTATGTCAGCCCAAGAACATACACCTGACCTGTCCCACCCAGGTATGTCCCCGAGAAAACACACCTGACTGTCCCAGTTATGTCACCGAGAACACACACGTGACTTGTGCCAGCAATGTCATCCCGAGTACACACAATTGACCTAGCCTAATAATGGTACCCCGAGGAGGCACGCTCAACTTGTGCCTGTAATGTCACCTCAACACACACCCGACCTGTTCCGGTAATGTGAACACACACACACACGTGCAATCTTAAGGCGCAAAGGTATACGTTTAGTTCCGACACTTCATGGTGAACTTTCGTACCTAATAATCTAAAATACCATTAATAACTAAGAAAAATGAGATTACTTCATAATGGGCAAAAAAATCACTGTCTTCATTTACGGGGTATATATATAGGCATTTCTGTGTGTGTGTGTGTGTGTGTGTGTGTGTGTGTGTGTGTGTGTGTGTAAATGTTCGCTTATGTTTGTGTTTGAAAATAACACACCAACACTTTTATAATCCCTGAACACAACCTCGCATTAGAACTGGGCTTGCTAATATGACCATTCTGCAGCTACAGGGTTTTCCCTACTAGAAGATAAACCAATTGGCAGCCAGACATTCATACAGAGAAAAACTAACAGAAAATTAGAATACCGTTCTGAGGTCTGAAGACAACAGATGTCTGGAGGTACACAGGTGCTGCAGGAGAAGGGTTGAACGATCCAGAGAAAAGAAAGCTTATGAACCGAGGAACTGGTTGCCAACCGCTTGCGATGTGGAGCGAGACTGAAGCAGTACTGAAGAAGTGAGAGAGTGTTGGTGCCCCATCGGAGGCTATTGCTGACCTTGCTGACGTCGTGCAAGTGGCCACAGGCTCTTGTTGAGACAAGGGGAATATTAGAAAAGATATAGTCTCAGCTGAGGAGAAATTCCGAGGGATTCTTGACTCCGAGAAAGTGAGCGACCCCACTCTTATATCTAATTTGCTTTAATATAAAACCTTCAGACCCAAGCATAGGCCATACACATGTATGTAAACTCTAGCTAGGTGGTGATCTGCATTCATAAAACTGATAAACGTGCGAAATGAGAATTGTAATAGATTATTATCAGGATGTTACTTTTATGTCTGACCTGATATGTATTGATAGATAAAAGCTACTAGCAAATAATTGCCCCCTTCCTCTCTTCAGTGGCTAATTATTTTACAATGAAAATTGAGTCGGTATAATGACACCTTCCAGGACCTTATCTAGACTCACCAGTCCTAATCTTAGTTGTACAACCGCGAGTTATAAATTGGTGTACTTAGTGCACCTCATATATCATGATAATGTCTTTAGAATATACCCACAAAATGTCCTCTGGGGTTGCGAGAGCACGTAATGGTTCGCGAAAGGGAGAAAAGGTATCATTTTTCTGTTGTGGAATTGTGGGTTTAAAAGAACATAGCTCTCTTATTTAAGTAAAAAATTAAGCTCAGTAGACATTCAGTCTTACTGATGAACGGAGGATATATAGGAAATTTCTGGATATATATATATATATATATATATATATATATATATATATATATATATATATATATATATATATATATATATCAATCTATCTTCATGTAGACTTATATATCATTGGGAAAATCAATGTTATGAAACACGAAAACGAGAAGTGAAACTAACTACTTGTCATCCCAACTGAGCAAGGAATCCTCATACCTTTCTCACAATCTACATTAAGAATAGGACAATTGTAATGATAATAAAAAAGATTGATATAGATGATGCCACAATTTTCAGTTAAGGGCTTTAAATATATATACCTTACCATTGGTTAGTTCCACAGGAAGCCGAAGACAACAGCTGGGATGATGTATCAACAAACCTTCCATGCTAAAGTCATGGCTTAAGCCCTAATATATATGTAGCGGCTTTAGTGATACATGAGAGAAAGACACGTAAATGAACTTTTTCTTTAGTAGCTATGGTTGAGAAGAATCGAACATATCTTTTCTGTTTTAGAAGCGACTGAAGTAATTGTATAAGAAAGCGAGTGCTTCCCCCCACGGCTGCCGGCTGGAGAAATGTTAAGTCAGACACTATTACACAAACTGTGAGTTTTTTACTCGTATTACGTCATGACAATATGTAAAAAACCGTAGATTGAAATCATGAGCATATGTAGTTTTTCATACAAAACCCAGATTGGAGGACGTTTACTTTCCTTGTAAGTTACATAAGACGTCCTTTGTATTAACACAAGCAAAGAGCTCAGAACTAAGGTACAGCGAATTATTACATGATTTACAGTATAAACTGAGTTTAGGTTAGGTTCGTCATATTAGGTTTGGTTTGAGTTAAATTGTTCTTGATGGGTTTTCGGTGCCTTTTGAACGACTTTGACCTTCATATCTACCGCAAACTGGTATATGTCCGGAACGGTAATTTTACCCAAAGTATACAGAGGTCATCAAGTTGTAGACTCAGTGGTTTAGTATTCAACTAGGAGACAAGTGGCTTTAGATGTTGAGTGGTTTTGTACTGCAGTGCTTGTTCACTGCTTATGGAATACAGTTATAGAACGTGATTTTGATCACTATGTGCAATGGTTTACATTAACTAAACCGGTAATAGTAAGAATTTTATACCAGAAATGATATAGGGTTCTATGATGTAAAAGTAGATAACTTGCTTTCAATGAATTAATTGAAAATGTGAAAGTCTATCCTCACTAGCAGTCAAGATTAATCAAAATACATGCTCTTTTACTGAAAGTAAACTATTTACACCCATTGTTGATCAACGTGTAGCTAGTTAATGAATGTTAGTAAACAGACAATAGACTGAGTGACTGATAATGACCATCCATCTTCCCTACAAGCAACAAATTTTTTGATACTTTTGGGCTAGAAGGGAGGTTAGATGGGGTTTTCATAGGTTCTTTTAACTTATTGCAAGTGGTTTACCAAGTTTTTAAAGTAACCACATTTTTGTTGATATGCATAACCCTCACTAATGTCCTTCTATATTATTTGATGTGATGCTCCAAATCATGCTCTGCTACTTTAATTATATTCTCTAAACATTCCATAAGCACTGCTGAACAGAATCAGCCACAGTCATGAGCTGGTAGAAGGAATAATACTGTATACTCATCACTGTATGAGATCTTAATAGCTGTATTAAGGATAATGTGATGAGTCAAAACATTAAGCATATTTGAGGAGTTGTACAAGTGCATTGGTGCCATTATTATAACATGGACATGTCTACTAGAAGACAAGGAGAGTATGACCAAAGAAAAAACTAAGGCTATCATTTACTTTAGTTGTGCTACCATATTATTGGTGTTTTCAACTTGCATGTTTTGATTGCAAGAATTAAAAGAAGCATAGTGCTGCACACTTTTGGGATTTTGTTTGAATTCAGCTGGAAAGTAATGACACTTATTTTGATTTATTCTACATCATCACCACTGAAGTGGCAGCTAAGAATTTATAAGTTTGAATATGGATTTATGTTTGGTGACCATGATTAAATTTTAACAAAGTTTTCTATGGAGATCATTATACACATTTGCTCTGAACTTATAACCTCTCTCCATTAAATTAGATGGATGCTGTAATAGAAGTGATGCTTTTTTGCTAAGTAGTACTGGCACCAGATAAAAGTTTATCATTGATACTTTTGTTTGACATGAGGAATTTCCTCCTTTGATTATGCCAGGTATTAAGTATCTATTTAGATCTTCCACTTGAATTTTGATTTTTTTCTTTGGGGGCTATCTTCCACTTTGAATTTTTTTGTGTTTTGGGTATGAAGTTGATAAGTGATCATAGTTCACATTACAGTTTGGTCTAGGTGACACATATTTGCAGATTTACTTCAACATGTAAAGCACTCTCAGCATGAATTACTCACATATTGTATACCAAACTAGTGACAAATGATTGAATAGTTGCAGTGTGATGACTGGAATCAACATGCAACACTAGTGTGATGCGGATGGGGGTATACCGCCTCATGGGAAGGTGGCTAGGGTTAGCTGGCTACATGATCCAGTATGGCTGTATTGCTCACTGCACCCTCGAGTTTGTTGGAGACTTTGTGGTGGTAGGTATTAACTTTGTGAGTTTTCTCCCGTTAATTCTGTAGATGATCACTTTTTTATAATATGCATTACTCCCATGATCTCAGGGTACTAATTTTTCTGATTGTATAGTTTAACTATACTACATACTCATACCTTTGGCAGATATCTAGCATAGAACTCATGGGTACTATGCTTGCAGAATTCCATGCCATCTTTTAACATGCTCCATCTTTTGTCTTTTCTGTCCTCTTGCTCTCATTTTAGAAATGGGTGGATACTGTAAAATGTTCAATGTAAGGTAACCTGAATAAGGTTACCTATAAAGGTGTGATGATGTATGGAAGTGCAGAAATATGCTCTGACTTCATGCTATGGAGAGGGTTCAGTAGTGGTAATTTCATTGCATTGACCCTGTGAAGTTGCATAGTGGATGTAGATTTGAAAAAATGATGAAAGATTATAGGTGATATTAAATGTGTCTTATATCTTCAGTGTAAAGGGCCTTCGATGGAGCCAACTATTTTCTCGGAGGATGTGATTCTAACAGAGCATATCTCTCCTCGCTTCAACCGCATCCGACGAGGGGATGTTATCATTGCTCGTTCCCCAACAAACCCTCACCATCACATTTGCAAACGTGTCACTGGACTTGGAGGTGACAAAATCAAGAATGGATTTCGTACTCACATTGTAAGTTGATTAGAAGTTCATTTTATGCCTCTAGTTTGTTTTAGGTATGATGAGGGTTGTCAGAGAAAGGACAACTTTTTTTTACATATTTTGTTTGATATAGATGAATTTCTTTTTACTTATGTGGTCAAGAGAGTACAGACTGAAAAAGGCATTTTATTTCAATTGTTTTGTAAAGTTAATGGATAACTAAAGACTGCCAAGAGTTGTAAGGGTTTCTTGGTAAGAATGGATTCTATATTTTGATTCACAGTTCATTACTTGCGATTAAAACTAAATTTGAGATGTCAAGGAAGACTAGAAGTGAAATACAGTGAGGGATTATGTCACTTTTGAAAGGATATTGTACAAGTGAACAGTGAATGGTGATTTCTATTTTTTTTTTTTTTTTTGAATTTTTTACTTCACAAAGAGATTACAGATTATATCAGTTAGAATAGCATTAGTAGGGTAATATGTATAGATGTTGGTAGGTTATTGTTGTGCTTTAGATGGTAAGAATTAGGAAAGAGAGTGTGGAAGTGAGAAAGATGAAAGCTCTGAAGCATAAAGATGAGAGAACATTGATAGCACAATATTGTTGATTGTGACAGATGGAGAAGTACTAGCAGCACAGTGGATTGGCTGTGGGCTCCCCAGTTAGTGCTGTCTCTGGATCCAGTTTGTGATAGTAGAATAAGATAGCTGTCTGTCTCTTATAAACTCCCTAATGCACAGGACGATTGAAGGACTGAGGTACTCACTGTACAGAATACCCACCAATAAGGATAACTTATTCTCTGTTGTTGCATAGTGACAGGACCAAATCTGGTGTAGTTATTAGACTTTCTGTGAGATCTTGCAAAAAATTGAATTGCATTCTTCAGTTTTCTTCATCCAGGCACCATTATTTCTATCACTGGAGATAACATTAAGAAAATGAGTTAGAAGTCTGCAGTATAGATATTTTTAAGGTTGGGTTTTGTCATTAATAGATGGTTGCATGGAGGTTCATTGGATTGCACTTTCCTCTTTTGTTGATAAGGTTGAAGTCATCTTGTTTCAGAAACTTGGAGAGTACTAATAAAGGAAAAGATTGTCCCTGTAACTGTAAATGTACATAACTTTAATATCAGGATCTTATATTTTGCTAGACATTTGCTAGACATTACTGCAGTTTTCATAAGATGTGAAGATTACTGTACATTATTACAGGAATAATATGGTTAATCCTTGTATGGTATCTCTTTACACCTCTTTTCACAGTTTTTCCTGTTGAATATTACTACTTTGTTTCTTTTTCACATTTCCACACACTTATTCATAGTTACTTAGAGAATAAGTGCTTATTGTAGAGTAATCTGTAGAAATATATAGTATTTGAACTACAGGTCTAGTTTGTGTATCTACTTTCAGGTTCCTAAAGGTCATGTATGGTTGGAAGGTGACAATCCCCTTAATTCTACTGACTCTCGTAATTTTGGATCTGTGCCAGCTGGATTGATTCGTGGCCGAGCAGTGTTTCGTCTTTGGCCACTGTCAGAGCTTGGAAAATTAGATTCTGTTCAAAAATGGCAGATTGACCGGTGATGAAGTAGAACATATATGATAAAATGAGATAAAGAATTTTAAGGCAGCAGTTTTTGTATGAGCTAGTTCATTATATTTTTAGTTTTATTTGTTTTTCTTATTTTCATTAGCAGTGTGGATACTGAAGATTAATCTATGCAGAGAATATCCATTGACTATCCAAATTTTTGGATGAGCTTATGAATTTGCATAGCATGGTGGATGATTAGTTTTAGTTGGTGCTTCCATCTTTGTTAGAAGGCATATTCATAGATGTTCAAGAAGCTTTGTGACAAGAAGCTTTGTGACTTGTCGTATGTGAATAAGGCAGAAAAGTTTTCTGGAAAATCAAAAACATTAGGAATTCAGAATGTGAATTTTGTTAAGGTCTGTAAATATCTTGATAGAAATTTTTGAAGTCCAAGATTAATACTCTGTTTCATTTGTGTTCTTTATCTTGGAATATATATATTTCACTTGCAGGTTATATTGTAACTGCTGTTGAAATTTTTGAGAATTGATAAGTATTTGATAGTAAGTATTTTGATCTATAGAATGCACAAAGTATGTAGGGCTTTAGATGAAGATGTATCATCACCTAGTATTTTACTCTGATTAACATCTACTCACCTGTATACCATTTTTGAATTACCATACTTCCATGAAAACAGTAGTTTACCTTATACGTTTTTCAGATTTGATAAAAAGAAATGCATGCTAAGTCTGGGAGGACATTGGATTTCTTCCCAACACCAGAGAGTATGTGGAATTTATAACATGAAACATTTTTCTTTTCGCATCCTTACCTTAGAAGGAAATTAGAATATCTCATTGGCTTAAGTAGATGGAATTTGAGATTTTACACATTTATCCTTATATGTCTTACAGGGCTCTTCCCACTTTGTATGAGGATGACAGTTTTTGTAGAGCATTATTCCTGTAGTAGCTATGCAAAATGTTATGAAAACTATAGAGCTGTTGAAGCTGATATGCTCTGAAAAGTAAACATTTTTATAGCTTTAATGTGATAGTGAAGCCAACTAACAAATTTTGATTTTGGAATTATGTTTCCTCATTCAGTTGATGAATTCATTAATAGGCTTGAAATTTGTTCGTTGCAAATAGTTATGAAAACGATTCTGTTAGTTGCAAGTTGCTTTGTCAGCTTAAACTGTTTGAAATGATTAGATCCAGACATGGAAGTGTTTCAGACTTGTGTAAGTTTTAATCCTGATTAACACATCTTTATTTATGGTAGTAGTCCTTTCTGCTGCTACTCATATTGCTTATTGATATATAAAGGAACTGTATTTAAACTTTTGAGTGTTCAGAACTGAAAAAAGATACTGAAAGAGCCTGAAGCACATCATCATAAATTTCTTTTAGTGGCAAAGCTTTGGTTCTTGCTTTATATGGACTGACAAAGATCAGCAATGAGTGTGAAGTAAGTTTATTATTGAATGGGCAGTCTATAAACATGAGTGCATGCAATGATTTCTTTATGTACTAACAACAGATTAATATACTAAACAGATATGCAATGATTCAGGAAGAAATATTTGAAATACAATTAGATTTAAGTGATCTTAAAATTACTGATATACAATTATCCCCTGTGAATATGTTGAAAAGAATTACAAACCTGAATTTCAGTTTAGGAACCTGATGGTTATAGTATTACAACAGAAATTTATAATTGTGGGTAAGTGTGTGGCTCTTAACTCCTTAGAAAGTACTGTGATTACTAATGGAGATGAAATAACTTGTACATCATACCACTTTTCATTATAATTACCAATATGATGACATACTGGATGGTAATCATAGTGATGTACTGAAAGAAACTGCTTGGTGTACGCTGATTGCCGGGTTTTTGATAGGTAATTTATAAAGCAGTGCTCTGAAGAAGCTACTTTAAAAGATCAGAGTATTTACGGGAGGCTAGTTGTATATATATAATACTTACAATATTGACTTGATATGCATGTAAGAATCACAATTCAAAATATTCATTGCTTTATTTTTAAAGCTGCACAAATCAACAAAAACTAATGAAACTTATCTTCTGTAGTTTTATATTGTCTCCTAAAAGCTGGCTTGGAAGATGAATGAAATAAGCAAACATTTCTCCCAGGAAATGATGTAGAATTCATTTTCCTGTTGACGGCTTTACGATGTTAAACCCATTAGTTTCAGTAATATGAAGTGCATTCCCATATAGGAATTATATGTTCATCAAAGTTAGCATAAGTGTTGTGAAGTAAAATTGTTCTTGAACAGTAATGTAATTATTTGAAATTGTGTGCTTTTAATTAAGATTTTGCATTGGCTACAACGTTCTTGTATTTAGATGCTCATTTTGAGCATTTAAATACAAGAACGTTGTAGCCAATGCAAAATCTTATGGGGAATCAGGGTTGCATTTACTATTATATTAGAGTAGAAGAAGCTGTAAAAGGAGCATTGGACAGACAGCAACTTTTTTATCATCTTATAAACTCAGAAGTTGCTGTAGATCTCCATAATCATCAGTGTTCATAGGAGAGATGATATCTGAATTGAGCAAGCACACCTCGATATTCACTGTAAACTTCGTTGATAACTGTTGAAAGTTCAACATTAGTTAGAACATCAGGAGGTATTGAATATAAGCTAAGTGCTGTTACCTTTAAGGTGGATAAAGATATATTTAGATATCAATTGATTCAGATTTATCTCTGGTAGGAATGATCCCTTGCTTTTCTTGTCCTCATGACAGTAAACCTCATTTCTTAGTGAAGAATCCCATTACTACACAATTGTTGCAGTTTTTTTCTTACAGTTTTATAGTGTTTCATAAGGGGGAATCACAGTGAGATCTTTTTTTAGCTACATAGTTGAATGGCTTTCTGATGAAAATATGCAAATGTTACATGTGTGTTTCCCAGATTGATGACTGAGAAATTGGATTCATTACCTTCCATCTGGAATTATATGCACATCTTGTAGTTATTGTTTTGTTAGTTATATGGGGAGTTTATTTGTTTGTTTTTGCCCGTTTGTCTTTGTTTTTTGCTTTTTATGTGCATGCATATGTTTGTATGATTTGTTCATGCACTATGGGAATGAGTTGTACTCTTGTGAGGTCCTATTTCTTAAACTTTCTTTTGTCAACTTTTTGGAAATTGTCCGTACAGTCTGCATTTCAAATTTTTACTTACGTCTTTTTTTTTTTTTACGTATCCACAACTCCTTTTCCATTCAAGTATTTCTTCATATGTGCCATCTTGTTACCTGGTATTTCCAGTTTTAAAGAACTGTCTCTTTATATGTCTATATCTTTAACACTCATTCCCCCCTTGGGAACTCCCTCAAGAAGAGTGACTATAGCAAAAGAGTCTCCATAACTGGTGAACTCCATTGCTGCTTCTTAGCCTTTGGTGCCTCACCCGTAATAGGCCAGTGGCATAGGGCAACTCTTAACAGTGTTTCCAGAGAACTGATTTCATCTTAATGTATTAGATATGTTCAGAAACATTTTTGCTGTTGTAGTATTTCCTTTTGAACTCCTTTTTTACAAAATGGGTAATCCAATGGGTGTTAGTCCTTATTTAGATTTCTGGAAAGCTTTTGACATAGTCTTGTATCAAAGTTCACTGGCAAAAGTTAAGTGACATGTTATAGATGGTGTTGTATTTCAATAACTAACATGTAAAATAGTTGAAGATATAAATAAAGAATAGTGATTGATGGTCAAGCTTCAGAATGGCTCAAAAGTAGAATGCCACAGGAAAAAGGATTTGGTCTCTCAGAACCAATTTTCTCTCTCATATGTGTCACTGACATTGATGATGAGCACTACTGTAATATATTAAAGCTTCCAGATGATGCTAAGCTGGAAAGTAAAGCTGCGACAGAATTGGAAGTGTATAGCTTAAAGCTGAGATAAATAAACTGATAGATTAAGTTCACATGTAGCAAATGAATTGAATCACCAATGAGTATTCATGTTGGTAGTATGAACTTTTTTGAGCTACAAGTCATAAGGTAAAAAAGAATAAGCATAATATTTTATGATTTAAAACCTTGTAACTTGTACATAAAAGTGGTTCAGAGGTAAACAGAGTTATATGTTTCATAGATAAGCATTCAGATTCAGTTCTAAGAAGTCAATCATCACACTGTAGTTTACTGTTGCATCCTTGCCTCGATTATTATATTCAGTTTTGGTCAAAGCTTGAGAAATTGACGTGGAATAGAGTACTGTGGAAATATACCAAGACAATCCTCAGACTAAGAAACAAATTGTATGAAAGCCACTTTGATGACCTTTACTTTATGTGTTTAAAAAAGTGAAGGTTGAGAGGTGATTTGAAACTAACTAAATATCCATGTGTGTGATTTCAGGTGTAGTAATGGATGCAAACTATTGGGTAAATATTTAACTTCAATTGAGGCAAAGTATCTTTTCTTTGATAGGATTATTAGCTCATGGAATGATTTACCATTGAAATCAATTCTCTACATATGTGCAAAATTTGCACATGTATTTCAGTCTTCAAGTCTGCAACTGACAATATTTGCACCTTACCCGTCAAAAAACATTATGGCCATGTGTCCATATCGTATTTGCTTTTGTGTTCCTCCATTTTAAGCTTCATGTTTCTGATTTCATATACTGTCCAAGACAGCCTTGAAGAGACTTAGGGATTTTTTGTTTTTGATATGTAATGTTGATACCATAAACATCTTATGAAGCTTTTGTTATCTGATGTTGATACCATAAACATCTTATGAACATTGCTTATGTTATAAACATTGGATTGAAAAAGCAAAAAATTACTTAGTCAAAATCACATTGATAGATAGATAGATAGAATAGATAGCTATTCAGTGTATTCCTTTGTATTGTAGTAATAGATGATTGTTTGTGGAACTAAATGCTGCCTAAAGTAGATAGAATAGATAGCTATTCACTGTATTCCTTGTTATTATAGGAATAGATGATTGTTTATGGAACTAAATGCAGCTTAGGTGCATACACAGTACAGAAAAAATACAAAAAACAATGAACAGCAGGGATCTATAGAAAGGGAATGTTAAAAATATCTTTACACAAAACAAGGCAGGACATTCATATACAGTACTGCAGATGTGATTTCTAGTCTTTGAAAGTAAGGAATGTAACATTTGGTCCCTGTATCACATACATGTATAAATTTGTAATGAGACTTTTGCACCTTTTGGTGTTTGAACTAGCCATACTTTTCCCAGACAGGATGTCTGACCATGCTACCTCATTGCATCACTGAAATTAAGACTGCAAATGAAGTACAATCCTTTACATACTTCTTGCAATACAATTTTTTAAGATTATCAAACATAACCTTTTTTTTCATTGTTTGTTTGCTTATTCCTGTGTCATAATGTACAAAACTTTCAAGTACAACAAAATCATTGTCTAGGGAAAGAAAATAGTCTATTCAGTAATAAGATATTGCAGTAGAATTTCACATTGCGCCACAGTAATACTCATGATATTGAAAGGGCATATGAAGTTGAAGGGCTGGGCTTTAAACAAATAAGGAATATGTTTATGTATCCTGGCATGTTTTAAAGACTGATTAGAAAATTTGGAGTTAGGAACACTTGAAACATCCCTCTTGCAGCTGCTTTCAGGTAAAGCTATGAATGAAAGAACTGTGTTTGAAGAGTTGCATCTACCTGTTAGATCCTAGTTTATAGGATATGAGCTAATGACAAAAGAAGGGTTTTTAAATCAAAGTATTAGTATCAAAAAGGACTGTAATGATTTATATTCAAATGGTTCATGCTGAATCTTCAAACACTCAAGTCATATATATTGTAAATTTCCACTTATGATCCTTTCTTGCTCTCTACATTTCTTTGTCTATCCACTTTGTTTCAGTTGCCGTCATGCATATGCACACATTAATGCTCTTAGTATTTTAGTCAGCTTTTCAATAACAATTTTCTTTTGCCAAGAGCTAGAGAGTTGGTGTGAGCAAATGGGGTCATTCTTCATCTGTTCATGGTGCTACTTCACTAATGAGGGAATCGGTGAACAAGTATGAAAAAATATTCTTAGAGCCACAGCTTCCTGCCATTTTTACCCTTCACCCCTTGAGATAGGGATTATTGCTGAACCATCCAATTTTGTTCCCATCCATTTGGGTCATGCACTTTTTTAAAGATTACTTATAATGTATAAGTTTGGATGAATATGGCAAAATGCTGTTGCTTCTTTGTCTCCAGGACTTTATGAAAAGTTCAATGAATCTATTCTTAAAGACCAGTGTTTTTGTTTTATGAGTCCAAATAGAAGTATTGTTAAGGTAGGAATAATGAAGTTAAGTACAGGACAATTACATCCTTGAGATGAGAGAATAGGTATAGAAAAAATGAAAGGGTAGTTTCAACCCTTTTGATTTATGATTAGGAAATGGTGTTAACTTGAGCCATTTCCTTTTTATCTGATGTCAGGTGTTAGTTTAGTAGATGAAATTTAGGTAGAATTTTGAGTGTTTTAAAGAAAATGATTTTACTGTGCTTCATTATGTTACTTTCAGCATTACTAAATATGATAATGATGGTTATTTTAAAGCAGCCGCATACTGCAGGGGTATGTAGTGGTGTGGGCTTTCGTAAATGTTTCCAGGAATCAAAGTGTTTTTTGTATTTTTCAAGATTATTTTTAAGTTTTGAAAATACAACTATGTAAAAGCTAAGTGAAAATGATTTCACTAAACATTTTCCATAGCACTTATTTGTACCTGACATGTCAACCAATCAGATTATGGATTGAGTTTACATATTCATTAATAGTTTTATAAATTTTTGGTAGTTCCCAAGTAAAACTTTTCAAAATATGAATGTTTTGATTGTCACTAAGCTGAAATGTATGACAGGGGTGTTAATAAAGTTTTTGAAGTTTGATACAGCATTTTAGATTCCATTCTTTGATTATTCTAATGAGCCTTTTGTAAAGAAACTGCTGAAGAAAGGGGTGAAGTGATACTTCATAAAAAGTACTTATATGAAAGGAAAGTATTCAGACAGTGAACTAAGTAGATGCAATGATGGTTTCACTGAATTCTGGAAAATTTTTAGCAAAAAAAATGGGCAACCTTATCTCATGTTAAGAGTCAGACTGAGAGTGTTTGTCAATCCACTAAGTAGTAAATTAGTATGACAAGGTTAATCTTCTCATCTAGTGTTTGATGCAATAATTCATATAAGATGCTCTATGTGGACTTTTTATCCAGGCATAAATATACCATGTACTGATTTGAAAAAGTAAAATGTCCATCTTATCTACAGGGTGATATATGGAGATTTACAGCCCACAGCTACGGACCCAAGTTCTGCACAACGTAAAACCCCCTTATCAGTAAGTAGATGAAATGTGTCTTCATATTTCAATTTGCTAAAAATACCTCTGTAAAAGATCTTTTCACATTACCATCCCTATCTTCCATCCTTCTCTTTGCTCACCTTTCTTGAAACCTGTTTGTCCTTACATGGGATACTAATTCCAGTATTTGGGAAGGTGGAATGCTCGCCCCCATAGTCCCTTTGATAGTCTTTAGTCATGTCTCCCACATCCATTTTCCATCCCCATCACATCCTTCCTTATGAGACATCATGTTCTGTATCACAAGTTTCACAGGCAGTGATTCATTAGAAATTAATCTACAGTGTCTTACATGCTTGATACCATAGGCTCTTATGGCTACTCCTTTTCTTGTTACTAGTATATTATACAGACCTGATACATATGTTTCATGTATTCATGTTTCATCTTGTCTTCATATCATGCATTTTTGGCCTTGTAGGTATTTATTTAATCTCCCATAAAATTCAAGGCAAGATTTGTTTGTGTATTGGGCATATCATCTGTACATCACTTGAATGTTACTGTATTTATGTAAATCTCTGAATGCTGTTAAAGAAGCTTATAATGAACCAACTAAACAAGAATAGACATTGATAAATTTCCAAAATCTTCTATTCATTGGTCATTATATTTGGCTGTCTTTCATACTTAAAGATTGTTCATAAGCTTTTGTACATCCATACTGTGTCAATGATGCAGAAGCATAGAGTGGGTTTCACCAAGTAGGCAAGAGCTCAAGAGTAATTGTATGTACATATTTATCCACTGATAGCTGTGTCCCTGGGTATCTCAGATGCATAACTATATGTATGATTATCAGATCGAACCTGCTTTTTGTCTTAAGGACAAATGTTCAAAGTGTAGATCTGGCAAACTAACCAAACAGGTTCATTTGATTGCTTTATTTCTGCTTTGTCTTGTCATCAAATGTGTTGGGAGATGGTTGTGATTGGTTTGACTTTGTTTTGTCCCCAATGTACATTCAGGTCTTATTCGTTGTGAATTTTTAAGGTCCGTGATATAGTGGTTAATGTTTCTGACAGTGATGCATTCACAGGTTGCCCAGAGTCAAGTGCACAGGTTCAACTCCTGGTTGTGGCAGTCGGTCCACAGTAAACCCAGCTGTTCATCCACCCCTAGGGGTTGGTTGATAGATTGGGTACCTAGGAGCTCAGGCTAGGATATATATCGTTAATGAGATGGCCTTTATTAGGGCCTCTGATGCCCATGCTTTCTCAGCTAACTTTAAGAAATGATTATTATGAGAGGACTGTAGTATTTGTGAGACTTCAGTTCTTTTACATCTTTTTTAGATGAGTTGCAGGTAAGAGGGGCTAATACAGTAACTGGGAATTCGGTCTGGATAGAGAAAGGATTCCCTTTCATCTCAGGTGAATATAGCATTTCTTATTTTTAAAGTATAGGGTATGATGATGTTCAGTGTCAGGAAATGCTAATATAGCTTGATGTGAGAGATTAATCCAGATGCTAAACTTGTAACAGCAAACAGTTTCCTTGAACAAGTTACAAGCATTTGAATCTGCTGGAAAAAGAGCAAACAGTTACCAGCCATTACCTGGGGTTCATATGATCTTCCCACCATCAGTTCTAGACCTGAACTCTTATGATTTCATAAGAGGCGACTATTCATTTTATGCCTGTCACCTAAGCTTGATATCGATTTACTAAGGTTTTCAGTCATTTGCCCATCACTTGAGGTTGATTTTCAATTATTATTAGGGTTGTCAACTGGTAGTTAAGGCTGAGTTTGCCAAAAATCAATCTCTGATTGCTTGTTGATGATGGTTTGGGCTTGACACAATTTCATAGTCAACTATTTTTTATCAGATCCGTTGGATTGATAACTGCAGCTGTTGAATCATGTCTCATGTTGATACTCTAAGGTCATCTATGGATTTTTAACCCAAAATGTGGGACAGCAGTAAGTTCAGTAAGGGCAGTTACTGAGGGTGTGTTATGTGAAGTTATCCAGTTCATTAAGGTTAATTATTGTCGACTCTTGGGGTCAGTTACCCTAATTGATGTAGCACCTCAAGAATCACAATATCATTAATGTGTTGCCATAATTCATTACAAGGTCAGCTTTGGATGAACTGTTGTTCAAAAACCCTCACAAGTGACGTTTACTTCGTTCAGCACCAAAGTTTCCCGAAGATCCAGGTGCTACCACACATTCAGTTCCCTGAGACTGACACCAATATGGTTGACCAACAGAGGGAAGTTCATCAGCAATGAAGTGATCTTGGGATAGTTGCATTGCATTTCCAACTATGTAGGTATTATATATATATGCTAACACCCTTACCAGCTCTGTTGTACGGTCCTAAGCCCTGAGATTTACTGTGGAGTTATAGAGCTTCTGGCTCTTTCCTGAATAGCCATTGTATGGGTGCGGGCAAAGTGGTTTCAACCCTTGCCTTACATGCAAGTAGACTTGTCATGTTTCCATGTCGTCTGCTAGCCACATTAAAGGGCATTATGCATGTAACTATATATTGATGAATAGGTGCCATAACAGCTCTTGCATTCACACAGTATCTGTCAAGTGCTTGGAAAAGATAGGTCACTTGGTCAGAGATATAACCTTGGTGCCGCTTCCCCCTGTTTTTAATGGGGAAGCTACCGTGACTGAAGCATTTTAGTCCCGGTGTGTCACTGGCACAGGTAAGCCACCGTGATCAAGACGTAACTGTATAAGAAGCAAGGAAGCTTCAACTGTGATGCTCAGTTTTCACAGTGCAGTCTTTAAAACTTTTGTGTCGTCATTTTTCCAAACCAGTGTGTTATGGATGATCAAAATAGGGGTACCCATAGATCCATAGAATCTGATTGAATTTCATTTATTTTTTCAGAAATTATTTACAATGAGTAAAGCCAAGGTGTGAGTATGTACACACGGCAAAAACAGTATCTTCCCCTATATGTCCGATGAATTTTGAAATGATCAATACGTCTCGTGTTGTCTCGGTAGGGATGGTGTGTATGAATATGAGAAATTTCCCAGTTTTTATGGTAGACTCACTTCGTTATTCCCATCGAAATATGAAATTACAATAACATCTATTATAGCAAATGACGGGAAATGTTGCTGGCAATTGATATATTACGATATCTTGAAAACAGGGCTACTAGTGTAAGGCCAAAGCAATGGGCATTTTGCAAAATCCTTCGTTTGTAATGTCAAAATTGTTTCAAAGAAAAGGTGGCGATTTTTTTTTTTTTATCGTGTGTTCATTGTCTGAAATGAGTGGAAGTGAGGGATATACCACTATGCACAGGATGTGGTTAGTCAGTAGGGAAGAAAGAACAATTTCCACGTATTCCCTGTGTACCATAGAAGGGGGCGGGAGCGGGGGACTGGAAATCCCACCCTCTTTGTACTTTTCATTTCTATAATATGAAGCAGGAGCTAGGCTATGAGTGCTCATCCTCATCGAAGGCTCAAAGTGGGGTGTCTGAATGTGCGTGGATGTGACCAAAATGAGGAGAAGGGAGAGGTTGGTAGGATATTCGAAGAGAAAAACCTGGAGGTCATAAAACAGTCCTCCTCGCGGCAGCTACACTGCTAAGTGACGGAATTGCTCCCAGAGATTCTGACGCGCCCATCATCTTTGTGCTGAATATGTTGTGTCTCCTTATTCCTTATGGTGTTTTCATTGGCATATATGGAATTATTTGTTCGCTGGGTAAAGAAGAAACGTGCGGACATTTCATACACTGCATTTATTTTCTGTTTATTGAGTGTCATCTATTTCAAAAGTGCACAGTGAGATACAGAAATGGTTCTCTGTAGAGATCTGTATCAGATGATCATCACAGGTTCCTGCCAACGTCTTTATTATAAGGATAATTGATAATGAAACCTGTGGTAGACTGCCGCTGCAGTTTCCTCGTAGAGAAACAGAGTTAAGGCGACCATTATCTGTGGTACTTTACTCGTCCGGTAAACACAAGGCCTCCTGCCTGTCGCCCACTACATGCTGCAGGCACTGATCACAGCCAACAGAGGTATGAGTTCACACAGAACTGGTGCATCGTCAGGGAGTCTCACGTTCCTGGGGGCGGTCGCCACTCTAGGGGTCGCCTTGGCCACGTCGTGTGGGTGAGGAGTGCGGCAACGGTGCGAGCGAGGGTGGACAGCGTGTGGTTCAGGGGCGTCAAGTGCTGCTCCGTCCACTCCTCCACGGTAGCGTTGTTGTGGTACTGCGCCAACACCGGCTCGACCTCGCCGTACAGGTCCCTGAGAGATGAGGTGAAACTGCGCAGGTCACTCGTTGCTTCGCGTACGCGCTTGGGGGACGAAAAGTTATGGCGGATATTGTAGTCCGTGAGCCAGCCGCCCGTGTCCTTTGCCTCTCTCTGCATGGCCCGAATGTCGTCCCTCAGGCGGGCGTACCGGTGAAGGAAAGAGGCCATGTTGGCGCCGGGGAAGGCGCAGTCGCGGGCAGCCCAGAGATGCGGGTCTCTGGCGGGGTCGAGAATGACATGAGGAGGGCAGCCGAGAAGGACGTGGGCGTCGTGCAGTGTGGCGGGCGTCAGGAAGCCGCGGGAGGCCGTCAGTAACGTGAGCACCAGTGACGGCGCCGACGGGGGCAGCAGTTCGCACAATACTGCAAAGTGATCATAGCGAGACCATCCGGTGATCACAATGCCAGCCACGTTCATGTTCGCGTACCGCCTCATCCGCTGTCCCACTTGTACCCAGGCCAGGGTGTTGGCGGCGTGACGGGCGACATCCGGCATGATGGCGCGCGGCCCCTGTCGCCCCTTTAAAAGCTGGGGCCAGCCACACTTTAGGGAAGATGGCGGAGTACGTCCGTAGGATGTACGGCGGGACCATCCGGGACACGTCGGGACCGTAGGCCCACACGGTGGGCTCTACCAGGCCGGCCAGGGTGTGTAGGAGGTGGGACGGGGCGTGGCGGAGCATGTCGTCCCACACTAGCACACGGACGCCCCACTTGGTCTTCAGGTACCGTGCTACGTGCGCCACGTGTTCCACGTACAGCTGGAGGGGTGCCAGGTCACGTGCTTGGCAGCGCTGACACTGGGCCAACGTGAAGACTTCATCGGCGCCAATGTGAATCATGGAGGTGGGCAGAGTGGCCATGAGTTGTCTGACGGCCTCGATGACCAGGCTGGCTGAGCCCGGGTGGGAGGGACACGCCTCCCCGGGGCTTTCCCCTTCTCGCAGCCCCGCCCACTGGGGCAGCTTGAGGGCGTACTCCAGGTGTCCCAGGCTTTGCATCAGGTGAACCATGGTCAAGCCAGCACTCTTGGCCGCCCTCTCCACCCGCTTCACCTCATCAAACGTGTAGGCGTTGTAGGCGGAGAGGTTGGCCAGGTCGCCCGTGAAGGGGAACATATCCTCCCACTCCACCAGCACGCTCGTCGCCCCGGCTTGCGCCGCCAGCGTCATCATCCTCTCGATCACCTCCACACGAGGAGCTCCGCCTTTCAAGTCCAGATGCCACATGCGGTCTGGAGGCACCTCTGACCCCGGCTGCGTGTGCAGTTCCTCCCCCGGCGTGTTGTGCACGCGGGAGAGGTGACTGTGCCGAGGCGTGACCACGAAGACGGGAGGAGGCTTGAGCGTTTTGGGCTCGCTGAGCAAGACCCACACCACACCCGCAGCCACCACAACCATCACCACTCCCACCAACACTTCCACGCGTCGACGTCGACACTTTGCCCTCATTCTCAACAGTTGGGCTGAGCTACATATGTCGGCAAAACACAGGAGTGAGGAGCCACACGTGTCTTTAGCGCCAGGTTTGAGGGACGTGTGATGAACTGTAAGACGATAACTATCGTAGAAGTCCTTGCGTATAAATAGAGGCGCGACCTTGCACTGACGATCCTCACATTTACGCCATCGTGCTTCAGACTTCTTTACGAGGCGAGCGACCACGCAACGCAAGTGTTAATGACCCTGGTCAGTCCGAGCGGCACGAGCAGAGAGAGGGAGGGAGTGTGCGTCGTGTGTGTGGATTGTTTAGTGGCCGGCGGGAGCACAACTACTGCTGGTCGCCGGGCTGATCCACACCTACCCCTCGGAAGCCCCAGCCTCACCCTAAACACACACACACACACACACACACACACACACACATGAATGCACTCACTCGCTATGAAGTTGCCAAGTGTGTGATTAAGAGCTGGTGATGGGAGGGGGTTATGAAGGATTATGAGATGAACCGTGTGTAACCTGTTGTCCACTCTGGTCACGCTGGTGAGACGAGGCGGGTCGTTACGTGAACGAAGGAAGTGTCTACGAAACGCTTCCCTTATGTGACTTCACCATTAATCCTGCTTGGCCTTTGTTGATGCACTACAACGCCTCTAGATCTTGTAGAGCACATGACCTGCCTGTAGCCTATATTGCAGCTGCTGAGATGTATATATATATATATATATATATATATATATATATATATATATATATATATACTCGCGGTATAGAAAGCTCTCTCGCTATTTCTTCCTCCTGTCTCCAAAAAGGAGTTGATACTATCTCACATTATGTTCTGCTGTTCAGTCGGAGGATTGAGTCGGCCCTCAATGATAAATCGCAGCTTCTGAAAGAAACCATTTATGATGAAGTTTTTTTTTCGCTTTTGAAAAACGTTCACATTGTCAGAGGGGAAGATGAATACGAGGATTGGAAACAGGCATATTTCACCTTCAGGTTTAAGGACAGTGCTAAAGAATGTATTTCCCAGTTGGCCTTACCTCAGCCTTCTTCCGTGCTTCAGCAGCAGCTGGTTTAATAGATTTTGAGTCAGACAATAGTACAGAAGACTCCAGGTCTGCTGGACGTGCAACAGGTTTGTTTATATCGTAGTAGGCACGTGCTAAACCCTTGGAATTGGAAGGTTAATATTCATCTTAGCTGAAGATTGATAATGCGATGGAAACATCAGCGAATACTGGGGTCTTTAGATTAACTGAAATGTATAAAGATAAGGGTAGATAAAGTGTTCTTTTACGAAGGAAGGAATCAATATCAAGGCGGCAGACGTTGGTGAGGTAGACAGAGAAAAAGAAGCAGGTTTTAAGGGCCCCTGTCATAGACGTTTGTGGAGCCATCAGTGCTTTCGTCTGCGTCCACTCCAAAATTGTCACCAGTCACCGCATCCCACTACGCTAATTCCCTCGAATATTCCATTTTCACT
The DNA here is from genome assembly GCF_036320965.1 of Panulirus ornatus. Classification (NCBI taxonomy): domain Eukaryota; kingdom Metazoa; phylum Arthropoda; class Malacostraca; order Decapoda; family Palinuridae; genus Panulirus; species Panulirus ornatus. The sequence goes on along the minus strand of NC_092247.1, from coordinate 7,110,568 downwards.
GGTGACCTCAAGTGGGAGACGAAACTCACAGCTTTTGGGATCGAATAGTACAAAGGAAAAGGGTTCAAGTGTAGGTTGCCAAACCTAAGGTCAAAAACTGGATCACATGCTAAGACAGGATACTACAACTACATGCTCCAGCAGCACTAAACAGCTAATGAGCACGTAGCGCTACCTGCTCGTCCGCTTAAAGGTATCACTCAGCCTCACTTGGCTACATGTAGTCATGCCCATCTGCTCCACCGACCTCTCCACTCGCTCCTGAAGATGATTTGTTGGATTGAAGTCGAAACATCAAGAGAACCCATGGAGATATTTACACAAGTTCCCCAGCCATGGAAAAGGAGATATTTGGAGGCAGCTTGAAAGTTTCAGAAAAAAAATCTGATAGAAAAGTTATCTGGTCATTTCAACAAACACACACACACACACACTACTTTCACCTTCTTCCTCCCTCTAATATATATATATATATATATATATATATATATATATGTATATATATATGTGTGTGTGTGTGTGTGTGTGTGTGTGTGTGTGTGTGTGTGTGTGTGATCCACTTCATTATGTGGGACGTACAACGTACAATTTGCGGGAAAAAACCACAATGACTATTACGAAGCGACAGAATAATATACAGCTTCCGCGCCGTGGGTTGACACATTGTCGTGTTCCCCCCACGTAAATTATGTCACGTAACGTAGGGGTTTACGTGGGCCTCCCATTATCAGGGGTGGGTTAGACCCGGGGGGATTATATGGTCCTCTCATTATCAGGGGATGTAACCAGGGGGTTACATGGTCTTCTCATTATCAGGGGATGTAACCAGGGGGTTATATGGTCTTCTCATTATCAGGGGATGTAACCAGGGGGTTATATGGTCTTCTCATTATCAGGGGATGTAACCAGGGGGTTATATGGTCTTCTCATTATCAGGGGATGTAACCAGGGGGTTATATGGTCTTCTCATTATCAGGGGATGTAACCAGGGGGTTATATGGTCTTCTCATTATCAGGGGATGTAACCAGGGGGTTATATGGTCTTCTCATTATCAGGGGATGTAACCAGGGGGTTATATGGTCTTCTCATTATCAGGGGATGTAACCAGGGGGTTATATGGTCCTCTCATTATCAGGAGATGTAACCAGGGGGTTATATGGTCTTCTCATTATCAGGGGATGTAACCAGGGGGTTATATGGTCTTCTCATTATCAGGGGATGTAACCAGGGGGTTATATGGTCTTCTCATTATCATGGGATGTAACCAGGGGGCTATATGGTCTTCTCATTATGAGGGGATGTAACCAGGGGGCTATATGGTCTTCTCATTATCAGGGAGATGTAACCAGGGGGCTATATGGTCCTCTTATTATGAGGGGATGTAACCAGAGGGTTATATGGTCTTCTCATTATCAGGGGATGTAACCAGGGGGTTCTGTGGTCTTCTACTTATTAAGGAGTGTTGTAATCGTCGTGATCACAATGATGATGATGATAATACCGACTAAGATAATGGTAGTTCTTATGGTAATTACGGTATCGGTCCGAGTGATGACCATACAGCGCCTCTCGTGCTGGTTGTCGTTTAAGCATAGGCCTTTCCTGCCTCACCCGGACAGCGTCAGAGAGATTAGCTTAATCCCACTCAGCGTGTCGGCCAGCATCGCACTCACTGACTACACCAGCGAGTAATTACGAGCTTAATTAATATAGGATACTTAATGATAATGATGCTGGTGCTAATTGCTCTGGTGTAATGATTATTGCGGTAATCGAGGTAATTACTACTTGAAAGCTACTGAAGTTGCTGGATGTTATGTCATTGTGACGGGCGTTCGTTGGTGGTGACAGTTGCCCGTCGATGTTAACGCCAGCGTGACGGGCGGTTAAGCTGGCGTTTCGTTGTCCATTTAACGTTCGCTTGTCCGTCCAGTGTGCAGGAAGCAGGTCGTTGAGGCTCGCGGGATGTGCCAGCCAACGGATGAGCTGCCTATGTGAGGCTTCCCATTGGTGTCTCCCCCCCCCCCTCCTTACCCCCTTAACACCCACCCACCCCCCCCTTTCCCCACGCCCTCACCCCTGGGCCTCCTCCCCAACTTCCTCATCCGACGGCGCGAACCGCTTGTTAGCGGCGTCGTCGTCGTCGCCGTGCGCTACCCGGTGTTGATGGGAAACGAAGGTAATTATCATCCACAAGCACGTAGGTGTGGCCAAAGCAGAAGGCACTCCCATATCCACCTTTCCCTCCGGCTCAACTGTTGCCAAGGGGGAAGGGGAAATCCGAAGAAAATATCATTCAGTATGGCGAGAGTATACTGCCACGGAAATTTTATAGGGAAGTGTGACTTGGAAAAGTTTCCCTGCTCAACAGGTGGGTGGAGTGTGGTGAGGCGAGCTGTCAAGAAGCATTGGAAATCCTCTGTATGAGGCTGGGGTCCGTGTCTCGTTGATTGTACAGGGTTATGAAGATGTTTTTGTGGCAGAAAGACAATACGAACCTGGCGACGGGGGATCTCGGGTGGCAAGAGGTGACGGTGGCGAAGGCTGGTGTTATGGCTAACTCTCAAACTGTCAGTCACTCCAGGTAGAGAGACTTGGGAGGACCAGTGTGGTGGACACATTTTAATAGATGGTATAACAGGAGCTCATGATGACGCCTTATCTGAACCGTCTCTGATAACCTCTGTTACCTGATGGACATGGAGGAAGTGCAGATGTGAAGGCATTTCGTCATTTTTGTGATGGGTGGCGTCAGGTATATTTTATGTGACAATCTGTCAGTGACAGTGCACACGGATTCTGGTAACACCCATTATATATATATATATATATATATATATATATATATATATATATATATATATATATATATATATATATATATATATATATATCATCTCTTTCATATATGTGCAGTGCCTTGATCCTATTCAGTCTTTTAAACATGACAATCACAAGGTTCCTCTTATGACCGACCCACAGCAGGACATTGAATGATACTGCATCTATTATTTGTACTTTATTTACAAAAAAAAAACTAATCATCTTAAACAACAGTGATGTTGGACTGGCCAGCAGTACAACAACTCTTACAGACTAAATTATGAGGCAGATGTTTTTTTTTGGGGGGGACTTTTGGCTGCCAGGTTCACAATGCATATACAACACTACAGTGTTATCATATGATCACAGTTTACCCTCATCAGGTGAAAGATTCTCAATGAAAACAGACAGGAAATATATATATATATATATATATATATATATATATATATATATATATATATATATATATATATATATATATATATATATATATATTAGTATTGGAAACTGGCAGCCAAATGAATATCATAGTACATTTGGTTTGGGGATAACGAGGCTCACATAGCAGTGTCTACTGTAGCAAAGTTGGTTCTCTTGTAGACGATTGTATCTCAGAATATCAAGAAATATTCCTGATATTCTCATGTACTATGGCTAAAGAGCTTCAGAGTAATGATGGTGGATTTATCAAGCATTATTCTGACATGTTTTGGTTCATCCAGAACCACAGGTCATGATGTGAGCCTCACGTCCCTACCATTACTTGTTACTATACAATATGAAACAAATGTATAGAGAATATTGCTTAACGAGCAAAGACATTTTGATTTGTTTTCCATAATTTTGTTGTGGTAAAAACTATAAATACCTGAAGTAATACTAAATACAACATAGATTGTTCTGGTTGAGCTGGGGTCCCCACTTACTAAACTACACCAGACTGACTCATGGGATTGGCAGTCCATGTCCATAACCCCGTGAGCACAACGGAACGACCCTTCAAGAACGCTGTCATGACCCTTGAAGGCACGGCTTTGTGACACAAGCACCATGGCACGATCCTTAAGTAAGATTGCCTGGCTTTCCACCTGACACGTGAGGATCAGGTCAAAAGCCAAGGCCGATTGCATATCCAAGGGTCATAGCGTTCGTGGTCAAGGGTCGTATCGTCGTGGTCAACGGTCGTACCGTAGTACTCCTTGGGTTAGGGTAATCACATTACTTATAAACATACATGTAAGTGAAGGATATGGGTAAGGGCTATGTACAAAGGCAGGAGGGTGTCCCGCGCTGCAGGACAGGGTGAGGGCTGCCGCCGGATCGGTTCCCTCTCAGTTGACCCGTTGGAGCTCAAAGATAGCTTCCTTGATGGTGTCCTCCTCGGGATCCTCGCCAGGGAAGCCCTCGGGCGCCGCAATTTCAGGGAATGATTTGATATAGTCGTCCGAGACGGGCGTCTGCACCACTTGCGATAGGGGCCGCGTGATGGATGTGAGTGGACGGCGAAGTGTTGGACGACGACGCCGAGGAGGAGGCAACAACTGCCGACCTCTCTCGCCTTGAGCTTGGGTATTAGTGGCGGCGGAGGCCTTAGTGGAGTCGCTCTCCGACGTCTGGACCAGACTGTTGGTCAAGAAGGAGGAGGAAGAGGAAGAGGAAGAGCTCGAGAAGGAGACCTCTTCCTCTTGTAAACTGCTGCTGTGTGACTGGGTGAGCTGCTGCAAGACCCCCTCATCATCATTCAGAGCTGAGAGGTACTGATGTTGTTAGACTGCTCCTGAGACGACGACGATGACGACGAGGAATGATTACTGTGCTGCTGGGTGGAACTGCTGGGTAGCTGGTGACTCGGGAAGGTTCGCGGAAGACTAGGTGAGAGAGTGGTTCTGTGGGCAGAGGACTTCCACGGAGCTGTAAGGATCTGGCTAGGTGGATCGAGAGGTTCCTTTCGATCCTGTGGAGGAGCCAGTTTGAGAGGGACCACCACGAAGGGGATGTTAAATGGGGTTACGATAGGGAGTATATTAACCGGGGCCGAGGTGGGGATCGTGTTGAGGGAAGTTAATGGTGGAGTGGTGAACGATGTCGAAGCTGTGGGTGCTCTTAAGGGGTTAGCAGGTACAGGCGAGTTAGATGCTGAAGGTTGGCTGTTGAGCAGTGCTGCGGGCGAGGGCGCAGATGAAGGTACGCTGAAAGGGTTCACTTCTGACGGGGGAGTGTTGGGCGCTGGGGGCAGGGTGCTGAAGACGACGTTGGGTGAGGGTGTACTGTGGGGCGTCTCAGCGGGGTGCTTGGGTGTGGTAGTCGGGTCCTGGGGATTAGTGGGGGTCTTCGAGGTCATCGTCGAAGTAAGGGTAGGTCTAGTGGTTAGTGGGGTGGGACCTGTAACAAGGTCGGCAGGTGAGTGGGTGTGAGTTACTACCTTATGAAAACTATAACTCAGTGTTGCAGCTTAGTTAAGGTCTCTGAGGGTCACACAAAGCAAGCGGTCAGGTCACGACAGGTTATGCGACTACTTAGTCTACAAGCAGGGAGTTAATTACCAGTAGATAGGGTTAGTAAAAGGATCATTAGGTCTCCTGAGTGAGAGACGGGCACCAAAGGGAAGGAGGGAGTCAAGTCTCTGAGGAAACACAAAACCATTGTTCCTCTTAGGCTGACTGGCTTGGTTGCCAGTGAGGGACTTGCCCGAGCCTCTGAGGTCCTCGCTGCCGACAGTGATGCTGAAAGTAAAAGAAAAATGTTATCCTCTGTGACTATAGAGACATAATAACATTACACTGACAGTCTACTATGACAAGAAACTGACTGCTGCACAGACTGTTGACAGTCATTAGTTATTTATCCTTCAGTATTAGATCAGTCTTTGTGTCATGATAACATTTTCTCTGAGTGTTTTGTTCCTGTCTCAGAGTCGTCAGTTACCCAGATGATGTCATACCTTTCTCAGTCGATGGGTCATCAGACGGGTCATACTTACTTCTTGGCCTCCTCTGCACGCCTAGCAAGAGAGGTCTCCGGCGAAGTCAACCCTTGATCTACCTCCTCATTGTCTTCCTGAAAAGTGGCAAAGGATGCCTCCCGACCCTCTACAGTCCTCTCATTATCCTCAACTTGTTTGTTAGTCTCTAGATTTTCCTCGACTTCCTTTCCTTCCTCTAAATCTCCAGAATGGACTTCGGAGACGATTGGGCGTCGCCTGCGAATACCACGGCGCCTGAAGGAGAATTGACCTGACTGTCGCTGGCTGCCCCTCTGCCGGATTACGTCCTTCGAGAGCGACGGGAAGGACGGTGCAAATGGTCGACGGGGGATGGGACGGAAACGCCTTTTTAGAGGAATACGAGTAGTGGTGGTGGTGGTGCTAGTCTCTGGGGTGGTGGTGGTGGTGCTAATCTCTGGGGTGGTGGTGGTGGTTATCGATGTAACGCTGGCTGTACTACCTTCCTCTGTGGTGGTCGAAACAGCATTTGGGATGTTGAGCCTGGAGGGCTTTCCTTCTGAACCTGTCTTCTTACTGTTGAGCAGCGACGGGCTGGCCCGGCTCTTGGGGGTGACTGAGTTACCCAGAGCACCTCCACTGAGGGACCCGTCCGCCCCGCGAGTCGGCCGGACGTTGTCGGAGACGCCGCTGGCAAAGCTGGATTTGGCAAAGTTAGAGGGTTGGAACCTGTTGCTCTGTGACTGAGAGCCAAAAGAAATCTGAACCCTTTGTCCAGGGGAGGAGTACTGGACGCCTAACCCATCACCACTGAAGGGTCGGAAATTACGCAGTGGAGAGAGCTGCGAAGGTGGGTCCCGACGGGTCGAGGACCCGAACTGATTGTTGTCAACGGGTCTTGAGCGAGTGACAGAGGACTGGCTGCTAGTTACTGAGTTAAAAGCCCGGGAGTGGCCCTCGTTCCTAGCATTGTAAGCGAAGCCTTGAAGCTGTTGGTTTGTGTCAGTCAGGCTTCCTGCGTCAAGTAGAGAGGTGCTGGAAAGACGATGAGACGGCATCAGTGGCCGGTGGGACGCTGCTGGGTCAGTGGGGCAAGGCAACAGACCCTTACAACTACGCGTCCAAACTACAGAGTGCAACGACTACTACCCAAAACTACAGGAGGCTACGACAACTTCCTCCGTTTATGCTAATTGGTTAGTGGCAGGCAGCGTGCGATCCATTCTTAATGGAGTTGATGCATTGATTGTGTTATGTGTGCGTGCATTGGAGGGACAAATAGTTGATTACCGAAGGCCGTTAGTTCCCTTAAACAGAGAGGGACTCTCTTCTGCCCGAGGAAAAGAGGAGACGACAGGTCTCGATGAGGTATACAAGTTTATGAACCGACGGACATAAAGATTACACTCATCCAGACTCGTCACTCACTGTGTGATGATCTTGTGAAAATTACTCTTCCTGAGGCATTCAAGAGAGAGGTTAGCTTTTTAGATATATATTTTATAGATTATTAGTTAATGACGACCCAAGAACACTTGATATATGATGACAGAAAGAACTGGGGCTAAAGGGAAGCTGTGGGTATTAGGTAAAATAGATGAAATGGATTGAAAAAATTTATAACCAGCACTCGAGAGGGAGGTTGCCTGGCAGCTTAGGTAGCAAAGGGAAAGCTGAGTGGTGCTGGAGCCGTATCGGAAGACTGGCCGACATGGTGTCGTAACTGAGAAGTTCCTAAGGTAGTTCCTACAAGCAACCTTCATCAGAAGCAGGTAATTAAAGCCTTAACTAGGAGCACTGCGGTGGTGGTTGTCCTCGGTGAGGAGAACTTCTTGAACACACAGCCTCCAGGGGATGGGATCCTTTACGAAGCTTCCAGTGGATGGGGCCCATTACGAAGCTGGGGGATGGGGGTCCTTTACGAAGCTTCTGGGGGATGGGGTCCTTTACGAAGCTTCTGGGAGATGGGGTCCTTTACGAAGCTGCCAGTGGATGGGGTCCTTTACAGAGCTTCCAGGAGATGGGGTGCTTTACGAAGCTTCCAGGAGATGGGGTCCTTTACTAAGCTTCTGGGGGATGGGATCCTTTGCGGAGCTTCCAGGAGATGGGGTGCTTTACGAAGCTTCTGGGAGATGGGGGTCCTTTTCGAAGCTTCCAGGGGATGGGGTCCTTTACGAAGAGAAATCGTAGTTGGAGTCCCTGTAACCAGGGGGCACCTGAAGGAACTGCCTATCGCTACCGTTGCTCCAGTGAAGCAATGTTTATCCCCAGCAGGATGCCTGGCTGGGTCTTTGAGCTCCTTCTTTTCTCTGACGGTCGTTGGGGGATGAAGACGTCTTAGGGTCACTGTTGATACCTCGGCAGTAGGACTACAGAGCAGCGGAGGTTGGGCTGATAGCACGAGTCGTTGGACTTCTAGGGGCGGGTGTTAAGGGACATCATTCTAAAACCTGTGCGTCAGGGGGTCTCAAACCACTGGAGAAACATAAGAGTACTAGAAGTAGCCTCGAATCCCTGCGTCCATGATCGTGACCCAACCATCTCTGTTATGTGATATGGAAGACTAATTCGCTAGATCGAGGGTTTATAGATGACTAGTCCGGTAGTTCGGGTAGCAGTAAGACTAGTCCGGTAATTCGGGTCTTATGTAACACTAGTTCGGTACTTTGGGGACTGAGTGGTAACTAGTCCGGTAGTTCGGGTCTCTCATGTAAGGATAGTCCAGTAGTGGTTCGGGGTCTTACTGCTGGCTAGTCCGGTAGACCGAGGTCTTGCCCGTAAACACACGTTATTGGGTACATCTCTAAGGACAGTTAACACAAATGGGACAGTTGAGGAACATGATAATGTTTAGTTTGGTCATGTCATTCGAAGACTACTACATGCATTAGTTTAACCCATTGAGCAGAGATCGGCATGACCTTTGGGTACGAAGATAAAACACTTGAGCACGGCGACGATACGACCCTTGGCCATAATGGTGGGACCTTTAATCTGACCCTTAAGGGCTGTATCAAAGACCAGGCCACCATATGCAAGGGTTATATACCGTCGTACTCAAGGGTCGTTCCATCGTGTTTATAGGGTCGTACCCTTGTGCTCGATGGGTAAACAACATATGGTCTACTCTTTACATCCCGAGGCCGACTACTAGCCACAAGGACCGACCTGAGGATGATTAGATAAATTTCTGAACACACACACACACACACACACACACACACACACACACACACACACGCGCGCATGCTCAGATTTAAAGGAACACAGTTTTCCCTCATAATGGATTGTTTTATTGTCTGTTAGTAAAGTCAGTGTCAATTATTCGACTCCTACAAGGTACAGTATTGTAACTACTATATATATATATATATATATATATATATATATATATATATATATATATATATATATATATATATATATATATATCACTGGTCCAGAAATATAATCCTGAACTGTCGTACAAGTTGAACAAGTCAGTATCTACTTATGTATGTACAGGAACAACAAGCATGCTTGCTACACACAAGGTTACAAGGATACATATTCTCAGATATCGTCTGGGACAATGATATGGTCATGCTCAGCTCATCATAAACACTACAAATTGACTTTCTGAAATGTTTGTATTATATATATGTGAGATAAATGAATAATAGTATTAATCAAACGTAGATTGTAGATCTGTGAGGGGAACTGTTGAGTGTAATGTTCAGCAACTGTGTCTTTGAGGAGATGATCCACCTTTGCTGTCTTGTCTGTGTAGAAGTCGTGACAGGAATGATGGTTTTGATCCCTTGAGCATCAAGTTGTGACGATTAAACGCGACTGCGCAACCTCTGGGGATGATGGCCTATCCTTTGTCCTGGACCTTGAGGGTCAGGTGAGAGGTCAAGCCATTATCACACCCGAGGGTCGTGCCGTCGTAGTTCAACAGTCGTCCTCAAGAGTTTAATGAGCGACAGAAAAGTTGAAGCTTCACTACATTGGATAGAGCTCCTCTCAGCCCAAGTGGAAGGTTAGGAGGGTAGCGAGGAGTCCCTTAGAGTTAAGACTGAAGAAGGAGGTGTTCATTGTGAAGCACCGTGAGGGAGGGGAAGGGAGGGCTCCTGCCAGTGTCTAGAGAGGTTGTAATGACAGGGAGAAGTTCGTCATTCCGAGGGAGGAGGGTGCCGGTTGACTATTGACACAACTAGAAGAATGAGAAGCAACACTGCAGGGAGGAAGTGTCTCCCTCAAGAAGAAAGACTTGCATTCTTGAAGGAGTGAAACAGGAGGCGGATGCATGTCTAGTTGTTGAAAGACGGGACATGAGATGACGCTTCGAAACTGAGGAAGAGGCTGGGAAATGTGTCACTATGAAGGAATGAGGATGGCACCTACCCTGTGTCCTGTTGGATGAACACCTGCTGGTCTACTCCATGACTCCCCACGTCCTGGCTGAAGGTCCTGAGGAGACAACATCCTGGGTCAGCTCTAAGTTAGTGAGTGTCATGGCTGACTAGAACTGGCCTCTTTCACGACTAGGGTTGGGCTGGACAGATATTACCTCCATGTTTTGCTCATTTCTCGTATAATGATGTCATGAAAGAATTCAATCTATCTGGATGCAAGAAGGAGAGGAGGCTGGTACGTATTTAGGGACAAGTTCGGCTACTGTTTAAGGACGAATGAAAACTACTGAAGGAGAAAGACCTTTAGTCGCATTGGAGGGAATAAAAACTCGTCATTAGTGGAGGACGAGGTAGCAGTCTAAAGAAACCTGTAGTTGCTATAGAACGATGAGGATCTACATCTCTAATGATGAGGGGAAATAATAGATCAAGGGAAGAAGAACAGGAAGGAGAGTACTTACGGCTGGTCGAACTCGTGGACGGTGAGTGAGGCTCCAGAGAAGTCGACGTTGCTGTCAAGACACATGACATTAGTTAGGCACAAGCTCCTGTTGGTGCTCTGCTGCCTGGATGGCAGCGTCACAGGACTTTGCTCGTTTGTGTGAGTCTTGTAGAAAGTTTATTCCAAAGATATGTATGAGCATAACGAGAATATGAAATACAACTTATATTTCAGAAGCAGCAAGACAGATACAATGCTTCCATATATCAGGAGCGGCATGACAATGGTCCCTTAACATAGCAATCAAATGTTAGTTAACAACAGGTGTTGCGTCTTTTGGGTGTTTTCGTCTGATCTAAAGGGCTGGTCATATTGGTGTTCTTAAAGGCCTGATTGCAAGAAAAAGGATAATATTTTCCGTCTGATACCTTTTTCTGTGGCTCTAACGTATGACTGTACTTCAAGCTGATGAAAGACTTAATGGGTCTTATGGGAAGAGTTGCTGTAAGTCACACTGTGTCTTGGCCATTGATTACGTCTCGTTGTGTTTATCAGCTTCGCTTAGGAGCAGCCCGATAGATCGTCGACAGCATCACCCTTTTCAGTGTGTCTGGGACAACCAAACTCGGCCTGTTAGTCAGAACCGTCATGTTTACATCTTATGGTTGCAAACAGTGTCTCAGTGGACATAGCAAGGGACAGGCTGACGTCATACTTACTTGAAAGGTGCATTGATGGGTTGTGGGTCTCCAGTGAAGGGGGGGAAGGAGGGGGAGGAGGAGGAGGAGAGGAAGGAGTCTGCCAGTGGTAGCGAGCCCATGTCAGGAGTCTTCACTTGCGGGGAGGCGGAGGCCAGGGGGATGCCTATAGCATCCTGGATTGCCGCCGACGAGAAGGTAGACTCTAACAGCTCTGGTTGTGAGACCACGGAGACGCCTCCGTCGCCGAAGTTCGCGCCCACAAACCTGGTGTCGCCCGAGCTTTGCGAGGCGTCGCTTCCAGTAAATATCCCAGACCCGCCACTATGGAAGGAGCCAAACGAAGATTGTTGAGAAAACTGCGAGGGATTGTTGTTCCCGATGCCTTCAAATCTCTGAGGTTCCTCGAATATCTGAGGCGACCCAATGAAACTTCCCGTTACCACAGACCCGCCGTCCTGGAAAGAGGTGGATGATGACCCCTGGGAGAATTGTTGTGACGCGTCGTTACCGCTGAACTGGAAATCTCCAAAGGTTTGGTCGGGAGTTTGTGACCCTACGAGGTTCCCTTCTAGCACAAAGCCACCAGATGGTGATCCTCGAGAAAACTGTTGTGGGGAGGCATTGCTGACGAACTGAGTGTCTCCAAATCTCTGGAACTGATCTACAGAGGGAACTTGTGAGGCATCCAGGTGCCCAGCCACAACAGAGCCACCACTGTGAAGGAAACCGGACGATGATTCTTGAGAGAACTGAGAGGGATTGTTACCTCCGAAGTTTTCAAATCTCTGTGGTTCTTCGAATGTCTGATGCGACCCAGCTAGATTTCCAAGCACCACCGACCCACCGTCCTGGAAGGAGCTTGACGTCTGGGAAAATTGTGATCCATCATTATTCCCGAACTGGAAGCTGTCAAAGGTTGGATCAGGAGTGCGTGACCCGACTAGATTTCCTTCTATCACAGAGCCACCCGTCTGGAAGACTCCAGACGAAGACCCATGAGAAAACTGCTGGAATCCATCAGGCTGTGTTCCAGACAAGGACCCTTGAGAAAACTGCTGGAATCCATCAGGCTGTGTTCCAGACAAGGACCCTTGAGAAAACTGCTGGAATCCCCCAGAATGTGCTCCAGACGAGGACCCCTGAGAAAACTGCTGGAATCCTCCAGATTGTGTTTGGTCGAAATTTGTGAACTGTGAGTGTCCGACACTTTGCACCTGTGGGTCAGACGCAAACACGACCTGGGCCTCACCTGGCGTTCCCTGGATGACGGAATCTAATATTACATCACCTTGGATCTGACCGGATGAATGCTGAACCACCTGTGGAAACTCATTGCCAAACGACTGTGACTGAGAGCTAAAGACAGTTTGGGGTTGTTGACTGATACCCTGCACTTGTTGAGCAGATAGAGAGATCACTTGGGAGCTGCCGGGTGTGGCCTGGGAGGATGAAACAAACTGTGGGACGCTGTCGAAGGATCCTTCCCCTCGTGTCTGGCTGGAAAACGAATGCTGTGTATTACTGAAGGATGCGCCACCGTCCCCTGAAAAACTGAATGAAGTTTGGTGTTGGGGTTCCAGTGAGATAATGGATCCTTGGTCCTGAGGCTGAGAGATGAACACTGTCTGGCCCTGGCTGACGCTGTGAACCTCAGGGTTTGACAATGACACTATCTGAGAGTCACCACCGTGTCCCTGAGAGGAACTCACGAAGACCGTGTCACCAGTTGGACGGACAGAGACGCCTCCAGAGAAGCTGGTGAACTGCGGCTGGGACACAATCACGGTCTGTGGCTGACCCACACTTTGTACCTGAGGATCGCTGGAGAAGACGACCTGGGGCTGACCTGGTTGTCCCAGAGAAGAAGTCTGGAACAAAGGAACCCCTAAGGAAACAGACGAACCTCCATCAACGAAATTGGAGTTCTGGCCGTCCTGTATGATTTGGGAAGACTGGGAAGAAATCAGGGGCAGAGGAACCCCGAAGGAGACCGAAGTACCTCCGTCAACGAAATTGTTCTGAGCGTTCGGCACGACGCGAGTGAGCTGAGCTTCGTGAATACTTAATCCCTGGGACTGTGAAGTGCTCCCGGAGAACTGTCCCGAATTCACAGATACACCGGACGGCTGTGAGACGGTAAAGGTGTCGCCCTGGGACACAGACACCACCTGCGGTTCACTTAGAGACACAAAGGAGCTGACATCGGCATTACCCTGGCTTGAGGCTACGAACTGAGGAGAACCCGTCTCTACCACCGTCAGCTCGCCGTCAGTGACCTGCGGGGAGAACGAAGGGGCCGCTACCACCTGCAGAGCGCTATTACCATCGACCTGTGAGCGGGTATTGACCAGGGAGGGGAATGAGGAGGAGTGGGTATCGGCGATCTGTGGGGCGTCTAGGAAGGCGTCACCAGTAGCGTCAGGCTGGGTCTTCGTCAGACGGCTGAGGGGCACATGCAACATACCCATTAGCATGCTGGTCGGGCTACAGCCGCTCCAACTGTCCCAACAAACAATATCTGCTACTCTCTGCAGGCCACAAGCAAGTCCACTCACGAGTATCGGAGTAACGTACTGCCACTGCAATGTCTTGACTTCAGCCTTGTGATCTGACTGAATGGTTCAATGCATTCCCTTTTCCAGAATGAAAAGTAGAGCTGCTTGCTACTGAGTCATCAGTCCTTATTGGGCCGCAGCTCGAACTTTTGGTCCAGCAAGAATTAGAGTCGCTGGATCATGTATAATGCCTGAGTTAAGTTAGAACTGTGACATAGAAACTGTATATAATCTTGTGTCTCCCTCAGGAGTACACCAGTGGACAGACTTGCTTGTGGCCTCAACATTCTCTCATCTGTCATGCACTGCAGCGTGCACCTTGGTCAGTTTACATGATCTGTCATGCACTGCAGCGTGCACCTTGGTCACTTTACATGAAGGTCAATGAATTCTACGGGAAAGTTAATCATTCATATCCTTATTGAACTTTACCTGATCGTTCAACAGGGTCACGTACAACTACTGTTCAATATTAATCATCTTACTCTACGGGTATGATAACATCCTACCAAGTCGTGCAGAGGAACATCAAAATATATCCTATTGGCTTGTCATCACAGCGTCCGATGGCGCTAGCCTAACACACAGCGATGTCACACTGGGTCCTACCCCAGCAGGTGCCATGACGTACCTTCTACATGCTCTTCCCCTTGTTCTCCTGCAGGGGTTACATGCTGCTCCCCTTTGGAAGAAGAGGAGGGTGTTCCATATTGTTGCTGTGTCTGGCGTGCACACCAGAGGACGGGTATGATGATATGGCCAATAGATGTCAGGGCTATGAAGGAAACCACGTTCCCCAAGTGTATCGCAAGCAGAAGTGTTGAGACGTACGTGTGTAGTGTAGCTGGTGTGTGTTGGACTCTCAGTACACGAGAGTTGTTTTGTGAGTTTGTAAACAGATGCTACTGGTCAGTCACAAGGGCCGTTTACAATGACAGAGATGCACTGGATGTATGAACGAAGGATTCATATGAGACATAACAAGCAATGCACAGAAGTCTTACCTTTGTTGTGCCTTCGTCACAAAATTCCCGTTTGAGAGGGACAGCACCTGAGGCTTGGAGATGGAGATTATCGTGGGCTGGGAGACTGAGCGAGTTTCGGGCTGGGAGACGCCGCGAAGGGCGCTCTCCAGCATTTTGCCCAGGTTCTCCTCCAGAAACAGTGGATCGCCGAGGCTGACGATTCCTACACCTCCGTCTATCTCCTGTACCTCAGGGACGACGTTCGTGACTACCTCCTGCACTGCTGGGGCCTCGGTATCCACAACTGGCTCCACTTCAGGTTCCTCCGCCGTCACGACTTCGGGCACGTCCTCCACGACAGTCACCACATCAGGCTCTACTTCAGTAACTGTGGTTACTTCAGGCTCGCTGACGTCAAGGACAGACCTCAGGGCAGTGACGCCTGAAGTATCCTCAGTGACATCTTCAGACAGAGCTTGAGTGACTTCCACAACCTCAGGTTCTGTGATGCTGAGTGCCTCTGCTTCCTCGGCG
Organism: Panulirus ornatus; assembly: GCF_036320965.1. Lineage (NCBI taxonomy): Eukaryota > Metazoa > Arthropoda > Malacostraca > Decapoda > Palinuridae > Panulirus > Panulirus ornatus. Next base: position 7,095,206 of record NC_092247.1, on the reverse strand, counting down.
ACGTCTGCAGACAGTAGCTCAGAGAGAGCCACAGCCTCAGGTTCTGTGAGGATGGGGGCCGCTGTCTCTTCGGGAACATCGTCAGAACTGTACAAGAGATAGTCTGTCACTAACCAGCATCCTGGACATTAATAGAAAACGAGCATTTACAATCGGGTTAGACATTTGTGAGGTCATTAGTCATGCAAAAGATGTTAGATATAGTCATGGTTATAACGAATAAGGTGTCATGCCATTAGTGCGGTAGGCACTGCGTCATGCAGAGTTAGTGGTCATGGCTGAGAGGACTTAAGGAATGCTTTACCAGACGCCGCCAACCTTCTACTGGGAGGTTCCCGGAGGGTAGGAGTCTGGGAGATGATGATGATGGATGTTGGAGGTGTAGAATGGGGACAGTAGCTCCCTGCGCCCTGGCTTGCTGAAGCTCCTGTATGGTAGGCATCAGCGGTTGCTTCTCTGACGTACCAGACTGATCATTATTATCAAACCTGGTGAATGGTAGAGTGCTCTGAGTACCAGTTACAACCGCTAGGGCTGAGGGAGGAGTTATCGAAGACCCAGGACTCGAGAGGTCTTCCGAAACTTGGTCTTCTCTCGTAGAGTGAGCCACGAAGCGTGAAAGAACAAAAAGGTGATCTGCGGCTGGGGTGGGTAACACGAACTCTCGCCCTGGACCGTCTGTGGCTGAGGCAGGAGTGACAGAGTTGTCTCCTCGAAGATTGATGGCTTCAATGGACGAGATGGCGTCTGGACGACTAAGAAAGCTTTTATCTTGTGTTGGAGAGGTGAAGCCAGTACCAGGAAACTGAAGGCTTTGACTGATGGGCAAGATGCCGTTCGTGAAAGTATTGCTTCCTGAGTCTGAGACGTTTATTGATGTCAGGGAATCACCTCCCGGTAGGATATCACTAGAAATCTGGTTTCCATTTATGAAGACACTGTGTGAGCTGTACTCTGGTTCTTGTAGCAGAACGCCAATTGAAGATCCAGGATCTTCCAGCAGAAATGGAATATTTTGGACGGTCATTGGCGTGGCCTTCCCAGTGTTGCTATGCAAATCGAAGTTGCTGTTGATTAAGTGATCGCTCTGGTCTGTTGCTCCCTCAGCAGCCTCCGCCACATTGATGGGCAGCGCGGGAGAGGCGCTAGGTTCAGTTGAAATGACCGCCGTGTTACTGATTGTCGGCGGATTCTCATAGCTGAAGAGCAGCTCTTTGCTCAGGACCTCGTCTGTGACGCTGAGGAACGGACTAGGATCGCCGACGTCACCAAAGTCTTCTGAGGTCAAGATATTATGATCGTGATCGTCTGTGATGATTACCTGACCATTACCAAGTGTGTCAGAAGTCTCTGTCGTCTGTCCGTTGGTAAATTGGTTGGATGTTGGATCCACACCACCGCCCTCTGTCTCCGTGATGATGAGGTCGTCACTTCGAACACCTTCGGTATCCTCGTCAGCGAAGGGGAAGGGTGAACCCTTCAAGGGAGTCTCGTTCAACGTTGTAGGAGTGAACGGCATCGTACTGCTGGAGCCGTCAGAGAAGAATCCGGAGGCGTTTATATCGTTCGACATTCCTGGCTTATCGAGGACACCACCTTCGTCGGAGAGGTCCTCACTGCCACCAGAGACGGTGGCGGTAATGTTGGGTACCAGGAGCAGGCTGGCGAGAGCCTTGTCCTCAGTAGAGACAGTCATCCCTGCAGTGATGTCCAGGTCTTCCTCTGGGCGAAGGACTGGATGGATTTGTGGACTGAAGGAGCCAAAGATGGGTATGTTGACGGACGCCGGGCTCTCGGGGGTAGAGGTAAGTAAGCGGCCAAAGACGCCTAAGTCTAGATTAGCTGACGGCGGGAGTCTGTAGGTTACCAAGCCAGTTAGTTAGTTGGGCAAGACATTACCTGAATAATCAGCCGAAGACATTCGTGGAGGGAAGATTGATTGAGTGATATTCTAATGGTAATCATTCTCGTTAATCAGTTTTCCAAGAAGGTCTTTGACTAATTTTAGTCTTGGTAAATATTTGGTGTTCCTCTGACTTGCGATTAGTGAACTGTGACGTGGTTAATGAGGTAATTACTAAGATAAATGGTGATATTAGTATCAGGCAGGTTAATGGTTATCATTAGTGCTTTGTTACAATTATGTTATTCATTACTCTGGTGCGTGTCACTGTTGCCAGCTGTGAAAATTAGGATCCCTGATCCGTCTGCAGGTGCGTACATACAGTTAATACCACACACACACACACACACACACGCGCAAACACACACACGGTATGACCCTCAGTCACGACGTGGCGACCTGTATGGAGTCAGATCAAAGGTCAGTATCATACGCAAGGGTCGCACAGTCGTGCTCAAAGGTCGTTCCGTCATTCTTAATGGTCGTACCGTCGTGCTCAAGAGGTTAGATGAACTACTGACCATCAAGGCGCAACGCCAACTTGGTGAGGAGGTGAGCGATCGTGTGTATGAGGGACACACTGGTCATACTGAGGCCGCCCTTATCGCACGGCTGCCAGCTGCGCATGACTCCCACCTCCTCCGTACACCAGTGCATGACGTCCCCTCCCCTTTCCCCTTATGGTAAAAGCTTGTGCATGACCCCCCTTCTTCTACATCAGGAGTTGTATGTCACTCCCTCTTCCCTACATCAAGAGATGAGCATGACTATCCCCTTCCTCCCTCCCTCCGCCCTGAATGGTTTGGTGCAACATGAGCGTCACTGAGGAGGTTCCCGTCTATAGAGCTAATTTGATGGATTGATAACCTCCTGAGCATGACGGCACGACGCCTCGACCACGACCCTTGAGCACCACGGTACGACCCTTAGGTATGACGACCCTGCCAGGCCATCATATACACACACAAGCGTCGTCCCGTCGTGTTGAGGGAATTCTTCGTGAAATTAGGAAGTATGGATGCCATCCATAGTGACAGCAGGTAAAGAGCTTATCAAAGCTAGCAAGGAATGGTGAAGCTGGGAATTCCTTCGCCTCAACTACTTTCGACAAGGTCTTCGTCAGGAGAATGATAAATCATCGCCCTCCTGAAGGAGACGTCGTGGAAAATGATAAGTTGAGAAGGAAGAAAAGACTCCCTAAATCTTTGGCTTTCAGTTCCCTTGCTACCTTTAACCAACCCACTTCGGGCGAAGGTCAGAGAAGACGGGGCTTGGGTTTATGCACTGACCTCTCTGTGGGGACGACCGGCGCCTCTGTCTCCTCCGGTGTGGTCGTCTGCAAGATAGTTGACAACACTTTAGATCATCCAGATCGACTAAGACTCTTTGAGATTATCATCTTTTAATCGTATGAAATTTCTGGTGTGTTATATATGGTTTACAACCTCCTTATCTTTCATTGCGACTGATGGTAACGTGACATTTAGTGAAGTATATGAACTCGAGGCTGACTGGGGAACTGATTACTGTTATCTCCTTATCCTCATATCAGCTTATCCTCTCGTTAGCCTCACCTGTTGCCTCACTCTTTGTCGCTAACGGAATTGTAGTACTTACGACCGGCTCTGCGAGGCGTACGTCGACAGCGAAGTCCTCCTCCTCTGCCTCCACAGCTGATGTAAAAATGAAGAAATTAAGACTCAGAAAAACTGAAGTGACACACACACACACACACACACACACACACACACACACACACACACACACACATGAATGAATTACGACTCACTAAGAACAGTTACTCGTATGGCGATACAGGAAATACCAAAAATAGAATATAAAAAAGAATTAGATATAATTCATCTGTGATCTTCTCAAAAGATCACAGTTATATTTTACTGACGTGATGGCGGGAAAAAAAAATGGGATTTTCTGGCTAGAAAACGTGAAGTAGGCAGACAGAAGTGAACATGAAGTGAATATATATAAATAGTGAACAGATTGATTCGAGATCTGGCAGAAAATGATGGGAAATAGACCTGCTCTCTCTCTCTCTCTCTCTCTCTCTCTCTCTCTCTCTCTCTCTCTCTCTCTCTCTCTCTCTCTCTCTCTCTCTCTCTCTCTCTCTCTCTGTCTCTCTATCTGTCTCTCTCTCTCTCTCTCTCTCTCTCTCTATCTATCTATCTCTCTCTCTCTCTCTCTCGGAAGCACCACTGACCTTCCTGTATGGCCGGGACTGTGGGCTCCACGTCTGCGGCGACGGTCTGGACGGAAGGTTCTTCCTCTTCCTCCTCCTGCACCACCAGCAGCAGCAGCGGCTCCTCCTCCGTCACTGGCGCCTCTGTGAGCTCCTCCATGACGCGGGGGTCGCGGTCTCCAGCTAACCTGCCAGGGGCGCGGATGGGGGAGGTTAGTTACTCGTCACGGTTTTGTGATGAGGCGGGGGAGTGGGGCGGGGAGAAGAAGAAGAGAGGGAGGGAGAGATTATTTGCTTTGCCTTGTGTAGGGGAGGGGGATATGACATGGGGATTGGTATTTCCCCATTTATTTCTAAGGAGAAATGGAAGGGATAATGTATCAGGATGGTGGGACATGGTTTGGGGCTGAGTAGAACTCTCGTGGGGGTAAGGTTCAGTAGTGTCGAGTAATGTGAAAGTCTTTTTCATTATCATTATTACTTCAATATTTCTCTCCCTTTCTAGCAGGAAAGTGAACCCTCACCTAAATTCTATCGGTATCAGGCATGTTGCTCTATATCCTTAATATGTGTCCCTTTTCGTGTAATCCATAATGACAAATGGTTAAAAGCCAACAACGAAAACTGATAGCAAGAGCTGGATAATCATTCGTAAATAGTTTCGACGACGACTTCTTCAGGATAAGTACTGTAATTCTCCTGAAGAAGACGTCGTCGAAACTGATTAGTACCTCTCCCTTCAACGTTTTGAGTGATAGTCCCAGAGGGAAGTACTTACCTGAGTTGCTCAGAGAGTGAAGGAAGAATGAAGCAGAAATACACAGATGGACAGGGAAGACTTTATTATCTTGTGACTACACGTCGATCTGTCGCAGTAGACACTTACGAGAGGCTCTCGACGATGAAGAGGGGTTCCTCTGTCAATACTAGCTCCTCGAGCTCAGCTTCTTCGGTGGGGACCTCTTCGGTCGGAGCCTCTTCGGTCAATACCTCTTCGACCTCAGCCACTTCGGTGGGAACCACTTCGATGACCTCATCAGTCGAGGTGAGGGCCGCAGGAAGCCTCACATCGATGGCAGGACTGCAATAAATTACAATGTTACCAACGAAAAGAGAAGTTAAGACTAAGTCAGGAGCTTCGTTTTAAGAAGATGAAATAAGACGAAGGGTATGAGATGGTTTTGTGTGTCACATCAACATAGCTAGGCTGGGCCGGCACAGAAATATTAACTAATTGATTGATCAGTAAGTACCAAACGAAAATAACTGATCTGACAAAAGATTTAACACAAAATTACCTAGTACCACAGCACCTTTACCCATCCAGGAACAAATTCTTTGTGTCTGTTGTAACATCTACAATTCTCCTTCAGTTCTGATCAGTTGTGTTGTTCGTAACAACCTGGAAACCTTCTGCAACTATCGTAATGGTAAATCTACGGAGGCATTACACTGAAGAGTCCTCATAGCAGGTTATAACGTCACAGGCACCAGCGTTGAAAGCCATGAAATGGTTTGAGGGGACTCGGGATAGGGCGTCAAGAAGCAGCCAATGGGAGCGTTTAACTAAGACTAAACTTCATCTATAGGGAAGTACAGGTGACACATACGGATATACTTACGCGGGAGGGAAGGTGGAGACAGGAGCAGGGGGGCTGACGACGACAGGGGCCTCGGTGGCGACAGGAACTGCTTCAGTAGGTGGTGCTACTGGTGGCGCTGGTTCCACGGGTACCACTGGTTCTTCGGGCACCACTGGTTCTTCGGGTACCACTGGTTCTTCGGGTACCACTGGTTCCTCGGGTACCACTGGTTCCTCGGGTACCACTGGTGCCACGGGTTCCTCTGGTACCTCTTCTACCGGTTCCTTTGATTCTACTAGTGTTACTGCTGGTTCCTCGGACTCCTTCAGAGCTGCTGCGCCCATGGGCACCCAAGGGGCCTCGTCGCACACCGTGCAGTCAGGTTCCGTGGGCAGGGGACGGTTGTAGAGTGGGGATGGCGGCGGGGCAAAGCTCCCTTTGAGAGCAGGACCTGATGGGGCAGGTTCTACGGGCGCTGGGGGAGGTCCGTAGCTACCTTTAGGAGCTGGGGGAGGACCGTAGTTGCCCTTTGGGGGAGGAGGAGGAGGATGTGGTGGTGGGGCTCCATAGCCGCCCTTGGGATTAGGGATGATATCGGTGGCTTTAGGGGCGCCGTAACCTGAAGGATGGGCCTTAGGAACCCCATAAGTGGGTGATGGAGGAGGACCATAAGTGCCCTTAGGAGGAGGCCTATGCACAGCCTTGGGTGGGGGGCCATAACCCTTAGAGGGACGGGGATGAGGCCTGAAGATACCTTTGCCCTTGCCTTTGGCCTTGGGTGGTGGTCCATACACAGCCTTAGGTGGAGATACAGGGGGTGGACCATAGACGGGGACTGGTGGGGGTCCGTAACCTTTCGAGGGAACAGCTCGTCCTCCTTTGCCCTTAAAGCTGAAGAAATCCTTGAAGCCTCGGAATAAATCGAAGCTGAAGAGCCCTTTACCCTTACCCTTAGCCTTAGGGACTACTATATGGGGACGTGGTGGTGGGCGATGGATGGCAGCGGGGTAGGACCTCTCCTGGGCGTAGTATGTGACGGACTGGGATTGTGGCAGAGCACTCACGACCGTCACCACCACAACGGAGATGAGCGCCACCTGCGGACGCAAGGACGAACGTTAGGTATGACGCAGAGAGAGAGAGAGAGAGAGAGAGAGAGAGAGAGAGAGAGAGAGAGAGAGAGAGAGAGAGAGAGAGAGAGAGAATTGATAAAAATATGTTGAACAGATGGTCAGGTTGTAGAGTGAAGCAAGACTGACTATTTCTCAGATCCTGTTACCAAGACTTGTTGGCTAACCTTCAATAATATTATCCTTAATATGGATGTGGGTGACTGGTGTACTGATGGGTGACTGGTGTACTGATGGGTGGCTGGTGTACTGATGGGTGACTGATAGTACATAAGTAGGACAAATAATGAAGGATCAGATGGTCCATGAGTAGGCCATCGGCTGGAGAACAGTAATAGTATTATAAGTCTACTAATCCTACAGTATTTAAGCAACAAACATCTTTATGATTATCTTCTCTCTCACCGTTTCATCACTTCCGGCTCCGCCTTTCCCCACCACAATCACAATTAAGATAATGGAAGGAGCATCTCGGAGGGAGGCGAGTGACCAGGGAAGGCAAGAACAGACGAGATTCCCCACGCTGGTACATACATGCACAAAGTCTGAGGTCTGCTTGGAAGACTACAGCGTTGGATGACACCAGTTGGTAACGACAAATGAGAACAAGAGACTTCCGGTTGTTTCATCACATGACTACTGTATTGTCTTTGAGGGAGGTTCCCAGCCACACATTCTCCCGCCGGGTCATTACAGACTGCAGTCAGAAACGAATGCGCCAAGGTTTGGGTGTGTATCCATGGTGGGGTCCACTGGCGCCGCGGAGGGAGTGGCTGGCTACAGAAGAGTGAGGATAGTAAGCAATACCTCGCAAGACTACACGAGAGGAATACAAACATGCCCTCCACATTGTGGCTGAAGTCCTGACGAGCGAACGCCCTTATTACGTGTGAAAAAGTCGTGAGAAGTGGTCGATTATCAGTATAGAATTGGGTGATTATTGTCCTCGTGTATAGAATGTTGAGCACGTAATAGCTTCGTATCATCAACCACGTGAGTTGGTTTTGGTGACGATGATGGGAAAGCCAGGAGACCTCGTAGGCTGCCCATACCACCTTAGCCAACAATGATGATGAGGCAGCCAAAGGACCCCAGTGGAATTTAATGAGGTATCATTACTGAATTATCCATAATGATGATGGGGAACAGACTACCCCCTCGAAGGGGAACCCATCTGGCACCTCTCCATCCGTCCCCACAGTGAAGATGGTGATGATAGTAAGGTCCCAGCCTGGGGGACGACTACGAGAGACCTCATCATCGCTGCCAGCCCTTTTCGATCAGCGCCACTCCTCCTCACCTCAACCCTTAAAGAGGACGACGGAACGACCCTTGGGCACGACGGTGTGACCCTTGGGTATGATAACCAGGCCTTTTAACTTGATCCTCAAGGGTCAGGTCAAAGGCTATACAGACTAACATACCCAAGGGTCGTACCGTCGTGCTCAAGGATCCTGCGCCGGTCGTACTCAAGGGTTACTGCTCTCTCTTTTGTTCGGCGCTGATCATACGGCGTCCGAGGGTCGTGTACGAAGCGATTACACGACACTGACACATGTGCGTTGACGACCGACCACGGACGCAGCTATAGGATCAAAACACACACACACACACACACACACACACACACACACACACACACACACACATGCGGAGAGAAGGCTCCTCAGTAGGGTGTGTTAGCATCCATGACGAAAACAAGCCATGTCCTTGCCTAATATGTACGAGGTGAAAAGGTAGAAATGAATTTCCCAATTTACTGTGGAGACAGCGACCCGCGCTGGGGAAAGTGAAGGCGGGCTTTGGTCTCGACACTACGTCATACATCGTCGTTTTCCCGCCCGAGGACGTGGTTAACCGAGACCCGACCGACGACGGCGCGACGTGCCTCCTCCTGCCGCTTACCGCCCGCGCCCGACGCCCGCCTGCCGGCACCCGCTATTGGTCGCCAGCTTCGCCGTATTCCTGAGGTCGCTAGAAAGTTTATGCGCCTAGAACGCGGATTGCTGGCTATGTTATCCGCGGGTAAACGTCGTGTATTCCTTCTATCAATGAGATTGTTCTGTAGTAGAGTAGACGTAGTAGTAGTTGTAGTGACATGAATAGAAAAATCAATATTTTTAGTGATATTGATAACAGGAATTGTGGTAGTAATAGTAGTAGTAGTAGTAGTAGTAGTAGTACAAGTTAGTCTCTGTATAAGATTAGGTCTATAGATACCAAGGAAGCTGAGATTTATTCCTCCATTAGTGTATTTCTCATCAGACCTTTTTCACTCGACAAGGCTTCGCCCGGGGCGGCGCGGTGTACTGTTACCTGCCTCAGGTCTGCTGTTGTGTATACAAAACTATTAGTTCCTGGTGAGGTGTCGCGTGCGCCGTGAGGGGTGAAGATCCTCCAGTCCAGCCTTGGGCTGTGAGCACCTCTGGCTGACGGCAGCAAGAACTCCTGCTGCAGTAGTCTGTATCCCCATGAAACAGTATAGGGCGCGACCTTCCATTTTCTACCCCCAGACGGATATGTGATGACGCATGTCTGTATTATGGGTATTACAGCACGGGGTCTCGTTAACATTACATCCCTAAAGAGAGATGTAATGGAAAGATAATGACGTGAATTATCGATGATAATGAATTCAGAATGATGTCAGTCATTTATTTTTTTTATGGGGGAGAAGGAAGGGGGTAAGAGATGTGATCGCTGGGGCGAAGATCCTATACTTAAATTTAGGAAGTTTAGTGTTTGGGGTTATGGTCGGTACGCCAGGTAGGTTTTGTGTGCGTCGTCTTCCATATTTATCCTTTCTTTTACTCTCGTCCTCCTATCTTCATTTCCCTCCCTCCTCCCCATCTCTTTCTCTCCCTCTTTCTGTTATTCTAATTTGCCTTCTTTTCCTCGTCCTCCTCTTCTTCCACTAACCCATCTCTATCCCATTTTCCTCCTCCTTCTCCTCTTCCTCTTCTCTATTACCTCTTCTTCTCACTCAATCTCTCTGCACATCTTTCTCTCCTTTATTTTCCCGCTAAAAACAGACATAATGACGGAGATTTTCAGTGAGGTTCACTTATACGTAATGGCTCAACAAGGAGCCACCAACCTGGTGATAGTCATCATTACACATAATCAAGGGCGGAGATCATCATCATCATCATGGACGTGGCTTATATAATGTGGGGGATGGATGGGTCAGCTCTCGCCTGGCGGAGGAGGGGGAGAGAGAGAGAGAGAGAGAGAGAGAGAGAGAGAGAGAGAGAGAGAGAGAGAGAGAGAGAGAGAGAGAGAGAGAGAGAAGGTGAGATCTTTACAGAATTCAACTATTCTACTAGCCATCTTCCTGGACGGTACATAAGAGTCAGAATGCGACAGCACCCGCAACAATGGCACCACAACCAGCTTTCAATGTGATCATCATCTTATACTAGGATAGCGAAAGACATAAGATCAGCCAGGTTGCTTATCGTATGTCGCCTTCGATCGCACGCCCTCTATTCATTGCCACGAGCCTCACCTTGAAGCACAGAGAGAGCACACAACAGGTAATGATGGGGGTGGAATAATACGTGGGACTATTGTATGCATACAGGGTTGTAGTGTGTTGTTGTCTGCCAGTGTGGGTTAGTGGTGGTGCTGGTATGGGAGCATGACGTGTGCTGGTCAGGTTGGGGGTCGAACCTGTGACTTGTGCCTTGTCATGAATGTTGCTCTAGTATTTGCTTGTGGAGGACGTGTCTTCTGATATTTTGTATACACTGTTTCATATATATATATATATATATATATATATATATATATATATATATATATATATATATATATATATATATATATATATATAAAGATGGAGAGAGAAAGTAAGGCCACTGACCCTCTGCATTGGGGATGGCATTATCTCCCGGCAATACGGTACGACCCTTGGGTACAGATTGTGGCCCACGACATGACCCTTGTGAGTTGGGTCTAAGGTCAGGCTTTTATACCCAGGCTTCGCACCGTTGTGCTTGAGGGTCGTACCGTCTTTTATGTAGAAGAAAAAAAAAGGTCACGTTACTGAGACCTGATCTTAACGACGTAGTCACATGCAAAGTCTTGTAAATGTCATTTTCCCTTTTGCGTTTGGTCAGTGCAAGAATCGTGACGTAAAGATGAAGATATGGAATCATATACGCAACTCATTATTTTCAGATGAGAGTCGTTAAGGTCCAACACTCTATCCAACGATTCTAGGTATAGGAAACACTAGCTGCTGTCCAGATGCCTTTCCAGATATGCGACAGCTTTCAAAGACGCGATATTCGCCTCCAAAATTCTAGTTTTGAGTAGACTTACAGCCATACAAGACAGGAATGACTTCGAACTGCTGTTCTCTCTTTGATTCAACTCCACCCAACCCCCATAGCCGCACCCAGATGCGATGACACACGTGTCCTTCCTCCGTCCAACGTCTCAGTCCATTCCAGATGGTCCAGTTGTAGTTCTGCCACATGCAACGCCTCAGCCACTTGGGGATGTTGTTAAAACTCTGAAGCACTTCCAGCTACTGTTCCAGATATGTTCCAGCACTTCCAGCTACTGCTCCAGATATGTTCCAGCTCCTTCAGCTACTGCTCCAGATATGTTCCAGCACATCCAGATACTACTACAGATATGTTCCAGCACTTCCAGGTGCTGCTCCAGATATGTTCCAGCACTTCCAGGTACTGCTCCAGATATGTTCCAGCACTTCCAGGTGCTGCTCCAGATATGTTCCAGCTCCTTCAGCTACTGCTCCAGATATGTTCCAGCACTTCCAGCTACCGTTCCAGATATGTTCCAGTCCCGCATGACTTCCCAACCTCGCAGGTGCTACTACAGGTACATGATTTAAGCCTGGCACAACATCCGTGTCGTGTTCTAGATGTGGTGCAGCCCCTTATGAACCCGCCCCTGCCACTCTCAGGCGGTGCACGACTTCCCCTTCATTACCATACCCGATGCTGAGAGTGGGCTGCCGTTCCTGATGTTAACGGCAACCATAGCCCCCAGCGAGGAACTCTCTCCTTCTGCCCGCCTGTCACTTTCACAGACAGAGGCCCCAGCCTCCGAAATTCCTCCAGTGTGTGGCCCGAACTGGTGCCACTGGAAAGTCATTTGCCACTGGGACAAGGTCACACGGTTGGTCTCATATATTTGACAGAGGTTCAGAGACAGGAATTCGAACGCTTTGTCATGATGAGTTAGCGCCCACTGGTCTTAGCCGACGGATCATATGTACCCTGATGGCGATATATCCAAATGCCAACCAGTTCTTGGAAGGTTGTGAAGCTCGAATCAATTACAAGGAACATTTTCTCTCTCTATTGATGACTTAGGAACTTCATGTTGACTGACTGTACATCAAAGGCTCTGCTGGTTATAAGAAACCAGTAGTTGTAATGTTCTACAAGGAGAGGACCACAGCTGTACCCGTACCATGGAAGGTCTTCCACTACTGTGAGGACGCAAGACATCAGTCACACTGTCACGTCCTCAGGAACAATCACTTTGTACCATATAATTCCTGATGTGGCTTGCTCTGCAGTGTGGGGTAGAAGACAAGGTATCATATCGTCAACATGTCGAAGACTCTTATGTCGAAATTCGTCCCAGAATTTACCTTTTACTCTGAATTTACACTTAAGAGAAATGACTGATTTGTAAATACGAGACATGAAGGATAAAATCCCGAACTAAATTCCAAGAGAAAAGTGAAAATGATGGGAGAAAATCACAAGTGAAAGGAGGAGAGGGATGGCAGGCTATGGTGGTGTTGCTGGGCGGCGGAAGGCGAATTTCGCCTGAAGAACCAGGACACGAAGACGTGCTGAGCATTGGTTACTGGCGGGAGAAAGTTGCTGTTACGTTACATCTCGACTCTCCCTCTCCAGTACTAACGAAGGAGTGACGTGTGTGTGTGTGTGTGTGTGTGTGTGTGTGTGTGTGTGTGTGTGTGTGTAGTGGGGGTATTGGGAGGAATAGCGGGATGGTTGTGGGGTGAGAGGGTCATTGTTCAATGGGGCAGAGGGGGTCGGACAAGGGCGAATGTGAGCAGAGACCTAATGAAGGAGTGGAAGAAATATGGGCGGGAGAGACACAGACCTGAGGTGGTGCTGGGGTGAGAGACATTGCCTACTGGCTAACACTAAAGGCTTCTCTGACCTTCTGACGTCAGATCACAGTCGGAGATAAAGATAGACGTAAAGATATGAATGAATTCTTGTCCTCAATGAATGGAAATAGTAGAACAACGATCTGTCTTATATCCATGTGGAAAGATATCTTTTTTTTCCCCATCTTCGCTGGAAGATACACCAAAGGTTTGTATCAGTGTAAAACCCTTCTGTTGCCAACCTCTCGTGTTACATTTTGGTGACATAAGCGACCACAACACCATGACAGCCACCAGAAGCGTCGACTCACTCCCACGTTCCAGTCGCCCTCCAGGTGTGCTGCCGCTGGATCCTCTGGTCACTGCTGGAAGGCCAAGGATGCCTGCCAGGCCAGGTCTGGCGTCATGACATTGACGAGGTGGAGGATTTACCTCGTAATGCTGAGGTGTGTGTGTGTGTGTGTGTGTGTGTGTGTGTGTGTGTGTGTGTGTGTGTTTTGGAGTAGTCTTTTAGACACACACACACACACACACACGCACACACACACACCTAAACAGCTCCAACTCTAGATATGGAAGCGAAGATTTGATTCTTAACCTCCTAGAGGCCGACATTACGACCCTTGGGCACAATGACATGGCTCTTGAACTGAACCAGGGCATCATATCCAAGGGTCGCCCCATCGCACTCAAGGGCCTCTACCATCGTACTCAAGAGCCTCTACCATCGTACTCAAGGGCCTCTATCATCGTACTCAAGAGCCTCCACCATCGTACTCAAGGGCCTCTACCATCGAACTCAAGAGCCTCTACCATCGTACTCAAGGGCCTCTACCATCGTACTCAAGGGCCTCTACCATCGTACTCAAGGGCCTCTACCATCGTACTCAAGGGCCTCTACCACCGTACTCAAGGGCCTCTACCATCGTACTCAAGGGCCTCTACCATCGTACTCAAGGGCCTCTACCATCGTACTCAAAGGGTCAAGTAGCAAAATTCCACGACAATCACAAAATTTTACTTTCCTTCGGCGGACTCTGTCAGCGAGGCTGGCGACCGGTTATCGAAAACTTGTGCCGAAAATGTGCGTAAAAAGCAGCGAGGTTGGTGGCGGAGGTGAGTGAGTGAGTGGCCGGTGCTAGCTACACTACCGTCGGTTTCCTAGCCAAGGTCAAGAGCATGGAAGAACCGGGAGCCTCTTGGGTTTATCATTTCTTCCATCCTCGCTAAGTACCTGCAGTGAGGAAGGGGGACTTTCTGGCCTCATTAGACGCAGTGTTTAACGACATCGTCTTGTGAGAAACTTTCATAAAAGACATTTTTTACGATTTTTTCGCCAGTGGGTTAAGATTCCCGTGTTTATTTCTAGTTGAAGTGAGATTTTTTTTTTTTTTTAATGCCTTCACCACCACATGTGCAAGAGAGGTGCGGGAGTGTCTGTGGCTGGTTCGGGTTTGGGGAGAGAGAGAGGAGGAAGGAATTGATGGAAGGATGGAGGAAGATAGAGGGAAGGGAGTGGGACACATAGATGTACTACCAGTGAGAAACAGGAAGAAGAAAACCGTACATAAATAGAGACAAGCAAGATAACACACACACACACACACACACACACACACACACACACACACACACACACACGCACACACACACGAAAAAAATAGCTCTTAATTCTTAATGGTACGGATTGTGGAGGACCCCAAAGCTTCATCCCAGGAACACGGCAACTGAAACAGTCCACTGAGGAACGTCTCGTGTCCTGGATGAGGCTACAGAACCTCCCGGGTCGTGGTTGTGGCCTCGAATGTCCTCAGAAACAACGATGGCTGAATAACGGGTGGTCATGAAGGAGGAGGAGGAGGAGGAAGAGGAGGAGGAGGAAGAGGAGGAGGAGGAACAAGAGGAACGTTTCGTTCCATCTGTGCCGTGAGGAAAATGGTATCTTGTATTGGTATAATCGCTTGTATTAGTTAGGCCAGGTCTGTTTAAAGCCATCCCGCTGTAGTTCTGTTTAGAAAGCTAGCGCTATGATTGGTTTTGAAAGTCAAGACTCACACTGGGATGAATGAAAAGCTCGTTCGTCGCGGTAAAGATGGTTCCTGACCACCAGAACTTTCGGAGTTCGTCAGGCGTATCGAAGGTGTTCCCTGCGGTGGGCGTCAGCTGTGCCGGCGTGTTATGGGGAGCACTCAGGGAGAGACGTGCTCACGGTGGGCGTGTGCGGGGAAGGAGAGTGGGTAATGACTGCATAGATGAGGCGTGGAAGTAGGTGTGTGTGTGTGTGTGATTTGAGTGATCAGGACAAGGATGTGGACGTCTGGTGAATGATCAGGGAGAGTGTGTGTTGGGTTCTAGTCATGCCAGTAGGTAGAGCACGAGTATGCCAGTACGTGTCACGAGTGATGACAGGGGTATATGAGTGCCTGGTGACGCACTCCAATAGTCTCACGGGTACAGGGATCCACGAGATAAACAATATCCGTCGTCGATAATCTCAGGGGTGTAAGGCTCCCATCACTCTTTAATGGGATCTTACTCCTATAATCCATCCCTCATGTGTCGATAGACAGATACAAGGCTGACATGAGCGTGTCGAGACCATGGGAGATTAGTACCTTATGTCGCATTGAATGTCCGAGATCTGTTTCCGTCAGTGTCCGCAAAATGGCGAAAGCTGCGTGATTCTCATGACGTCAGAGTAATGAAAATCACACGTAAATCAACAAACACTTGGCACACTTCTCATGTAATTGTCCAGTGGTCTGAATAACCATCTCTCAGCGTTCGTGGTCGCATGAGAGAATCCACAAACGGATATAGATCCCAGGGATGTATCACTGAGACAGTAAGAGCCAAACCTTACCTTCAAAAGCTTTTTGTGTTGACTATTACTGGAGATATATTTTTGTTTACTTGTGTCTACTGATGGTTGTGTACAAGGTCGTATGTGTAGTGGCGGTCTTTAAAGGACGCTGAGAAAGATGAGTTTATGTCGACAAACAAGATCATATTTTAGGTTAAACTCAGAATCCCATCGAAATACACGACTGTCTCACTTGATGAACATTTATCACACAGTAAGACAACGAACCGACCTAAGAGAGTCCCTGGCATGGAAGATGAGGGAGGGAAATATGAGGTGATGTGTGAGGGCTGGTGGTGTGAGACGGAGCCGTTAAACCTCTCTTTTCTTGACTGTATGTGTCGTCCCTCCAACATATGTTACCCCATTGTGTCTTCAAGTGCCATGCCCCCAGGCTGGTACTTTCCTCCGCTGCCTCGTAAGATAGAGGTGGTTTAGTGTAACCCCTTTATATACTCCAGCCTTCCCCCTCTCCATGCTGTGTCGTAGGCGACACACTTCAGGCACTAGACAAACTTTGGGTATACAGAGTCAGCCAAACATAAGTGATTATGACTCAGCATTACATAGTATAGTACCCGTATGTACCTACAGTACAGTGATATATATAGGTCAAGTCGCGGAGGTGTGGCTGAGGACCCCATGTAGTCAGTATGTATTATAGTACCTATATATATATATATATGTACACAGTGCAGAAATACATATAGGTCAAGTTACAGAAGTGGGCTAAAGGCTTCATGTATCCAGTACTTATCACCACTGACAAATGGATGAATTTTTTCCCCACCTAGAGACACTGAGCGAGTGAGAGATACTAGTGGTAGACCTGGCTGAGGCAATGGGTGAAATATAAGTCTCGATACATCTGTTGCTGGAAACAGAAGAGAAACAGAACCAACCATGTATCCCCTGCGTGTCGCAGAGGGCGACTAAGAGCGACTGTATATCTAAATATCCTGCCTTCCTTTATCATCACTTTTTAAAGCAGGAAAATGAAGGAGAAACCAAGAGAGGATTTATTTTTTTTTCTATTCTTTAAGGCTAATTATCTGTTCCTGACACTCGTTCCCCAAGACTGGACGAGGTGTAACAAGTAAATAAAAGAAAAGAAAATAATCGTTTAACTCGTTCGTAATAGACTGCAGGTGGCCATTCGTCCCCTGTAATCACAGACAATCACTGTACTCGAGAAAATATTCGAAAGATACGGAGCTGCCGGGCGTCCAATGGGTGTGGTTAAGGTGGAGCCTGATGTGTGTCTAGGAGCGCGCCCGTGAGGCACGCCCTCCACACCAGGTCCTGTGGGGGAAGTGGGGAGGCAAGAGGAGGAGGAGGAGGAGGAGGAACACAGGAAGCAAGAACTGGAGAAGGTAAACTCCAGGAGGAAAGTGTCATGTGTGGGATTATATAAGAATGTAATCATCTTCACAAGCTGAGTGACGAGAAACCTGCTCAGATTTTATAGTGCTTTTACTCTCTCTCTCTCTCTCTCTCTCTCTCTCTCTCTCTCTCTCTCTCTCTCTCTCTCTCTCTCTCTCTCTCTCTCTCTCTCACACACACACACACACACACACACACACACACCAACCATTCTCATCTTGTCAATCTCCACTTTCTTGGCTTATTCAAAGCCATAAAGGACCAAATAAACATTCTCCCACACGTGTCAAGAGTGAATCTTCAAATATCAGGAAAAACATGGGATTTTTCCTCGTATCATTGCTAGTTTTTCTCCAGTGGCGGAAAACCAGTTTTCAAAACCTGTTCTGAGCTGGATGTTTGCCTTGTGATCTTACGCAACGATGTTGTGTCTTTTTCAAGCAAGAACAGATTGGCCCTTGACGTCTTCATCCCCAGGCGCTCCTCCGGAATAGGTCGCCATCTCCTACATAATGTATGCTTGCCTGGGGCGCCCCGTCTGGCCACAAGGCCGTGGCTGCAAGCAGACGAGTCAGGAACACACGAAGCCAGCTGCTTGTGAGACATCATCCTATAACTCACATTCTGATGCCAGGACCATAGGTAGCCAGGAGCCTTTAAGCGCCGCGATCCTCAAGCGACAGAATCCATCGCGATCTATTGTGCCAGGATCCCACAAAGGACAGGATCTATTGTGCCAGGATCCAACAAATGACAGGATCTATTGTGCCAGGATCCCACAAATGACAGGATCTATTGTGCCAGGATCCCACAAATGACAGCATCTATTGTGCCAGGATCCCACAAATGACAGGATCTATTGTGCCAGGATCCAACAAATGACAGGATCTATTGTGCCAGGATCCCACAAATGACAGGATCTATTGTGCCAGGATCCCACAAATGACAGGATCTATTGTGCCAGGATCCAACAAATGACAGGATCTATTGTGCCAGGATCCCACAAATGACAGGATCTATTGTGCCAGGATCCCACAAATGACAGGATCTATTGTGCCAGGATCTAACAAATGACAGGATCTATTGTGCCAGGATCCAACAAATGACAGGATCTATTGTGCCAGGATCCAACAAATGACAGGATCTATCGTGCCAGGATCTATCGTGCCAGGATCCAACACATGACAGGATTTGTTGTGCCAGGATCCCACAAATGACAGGATCTACTGTGCCAGGATCCAACAAATGACAGGATCTATTGTGCCAGGATCCCACAAATGACAGGATCTACTGTGCCAGGATCCTGTTCTGGCACGGGCCCACAACAGTGTTGAGAGTCTTTGGTAACAGATGCCCACAGTGTCAGGAAGCTAGTCTGTGGTGTCGAGTGATTAATTCTTTAAGGAGGACGACTGTAGTCATCGTTCTCAAGGGTTAGGTTAGATCACAGTATACTCGAAGGCTTCAGTCATGGTATTCAAGGAGTTTGATGCCCTTAAGACCAGTGCTCTATAGAGGCAATGGTGTTGGCAGCCCCTTGACATTTTCCCCATCACGTTGGTGCCTGAGGGAAGGGTCACGTCTGGGAAATACAATTACCTCTTTGTAACGAGGTAAAGACACTCAGAGAGAGTACACAGAGGGTCTTTAGTAAAGAAAACGGTTTAGAAGACATCTGTTGCTGTTCGAAGATGGTGCTTTTTCATATACGTTTTTCACTAATTGCAGAGTCAGAAATCCATTCTCAACAGAGAGGAACTGAGGAAGATGTGGAAGGATGGAGTAAAAAAGAAGATCTAAGAGTTCGAGTCTTGAACGTGCAGGAGGGTGTGAGAGAATTGGAGCAATGTGGTATACGGGGAGAGACGTGCTGTCAAAGAAATAATGCAGGGCATTTAAAGCAGTCAACGGAAACCATGGAAAGGTGTGTGGGACCTGGTTGTGGACAGGGGACACTGGCTTTGATGCATTATACATGACAGCTAGAGAATGGATGTGAGCGAATGGGGCCGTATCTCACCTGTTCCTGGCACTACTTTGCTATTGCGAGAAACGACGAACGAGTATATCAAAAAATATAGGAATATATATATATATATATATATATATATATATATATATATATATATATATATATATATATATATATATATATATATCATCTATTATAGATCAACCCAAGCGTAAGGATATATAAATGGGTTGGCTATGAGCTAACTTCTCTGTCCGAGACTCGAACATGATTCCCTGGGATTCGGAGGCCTACAACGCTAACCACTGCACCACGGCATCCCCGAGAAAATAAAAGAAAAAATATGAAAAAAGTAAAGGCTTGGCAGCGGTGGGATTCGAACCCACGCCTCCGAAGAGACTGGTGCCTTAAACCAGCGCCTTAGACCGCTCGGCCACGCTACCATTGGGCATTTGAATAAATGTGTGTGTAACTTATTCGTGTGTGTGTGTGTGTGTGTGTGTGTGTGTGTGTGTGTGTGTTAAAGAGAAAAGTGTGAGTGCCTTTTTAGGCACATGAGCAACGGGCAAATACCAGTATCACTCAACAAATATAATTTGTCAGTTGTCGCCATCACGCTGATCGACCCGCCAGACCTATTATACTAAGACGAGTCACTCCCGACGCTGGGGAGTCGACGTCCTCACCCAACACGGTCACATGCGAGAGGCGAGAGTTGCCAGTCTTATTACCAAGACCCGAAACAATAACAGTAAGACAAAGTTACGTGTGGTTTACCTTTTAACTTGCACGTTAGAGGGTATGGCTCACCCATCTCGCCCGCTACACTGGCTAGTGTTGTACAGGAGGTATAAGCCTTACTTAATCGTCTAGTTGTGCATGAAGACACAGTTGTACGGTTCTCAGCTGAAGTGATTGCGTATGTGTTGTCCTCTGTTATTGATGATGATATATATATATATATATATATATATATATATATATATATATATATATATATATATATATATATATATATATATATACTCTCGTTTTTCCTCTTTATATCATGATTTTTTTTTTTATATCCCAAAGTGAATAATGAATACTGTATTTCCCGTTGAGGTTCTCTGAGCATCAATAATTCATGACGACCTCATTTTAGCATGACGACCTCCTCCTAGCGTGACGACCTTCCTCTAGCATGACGACCTTTCTTGGCCTCGATGACCCCCCCCCAGCGTCAGCGTCCCGTCCAGGTCATCCACAACCATGACGACCACTGCCACCATCCCCAGCCGCTCCTCCTCCTCCTGTATGATAACCTCCCATACCATCATGATGACCCACACCCCCAGCAGGACATACCCCAGCAGGACATACCCCAGCAGGACATACCCCAGCAGGACATACCCCAGCAGGACATGCCCCAGCAGGACATGCCCCAGCAGGACATACCCCAGCAGGACATACCCCAGCAGGACATACCCCAGCAGGACATACCCCAGCAGGACATACCCCAGCAGGACACACCCCAGCAGGACATACCCCTGCAGGACGTACCCCAGAAAGAATCAGACTTTCACCCTCATGGTCATCACCATGACGACCCTCCCCTCCATAATCACCTTCATTTCACCTACACCTCCCCCTCCAACACCTTCCCCTTCCACCACCTCCCCCTCCACCGCCAACCAGCCGTGAAAGCTGTGGAGGAGAGACGAGAAATAACGTGTTCTGTTTGACGTACGAGTGTCGGGTTATTTCGCCTCCTCTATTGTGTGTGTGTGTGTGTGTGTGTGTGTGTGTGTGTGTGTGTGTGTGTGTGGTGACAGAGAGAGAGACACACCGAGCCATTGTCTCTTGTTCTCCCTGTTTACCTCTGGGGGTCTCATCCCCGACAACACCTCACTTTTACCTTCCCCCAGAGAAAGAACTCTCTGTGGCTCCTGTTTTTTCTTCCTCAATAAACATCGGGTCACAATAACTGTCACGGGCAAATAGGGAGAGGTCCAGGAGGTGCTACTCAAAAGGGCGAAGAAGGATGAGGTGGTGATGGTGGCGGTGGTGGAAGGAAAAGGGAATATGTAGGTTCCTTAAGGAGGGTGGGGAAGATCGGCTCGTGGGACGGGAGGCGAAGGATGTTGCTGAGGGCTGTGTGTGTGTGTGTGTGTGTGTGTGTGTGTGTGTGTGTGTGTGTGTGTGTGTGTGAGTGTGTGTGTGTGTGTGTGGACGAACATGGGTGGATTGTGTGAGGGAATGATTGAACAGAGAAGACCTGGAGATATATATATATATATATATATATATATATATATATATATATATATATATATATATATATATATATATATACCTTGACCTGGAGGGGGGGTGTGAGTGACCTGTAGGAACCAGACACGGCGGTAGGTCACCTCCAGCCAACCCCCCCCCCCCCCCCCCCCCACACACACACACACACACACACACACACGGCTGTCGGCCGGGGTCATGATGACATAGTGGCCTCGAGGAAGAGGTAAATAAAGAGAGAAAGAGAGAGACTAACAGACAGAGAAAGTCTTTGCATCGTTCTATACAAAGCAGAGCTTTGACTTAAATATAGATGTAAGATTTCTATAGATGTAAGTGATATATGTCAACGAGGCAAAAAAAAAAATATCATGTTTTCTCTCATTACCATATCGTAATCAACCACTATCAAGGGCATTTATAATCGTTCTGTATCAATAGGATTCTTTTATCATTTGTTACCCACGATTCTTTTTCCCTAAAGGAATGTTTTATTCATTGTAAATTGTAAATACGGTAACCTATACAGCTAGGAACGCTTTACGCTGTCTCGAAGTAGAGGGCAACAGATATATTCTGGTGACGTAAAAGAAGAAAAATGAAATATCAGTTTATTTTCTTCTTGGGAGTAATTTGAGGAAACTTGAGGAAGAAAATATCATAATTTTCTCATTGTTTATGGAGAGAGAAATCTTGCTGAGAAGGTGAACAATAAAGTGAGTTCTGATGCCTCTGTGTCATTACCGATTTCCCGTTGGAGGTTTACCTGGAAATAGTGTTTCCCGATCTTATTCCTATTTCAAAAGTCTTGCCAAATAGGATCCATTACGTGTCGCTGTGATGGTACATGCTAATAGGATGTATTGTCTGTGACGGTGCGACCCTTGAACACGACGGTACGGCCCTTGCACACGACGTACGACCCTTGAGCTCGACCGTACGATCCTTGAGCTCGATGGTACGACCCTTGAACACGATGGTACGGCCCTTGAACACGATGGTACGACCCTTGAGCACGACAGTACGGCCCTTGAGCTCGACGATACCGACCCTTGAGCATGATGGTTCGACCCTTGGGTATGAAAGCCTGGCGTAAAGGTTCAGGTTAAAGGCTTCGCCATCCTACCCACCGAAGGGTCGTACCGTCTTCCTCAAAGGTTGCACCGTCCTCCTCAAGGGTCGCACTCTCTATGGGAGAGGTAGGATCGTGACAGAGGGAGACGTGATCGTGACAGGAGACGTGGTCGTGACAGGAGACGTGGTCGTGACAGGAGACAGGGTCGTGACAGGAGACAAGGGTCGTGACTCTGGTTTCTCCGCCAGTAGCCACCTTGTTATGCTGAATATTGATGTCGCAGTGGAACCCACGCAAGCCACATCACCTGCCCCACGCCCGCTACATCACCTGCCACGCGCCCCCCTACATCACCTGCCACGCGCCCCCCTATATCACCTGCCCCACGCCTCCCTGCATCACCTGCCTCACGCCCGTTACATCACCTACTCCACGCCCCCTACATCACCTACCCCACGCCCGCTACATCACTTACCCCACGCCCGCTACATCACCTACCCTACGCCCGCTACATCACCTACCCCACGCCCTCCTACATCACCTACCTCTGAGATAAGTTATCGGGCTGGGTTATAGTGGCAGATCATCACAGGTGGTTACTGACGTTAGAGTATCATGTTTCGGCAGCTGATAACCTCGCCAGACTTAGCCTTAAGCTTAGCCTTAAACTTAGCCTTAAGCTTAGCCTTAAGCTTAGCCTTAAGGGTCAATCGAATTTGCACTTACGTCTAAAGTAAGTTAAGTAACTTTAAGGATACTTTTCTCGTACAACGAGCCCAGTTCTGAACTCTAATTGACGCACCTCACGTGAAGTTGAGAAAGAGAGAGAGAGAGAGAGAGAGAGAGAGAGAGAGAGAGAGAGAGAGAGAGAGAGAGAGAGAGAGAGAGGAATCTCAGGTGGCGGCGTACATTGCGTCACTCGCCACAATCGGTCAGGGAAAACCTGATCCCTGACTTTCTCCCCTGGTGGCTAAGGGCGGGAGGAAAGCTGGGCAAGGGGCGGGCGCTCCCCCCTAACACACACACACACACGCCAGTGGTTGGCCTCGTTAATGTACGACACGAGACTGTCTCGTTAATGTACGACACGAGACTGTCTCGTTAATGTACGACACGAGACTGTCTCGTTCTCGCACTTTTCCCTGAACAGTGTTGCTCCGTGGCTGATGGTATGGATGGTGGGTACTGGTCTGGCCTCAGGGAAGCTGGACACTAATGATGACCGTGCCAGGGGCGCGCCTGGTGACACAAAAGGGAAACATAACCCTTAAAAACAAAACAAAGGAACTTGTAGGCCATAGACGCTGAAGGCAGTAATGAGGGTGGCTGTGGGATTCGAACCGCTGCCTTGATGTGTATATTTGGCGTCGCATGTATGGGAGGTTTGGGATTAACATGTTAAGGGGTTATGGGGCCTGAAAGCTGAGATGTGGGGTTGAGAAGGAAGCTAACGAGTTGTGGTCCTGGAATGTGGGGGTGTTAGAGAGTGGGGAAATGTGGGGTTGGAATGTAGATACGAACTTAGATTGTGGGGTTGGAATGTAGATACGAACTTAGATTGTGGGGTTGGAATGTAGATACGAACTTAGATTGTGGGGTTTGTAAAGAAGGGTGAGGAAGTGCGGAATTAGGATACTGATTACATAAAGATGATGCGCAGGATTTATTTCTACAGCGCGGGGGAGATAAAGGATAAATTCTGTACTGAGGAAAGAAAGTTAAGATCTTATGGGAAGATGTGGGACATAAATGTCAACATTAACTCTAGATTCTTTTGACTGGGTCGCTCGGCAGATAAGGGTATGGCTCACTGAAGGAAGTGGTGTCCCTTGGCGGGAGGACATTGTTTTTAATGTATATTTTGTATCAATGTCTTTCTTTCAGTTTTTCTATAATATTTTCCTGTTATTTCTACTTTCTGATTGCCTCTTCTCCTTATATTTCATTCTTCATTCCTCACCCTCACTCCCATTTTTTTCCCTTTGCACTTATAATCTCCTTCCATATTTTTCTCAGCCATTTGCTGTCTCTCCCATTTATCTTATCATGTTGCTGCTATTACTCCCCTTTTGCACTTTCGTGTCTTCTCTTTTCCCTCCTGGTCCTCTGTTCCCATCTCATTGGTTCCCCCACCTCACCCACCGCCGCCTCCCTCCCGTAGAGAGCCAGGGGTGGAGACCAGTCTGATGGATGGTCGAGGTGGCAAGTCGTTTTCACAAAAAAGTGGCAACAACGCCCAACGCGATGACGTCACTGGCCCCGATACCCCCTAGGCAGCCAGCTGGTGTAATACAGGAGGAGGGAAGAAAAAGAAAAGATAAAAGAAGAGATATGAGGAAAAAAAGGAAGGATAATGAGAGAAAAAGATGAAGAATAAAAGTCGCAGACTGAATTCCATTTCATAATGTCCTGGTTAGTGACTCCCGACGGTTTGATCTTTCCACACAGGTTCCACTGTTTATATAGGCGCTACAGGACTCCTCCCACGTGTGGTTGCGCCATGGACGGTAAGTCCACCTCCGGCGTCGCTGTACCGTCGTCAGTGGACGGTCAAAGAAGTAAAGTCTCGTCTTGGATCCCCTTCTCGTTCCGAAGAAATCCACCATATCCCTGCTCCTGCTTGAAGCGCAGCCTCGAAGCTACAGCAGCCCCATGGATGGTGTCATGGCGTCACATGGCTACGTCCATATATACAAACGGTGTTTCTTGTACAGTAACTTGCCTCGTGTTCGTCAGCCACGGTTCATGCCATAACCTCCAACCGTACCTGACGTACTTGGCCACTAGGCCTAGAAAGCCCCCCCCCCCCCCCCCCCCCCCCCCCAACTCCTCCCACTTTCTCCCCCCACCACATTCCAGGGAAAACGAAAGGACCTCCCTCAGCCCCATTGAGCCCAGGTAACATAATCCCCACATCCCCCTCTATATAACCAACCTCCCCCATCTCCACCCGTCCCATTCCTTATTCTCCCTTCCTTCTCCTCCTCCCTGGGTTGTCCCCCGACCCCATACCCTACGTCCTCATACCCTACGTCCTCCAGGTGACCGAGGGACCCCCTACACAACACGATGGTCAGCACCACAGGTTGAGGAAGTTGGCCGGACGAAGTAACGTGAAGGAGGAGGAGGAGGAGGAGGACAGACGAACTCTCTCGACCCATGGGATTGCGTCACAGAGTCTCGTCCCGCGGAGCGTCACGGTAATTATATGGTAGGACAGGTGCTGGAAAGGGAAGGACTTTGATATGCGTCCGGACGGTAAAGCTGGAACGTGTCACTATGGAGGACAGTCGACGGTACGGGGAGGTTCCAAAATGAGAAGAAGCTAAAGGTTTTTGAAGGAGGTTACATTGATGAAGCTATTCATGTTTGTAATCTGCCCCACCACCCACCAGCGGCACCTCAGCTTTCTCACATATGCAGTATCATATGTAGCGACACACATATGACTGTTGTGAGGACGAGGGTCCAGTGATTCCCACACCGCTACGTGGCCAGGATCGCCAGGACGAGTCCTCGCCGACACCCACTAATTGGGTCAACCATTATTAAACTGGCAAAGGTGATTGATAATCCTTCAGGGATTCATAACCTCGGAGACGACCCCCACAGCTCTCTCTCTCTCTCTCTCTCTCTCTCTCTCTCTCTCTCTCTCTCTCTCTCTCTCTCTCTCTCTCAAGTTGTGTACGACTGAGAAAGAATATTCCTCCGCCACCGTCGAGAGATGAAAACAGTGCAGTAACCAGCCTTAATATTCCCCACCCCGCCTCCTGAGCATGCTGTGATGGCGGAAACTCCCATTCATAGACCAAACAACTTTCTCCTACCAGTCACCTTCCTTCCTCGGGCCGCGCTAACGCACCACCGCTCGCGCATCTGGCGCGGACAGCGAAAGTCGCGCTGGCTGACGTGCATCGCCGGGACGATTTGCATATTCAAGTCGTGCCTCTGGCAGACTCTTGACGCGAGGAAAGTGCGTCTAAGGAAGACCTTTAGTACCCAGCCGTGTGGACGCTTGACACAACGCGACCAGGAAGAAAAGGGCGTCGCACTGAAGGAACCCTCCAGAGGCCTGGCCGTGGTATGTGGTCAGGCAGTACGATAACAGAGATAAGAATGACCTTGGGTTATCATCTTCTCCCTCTTGGGAGATAGCCCTAGACTGCTGATAACGAGAGATTTAGAGGAGGAAACGGATGATATAAGACTGACGGATATACATCTGAACAGCCGAAGAGAGAGAGAAAAAAAAGATATAACTTAGAGCTTTCTCGTGAAGGGATAGACCGATGGAGAAAAGGAGATAGGTGGGGAGCGGTGGATAAACGAAAGAAAGGGAGGTACTGAAGGAGAGAGAGAGAGAGAGAGAGAGAGAGAGAGAGAGAGAGAGAGAGAGAGAGAGAGAGAGAGAGAGAGAGAGAATCATAGTTTAGAAGAAAGTAGATTCAGAGGAAAAAAAATCGTAAGATCATTCAAACAAAAGTTTAGGTCGAGTCTTATGTAGACCTAGTGTTTTGACGAACGTGTGCTACGCCGACCTTGACCTGAGGAACATCGTGTTTGTGATGATGTATTACGATATGAGGAGAACATCGTAACCTCATAACATTGAATGTTATTTAGTCCCTATATTCTCAGGTGTTTGGGTTGTAACATATTCGCGCAGTAAGGTATTAGAAATCCTCCTATTTTTTCAGACATTCAGGTGATAGAAAACAGAAAAATTGTGGTCGTATGGTTTCTTAATAAGACAAATAAGGATGAAGCCATGGAAAATGGGAGGTGTTCAGCCAGGAGTGAACACGTGTGTATATATATATATATATATATATATATATATATATATATATATATATATATATATATATATATATATATATATATATATCACGTTTCGTCTAGTGTGTTCTTGGAGAGGAACACCTGACCAGCCACATCCTATAGTTCCAATAAGAACGTTAACCACATTTTCTTAAAAGACTATAATGACTCTAATGCAAGGGGTGTTTAGATACGGTTAGAGAAGGGGGGGACAGTCTTTTCATAAGCCTTGGGGTAAGGAACGATGGTCAGTGTTTGAGTAGCAACATAACTTGTCTCTTGTTATCAATGTGAGACTGACCAGCGTCGTGTTTGTGACACTGGAACTCGTACCGTCGTGAAGTCCCGTGATGACTGGCCGAAGACACCGATGTTAAATGGTCTTCAAGATCATCTGTCTCTATCTCTCTACTCCCTACGTCTTTCTCTTCTCCTCCCCATCACTCAACTTTCACCCCCAACCTCCCCACACCCCCTGCTGCCTAGTAACTATTGTCCCCGCCTCCCTACCTACCCACCCCACTGCCACCCACCCCATAGTCTCCTCTGACCCACTTCTGGACTAGTCGTCACCTCCTCCAGGTACGTCTTCTAGCGGCATGTGCTTTCCTTTTCCTTCGTCAGGCATTCCTAGGAACGTCCTCCATCTATGTAGACTCCGTTCTGCCCTCTACGTATATCCGGTCGTGGAGGAATTTTTCCATCCGTTCTGATTCATAGCTCTAACCAGCTTATGAATAATGTGGAGGGGAAAGGTAGTATCGCCTTCGAGGTATGACTCGGGGATATATGTTGGCACGAGTGGTATAACTAATTGTTGGCAGTCGTAAGAGAGTCTACCACGGTGAATCGCTGCCAACACCAACCATTTTCTTTTTTTAGTCTCTTCGGTACGACGGTACGACCTTTGATCACGATGGTATAACCTTTGAGCACGACGGTACGACCTTTGATCACGATGGTATAACCCTTGAGCACGACGGTATGATCCCCTCCCCCCCGAGAGAAGATACTCCTCTTGCTTTATGACGACGTGACCCTCCGGTTTAACCTTTTCAAGTCCCGGGTCATAGATCAAGCCAGTATACCCCCCAGAGGTCTGTGTACCATCGTGAAAAGTTGTTTAGTGGTGGCGTAACTTTCCAGTCGTGTCAAGACACTTATATAAGTACAGAGGTCTGTTGGTCATAGTGTAAAGTGGCTTGGATGAGGCATGTTCTGGTCGTCTGACTGGGGAGAGTGTCTCGTGGTATTCAATTCCCTTATACTGCATACGCGACCCTCACCTTCACGAGGTGAAAATCCGGAACGATATTCCCTGGTGGAGATGATGGACGGAAGCATCGCAAGCAAGGACGCTGCATATGTCCACACACACACACACACACACACACACACACACACACACACACACACATCCAGACTCTCTCTCTCTCTCTCTCTCTCTCTCTCTCTCTCTCTCTCTCTCTCTCTCTCTCTCTCTCTCTCTCTCTAGTTGTCTGTCTCATCCCTCGTCATCGCCAGCTCGCCCGGTCTCCAGCTGAACGTGGCTGTGTGAGGTTTGTATCTCGTTGAGTCGTTGAACTTTTGAGATTATTTCGAGACGAAAAAGTACCAACTAATTGGCTGTTTAAAATACGACAGGCGAGGAGAGATTATAAACGACCGGAAGCCTCACGAAAGACGATGAATTATCGGTGAATAATTTGTGCAGGAGCTCCAGCCAACCCTGTAGGACGAAGATGGGACGCTAAGCATAATAACACTGAAATTCCCACGTTTTCTTTACTACGACCTTAGACCAACGAACATTTCAGGTTAACATTCACGATATCTAAATATCTGCTCAAATTTGAGAGCTGATTCGGCAGGGATTGATGAATGACGCTTCTTCTCGGTGGCAGATGTGTGGACGCGCGGCAGACCCGCCTGTTGTGTCATATGGATCACTGTACACAGAGAGAGAGTTGAAAGACCTGTGGTATCCAGCAGTGAGGTGCTGGTTTGGCTGGGTTGAGGGAGTGAGTGTTGGGGTGGTAGGAGGCCTCCCACACAGATGTTAGAGGAGTGCCAAGATCTGAGGTGAGGGTGAAGGGTCCCCGCAGAAAAGATGAGGGGAGGAGGTAGTCTACTGTGGGAGGAGTGAGGCGTTAAGGGCGGGTGGCGAGGCTGTGAGAGGTGCACGTGGAGCGGGACAAGTTTCTCCTGGCCTGTGTACCTGTGTGGTACGGCGATGGGGAGGGAGTCGGGCTGGTAGAGAGGCCCATAGGACCCGTAGCGACCAGAAAGTAGTCATCATGCGTCGTTGGGGACCGGAAAGTCCGGCTAGGGCTGGCCCAGGGTAGTGTATGGACGAGCTGGTCGGCCGGGAAAGTGGAGCAGGGACGACCTCATTCACAGCGAAGTACGGGAGGGAGAAACACGAGGAGGGGACCAGTAGGGAGAGAGAGAGAGAGAGAGAGAGAGAGAGAGAGAGAGAGAGAGAGAGAGAGAGAGAGAGAGAGAGAGAGAGAGAGAGAGATCCCACTACAGGAGACACACTGTCACCACCACGACCACCACAGGTGGTAAAATCACTCAGTCTTGACTGCCTCCAGTACTACAGCTCACCAAAGGCTCGAGTGAAACTCTTCGTCAGATAGAAACGGAAGCAAAGAAGATGCTCCTCTAGTGGGGAAATTCAGGAGGTGGTGGGTCGTGGGAAGTGCGTGTGTGTGTGTGTTAAGTGTCGGGAATGTCGTAATGATGGGAAGTGTAGCGACCACTGGAACAGAGGGCGATGCAGACGGTGCGCCCCACCACCTCCTGGTGCCAGTGGCTGTTGCCTGGAAGTGCCACCCTCACCCATGGTACCTGTGGCTGTACCTGTGGCCAGGTGGCCCCTTACCCCTGGTACCTGTGGCCAGGTGCTCCTCACCCCTGGTACTTATGACTGTACCTGTGGTCAGGCGCCACCCTCACCGGTGAAATGAAAATATACATGTATAGAAATATATACAGATGACGTATCAACAACTGTATATTGTCTTATATTTTAATATTCAGTATATGGGACAAATATAGCGGGAAATATGCAATGTAATGTCGAGGTTTGTTGTGGGTGTACATTAATTCCACTCTCGTTGAAGAAGTTCCTGGCAAGTCACGTCATGGCTGGTGTATGAGGAGGTCACTGAGGCGTTCTGACGTGTGTGTGTGTGTGTGTGTGTGTGTGTGTGTGTGTGTGTGTGTGGCGTCTGGTGACGTGATGTGCATGTGCGGCCGTGTTGCTGGGCTGGGCTGGTCGCTGACCCACGGTGTTGCTGCGGCCTAGACCCACACTGACGGCCTTGGGGAACGACATCTTCCGCACCGGCGTTATCTTCCTCACTCCTTCAACGCCTTCCTGACTCATTCAGCGCCTCCCCTCACTCCTTCAACGCCTCCCTGACTCCTTCAGCACCTCCCCTCACTCCTTCAACGCCTCCCTGACTCCTTCAGCGCCCCCCCTCACTCTTTCAACGCCTTCCTGACTCATTCAGCGCCTCCCCTCACTCCTTCAACGCCTCTCTGACTCCTTCAGCGCCTCTCCTCATTCTTTCAGCGCCTTCCCCTCACTTCTTCAGCGTCTTCATTCACTCCTTCAGCGCCTCCCTCACTCCTTCAGCGTCTCCCTCACTCCATCAGCGCCTTCCCTCCACTCCTTCAGCGCCTCCCTCACTCCTTCAGCGCCTCCCTCACTCCTTCAGCGCCTTCCCTCACTCCTTCAGCACCTCCCTCACTCCTTCAGCACCTCCCTTTACTCCTTCAGCGCCTCCCTCTCTCCTTCAGCACCTCCCTCACTCCTTCAGCGCGTACCACACTCCTTCAACGCCTTCCCCACTCCTTCTGACGCCTGTGATACAATCCCAGTCACTCCCAGACACTTATCTCCACCTGAGTTTGTGTTCCAGTCCGTGACCGATGATCAGTCACCAGGAGTGGGTTGTAACACACGATGGAGAGGCGGGTGGGTGCTCGGTCGCCGGGTAGCAGACGACAGGTCGTCGAACGAGTAACGACCTGGTATGGTTTTTTGGGTCGTGACGTTGCCTTTCTTGATTTGAGCGTAACGATACGACCCTTGAGCACAGCAGTACGACCTTGAGCATGATGGACTTGTCTCTCACCAGACTGGGTCAGAGGTCAGGTAGATCATACCCAAGGGTCGTTACGCAGTGCCCAAGACCCGTACCGTCCAGCTGAAGCGATTTATACACAGGAGAATCTTACCCAAGGGGAAGATCATCATTTTCCTTAGGGATGTTGAAGGATTAGGGAAGGATATTATACAGGACGTTGCTATGTTCCTGTGTGGTTGCCACTGTACTGTGATTGTCCTTGAGACTTTTGTGAGGAAGACCACGTCTACACTCGTCTGACGGAGTCTGACCACGAAGCCACATAGACACGGATCCTCGAGGATGTGAGACAGCACTTGGCCACATACGCGTGGCGCCATACATCACACATATACGCACGGTTTATATTTTCCTCAGTGTGCTGCGGGAAGGGGGCCGCCTTACCTTGATCATGGTAGTGGCGTGTGTGGGGGAGAGAGTCACAGGGGAGGGTCACTTGAGCCTCTCACAGGAGCCTCGAACTTATTCCTGTGGCGACTCTCACTTGCACTGTCCTGAGCACCACCGTCCGACTGCTTAGTACTTGCCACACTCTCTCCATACACCAGTGCTGACTCCTGCGCGTCCCGCCAACGACAAACGCGCCCCGCCACGCGCTTCCCGCCTTTATACCACGCCGTGAAAGTTGGCCAACACTCCGAGGAATCTACATCAGGGTCTAGGCTGGCGGGCCACAAACTTTTAGGGCGGTGATGGGAGTGGGAGGCCAAGCGGCGACGCCTCCCCCCCTGCGGTCATCTGTCGCACCGCCCCCCACACACACAGCGCTTGCATCACCTCCCGCGTCCTTATCTTAATGGTTGTGTCTGGCAGAACATATGCCGTGGCTGGGGGGAGGGAGGCAGCTCCTCAGGATTGGCGCAAAAGAGCTAAAGAACAGACGTTCCTTAGGGAAAACTTTCTCCTCCTGACGCGATGCTTCCTTAGGCAACACGTCCCTCACTCAGGACCCCAGGTGAGGAGTCCCTCACAGGTGGCACGTCCATCACTCAGGACCCCAGGTGAGGAGTCCCTCACAGGTGGCACGTCCCTCACTCAGGACCCCAGGTGAGGAATCCCTCACAGGTGGCACGTCCCTCACTCAGGACCCCAGGTGAGGAGTCCCTCACAGGTGGCACGTCCCTCACTCAGGACCTCTCTCATGACCCCTTACAGGTGTAGCATCCGTCCTTCTAGACCCCTAACGAGAAGTTCCCTCACCTCTATTCCAGTATGTGTTGAACCCACAGCAGACAGTGTGGTGGTGACCGACATATTAACTAATTATCATCTAAAAGGTCTTTAAGGTGAGTTGACTTGACCCGGGCGCTCACTATGGCAGTATTGGAATGTAGCAAGTCACTGCTGATGGTCATTGGCACCGTACACACAGGAACTCTTAATTCTTTTGATTTGGTTATCGGTCGTATTAAAGGTGAGGTGGACGGCTGTTTAAGAGTATCCTAACTGGTTAGGTTAGGTTAATCCTTAGTTAGGAACGAGGCTTAGGCCACGGTGAAGGTGGAGGTGTGTGTGTGTGTTAGCTCGTAGAGAGTAGAAAGGAAGGTCAACAAACTATGGTGCCGACTCTATACGATGGTCTAATGACGACGAACAAACAGATGTATTTACTCTACAGGATGAATACACGAAAACGAACCATTGCCCATTGTTGCCTACCACCGCTGGTGAACTACTAAGTGAACTAGACTGATTATCAGTAGTCACTAAGGTGGTCTGGGAGGTGTGGGGTGAGGAGGAGGAGGAGGATGGGGGGCTGTTACTGCTGCTTCTCTGGGCCTTCAGGTAACTCTCTCTTTCACTGGGATGTTACCGTAACACTTGAGAAATTCCTCGTCCCTTTTACCGATTATGTATTCAGGACGGCGGTGCACCAGCCTGCACGTGTGTGTGTGTGTGTGTCTGTGTGTCTGTGTCTTATATAATCCTTTGCTCGATAATCCAATATTAATGTGTAGTGACACTTTCAGATACGTCTGTGTGTAGGGTAGGGAGGGTGTGTGTAGGGCAGGGAGGGTATGTGTGTGTAGGGTAGGGAGAGTATGTGTGTGTAGGGCAGGGAGGGTGTGTGTGTAGGGTAGGGAGGGTGTGTGTGTGTGTAGGGCAGGGAGGGTATGTGTAGGGTAGGGAGAGTATGTGTGTGTAGGGCAGGGAGGGTGTGTGTAGGGTAGGGAGAGTATGTGTGTGTAGGGCAGGGAGGGTGTGTGTGTGTAGGGTAAGGAGGGTATGTGTGTGTAGGGCAGGGAGGGTGTGTGTGTAGGGTAGGGAGGGTATGTGTGTGTAGGGCAGGGAGGGTGTGTGTGTGTGTGTGTGTGTGTGTGTGTGTGTGTGTGTAGGGTATGGAGGGTATGTGTGTGGAGCAACGAGAGTGTAAGGGTAGGAAAGATGTGTAGAACAAGGAGTGTGTGAGGGTTGGTAAGGTGTGTGTGTGTGTGTAGGCAAGGTGTTCATGAACGTAGGGTGTGTCTGTGGCAGAGAGAGAGAGAGAGAGAGAGAGAGAGAGAGAGAGAGAGAGAGAGAGAGAGAGAGAGAGAGAGAGAGAGAGAGAGAGAGAGAGAGAGAGAGAGAGTAGGGGTACATGGCGAGGACAAATAACAGAGGTCGTGATGATCCTTAGCGAGGTTCCTTGGTGGGGACAATAATAGGACCCTGTCTTCCTCCTCTGCCCAGGTGGAGGGAGTGTGAGAATGCACAAGGCTCCTCCCCATCGACCTGGTCAGCTGGCAGGAAATTAGCTATGGAGGAGCACCATGTGGTACGCAGAGGGTATACTGATACGGGAATTTTGTAGGAAAGGAATAGAAAACGTAGTCTGATATACTTTTTAGCGACTGGATGCTCTGTGGATGAATTGTTATAGCGTTGGCGTGTGAGTCATTTCGTTTTAGAAGCAATCTGTTTCGTCTATTCTTTGTGGTCACTCATAAGGAAGACTCAAGTACAGTTGCTTCCCAGAAACCAGTATTCTAAGGGTGTTAGTTATCCAACAATAGAGTAGGTGTATTTAGGGAGGTGTGTGTTTATTGATGGGACAGGAAGAAGAGTGTGTGGGCTCTAGAAAGGGTGTGTATGGGTGAGGACGGTGTTTGCCTTGGAGAGAAAGTGTGTGTGGAGGGAGCGGTCAAGGAATGTGTTTATGATAGAGGGAGAGAGAGAGTGAGGTGGGAGGGCAAGAATGGGTGGGTGTGTTGCAAAGACAGGTGTCGTTGACTGGGAGGGAGTATATGGGGAAGGCAGATTGCGCAGGGGGAAAACGGAAGTGTACGGGAAAGGGAGAGTGGATGTATGGGGGAAGGGAAAGAGGGATTGTGTGGAAGGGCAGGAAATACTAAGTTGGTTAGATAAGGTATGTGTAAGACTAGGTGTGTGTGTGTGTGTGTGTGTGTGTGTATGTGTGTGCCCCTAAGACAGTATTTGGCGGACGAGAAAGGTGTGTGTAGGGCAAGAAAGAGTGTGTATAGAGTGAGAGAAGTGTGGTCCGAGCAGGCAGAGTGTGTTCCAGGCAGGGAGAGTGTGTTCCAGGGAAGGAGAGTGTTTTTGTATCTTTGTCTTTTTATTGTTCCTCTCACTGATATCTGCAGGTTTGGTTGTGTAGTTTTTAAATCGATTCTTACTGAGCTGATTACGTATTTGTCTCCGCTCACATCCTCGGTTTTATGTCTATTTACACTTTTGTGTTTTTCAAGTATTTCATCGTCTTTTTAGTGTTCCGTTTTTCCTGTGGTCTTGTGTCCTTCTTTTCATATTTCTCGTCTTTTCTCCTGTATAAGTTACCCTTGTTATGTCGCCATTTCGACCCCTCCTCGTATCTCTCTATCCACGTGTCTATCACCGTGTCTATCTCTCCTCGTATATATCGTCGGATCTATCCTCCTATCTATTTATCCTGGCATCTGTCATCGAATCTATCTGTCCTCGCACCTATCCTTGTATCTGTCCTTTTATCTATACTCGTATCTATCCTCGTATATATCCTCGTATCTATCTACCCACCTGTCTATCTATCCTCGTATCTATCCTCGTCCTTCCCTGTAGACCTGACAACAGCGCCATGGTCGTGTTGCAACTCAGGGTGGCTTCGCTTTCCCCATTAATTGACCACAGTGTTCACCGGAGACACATAACACCATCATTCAATGGGGAAGCGACAGTCATGGCTAGAGTTACACTCAAGTTAATTAGATCGTAAGGCACCACGGCACGACCCTTGGGCACGGCGGTACGACCCTTGCACGGCGGTACGA
This sequence comes from Panulirus ornatus, assembly GCF_036320965.1. Lineage (NCBI taxonomy): Eukaryota > Metazoa > Arthropoda > Malacostraca > Decapoda > Palinuridae > Panulirus > Panulirus ornatus. Next base: position 7,059,480 of record NC_092247.1, on the reverse strand, counting down.
CCCTTGCACGGCGATACGACCGCCTGAGCACGATGGTACGACCCCCATGAGCAAGGCGGTAAGGGCCCTTGGGTATGACGACCTGGGTTTTCTCCTGTACCCATTAACGTCAAGTCAAACGCCATGCTATCGTGCCAAAGGGTCGCACCGTCGCGCTCAAGGGTCGCACCGTCGCGCTCAAGGGTCGCACCGTCGCGCTCAAGGGTCGCACCGTCGCGCTCAAGGATCCTGCTGTCGCGTTCACGGGGTTAACAGCTTCTGTGATGTTGAGGGGCGTTGGGTTGACGGGTCCCACGACATGTCTGAACTGATGGCACACGTGAGGAGGACTCACACAGCCCCAGCGAGGCGAGAAGGAAGGCCGTAGAAAAAGAGGGAGAGAAAGAGACGTAGTCAGTCCCTCAAGTGATGGCAGAAGAGAGCCGTGTCATGTGCAGCAGGCGCGGGAAAGGTAAATAGACACAAGGAAGGAAACAGAGACGCCCCAACACAGTGTAAACAACGATATGCTCGCCTCCTGAGGACCGATGATGGTTGTGTGGAAACAGACGAACGTTTCCGGTGACGATGTGTGTGTGTGTGTGGAGGAGGAGGGAGGGGAAAGCCAGCACACACACACACACACACACACACACACACACACACACACACACACATCTCGGCGTCTTGCTCATGTAAGCAAACAGACGCTCGCTTGGCTGCACGACAGCTCACGGCTTGACGGAGGTATTGCGTAAGCAGACGCTGGAGATGCGGTTGATGTGCAGCTTTCTGAAATACCAACCGATGCTCCATCTCATCACAGAGTTCCCGTCAAGCTCTCTCAATCTCCTTTTATCTCGTTTACATACCGACGATACAGACCATCTCTCCTAGTATGTCTCTCCTGATTTCCTCTGTTCCTCTAGAAGCCTTTGCTCCCTTCTATTTATCTTTTTTGGGGTTCCGTTCCGTAAGGGAGACATTGAGTCCTCGTAGTTGGTGACCTGTTTGTGTTGGTAGATCTGGAACGTCTGGTTAAGTTCCGATGGCAGACTTGAGGACGTCTGTCCACCTGCTGGAGTGTGGGTCTCCCAGTACCGTCCCTCTGTAATCACAGGAATCGTGAGAATGTTTCATTAATTTCCCTTTTTTTTAAGGCTATCTTTAATCCTTGGGAGTGAGAGTACATATATATATATATATATATATATATATATATATATATATATATATATATATATATATATATATATATATATATATATATATGCGATGGTTTTTAAGTAACAACGGAAGGCACATCAGGTTTTAAAGTGAATTGATTTGAATTTGCCTTCGACTCTGACATCGACTTCAACGTTTCTGATCTTGAACATAAATTTCATTGTTTTTCCTCATATCTTCCTACTTTAAGTTTACTTCTGGTTATAGCATTAACTTACAATTTAATCTTTGGTTGTAACTTCACCTTTGGAGATCTCTTCAACAATGGCTTCGTTTTTTTTATCGTCTGCTAAACCAGGGGGTAATGTTTTGTCCAGCATGTTTAATTCCTTAGCTTCGGAGGACCTGCTGTGGAGATCCATAACAACACAGAGACACAGCGTTTCTCTAGTCCCTGGGTCACTCCTCACTCCTGCTTCCTCCACCAAACTTCTCTGGATTTTTTACGAGAAACCGGAGAAAAGCAGAGGTTGGCTCAGGTGTGTGGTAGGCTGGTACAGGTGTCAGGCAGGACAGGACAGATATGAGGTCAACCAGCACAGGTGTGAAGCTGGCCCAGGACAGGTGTGAGGTCAACCGGTTCAGTTGTAAAGTGTAGCTTGATAAGATCACCCGCACAGGAACCTTCTCATTCCATTTCCCCTCCTGTCCATAAGCCAGCTCGCTACCCCTGCCCCAGTCTCGCACACTCCCACTGCTTTCACTCTCACATCAGCTGGGTCTGGTTGGGCTCGGCCCAGCCCACCTTCACTCTCATAGCAGCTAGGTCTGCCTAGCACCAACCCATCGCACCTTCACCGGTCGGCCCGTCTGTATAAGGGAACCTTACGCAAGCGCAGCGGTGGTGTCTAGTCTGGGCGATAGCAGAATCGCTTGCCAGTGCCAATAATGTGTTTCTCCCAGAAAGGAGCAGATAAGAAATAGATAAGGAACTGATAAGAGGTTAATATTATCGCGTCTTGCCTTCAGAATAATCTGACGTAGGGTTTACGTGTCAGTGCTTCCATAGTTCACTTTATGATAAAGGACGTGAGAGAAGAGTCAGACGAAAGGCCCCTCGAGGTGGAGTCTTTGCTTGATCGACAGCAAACCTCGCTCAGTTCTGTTACTTTTCAGGTCAGTTATTTTATCTGACAATCAAAGAAAATAGAGATTACAGAGGAGATAATGATACTGATTTGCGAATAATGATGGAGCAGAGGTCCACTTGGACAACAGGATCTTGAATGTTAGATATAGATTTTGTTTTCCTGACGTAAGAGTTCTTGCATAGCCAATACAGGAGGCGCACCATAGGCACATCTCTAGTCAGTTATGGAAATCACTCTGCTTGGTCTCTGGGAGCACTGACCGAGCCCCATAGTGGGAAAGATTTAGCTTTGAAATTAGAGAAAATACATTACAAAAACATTAGTGCTTTTATGATAACATAGAATTAAAAATGATTTGTCGACCCTATTCTTTGGCTACTTTGATGTCACGACTCACGAGGGAAGGTGACGAGACATCGAGTGATAGCGTCTCCTCCTCTTACCAGACTCCTGGAAACCAGCAGAACTTGTAGTAGAGTCTGTGAACGCACAGCTTTCATACAGACTGAACTTAGGATTATCAAGGTGAAGGCAGTGGGTCGTCGCTGTTGTGACTGTGGCAGACACTGACTGACTGACTGACTATGTCAGGCGATGATTCACCTCCACCAGAACAGCACCAGCAGCATCCCTGAGTCTCCAGGTATGAAGACCTTAACAACATGCACGCCTGGGGCTTGACGTCTCTCCCCTGCAAGCGCAAAAACTTGGGCAGCGAGTCAGAGAGAAACGTCAGCTTCCTTCTAAGGATTGCAAAGGTCAGCAAATCCCAACTTACGCACCTTCCCATCTTTATTGATAGAGTGTGTGTGTGTGTGTGTGAGGAAAGTGGGGTGGGCTGTAGCTGTGAGGAGGTAGTGTGAAAGAGGGAGGGGAGTTGAGGGACTAGTAGAGCCGACTTCCCAGCCACGACGCCACTCCAGCAGAAGAACTTGTCGTCTCCAGAGAGCGAGTCACCTTTCAGGGACCCATCTTCGCCCTCCGGACCAAACACTCTCCTGTCGAGCATCCTCGACGTCAGACGAGGTTTTTATCATAAGGTGGTGTCGTCACCAGCGGCGCTGTCATCCCCAAGGTCGTCATTACCTCCACCCTTCTGCCTCGTCACCACCACTGACCATCACCACCACCACTGACCACCACTACTGACTACCACCACTACCACCACCTCCATCATCACCGTTGAAATCATGATCACCACCCCTTGTTACTATACACAGTCGTCGTCATCACCACAACTCTCACCAGTGGTGCAAGAACCACCAGCACCACTGACACCTCAGACCTCACCACCATCACCATCATTACATATATATGGTGTGTGGAGGTACTCTTGGCAGACAGCTTGAAATGGTGTTCAAGATAATGACGTTGGAGGGAGGTCAAGTGCCAGGGAGTAGGATAGGCCAAATGTCTTAAATATCTTTAATAAAGTGGAACTCTGACGAGTGTGGTCCGTAAGATACTGGAAAAGATAATCAGAAAGAAAATGGAGGAATTCATACCAAGAAAGACCATCGAAGAGAAAGACAACACGGCCTCGGGAGAAGAAGGCCAGGGGTAACAACCCCGAAGTGAAAGAGGGTTTCGAGACGAAGATTAGTGAGCAAAGGAAAAAAAAAGCTGCAGGAATTATCTTTATGTGTGTGAGGAACATGAGAGTCGCCAGAACCACACCTTGGGAGAACTGTAGTGAAGACTTACTACCAGGAAATATTAGAATCTACTTAATGTATATGGATGAGGATGTATTCAGCAAGCAATCCTTCCCCTACATTATACCAGAACTCGAATACATTTCTCCAGTTTGGTCACCGGATAGATGATACAGAAGGTTCAGTGGTGGGCAAACTAGGATGGCACTAGAAGTCAGAGACTTGAATAACAGTGAGAGGTTAGAGGCCATACATTTGTCCTCAGTGGAAGAGAAAAAAGTTAAGAGTGACTTGGTGATTTCTTGACAACATTAAAGTTTTTTGAACGAGTTTGATGATGTCGAGTGAACAGATCTTCGAAGCATTTTAAAGCCAGAAGCCATACATCGAAATCAAGCAAGAAAATTGAGAGAAGAGAATGTGAAAAAGGAGCATTTGGATAGTATAAGAGCAAATGATGAATAGAATAAACTGAGCAATGAAAAGGCGAATACTAACAATATACAGTGACTTGAGAAGTTGTATGATAATAGAGAAAGCTCGAGAGCTGGGGGCCTCACAAGTGGATGAAGCCTCCAGTTCAGTACGAATAGGTAATTATACACAAACACACACGACTCCTGTTTCTCCTGCGTGGTTCCTGGTTGAGCTAATTGCTAAGGTAACTCCTACTTCCTCCCTCACTTTTACTCTCTTTTCTCTGACTTACTTTCATTTCTCTCACTCTTGCTCTCGTTTCTCTGACTTTTTCTATCATGTTCCTCACTCTTACCCTCATTTCTCTCACTATTACTCTCATTTCTCTGGTTCATTCTCACTTCCCCCTCTTTTACTCTCATTTCCTTCACTGTTACTCTCATTTCTATGTTTCTTTCTCGTTTCCCTCATTTTTACTTTTATTTCATTCACCCTTACTCTCTCTTCTGACTCTCGCTCTGTTTCCTCTCACTCTTTCATTTCTCATACTCTCGTCATGCGGGTGTCAGTCTTCATCTGCCTCTCCTGTTGTAGCGGTCGAGTCTTTGGCATACTCTATAGCTCTGAATCCTTCTTGCTCTTATCATGTCTTTCCGACTACGTAACACACACACACTGTCTGTCTGTCTGTCTCGTCTGTCTCTCTCTCTCTCTCTCTCTCTCTCTCTCTCTCTCTCTCTCTCTCTCTCTCTCTCTCTCTCTCTCTCTCTCTCTCTCTCTCTCTCTCTCTCTCTCATGGGTTCGAATCATGGGCGCACCTCTTCTAGTAACACACCCGCATCGTCCCCCCTTCTTCTTCCTCCTCCTCCTCCTCCTCCTCCTCCTCCTCCTCCTCCTCCTCCAAGACCTAGGGTGTTGCGGGAACTTTAGAATGAACCTAACCTCGGTCATGTCAGCATCAGGACTGCCTCCCTACACCACCGCCTGGCCTATGGGGTCGATATGATTGACATAAGCTGTTGTTGTTTGAGATTAAACCTCCCCACAACTCAGGAGATGCGGGCCCTATGCTCTAGGGCGGCCCGGGGCTGTGGTGAGGGACCTAAACACTAGGCCTAGGGGGTTGGTCTTGTTATCCCACGAGATCCCAGCCAGGCTCCCTCTGCTGACGTAATGGTCACACATCATGACTAGTGAGAGTGGCGGCATTTCGACTCGTCATGGCAGGAAGTCACACCCGACCGATACACACGCTGGGCAACCGGTTCAGCCTCAGGCGCAGGCGAGGGAGACAGACGCAGTCAGCAACACCACTCATCCGACTTGGTTCGCCCAGTTGGCCCGTCATGCCACTGTTGGCGGGTCTCCCGTTTTTCAGCACGAGTGGCAAAAAGCCAGTGTGTGTGTGTGTGATCCGGCCGGCTGGGCAGGAGTCATCCACGGATGAGCGAGTCTCCCACAAGAGGGAGGGTCTGTCGTCACACCAAGGGTGGTGGAGGGTTCCGCAGGTGTTTGGAGGTGGCTTTCTTGGCGTCGTATCGCAACACACGGGTCGAACAGATGTCGAATCCAGTCGAGAATGGAGGCAAAGCTTTTCTTACGGTGCCCAAGTGTACTACTGGAGACTTCAAACCATCAAAGAGTCAAATGTTCTTCACAAATACTGTCAATAATTACCTTACAGACCTCATGTTAAAATCACGCTGTCAAGTTTTCATTATACAGCGCCACGTCTTCGATCTATCGAATTACGACGAAATTTCACCAGAATCCAGGAAAGGTTCTCGCTCTGTGTGTGTTTGTGAAATAGTGGCACACCCTGGCTATATCTACACACACACCTAACATATACTGAATATGGTCTTGGGGCGTTAGCGATGTCTCCCCTGCAAACGTACCCACACACCCTTGTACCTCCTGGGTTACGACGGTACGAGCCGTGAGCAGGGAGGACGGTACAATCTGTACCTTCCCCTTCTACTGTGGGCGGAAGAACTGAGAGAGAGAGAGAGAGAGAGAGAGAGAGAGAGAGAGAGAGAGAGAGAGAGAGAGAGAGAGAGAGAGAGAGAGAGAAACACATCAACCTCATTCCATGACCTCTGACCCTCTCTACCCCCATGTATCGTACAGGTTAGCACTACTGCCGTCTTGATCCACCAAACTGTTCCTCTTCCCCCCGGAAGGCACAGTCGAGCTACCCCCGACCCACCCCTTGTAGCCATATGATCCCCCCTCCCCCCGCCCGCCATGTATGGGGTCACCTCCCTCCCACATCCCACTGGGGGGTCCTCTCCCTCCCCCCTCCTTGTTACCTGTCGATTTCACTTTTCCATCCTAGTGGTTGGGGCACCGTTTCTCCGCCTACCCTGATCAAGCTTCTTGTTGCATGCTGCATGTGCTGCTCCTCCTCCTTAGGTAGAAGGTTAGAGACGATAATTAAAGATAATTAAGTTTTAAGACAAAGTTAACTGATAACTGAAACACACATGTTGCTTAATAACAGATCACGTTGAACAGATGTAATAGAATCTATTAGGTATATATACAGTCACTAGACATTCCAATATACCCTCAGGTGTTGTATACGTAAAGTTTCGTAAAGCTTTCGATAAAATGCCACATGATATGGTGTTAGGCACGCGTAAATCATCACACAATATAACCTCTCACATTAGCGTGGACAGTGGACTGGCTCATAGACAGAAAACGAGCGATGTTAAACGTGGAATCATTGGACTGGTTCACCGTGACAAGTGGGGTGCCACAAGGCTCAGTCTTTGGTCCCATAGTTCTCATTACATCAGACATTTGGACAAGAGACTCCTCTGTGCAACATTATGATTTGCCAACGACATGAAATTAGGATATATAATGACCAGACTAAGATTGTTCAGTGATTCAGAGAGATTTAGATGAATTGATCTGAGTGGTTAGAGACGTGGCAAATGGACTTCAGTGTCATCGGATGCAAAATTATGTATTATGGTAACAAAAATATTAAACACGAACATAAAACTTTCGGTAAAGCCATTGTAAGGAACGCAGAAAGTGGAAGAGAAAAAACCTACTTAGTAATGCCCACAAAATACGCCAAGCACCGCTTATTTGCATATAGTAAGGCAAAGAAAATGTTAGATTTCATTGCTAGAAATATAATGTAAATATAAGCGTACTTCTTTCTCTTGCTCCTCATTTACTCACTTTCCCACCTTTCTCTTCCCTCACTCTCTTTACCTTTCTCTAAATCCTCCATAATGCCTTACGTCTTGCCTCTCCTCAACACATTTTACCTCTCTTTCCTCCGTTTACCTCCCCTTCCCCGGGTCTGGGGTCACCAGTGGGGTCACCCTTCAGCATCGCCGGGAAAATAACTCATGGTCGTACTAATTACAGGCGTCTACACCCCTCATTGGCGGGAGAGATTGATACGGCTGAGACAATGGAATGGGAGCAACAGGAAAGGTTGTTAAAGGAAATGAGATACGTAGAAAGGTCGGTGTAGGGGTGTGAGGAGCAGAGTGTGAGAGTGAAACGGTCCAGTGCAGGGAAGGAACAGTTAGTGGAGACAGTGAATTATGACGTATCAAGATGGAATGGTAATATAATTGCAAGCGTGGGCGTTAAGATGGAAATATGATCTCGAGAGTTGAACTATAATTTCGAAGCAAGATGACCATTCTTGAGAGGGTAATTTTGACGTGAGATTATAATTTGGGAGGCAGGCTCTATAATTTTCGAAATATGTCTCGCCATCACTGCTATATAGACGTAGTGACACACCAGCTGGCATTGATCATAAGGAAGTAAAAAAGAACTTTAATTTGAACGACCGGGACTTCATTGAATGCCTCGACTCTCTACGTAAAGGAGTCGACAATACGATTCGAGCACCAAAGGTATCAATGTCCTTTTGGTCACGAGTCGGTGCTTGAGCATGAATTCGAATCTTTGAACTGTGCGGATGAATATTCATGTGCATTCATGATTCAACACACACACACACACACACACACACACACACACACACGATTTCGTATAGTTACGGATGAATTAGAAAATAAGTGTCAGAAACGTTTTGCTCTGAGCCAAAACGTCAATGCCGAAACAGCTCTTTTCCACACGCACATAATCCGTCTCCCAGACCTTATAAGCTGCCCTGAGCGTACGAGTCTTATGATAGGCTGCGACGCAACGGGACTTTCTCACGTTCCCTTACCAACCCCACCTTGCCTAGCGCCCCCTACCCCATATAACTTCCTCCTCCTCCTCCTCCTTACACTTCATCACCTCCACCACCCCCCCGCCTCCTACTGCTGGCTTGGCAACCGGGCCTTGCTTATATGGGGAAGGCAATGTTTGAGCCGCCTGTGTAGCAGGGGGGGTGATCTCTCTCTCTCTCTCTCTCTCTCTCTCTCTCTCTCTCTCTCTCTCTCTCTCTCTCTCTATCTATCTATCTATCTATCTATCTATCTATATATATATATATATATATATACATATATATATATATATATATATATATATATATATATATATATATATATATATCTTATTTTCACGTCAGTGTCACCTGATTCCTGCACTACCCATATTGCTCCTCCCACATCACCAATGAGCTCAACTCTCCCTGCCTCTCCCAACTCTTCCCCGCTTCTACTAGCTCTCCTCGCCTCTCCCCACCTCTCCCAGTTCACTCATAACCATCGGCTTACTATCCATACTTCTCGTATACCACATGACCGAAGCATTTTGAGTTTACAGCAACCGCGTGAGAGTTCCATCCCGCTCCCTTTTCTCCTTCTATTTATCCTTCCATACTTTCCTCCTCCCTTCCCACTTTCTCTCCTTCTCTTCTTTGCCTCTAGCCTTCCTTCCCACTCCCTTTACACGAGGGTGTTTCAGCTAACAACATCCAATACGCGCCTCTCAACAACCACTCCAAGTTGACTATGCAGAGGCGTACCACAGGCCCGCCAGCTGGTACCACACGATATTGTGAACTCTTCGCTGTACGTAAACTGATACCCGAATAAAGACACAGAAATCTTGGTGTTTGCTCAGCTAGGTATTTAGCCCGGTTCCGGTCCTTGATGCAGTGACGGCCTCTTGACGTAAGACTCTTAAAAAAGTCCATCTTTTATGATAGATAGTAAATGTATTGTAAAAGTGTCACCATGATTGTTTATACCATTAGTTCCCTTTCTGGCATTTGCCGCCTGTCAATATCCTATCCTTGTGTGTGTGTGCGTGTGTGTGTGTGTATGTGTGTGTGTGTGTGTGTGTGTGTGTGTGTGTGTGTGTTACTCTTAACTTTGTTGCCGAAGTTGAATTCTCTGTTGGTTATCAAGCGTCCATGGAGTTTGCTCATAAAAGAAATGCTTTGAAGAGACAAGCTGAGAATTTTCTCCTTTATTTTCATGCGAGAGAGAGAGAGAGAGAGAGAGAGAGAGAGAGAGAGAGAGAGAGAGAGAGAGAGAGAGAGAGAGAGAGAGAGATCAAGTGAACAGGTTAGGAATGAGACACAGCCGACTTGTGCCCACCGCCATACCTCCCAGATAACACGGTGAGGAAGGGACATCCCTTTGTACCATGAGTCGTCAGCAGCAGCGGGGCGCAGGGTAATCCCGCTCACTGTACCTCCCTCTTTTCTGCCTTCCACACACACACACACACACACACACACACACACACACACAGTAAGTCTAGCGTGTCAGACTGTAGCCCTCAAAGTGCATGAGAGATATTTCCGGCCCTTGTGTCGTAGGGAGAAAGTCCAGGTGTTTCCCCCCCTAAGTAACGTTATCATTGCTGGTTGTAACTTGACGTCAGGACACGAACGAGTAGAAACGAGAGGGAAACATTCTAACCTAACGCCAAACTTGGTTTGGTCTCCTGATGAGAGACGTGGCAATTATACTGCAGTAGGGTGAGTGGGTGGAGCACAGTGTGCAGCTGCCACGGTGGGCGATAATAGACGTCTAAATTCTCACTATAGATTCTCGTGTGTCGTCAGCATAGATTTTCCAGGCAAGTACGTCATTTGTGGCACGTCGAGGTCATCCTGATGGTTCGTGGTATTGGGTTAATATGTTCTAGTGGGGAATTAGAGAGGAATATCATGTTTATCGAATCCTTTATCTTCTGTCCCTAAAACTACGCGGTTTTGTCTTAGAGGAATTTACAATAGCAAATGGTGCATCGAAGTCCTTGTTCAATTAAAGATGCTGTTCCCTTGTTATCATTAGTTAAGATACCATTTTCATTTTGAACAAACAACCAATTGTATCTTTAATTGCTTTGTTGCTGTTTCTCACATATTCAGACAGTTTCTCAAGTTTTTTTGCGTCTCATTATTATTTTTTTCACGTTGCATTTTTACATAATCCAATTTTCTCTGAACAATCTTTTGTACTTCTTTTATACATCCTATAGACCTGCACTTTCGTTGGACTACCTGTTCGCATTTCTTGTACATTTGATTGAGTCATTATTATCTTTATCCACACTTCTGGCTCGCCCTTCTCACTACTCCTTTTCATCTTAAGAGTCGTGCCCTAATCAAGGACATCCCATTAACGCTCTCTCTCTCTCTCTCTCTCTCTCTCTCTATATATATATATATATATATATATATATATATATATATATATATATATATATATATATATATATATATATATAGTGGTGATGTGAGAAGGAGATGGAATGAGTATTTTGAAGGTTTGTTGAATGTGTCTGATGACAGAGTGGCAGATATAGGGTGTTTTGGTCGAGGTGGTGTGCAAAGTGAGAGGGTTAGGGAAAATGATTTGGTAAACAGAGAAGAGGTAGTAAAAGCTTTGCGGAAGATGAAAGCCGGCAAGGCAGCAGGTTTGGATGGTATTGCAGTGGAATTTATTAAAAAAGGGGGTGACTGTATTGTTGACTGGTTGGTAAGGTTATTTAATGTATGTATGACTCATGGTGAGGTGCCTGAGGATTGGCGGAATGCGTGCATAGTGCCATTGTACAAAGGCAAAGGGGATAAGAGTGAGTGCTCAAATTACAGAGGTATAAGTTTGTTGAGTATTCCTGGTAAACTATATGGAAGGGTATTGATTGAGAGGGTGAAGGCATGTACAGAGCATCAGATTGGGGAAGAGCAGTGCGGTTTCAGAAGTGGTAGAGGATGTGTGGATCAGGTGTTTGCTTTGAAGAATGTATGTGAGAAATACTTAGAAAAGCAAATGGATTTGTATGTAGCATTTATGGATCTGGAGAAGGCATATGATAGAGTTGATAGAGATGCTCTGTGGAAGGTATTAAGAATATATGGTGTGGGAGGCAAGTTGTTAGAAGCAGTGAAAAGTTTTTATCGAGGATGTAAGGCATGTGTACGTGTAGGAAGAGAGGAAAGTGATTGGTTCTCAGTGAATGTAGGTTTGCGGCAGGGGTGTGTGATGTCTCCATGGTTGTTTAATTTGTTTATGGATGGGGTTGTTAGGGAGGTAAATGCAAGAGTCCTGGAAAGAGGGGCAAGTATGAAGTCTGTTGGGGATGAGAGAGCTTGGGAAGTGAGTCAGTTGTTGTTCGCTGATGATACAGCGCTGGTGGCTGATTCATGTGAGAAACTGCAGAAGCTGGTGACTGAGTTTGGTAAAGTGTGTGGAAGAAGAAAGTTAAGAGTAAATGTGAATAAGAGCAAGGTTATTAGGTACAGTAGGGTTGAGGGTCAAGTCAATTGGGAGGTGAGTTTGAATGGAGAAAAACTGGAGGAAGTGAAGTGTTTTAGATATCTGGGAGTGGATCTGTCAGCGGATGGAACCATGGAAGCGGAAGTGGATCATAGGGTGGGGGAGGGGGCGAAAATTTTGGGAGCCTTGAAAAATGTGTGGAAGTCGAGAACATTATCTCGGAAAGCAAAAATGGGTATGTTTGAAGGAATAGTGGTTCCAACAATGTTGTATGGTTGCGAGGCGTGGGCTATGGATAGAGTTGTGCGCAGGAGGATGGATGTGCTGGAAATGAGATGTTTGAGGACAATGTGTGGTGTGAGGTGGTTTGATCGAGTAAGTAACGTAAGGGTAAGAGAGATGTGTGGAAATAAAAAGAGCGTGGTTGAGAGAGCAGAAGAGGGTGTTTTGAAATGGTTTGGGCACATGGAGAGAATGAGTGAGGAAAGATTGACCAAGAGGATATATGTGTCGGAGGTGGAGGGAACGAGGAGAAGAGGGAGACCAAATTGGAGGTGGAAAGATGGAGTGAAAAAGATTTTGTGTGATCGGGGCCTGAACATGCAGGAGGGTGAAAGGAGGGCAAGGGATAGAGTGAATTGGAGCGATGTGGTATACAGGGGTTGACGTGCTGTCAGTGGATTGAATCAAGGCATGTGAAGCGTCTGGGGTAAACCATGGAAAGCTGTGTAGGTATGTATATTTGCGTGTGTGGACGTGTGTATGTACGTGTGTATGGGGGTTGGGCCATTTCTTTCGTCTGTTTCCTCGCGCTACCTCGCAAACGCGGGAGACAGCGACAAAGTATAAAAAAAAAAAAAAAAAAAAAAAAAAAAAAAATATATATATATATATATATACCCTAGCCTGAGCCAGGTACCCATTTCATCGACCAACCCTTAGGCGTGGATGAACAGCTAGGTTGACTGTGGACTGACTGTCGCAACCAGGATTCGAACCTATTCGCTCGACCCTGGGCGGCCCGTGAATGCCTCACGGTCAGTGGCAGTAAAGGTCGTCTTTCAGTGGTGGTGGTGGTGATGGTGTAGTTAGGGGTCGACCCCAGGTATAGGTGGGGCTAGGGTCATTCTTAAGTGAGGTTGGGGGTCGTTCCCAAGTGAGATTGGGGGTCGTTCCCAAGTGAGGTTGAGGGTCGTTCCCAAGTGAGGTTGAGGGTCGTTCCCAAGTGAGAACTGGGGTCGTCCCTAATCGCGTATGTACCCTCCCGCGGCGAGTTGTCGTGGCTGACGTGACCTTTGACCCTAATCTTGTATCTCTCTCCTCTGAATGAATGAATACCATTGTCAGTCATCGCAACTGTGACTGATTGCCATTTCATGAATGAAGAACGCAGCTCTGCGGATGAACACCACTTAAATGAATGAAGATTGCATGAAGGAAGACGCTGGTGATGAGGTGGCCAGCGGCCAGGCTTATAGACGCACACCATCGGGGTAAAGACGACACATTGTAAGGGAACAGGAACTAGAGACGAGACAGAAGGAACAGATGAAATAGGCTAGGGAAAGATGAAGGAAGAGATACGAGAGGCAAAGGAAGGAACAGATGCAAGATGCAAAGGAAGGAGGAGATATAAGAGACAAAGGAAGGAACAGATACTAAGAACAATGCCAGGAACATGTACACGAGGTGAAGGAAGGAACATACACAGAAGACTGAGCAAGTAACATGTTCCATTCAGAAATCAAGTAACACTTACATGAGGCAAAATATGGACCAAATATGATCAAATAGAAAATATAAAACAGCCATCTCGTAGACGATAAACCATTGTAGAATTAACAGAAGAAAGAGAAAAATGTTCAGAGCAAAAGAAGGACAGATTACGTAAGACTGAACAAGGAATACACGTTACTGAACAGGAAATAGATACAAGATTAAGAAAGATAGAAAGATTATATATGGGAAATAAGGATAACAGACGAGACTCAGAGTAGGATAAGAGGAGTGAGTCAGTAAGATGGTAATGGAGTGGTTTTGGGTGGTGTGTGTGTGTGTGTGTGTGTGTGATGTCGAATTTCTCCTGGACGGTCATGTTTCGTCATCCCTGGTCAGCTAGAGGGGTCTCGTTAGCCAATCGCAGCCAGTCCTCATCAGCCAATCACGTCCATCCCTTGCCAGCCAATCAGCTCTGGCTTTCGCCGGCTAAACACAGCCAGCTCTCGCCATCACTACCATTCTTAATAACAAACCAAATATCTGCTTTCAATGGTACATAGTTAACAATAGACCTGTGCCTCAGACTATCTCAATAAAAGCAGACCTGTGGCTGAGCAGAACTTACACTATTGTTTCTACGATAAAAAGATTAACAAAAAAAAGGAGGGGGCAATAATTCATGAGTACATCGCCAGAGTTCGTGTCTTCCCGCCACATGCCTTCGGGACACAGTACGCCTCTGCTTGTCCTTCTTCCCTTATTGGGCCCTCTGGACTTTCCCCATGCTATAGTCACTTTCACTAGGGAGAGGGGCAGACCCGCCACGACCCAAATTAGACACAACAGGATCCAGTGGGGCCCGGGCAGGTAGGGAGGAGCACTTTAAGGAACCCCACATCATCACCACTTCCTCTGCACACCTTACCTTGATGAACACCGAGGCTTACGTACTTATGGTCTCTTATGTTAGGCTTCGGAGCCATTTCAGATCAATAGCCACCCTTTCCTAGTGCAAAGCGACACCCACCCCTTCCTAGTGCAAAGCGACACCCACCCCTTCCTAGTGCAAAGCGACACCCGCCCCTTCCTAGTAGAAGAGAACCTGTGAATTTTTGGTTAGCCTAATGGAAGCCTAATCTGCTCAGGAATGTGCCTCGTCGGTCGTCGTTATCCTAACACTGGTCCTTTCCTACCATGACCGAGTGATCTGTGACCGTAGAGAAGAAAAAGAAAATGTTCCATCCCTCCTTATCTTTTTACGTCCTTGGACGTAATGGCCTGGCCTTCCATACCCACGGATCATACTATTGTGCTCAAAGATCGAGTTCGAGGCTCGTAACGTCGAGTTCGAGGCTCGTACCTTCGAGTTCGAGGCTCGTACCTTCGAGTTCGAGGCTCGCACCTTCGAGTTCGAGGCTCGTACCTTCGAGTTCGAGGCTCGTACCGTCGAGTTCGAGGGTCGTACCGTCGAGTTCGAGGCTTGTACCGTCGAGTTCAAGGGTTGTACCTTCGTGCTCATGAGGTTAAGATCTTCCCTTCCATTTTCTCTCGAAATTTCCCAGTCTTCCCATTTGCTTTCTCCCAGCACAGTAAAGACTCCGATGAGGTGACTTCGTAAGGACTTGACTTGGTCTTTCAGGAGTTTTCCTCATTCCCTTCTGAGGCTTCCCATGGGCTCTGTATCCCAGCCTCACTCAGACTACTTAAGGATTTTACTGCTATAAGTACTCTGGAGTACCACCAACCTCTCTGGAACCAGGCCTTTTGGGAAGACTCTGCTCCATGCATGTTCTTCAAGATTTCACGTCGCATTAGAGGCCTCACAGATAGCTTTCGTTTTAGTAGCACTATCGAACTCCTTGGTGACTTGTCTCACACCTGTTTTTACAGCTGTGTACCCAGTCCCCTGCTACATCTGTGTACCCAGCCCCTACTACAGTTGTGTACCCAACCCCTGCTACAGTTGTATACCCAACCCCTGCTACAGTTGTATACCCAGTCCCTGCTACAGTTGTATACCCAGCCCCTGCTACAGTTGTATACCCAACCCCTGCTACAGTTGTATACTCAGTCCCTGCCACAGTTGTATACCCAACCCTTCCCTAGAGATGTGTACCTAACCCTGGTCATGGTCTACAACTTCTTGTATGTCTCCTACATTCGCAAATTTATCATTTTCTTTTTGATCTGTACTTCATAGATCTACACCCCCTTTCCCTTCTACTCGCGAGAGTGGCATATCTCTCATACGTTCGTCTTGTAAGGTCTTGCATCATCTCCCTTGTTTCGTCTGCAAACACAGCCTGATTCACCCCTGATACCTGCTCGCGCCTTTCCCCTGTCCAAAACAGATTTAAACCACCATGGTAACATCACACAAACTTAACGGAGTTCCATCTTCACCGAGAACCACTCACCCTCCTCCCATCCTACTTGCACACGTGCCTGACTCTCCTGGTAGAAGACATATGTTGATTTACCATTTACGTCATATATTCGTGGCACCTTCCACAGGTCTTCTCTGTCAGATCCAGAAATGGGGATCAGAAATGGGGGAAGCAAGAGGAATTGAGAAGGATATGGAAAGATGAATTGAAGGAGTCATTAGGCCTGAACATTTAGGAGGATGAGAGGCGTGATTGGGATAGAATGAATTGGATCAATGTTGTATATGGGGGGCGACGGATTGTTAATGGATATGAAGAAGTTAAGCCGAACCATGGAAGAGAATGAAAGTGTGGATGATTGGATGCAGCACTGGCAAAGCAACATGGTAGGAAATTTGATCAGGAAAATTAGCTGTGGAGAAAAATCAGCAGGAAATGCGGTAGCAAAATAGAATTACCGTAAAAAAAAAAAAAGAAGCAGAGGTGATGATAATGGCAGAAACAGAAGGAGCGGCAACAGACGCTCCACGGGTAAAGGTCATCACCTCAAGGTCAGCAACTTTCCCCAGTGTTCGTAGTGTGGATGACTGTCGCCCGTAGCGTATGCACCAGTCATTGATCTCCCTCCTGTTGCTGCAGCATCACTGGGGAGCCCCCGAGCCACGCTAACACTGGGGCCAGTGGTATCACCCACACTAGGCTCGGTGGCACACCAACCCCGGGGTTGGGAGATTACTGAGGGCATCACCAGCGTCAGGATCGTAGCGACGCCAGAACGGGTCCACACCACGCTGCCTCCTCAGAAGTTGTCGACCACGTCTGCCATGCAATAGACAAGTGAATATAATATTCACTTGTGAGACGGAAGCTTAAAAACCCATAAATACAGAGAGAGAATTGATGGACTATGAATCAAACAGACGCGTGTAAATAGACGCCAGTAAATCCATTGCCTATCGTAATTCAAAGCCGATCAAACCCAACGGGAAATGACGCAGCGATCTGCTCTTAATGATAAGATACCTGTTTCAGATTACATCCACATTTCGCTCAAAGCGAATGAATGAACTATTGTTATATGAAAAGACTTTTAACCTTTGGTAAATCCAGGTCTCTTGTCAGTTCGAGATCTGATAAAGACCCTGGTATTACCTCTGTAATCCTTTTGTGTTCTCGCTCGCCAGCGGCAGCACGCGCGGTTCAGCAATTCAGATCTTGTAAGCGATACAATTGAACTAAACGTCAAAGGCTCGGGGCGGGATGTTGACTCCACGTCCGGGGAGGCCTGGCTAACACTGGGGACCCGGCAGGAGCGACACCAACACTGGGACTTGGCTAATACAGACCACTGGGGTCGAACGGGTCACTAATACGGTGCATCGAGAACAAAGGGCTTCGAGATGCTGTCGACAGTGGGGCCAAAGATATTACTGGCACTGAGGCCTGAGTGATGTCAGAGGCTTAGGCACCATAAATATGTCAGTTTATCGACTCATCATCCCTTGTATCTATGATAATTCCAGCATTCAGATGTAATGGTTGTTGAGTTCATTCCTCTCACCATCGAGTACATAGTGTCCTGAGGGCCTTCTGCTGGCGTCTGCTGCGTAGTGTTCCTGGTACAAAGTGTGTAGCATCGGCAGGCAGGAGGAATCACACACGCTATGCTCGTCGCCTCACACATCACTCACTGGTCGACAGGTTGAGGTCCGGGACAAGTGACAAGTGTTGTGCTGGGTAACGCTGGTTTGACTCAAACCCAAAAAAACAAACTATCGATTTATAAAAGACACTTGTTCGTGAACTAGTCCTAAACGGCGAGTTTGTACAATTTGAACCGTAAACGGTAATGATGAAAACCAAACACTGTGTTGTGGAGGACGATATTAAATACGAATCAAATGAGCATCAGTTCGATCAGCTTCGTTTCATCCGTCTGTTCCCTAGTAACACTTTGTCTACTCCCTTAACACCCGAACAACTTGACTTGTTGGCTTGAGATTTTCACATCTTCCTAGAACTGTGCATTGGTTAATTTGTATTCGATTTCCTTTTTCAAGGTCATAAAAGATTACTTTAAGTAAGCGTCTCCTGTCCCCATTGTTTTAGAGTATAGCCAGGTATAAAGTGCGTCCGTTTGATTCGAATCCATTTTCCAAGTTTTGGGTTTGGGGAGTGTAGATTCAGAGCACAAGATTCTGAAGCTTCGCTTGGCTTTGGTACAATGATTTATGGACCAGTGGTTCATAGGCTCCTCGGGACAGTGGTTCAAGACTTAGCGAAATAGCGACACCAGGGTTTTTGAGACAATTACTGGATACTTCAAGGGAAAGTAGTTAACAGGTTGAAGGAGCAGTGGTTGTTACCCTGTAATTAGACCCGTTACAGCTGTAACAACTGTTCTGTCTCTTCTGCGCTCCCTTTTCACAAGTAGGGAACATGTTAAATAGGCTCCCGAGCTAGAAGAGGGCGTCTTGCTGATAAAGGTCGCAATTTACCCTCAAAGGAGAACTCGGGTGGCCCAGAGCCTGACCAACGAGTTCATGTTGAGGAACGATGGTAAGTAGGCAGAAGACCAGTGTTGATGGTTGATGATGACGAGTACTGCGCGTGGAAGAAGACCCCGTCACCTCGTGAATCATCCAGACATTTCCGGCCTGATATTACCTAAGTGTCTTCCCCTCCCACACACACACACACACACACACACACGCAACCCTTACCGGATCTAAGACGTCCCCTCCCCTCCCCCCGGAATGGCGTCCTTCACCTACACAGCGCTCGGCCCACAGGACGCCGGGGACACAGACTTCCTCCCGTCCCTTCCTCCACTCCTCCTGTGTCTCTCCTTACCTCCTCGTCAGCCCCTTCTCCTCTTGCCTCACTCATCCCCCCCCCCCCCCCCTCACACTCGGCTTTGCCTCCCTCACACTTCCACAATTTTACGTTTCTTGTTCTTGTCATTCCTTCTGTCTTTGCGTGCACTGTGAGTCTATGTGTGTGACTGTGGTGTATACAGAGCTCCGGATCAGGGCCCAGAGCCCCAGATAAGGGTCCAGAGCCCCGAGTGAGGGGTCCAGAGCCCCGAGTGAGGGGTCCAGAGCCCCGGGTGAGGGGTCCAGAGCCCCGGGTGAGGGGTGCAGAGCCCCGGGTGAGGGGTGGGGATGAGTGTCCCGGTAGCCTGGCAGGGGAGGAGGTTCCGCCCTGGTTGACCCACATACCTCTTGCACTAACCTGGCCTACCCCACACCCCTGGAACTCTCTCTCTCTCTCTCTCTCTCTCTCTCTCTCTCTCTCTCTCTCTCTCTCTCTCTCTCTCTCTCTCTCTCTCTCTCTCTCTCTCTCTCTCTCTCTCTCTCTCTCTCTCTCTCTCTCTCTCTCTCTCTCACGAGTTAGTTTATTGGTAACTTCACCATGCCAGCTGGGAGCCACTAGCTTCACCTAGAGGATAACTGGAATCATACGATAACCACAAAAAGAAAACTTCTCCTGGGGCTCCTGCGGCTCCAAGGCTGCGCCACAGCCAGTAGCAGGGAAGGGACGGACTCCTTTAGAGTGAGAAGTTCTTCGACGAGACTGTACTCCGATTTTACAGCCTCGCCCAATGTGACGCCTCGCCCGCAAGACAGAACCCGGCACAACGCCCGATGCTCCTCTCCGTTCCAGGACATGGGATCCCCTGGTCCTCAGGTGGGCAGTGACGGTCAGGCCCCCAGCTCGACCTTGAGGGTAATGGCCATAGAAAGTTCCTTAGGCTTACTACCTACCACATCTTCAAGGTTGCTGGTAACTTTGAGGTGGGTGTTAATTTTCCTTTCCTTTTCTTTTCTTTTTTTTTCACCGATGTGGGATACGCTGTCTGGGATGACCCAGGTACACCCAGGGATCCAGGTATTCAATTATCCCAACCGCTTCCTCTGTAGGAAGGGACGTTCGACATCGCCTTCGACTCATAAATCGTGAGTTTGAATGATTTCTGGAGGAATTCCCCCTCACTCTCGAAGCAGGAATATTACATTTTGTTGGCGATCATTCAATAAACTTTCTGACCGTCATTATCTTCCTTTGACTCTGATTCTTTTCCAGAGTGTGGGAATTTCTTCCCAGTTCCTCGTTTCCTTGAGCATCTTGAATCCCACTGGTTCCTCCGTGATCCCCCTGCGTGCTCTTAGGAAGCCAAGAGGCACAGGTGATGTCCTTACCTTACTAACGTCTGGTCATCCAATCTGGGAGACTTAGGGAATCCCTACCTCGAGGCTTTGGTCTCCAAGCTCCCCATTTTCGGCTTCGCTCCCTCGCTTTGTTGTCTTTATTTGAAGCCTTATCTCGGGTTCGGTTCATTCCCGAAGTTGTTGAAGGGTTTCTTTTCCTTTATTTCCCATCAACACCGGTGTTCTGCAGGGTTCTGATCTCTCTCTTATCCGCTATAGCATTTATCTAATCAACAGCTTGTTTTTCTTTTGGATGTCTGGTAAATGAATGAATTACTATATGAGAGGAAACGTGAATTTTAAATCTATGACACTTGAAAGTTACCAGTACCAACGTCTCACAACCACAGCCGACTTTACCTACGGTGATCTACTTCCTTCCCCCAACCCCAGGGGTACTACCCATCAAGCAAGTCTACCTTAGGAACAAAAAAAAAAGAAACGTGAAATAGTAACCACTGGCCATCACGTACTTTCACATTCCCACCAGTTCCTTGACGTGGTCTTCCTATACACGCGATGGTTTACCTTCCCATACATCTGCCCTCCGCCTCTTTCGCCCTGGGTGCCTAGCCTCTCCCAACCATTACCTGCTACCACACATCCTGGAGTGACGGATTGCTTCCGGGCAAAGTGGCTACCTCTAGTATAAGTTTTAGGGGAATTATGCCAAGATGTGTGGAGGTTTAACAAGGAATCCATCGACAAACACACACACACACACACACACACACACACACACACACACACACACACACACACACACATAACTTGAATTAGACCATGAGTTTAAGATTAGATTCACGCTCTATTAACTGAGCTAACCAGGGGACAGAAAAAAAATGTTATTTCAGTTAATGTATTTTTTCTCTCGCGCCGTTTTCTTCCCTTAACGAAGTAGCGTGAGGAATAGAAGACTGGGTCTTAGAGGGGAATTTCTTCACTTGGCTCCTTCCTTTGTTCGTTCTTCTGGGGAATAATACTGGAGGGGTGGGTTTACCACCCTCCCATTGCCACCCGTTTTGTCCGTCATGTCAAATGGCAACCTTTATTCTATATTAGCCTACATCTTTTTACCTTGGTCCTCACTACACCCTCGAAACCATTGGTCTTTGATGTGACCCATATGGGTAAGATCAAAGGCGCAGATCACCACATTCTCATCTTCACTACATTCTTGTTTCAGGTAGAAACTTATCTTCTTATCTTCACTACACTTTCTACGTCATTGGCTTCAGAACTAAGTCAAAGAGCATCTTCATTGCAACATTTTTCACTACACCATCGACACCACTGGCGTTCAGCTGTGTCACATGTCGTCTTTATTACATTCTCATCTTCACTACACTCTTGATACCAATCATCTTTGACCTGACTCTTAACAGGTCAGGTCGCGTCATCTTAGCTGGACACATATCTTCACTATATCCTCCTCTACAAAGGCCCGGTATATTGTCAAGTTCTTTACTATAGTATAGAATGAAAACGCTAGATATATGAGATATATAATTCATAATTGGTATAATTAATGTAATGAATTTCTACTTCCATAATTTACGTCTTAACCCTCTGAACCCCTTGTAGGCAATGAATGAATTCAACTCCACACCGAAATTACTTTTACTCTCGAATCCAATAATATTGACTGTAACCCCTTATGTACGGTTGCTTGAACCTAAGATTACGATGGTATTTTTGTTGAGTACGATCCACGCAGGATGATGTGCGGGATTATGTAAACGATTCTTGTAATTCCTGGAATGAGGATTATTTAAAGTTTCTTTGCCCATAACCCAGTGGGCTCAAGCCAGCGTTTTCGCCCATTAGAGTGGCTGTTTTACCTGGTAACAGCGAATACCCCAGCAGCCTCAAGGGAGTTAAAAGAGACAATGGAGCGAGGAAAAGCCATATTTTCTGCTTACCTACATACCACAGCGGACAGGGAAGATGAAGGGTACCTGGCGGCGAGAGAGGAGCTCCCAGACCCACTCAGGAAGACGCCGATGCTAGTAAGGGAAGGCGAGTGAGGAAGATGGAAAGTTATTTGTGTTGACAATTAGCAGCACGAGTAGCGATTTCTCCCGCGGTCAGCAGAGGCAAGATTGCCAAGGGACCTCCCCAGCTTGGCTTCCCCGACCTTCCCCACATTGACCGCTAACAATAGCACAGGGCCGAGGGCGTTGACCGCACAGCGTAAAACATGAAGGAGAACTTGTGTGGTGGAATGATGACGATAACGCCATTTGTCAGTGTGCTCGATAGGAGAAAACTACGACTTATTAGATGTCACTGTGGGAGGAGGAATCAAGCTCCCACATATCGACTACCATCGCGTGTGTGTCTCTCTCCATCTTCTATGTTGCGACCCTGTGGCATTTGATCGGCCCCTTAAGGGTCAGGTCAGAGCTCAGGCCATTACGTCGGGTCGTAGTGGGAGCACATCCCAGAGGCCATAGACGAGGGTGAATGAATCGTGGTCAACAACTTGCTCCAGGATGACTCTCTCTCTCTCTCTCTCTCTCTCTCTCTCTCTCTCTCTCTCTCTCTCTCTCTCTCTCTGTTTACCTTTGTGAGCCGCAGGTAAAGCCTCCTTTGTCTGTTCATTAGATATCCCCCCTAACGTTCATTGATACACATTAAGTCCACGGTCTCATAGGGCTAGTCACCTGCGCTTCGCCCTTACAGCTGAGGATCAAGACAACCCAAACCGAGAGAATACACACATATATAACTCCCTCTCTCTCTCTGTAGCTAGCCAGGCTGCGGGTGTTGATCCATTCCATTACGCTGAAAGAAAATGTGTTGTTGACGGACGAGCCGCCGATGAGCGAGTGCGTCTTGTGAAAGTTTGCGGTGTTCTGGGCATTGTATTGTAGGACTACCTCTAGCCAGGCGACTGAGGCGGTGCACAAAAGGTAAAACATAGTTAGTATGTTGTGTCTGGGAGAACAATATTCTTATACGAATATTCGTACTCGTCTTGTCGTCTCGATGGGAATATCGATGTTGAATCTTTGGATTTGACATCGTCTGTAAGGATCTATGACCCAGTGAGCCATGGTAATAATGTAATACCATGAATAGGACGGTACGACCCTCGAGCACAGATGTACGACTCCAGTACGACGTTACGACCCTAGGGCACAAATGTATGACTCTTCAGCACGACGGAACGACCCTCGGACACAGATGTACGACTCGAACACAACGGTACGATCCTTTAGCACGACGATGCGATCCTTGAGCACAACTGTACGACCCTTGAATATCATGTCCTAATCGAAGGCGTGAAATATGTGTTCAAAGGGTCGTACCGTTATACTCAAGGGTCGTACCGTTATACTCAAGGGTCGTACCGTTATACTCAAGGGTCGTACCTTTGTGCTCAAGGGTCGTACCGTTATACTCAAGGGTCGTACCGTTATACTCAAGGGTCGTACCGTTATACTCAAGGGTCGTACCGTTATGCTCAAGAGCATACGTGTCGACTCGGAATCAGTAACCTTCAAGGCACAGCTGCGTCAGTAAGGTTCGTGCGAAAAAATAATGAAAAATAAGGAAAAACATATTGACCTTTGACGTATGTATTTGTACAGCACTCGAGCATAAGTGACCATTAAAGAAATATCATCATATATGTCATGATTAAGGGGAAAGCTCATTCTCCTGCTTAACAATACAGTGAGAAGTGAAGCTTTCCAAAGACGTCTGTTTACCTTCTCACTCCACTAATGAACAATTGCTGCCAGTCAAGACCCTCGGCTGCGAAGCAAGACGTATGCCAGCAAACACACATGCTAACGAACGTATGCCAGCATACGTACCTGCCAGCATACTCACACGCTGGCAAACGAATGCCCCAGCGAGCTCTGTTGTTTTTAAAGACTGCTGAGATTACGTCATAGTATTTGGTGTGTTTAAACATAACGTTGATGTTTGTGTTTGCTAAAGATGTTTACCAGCCAAACAAGATTACCATCGGTTGATAGAAAGTCAGCAGTCATTCCACGAAAATATAATCCTTTCATATTACAGGGTCGATGTTGCATCGATTAAGCAAAGAGAGGATCACTTCACAGTAACAAGCAACTGTCTCCATTACGTGTGATCCCAGCGAACGCGAAAAACGGCGACCAAAAGCGTGAGGGGCGATCCAGAGACTCAGCAGCCATGGGGACTGGACATTAAACACAAACACTGAACATGTTTACAACAGTGGCACTGGAGAGAGTGAAACCTACCAAGATGGATACAGAGGGTAAGAGGGTACAGGACCAGAGGAACTGTGAAATACAGAGGCCACACACTGACGTCAGGGGCCGCAGTAGATGACCGCATAGACCAAAGAAAGGCACCAACTGGTACAGATTCCGGCGTGTGCCCGTGGATCAGGCGTCGTATCGTCGTGCTCAAGAGTCATACCGACGTGTTCAAGGGTCGTATCGTCGTGTTCAAGGGTCGCACCGTCGTGCTCAAGGGTCGTACCGTCGTGATCAAAGGTCGCACCATCGTGCACGAGGGATGAACACATCAGACGTATACATATGATAATGAGCTGTCTATTACCTGTGACTGTCACCTTTGCCACACCCAGCCCGCGTCATACATTGCACCAGGAACGCCTGCCACGGCAGAGGAGGCGCCGCCACCAACGGTGATTACATAGATGCCTGTGGTTCCACAGATGACGGAGCAATCCCGTTATTACTGTTGCTATGCAAACCCTTCCCGTTCACTGTTGCTAGTCGCCTTCCCTTATCTACCCCACCCGCCTGGCCTTCCTACTTGATGAAGATGCTTCCTCTCATAACCCATTACCCTTACCCTAACTCTGCTCTGAATATCTGAACCTTTTTGACCCCCAGTGCGCCATGATTCTTACCTCCTCCTCCTCCTCCTCCTCCTCCTCCAAGTACGCCAACCCAATGTCCCATCCTTCTCTCCTGTCCCCTCCATCGCTTTCCTCTTCTCCATCCCCACCAACCCATCTCTATCACCACGCATCGCCTCCACCGCTCACGGCCAGCAGCCACCACACTCTCTGCACACACATACACACGCACACACAAACACACACACTCTTACCTCATCCCATCATGTCAGAGCGTCGCGCGTAGTAATCTCTCTCTCTCTCTCTCTCTCTCTCTCTCTCTCTCTCTCTCTCTCTCTCTCTCTCTCTCTCTCTCTCTCTCCATCACCATCATCCTTTTCATTTTCTTCCTCTTCCTCCTCATCTTCCCTCCATTCTTCCTCGCCATCCTCCTCTTCTTCCTCCTGGCTTCCTATTCTTCCTCCTCCTCCTCCTCCACCCCCAGAACAATCCCTCATAAATATTCGCCGTGGGAGGCAATAGCCCTCTCCAATTACCAATTATTGCGTTACAATTGTCACTCACCACTGCAGACCTGTGTATTACTATATTGTTCTTCTGTCATGTGGGGTTCACGTTGCTATCATCCTGTGTCACTTCATTGTTATGTGTCCAATTTTGAAGCCATTCTTCTTTGTTGCAGTTTACATAGATCATTGAAGTTTATTTCACCTGTTATTGTATTCTCTTTCTCTCTCTCTCGTAATTTCTTCCTCAATAGAGCTAGAATTTATTCTAAAGTAGAGCGAGTTTTTTTTCTTTTCTTTTCATATTTTCACCTTTTTTTCTTCTAAGTCTACCTGCTTTCCATATAAGTTTACCTGCTCGATGTGAACTTATACTAGTTGGCCTATTTAATGAGTGGCCATATTGATTGGCCTACTGGGTGTGACTATACATTTATTTAACCTTCAGATGTAAACCCTTATTGATGTGTTTATACCGATTCCAGTTTACCGTCTTGATGTAAGATTATATAAGTATACCAAATCAGTATACTAGTTGGATGAAAGCCCATACTGATGTACAAACTTATAAATCCATACCAGTTAAAGGACTAATGTAAACCCATATGTGATTCACCAACTTGTAAGTCCATATTAGTTTACCTTCTGATGTAAACCCACAGTGATAATGATGATGATGGTGACAGTGATAATGACGATCATTCTGACATTGATCATGACATTGATGATAGTGAATAATGATCACTTCGATGAGTAATGATCACCACTGTGAGTAATGATGGTGAGCACAATGAGTAATGATGATGGTGAAAGTTCAAACAAGTGGAATGAAAATGAGGAAATATAATTCCCTCATGAGGGCAAAAAAATGAGGAAAAATAATGTGGGAAGAGGAGCATTGTAATGTTGGCCTGACAGTGAAAGTGCAACACTTTCTCAACACTTGCATCTCACGTCCAACCAACACTCTATAAGTGCCACTTACAAGATAATAAAGTGAGAAGTGGAGACCCCTGTTGGATTGCTTTGTTAGAGAAGTAATCTCTTATTGTTATTTGCTTAGTAGGCTTAAAGTGCACATTCACTACGAAAGAAACATATTTCGTTTTCCACGAAAGCAAAGTCGACAAATTACATTACCAAAGAAAGAATCTCCTTCTAATTAGATGCACGCGAAAGGAATTCGATCCTGTGCTAGGCGTCAAAGCGGGAAGAATATACACCTTTTGATGAGGGAGATCGAATCATCGAGTCAGAACTAATTGGTTAAAAAAGAGGATCATCTGGGGAGGTCTTCATAAGGAGTGGCAGAGATGGAGCGAGTCTGTGTTTATATGAATGAATGGGTACGTGGACAAGAACCCACGACTCCCCAGACCTGATAAAAAGCGGAAATTCATTGACGTGCGGGTCCCGAGAGCTGGGTGGCTGCCACCATGATGGAAGACAAGGCAGAAAGGACGGGGCAACTTTCTCACAGGAGCAGCAACAGTGAAGGACAAGAACCCCCTCACTCAACGCCTCCCATTGACCAAGGTCGTCCGCCTCACACTGCAGAGTACTGACCTCCTCCTCCTCCTCCTCCACCGCCGTCAGGAGAAGAGTTCTTGGGCGCGGATAAAGACGCTGGGTCTCTCAACTCTCTTCTACTGCCTCTTCATTACTACCAGTTTGTGCTTATGGAGAGGACGCCTTATATCCGTGAGGCATTGACTCGTATGCCAGAGATAAAAAAAGAAGGTGGATGACTCACCTCGTCGTTTCTAGAAGATGCACAGTAACAAGAAGGGCGAGGAAAGGGTAGGTAGGCAGTGGGGTTCGAACCCTCCTGGCGAGAGTGTCTGCAGTTTTGGAAGGTAATGACACCATAATAAACGAGTTCGATCACCAGGATTAGAGGAGATGAAGTCTGCTTGATTGCTTTAACTGCATGTCATTTTCCCGAGTAGGTCTGGGGAACACGGAGGGATGCATTTAAACGGAACCCGTGGGAGACGAGGGATATAAAGGGGAAGGTAAGGGAGGGGGTCAGGATCACCCACTTGATGTAGTGGGGTTCGCTAGCGGGGGCAGCCAAGCTTTGTGGACCATAGTCGATTTTTTGGCAGCTAAAAAGCAACGTGTTTACCGTAGTCTCTCGTACCCTTCCTGTGGGCGGGGGCGCAGAATCCACAGAACACCGAGGAACTGGGCCACAGTGATTGAAGTATATGGACAATGATTGAACTCTTCAGTATCTGGTGCAGACCGTCTCAGAAGACTAGATTGCTGACACATATTTCTCGTAATGTGTGGGAGAAATTGTCTCTAGGTTCACTGATTTTACGACAGTCAGGTACATGGTGTTGCAGGGCTTGCGAGCAATCCTTCCTGGCGTCTTTCAGATCTTGCGTTCACCCACCTGTGACGCAAGTTAGGCCCAGACCCATTTCGAAGCCGCTAGTGGGAGAGTGGCTGTTAGAAAACGATTTGATGGTCTGTTCCTGTTCAGTCTATGACGTAATTTTTACGGGTGCGTAAATATTTACTCCCTTTTTTTTTTCTTATTTCCTTTCTTCTGCTTTTCTTCCTGGTGCATCTCAAAGGCATCCTGGCCGTGTAGTAAGAGGGAGGGAGGGAGGTGGGTCGGCCGCGGAAGCATCAGTCCTCACAGCGTACAGTACTTTCGTCATGGCTTTTTCAGCAGTTAAGAGAAAGCGCTTGCGTCTTCCTTCGTACGATGTTGTACATAGCATCGTCCTCTCTCTCTCTCTCTCTCTCTCTCTCTCTCTCTCTCTCTCTCTCTCTCTCTCTCTCTCTCTCTCCCGTCCTGTTCCTTGCCGCAGAAGATTCATTCATTTGCATGGAACGGACAGATTGCATGGTAGATGCAGTGATAGATGGGAGAGGTAGGCCGACCGAGGGAAAGTGAACGGAGGAAAGCAGTCGGGAAAGTGAGCGATAGTGAACGCCTTTGGGTATGTGTGTGTATACGCTTGCGTGCAATTCTGTGTTCAAGCGTATGCATGCGTGTCCGTCTGTGTGTATTTGAGTATGTATGTGTATAGGAAATTGCCTATTTATACAACGGGTAAGAAGGGGTTTTACACTGCTAGAGGCCCCATCTCTTAACTATCTTCTCTCCGACAATGTCTTCAGACTTCAAGCTCTCTCGTCATTCCTTCTTTTCTCTCCACTTCGCTTGTTGCAATCATACACTCAGTATTAATTTGTAAATACCATCTCCCTTACACCTCTTTTACTCTTCCATGGCTTAGTCTATCGGTATATTTCCTCATCACTTTGTTCCTGTTTCAATTAATGGTGGTTTACGACGTGGTAGAACCGAATGAGGCATTAGAAAGTCGTAAACATGTCTCCCGTTCTCCTTCTTGTGGCTCGGCTCCCTTGATTTAAATACGTTGTTGCCCGACTGTGGGCCTCCTGTGTGTGTGATTGTTTGAATAACGTAACCATCTGGTGATACAGACTTTAATCCGGGTCTTATTTGTGGTATCAATCATCTCCTCTGAACGTCTGATTCATGTGTTTCGAGACTTCGTATATGGATGGACAAGGATTTATCTGAATCCCTTACTGATTCTCCACAGGTCTTCTGGTGAGAGGCTGGATGGTCTTGTGTCAGTCCATAAGTCCCTCACACAAGTGGATTCCTGTGTGGTAGTCGATGTGACACAGTCTCATTTAACTGAATCCTATACTCATCACTTTGGGTTAAATCTCATTAGCCATGTGTTTGAACAGTCCCTGAACCTGTGTGGCTGCGGGATGTGACGCTGCTGAAATGCAGCCCAGGGACGAGGGATCTCATGTGGCAAAAGGTGACAGTGGCGGGAGTGATACTGTAGCTGCTTCCCGAACTGTGGGGTGACGTCCAGGTGAAATGTTTGGAGAGTCAGGTTGACCAGTGTTTTGAGATCCTCAAAGTTGATGGTATAGAAGTTGTATTAGATGTTCTTGAGTCTAGATGCAGGGCATTCAGGTGTCTTGAACTGACGTATAATAAAGATACGAAAGCTGGAGGATTTGATAATGGTACTGAGGTGATCCTTCCAGATTTGTTTACTCTTCCACACCCGACACCAAAACGTCTAGCGGACTGAGCAACCTGGAAGGGATTGAGGCCAACTAGACAGACGTGGGGTGGGACGTGGTTGGAAAAGAGACTGATATGATTGACTACGTTCTTGGCTTTGTTGACACTGACGTGGCGCTCCAGTTGTGGAGGTCGTTGTGGCTGTTCCAGATCCCATGGTCGGCAAAGCTGGTTTCAGAGTTGACACCAATGGCACAGTCGTCCAGGTACTTACATCAAGCGGGTGCATCTATCATGATGTCATCCACGAGGATAAGGAAACATAAGAGCGCCCATCCTCGAGCTTTATGACGCCCTCAACAGCTCTGGAACTGGAAGGTTGAGTTGGTCACTCGAAGCGTAAGGCCTGACGACATTGAGTGAGGATGTCTGCAAGCCACGGGATGAGACTTCCGCACAGCTCAAGATTGATGGCTTTGTTGACTGTGATGTTATGGTCGAGTAGGTCGAAAGCTTTGATGAAGTCAGCAGTGGTAACACCCACAAGGTCTTGCGTCTTTCTAGGTTGCGAGAGACACACTCTATTAAGCTGAGGTGTTAGTGGATCGTAGAGTGGATCTTCATATTACCAAACTGTCGAAAGTAGATGGAACTTGCGTTGTTTGTGTAAGTCTTGTGAATCACAAAGTTTTGATAGAGTAAACTGGGGATCGAGAGGATGGCTATCATGTATCTGCGCGTGTGTTTGTGCCTATGCGTGAGTCGAAATGTGCGTATTTTTGTATGTATGTGTATGATAGTGTATATGTATGTATGCATAAAGTCCGTTTTTCTTTTCAGTGCCCGATGCGGTTGCAGTGCCGACCTACAGCTTGGGGACAAGGATCTTAAGTGGCAGGAGATGAGGGTGACGAGGTGGGTGCAGTAATATCTTTCCGAACTGTTGGATGGGGTCCAGGTGTTGGTTGGAGAGAGTCATGAGGGTCGGTATGTCCAGTATCTCATAATAGGTGATGCCAGAGAGACTGAGAATGATCTTGCATGGTCTTTTCGACACTACCTAGTTGATCCTGTTGTGTGGTGGACAAGACAGAAGACGACCAAGCGAGGAAGGGAATACGTGAGTTCGAGTAGGTGTTCTTGTGTTGAGCGTGAGGAGTCGACGAAGAGTTTGGATGAGGCTGGGGTCTAAGTGAGACTACAGTAGGTGGTAAAGGACTTGGAAGTAAGGGTGATGTGCAGTACCCAGTATATCGACCAGACCCCCATAGGGAGGATGGACAGCTGGGTTGGCAACGAGCCGACTGCCACACCTAGGGTTCGAAACCGGTGCGAGCCCATGAGCGTCATCGAAGTCAGCGATGGTAACACCCCCCACACTACTGATGGTGACGTGACTGGCGCAGTGACCCAGTGCTGGGGGCCGTTAACGTGATCTGGAGGATGACGTAGCCGGGAGGGCTGCTGTGGGCGTTGGCAGTGATGGTAGAGTCGTTGACGTGGTGCGTGTAGCGTCGAGCAGGTGTAGCCACAGGGCTTTGTTTAGGAGGATGAGGAAGCACGTCTTTGTACCCAGTGGGGGACGCCACCAGAGACTGCAAGGTGTAGATGGTCCCTCCTGTGTGTGAACACATTTACATATCTGTGAGTGTGTGTGTGTCTGTGTGTGTGTGTGTGTGTGTGTGTGTGTGTGTGTCCCATCTCTTTCTGTCTATATGCGTATATTGTGCCACTTTGTGCACATATCTTTATCTGTACTCCCATCTTTACGTCTGTCCGTCTCTGTTGCTCTGTCTCTGAATCATGGTGTTTGATTTTCCTTCCAGCATCTTTCCAGAGAGCGTAAGAGAAGGAAGAATTATGATCACTCACCACAGTTGGACCCCGAATACGAAAACATGTCGTCACTGAACACCATCATAAATAACGCATGCGCACTGACCCACTGGGCAGAGAAGCTCCTTCCTCTTAAGGAGCAACGCAGTCAACTTTCTTTTTGATAGTTCCCTACCGTTCCTGCCGCTGCTCCTGGTGGTGGTGGTTCTCTATGGTGTGGCTGGTGGGTATAGCTGTAGTACACCTCGGGTGCGGCGAATTTGGAGGAAAAACTCACACGGGATGGGCAAAAGCTCTCGTCATTGTTTATATTTGAGGTCGCTCGCCCAGACACTTAATGAGCGACTGGTTAGGTCAGGTTAGTGGCTGACCCACTGGCTGTTGCTGGGCTGCTTGTAACACATTTTGGTACACATTGGAGAAATGCGTAGATGTTCATAAGAGTAATGATGATAATGATATCAATACTGCAACTACTACTAGTAATAAGGATAATACGTAATAACCAGGGCAGGTGAAGCGTCCGGGGTAAAACATGGAAAGATCTGTGGGGATCTGGTTGTGGATAGGGAGCTGTGGTTTCGGTGCATTACTCATGACCTTTCTTCGTCTGTTAATAGAGCTACCTCGCTAACGCGGGAAACGGCATTCAAGGATGGAGAAATGATAATATTAGTAAGTAATTATAATGTTGGGAAGATGATGAAGGCGACTTATGTCCATAGTTTCCAACAACATCACAGAGGTTAAATGTAAGCAACATGTTGACCATGTTCCTGGCAACATGGAAAAAGATAATGAAGGGAAAAAGTTATCAAAGGTACGATACCAGGTACCAGGTACGATAGCCAGGTACCACATCAGTTGCCAGGTATCAGTGGCTGTTGCCACTTCAGTTGCCAGGTACCAGTGGCTGTTGCCACTTCAGTTGCCAGGTACCAGTGGCTGTTGCCACTTCAGTTGCCAGGTACCAGTGGCTGTTGCCACATCAGTTGCCAGGTATCGATGGATGTTACCATATCAGTTGCCAGATATCGGTGGATGTTGCCAGACCGGGTACCAAGTATCAGTGGGTGTTGCCAGACCGGATACCAGGTATCAGTGGGTGTTGTCAGACCGGGTACCAGGTATCAGTGGGTGTTGCCAGACCGGGTACCAGGTATCAGTGGGTGTTGTCAGACCGGATACCAGGTATCAGTGGGTGTTGTCAGACCGGATACCAGGTATCAGGGTTACTGTCGGGAGTCGAGTGGTGTTGTCAGAAGAGTGTCAACATGGTGTCGTGGGTGAGCAGATGACATATGATCCTCGGAGCCATCACTTCACAAGATATGCCTCCTGCTCCTCACCACTCTCTCCTGTACTGAGTTTTCTTAGGAGAAAAATGTGTGAACCATATATATCTGTGTGTGTGTGTGTGTGTGTGACATGATAGTGTCAATAGAAATATCACTCGTATTCCAGCCTTAAGTCATTTCCATGTACAGTGGATGAAATTGGTCACATGTTAAGGCATTAGGATTTCTATTACCTGTGTTCATTACTGTACTCAAGATAGTGTAGAGTCTTTGCACTGTACACGTAAGGAATTGTCGACAGTCTTGCACCGTACATGTAGGCCACTGTGCACAAGGGACTGTAAACAAGTTTGTACCATAAGCATAAGACACCATAAACCTGGAACTGTAAACAACCTTGTAACACAGAAAGAAACCATTGTATTAAGGAAAACGTACATAGGTTTGTACCATAATTGTAAAATCTTGTAAACAAGAAACTGGTATAAAAAAAAATTTAGCATTAGGTGACGGATCATTCCACAAGGAGCTGTAAATAAGTTTTCGCCATGAGCGTAAGTGGCAGGACACCAGAAAGTGAGTCTGCAGCCCACAACGATAAACATGACAACCGCTGACATGGGCAAGGTGAGTGGGGAGGTAAGGGAAAGGTAGGCTGGTTGGGGGGGTGGCTGGGTACAGCATCGGCTTTCTCCCCCTGCGAGTGACGCGAGCGGCGTTCCCCTGGGGTGAAACTTGGTGCCTCCTCTGTTATCCTGGCTCGCTGTCGTAACGTGGGACCCATGCTGTGTCAGACCCATGACACAACATACTGGACCCATGGTATGCCAGTAGACAAATGACATAGTACACTGGACCAGTGACACAATAAACAGGACCCCCATGACACACTGAACGCATGACAGAACACACTGGACCCATGACAAAACACAAAGGACCCATGAGTCGATGCAGAAGACCCATGACTCACTCAGTATCTCGAACCCATGCTGAGTCCATACCACTCCAGCCCTCGCCAAACCAAAGCTTCACCAAAACCCACGCATTAACATCACCAGCCCAGGGGAGACCCATGTCTCACCCACGGTTGACCCACGTAGAGGACACATCCGGCTGGGTCCACATTCCTCAGTGAGACTCACTAGATTCATCCTTAACACACTCAGGCAGATGGGTATGGCGTGACGACCTCTTGTAACTCAGCCTTACCCCCTGCACCGGCTCCATCCTACACATCCTTCATCCAGACTCTTAGAATAAATAATCTTATCATTTTTAATAAACGGGACGTTGTATCATATAAATGCACCATCGCTTTCATTAATGTTCGACCCATAGAAATCGTATGATCACCAATGGTCGACCTGACCTTGTCAAGGTTTGATGTATACCACATTCTTGATGTGTCTTGCTGTCGAGGACCCGAGAGGAGTTTGCCTTCCCCAGTGTGGCGTCAGCGTTGGGCAGGAGGTCCTGGAGGGAGGGAGCGAACACGGTGGTAGTGGCTTTGATCTTTGGCCCCCAGGGCTAAGGTGTTCCTCTGATGGTCTTCTCTCCATACGTCCCATGCTTACTTTCTCTTTCCTTCTCTCTTTCTCTCCCGGTTCTGTTATCAGTCCCTCTCTGTCTCTCTTCATCTGATGTTTACTGTTTCTATTTCATCATTCCTTCGTTTCAGTCATACGTGACTTACTTCCTCCATCATTCTTTACTTCTTGTGTGTCCTCGTCTATTGTTAATTTCTTCTCTCTAACCTTCCATCCCTCTGTTATCACCTGCTTCCTTCCTCATTTCCCTCCCTCTTTCTATCATCTTCTGCTTTCACTATTCCTTCCCTATGTCTCTTATTCCCTTTTCTAAACCATCGTTTTCTCCTTCCCCCGAACCATTCCCTCCCTTCTCTCTCCCTCTCCCATCCTCCCTCTGTCCCACTGGTAAATCCTCCCTGCAGGGAACTACCACACACACACACACACACACACACACACACACACACACACACACACCGTCCCATCATCGCACATCACTCTCCTCTTCCAACTGACCCTTCCAGACAGCTAAACTTTAAAAGCAGTCCTTACGAAGGGACAGGTTGCTGGGATAGGCTTTGAGGATGGGTTATTGAAGGGTTATTGATGATGATGATGATAGTGATGATGATGATGATGATGATGATAGTGATGATGATGATAGTGATGATGATGGAAACGCAACTGTTGTTCCTGTTTCCCGTTGATGAAACTGCTGACACTTTTGCCATTAGCGTTGCGTCTGTTAACGGCAGCTGTTGTTGTCTGCAGCTGCTGCTGTTACTAATGAAGGTAATGTGGATTTAATTGTTGATGTTTGTGCTTGGCATACGACTCTAATGAGATAATTCTATTTAACCTAGAAGTGGATCACTCCCTGAACCTGTAAAAAGACTTATATTGAACCAGTTTGATGGAAGATGTCCTGCGAATCAGAGAGAGGGAGAGAGAGCATAGGTTCGAATCTTGATTGTGGCAGTCGGCCCACAGTCACCCCAGCTGTTCATTCACCTCTAGGGGATGGTCGATAAAACGGGAACCTGGCTCAGGCTAGGGTATATATATATATATATATATATATATATATATATATATATATATATATATATAGAGAGAGAGAGAGAGAGAGAGAGAGAGAGAGAGAGAGAGAGACTTAATTAGGGCCTCAATTGCCCGTGCCGTCTCAGCTAACATGAAAAAAAAATCTAATCTAACCGCTGTGATGAAAGTCGTTCTCACTGTCAAAGGAAAGATTCGTATTCCACTTCGATGTTGACAGACTTTCCCGCGCAGAGGTATTACGTCTGTCGGGCGGCAGGAAGCGCCCCAGGTACGCATCGCTGGGCAGACGACTAGTACGTGACTTGAATAACTTCTTGGCTGCGTCCTCAAGGAAAGCGGAGGTGCTGGCCTCTGTGTCAACATCCCTCGAGAGAAGAAAGCGACCAAACACTCGCCGATGACCAACTGTTCCTTGTGCAAGGATGTACGCACCTCGTCTCAACCTCCGCCACATAACATCTCGAGGCATGTGAGCGGTTGAGTTGACACTACGCCACAGTGTGGCCGATACGCAAGAGACCTTTCCTGACAGTAATGAACTATGGGAGGAGGGTGTTCTTCTGTATGGAGGAGAGAGGGAATTCTCTAGTACAGTCACCAGGTACTGATGTGTTGGTACCCCTGGCACAGTACGAACTACGTAAGTTCGATGTCCCATTACTGTGGACGGATAGGATAACTAGGACGTGATCTATAGTGATGCAGTCCGGCTGCAGGAGTTGAGGGATTACTCCTGAGGTCGTGTGAGTATTACAAAGAGCCAGAGAGAGCCACTGTGTCCTCACCATCACAGTGAACTGTAAATGCGACGAAGGACAACTCTATGACGCCAGCAGGTATAAGGGGAAGGCAACAGAGATGCCACACATAGTGTTTGGGAAGTATGGAGGGTTTGATGATGAGGATTGTAATTGCTCCTCGTGATACAACTGGCTTTGAGTGAGAGGCGTTGATTTCACTGCCAGCTTAACAGATGTATTGTTATCTATGATCATCCACTTCAACAGAATTAAGAGAATGACAATCAAACATTTTGTTCTCAAAAGATACATATATATATAGACCGGTGTGTGTGTGTGTGTGTGTGTGTGTGTGTGTGTATTTACTTGTGTTTTATATATATTTGTTTATATATCCACCAGAGGTTGGGCGTGTGACGTAATCCAGGCTCCAGCCAGTGAAACGGGAGGACGTTGGTGTGGCCAGCTCCACCTGCCAGGCCCGGCCGCCGACGCCACCAGCCTGGACGACCACCGCTACACAGGTTCGTCCCCCTGCTGTCCCTGAGGCTCTCAGGACCATAGTGGGTGTCAGTAGAGGAGAATAACAGCGCCTATTTCCGTGTGTGTGTGTGTGTGTGTGTGTGTGTGTGTGTGTGTGTGGATACGTAGCGCCTTTTCCATAGTGACCCCTTACCACACCCTACCCTCACCTCCCCCGAGCCACCACAACTACCGCACCACTACCCCTTCATCGGCCGGTAAAAGTGAAAGGTGGTAGTCCGTCTACAGGCAGACGAAGAGAGTAGAAAATATAAAGATCTCCTCAGTGCCATGGATCTGGACAGGGGCCAACTGGCTCCCTGGTAACAAAAGACCTCCATGTTGGTACATATCTCCCTGTTGTCAAAGTCAAGTATCTCTCTCTCTGCGTGCGATAATCATAGAAGCATTTGTCTCTCTGATATCGAGTATCTCTAAAAAGCCGACTGTTTCCTTAGCAACAAGTGCCGCTACAAGACTAACTGTCTCCCTAGCGTCAAGGATGTCCACAAGGCCAGAAATACCCACGGGGTCAAGGAACACCACATATTGCTCCAGTTGACGCTCAGGATCTTTTCTACGAAGTACCGCAACAGTTTCAATGACTTTCGCAGAGTTAAGGATACATCTCCTTTATGCCGAGCGTCTCTAATGAGCCTCGGGATTCCGTGGAATTCGGGATCTTTAGCAGCCTCCATAGGGCATATACTGTCCACAAGATCAGTTGATTTTCTATATTTCCCAGGAACTCCAGATGTTATCGATCTTTCTTGGCCAACAACACTGAGGGCCAAAAGTCCTTATCAACTTCGTGTCAAGACTTCACCAATACTGAATCAGTTCGTAAAGCCTTGATCTTGAGTCATGAAGGAACCTCTGCTTAAGTACTTACTTCCAGTTCAAAAGACGTAGTTTGAACCCCTTTAGAATATGTTATATTCTATTCAGACATTAAAGATTCTCTAAAGCCCCGTCGTTGTAACAGCTATCTAAAAGAAAAATGAGAATTTTCTCACAGAAAATGCGTAAGTAAACATCAATCTCTCCAAGACCCACGAAGATGGCTAATGTTCAGATAAAGTCTGCGTAGGTACTGGAGAAGGAGACCTTCAGCTCGTACATTGATCCCCGAAGAGAGCTTCGCTAGGCAACAGGGAGATATAATGGCTGTGTGTGTGTGTGTGTGTGTGTGTGTGTGTGTAAAGGCCCGCCAGCGAAGACCCTAGCTGGCAAAACTTCCGTGTCGGTTCACTTTCTCCCCGAAACCTTCTCCGAAACAGTCCCAGAACGGTCGTGGAGAATCTTCCATATACTCATTTCTGCATCCGTTCCTCCCTTCAGATGAGACATATCGAGTGAATATTCATTAGATTCTCCCGTAATCATGAGCCACACAGCGTGGATCATATTTGGTAACAGACTCAAACGCTTCGATACTCTGTGTGGTGAGTGAGTGAGTGTTCAGTATGTGAGACAGTGTCGAAAACCATAACGACGTGTCCCCCCCTCTCCTTACAGTAGCCTGACACCCTTATAGAGGCATGGATCATTTAGATAGTCTAGCCCCCTTGCTGTATCCTGGCCCACAAAATCAGTCTGACCTCCTACCGAAATCTGGTCCATAAGAGTAGCCTGTCCCTTGATAATTGCTTCGTGTCTTGTTGTACCATGGCTCACTGTACCAGCCTGTCTCGCTTGAATGGCACTTCCTATCTAGACAGTCTGGCTCCAGACGGAATTCTAGCTTTGTATAAGTCTGCCCCAAGAGAAAAACCCGGCCTATTAAACCCGCCTAGCTCCCTGTAGCAGCCTTACCTATCTCATTGGTATAACCATTACAGAGAGATGACTCCCTCTAGCCTTGGCCTTTACTGTAGTTTGGTATACTGACTGTACCATCCTTTAAGGTAACTCAGCCCTCTGAGATACCTTGAGCCATCTGTAGCTTGATTCTACAGTGGTCTGGCTCACTCACTACAACACCCTAACCCATTGTAGTAGTCTAATCTTCTCTACAGAAACCTGGTGACTCACTAAGATAGTCTGGGTCCCCTACGAGTGGATGAGCCTCCTTCAGTAGCACTACCGTTCTTCCAGTACAGTACAGAACAGAAAGTAGAAAGTCAGTCAGTACTGATCTCTTGACTGTAATGACCGAACTGGCGTAGTAGTGGAGCATGATAACCTGAGTGGTCTGATTGAGGGTAGTGCAGACAGCTATGGACCGCAGTGGAGGGAAGTTGGACCCTCAAATCATGGCCCTGGATGTTGAAAGTTGACCCGTCTGTCTATAACACTGCAAGGAGAGTTTGACAGAAGCTCTGTCCATTACATTCCGACAGAGACTCTTTTGTGTAAGACAGGAAATGGAATGTAAGGAATGGGAAATTCTTATACGTGGTATGAAATGGATTTAGGTTAACGATGTAGCGTTAAGAACGAAAGGCCAACCGTTTGCCTGTGAGGTTGAAGAGAAATGATGATTTAAATGAGAGGAGTGTCCTACGGCTCAGCCAGCCTTTCATCCTCCAGGTTTCACAAAAGGTTGAAATCTTCCAGGTTTCCAGTGACGCAACATATCTTTTGTTGTATGAGTTACCGTCTCCTTAAGAGTCCCTCCCTCACTCCCTCTCAGTAAACTCTTACCTCACACTACAGCCTCACGTCCCTCCTCCTCCTCCTACCGTCGCCTCACGCCTCTCCTCCTCCTACCGTCGCCTCACGCCTCTCCTCCTCCTACCGTCGCCTCACGCCCCTCCTCCTCCTAATGTCACCTCACGCCTCATCTCCCCGCCCGTCCTCGCCCCCTGAGTCCCGTCCGTCACCATCCACCTCCAGCTCACGCCTTACCTTGCCCCGTCCTTAATCTTCCAGGTGACAGGTGAGGCATGTCGTTTATCTACCTATCTTTCCTTCCATCAGGCTTACAGTGTTGGCCTTAATGTAGACGTCTGTTTTTCCCTTAATGGATAGACAGATGGACGGATACTCTTGCGGAAGAGATCTGTTAACAGTGTCCAACGGCACACACCTTACATGTTCTGTCTTCGCTTGAGGGATAGTATTACAGTATGGGACATTTGAACGTTGTCAAGAAAACACGGCATCTGTATAGTCAAGTTTAAGGTCAAGCTTAGAGTTGATGAATCTGACTGCTTTGCACTAGTCGCTGACAAGGAAATTTGTAGAGCTAAGGCCTCTCCAGATGTTAGAACGGTACACCATACGAGGATGGACTACTCTTTTCTCGATGCAATTGTTCAGAAGAGGCGAGTTTTCAGTTCCTGAACAGAAATCCCATTGTCTTTGAGGGAGACTCAGCTATTTATGTAATGTGGGGTTTCCAAGGTAGATTATATGTTACAGTGATACTAAGTATGTCTCTTTCGCTGAGTGGTGGATTTTTAGAGCCGTTAGGAGAGATAGAAAGTTGTGAGGAGTTTTAGAAAGAGAAATGGGAAGAAATTAGTTTTAAGAAGGGTTAAACTTCAGTAGTTTGCGTCCACCTCACTAGGAAATCCTGTTCCAGTTTGAGTTGGTAGAGGAAAACGAGTCGAGACATAGATCGAAAAAGGAAGTGTGTAGTGGATTTGAAAGCAATAGAGGATTGCAGAGTCGAGTCGTCAGCGAATGAGTCAATTTGTTTACTGTTGAAGAAAATCGTTGATAAGAAGGAAAGAGCGTCGGAGACTCGAGAGTTCCCTGAGGGACGCCATTGTTGTGTAAAAAGGGAAAATATATATTTCTAAAAAAGAAAAGGTTTTGACTTTTGAGCAGAGGAGAAATAGATGAGCAAGCACATGCGCAAGTTCAGAACAGGACTCCTTGAAAGCATGAAGAGATATGCCATCTGTTCCACATACCTTACTTGTGTCCAAAGAGAGACGTACTTTTTGGACCGCACTAAAAAAAAGAATAAAAGGGAGGAGTATACGATGAGTAAGAGGGGCGTCAGAGAATAAAGGTACATTAGAGTCGTCTCAGGTGGAGTCAGAGGAAAAAAAAAGAGAGCCAAAAAGAGTTGTTTTGCCCTCAGGAGTAAAAAAGAAAGGAAAAGCGTTTCGACAGATTTTGCTGAAGGTACTTTTAGCCAAAGACTAGAAAGACGTGTAAGGGATGGAAGAGGCAAAGTTGTCGCTGTTCCTTTGGCTAAAAGAACGTTCTGCCCCACGAACAGGTATTGGCAATGATGCCAGGCTGAGATGAAAGTTCAATGCAAGGCGGAGGAGGGAGAGTTTTTTTTTTTTTTCTAGGTCTGATATACCAGGTTCCTGTCCTGCCTTAACGACCTCAGAATAGGAATAGTTGATCCATGGATTGAAGGAAAAGATAGTCATAGAGAAAGATGGGTTATATGTCTCCAATTTCCGTAATAGTAAGAATATGCTAGACGTCTACCGGAGACAGACACATCACCCAAGGCGACGTATTATCGACCCGAGGAATATAAAAACAGTATTTTTGCGAGTCAGTCCAGTCACCGCTATCATAGTGTCATCACTGGCGTTGAGAGGAGCAGCCGGAGGAGGAGGAGGTGCTGTGAGGAAAGAGACGTTTACAGGTGTGTGGTCAGATGAACCATTCGGGAGTGAGGCTCCGTAGCTACAGTGTTGAGGCATTAGAGTTGATGAACAGATATAAAGGGTAGTTAGAGTGCTCGTAACGATCTGGATGACGAGTAGTTTAGTCGACGATTTGTTCCAGGTTATTGAGAATGGAATGCGGTGGGGGAATTTGTACTCTATATTTCTATAAGAGGATTTTAACTATTCCCTGTGTTGTACGTTAAGATCTCGTAAGTAAATAACTTCAGTTTGAGGATAAAAGGATTTCACGACCTCAAAGAAGGGATTTAGAGTCGAAAGTGTAAAGTTTGTAGAGTTAGACGCCCAGTTGATGAACAAAAAGGAAACGGGATTAAATCTTAAGCCAAACAACGTCCAGGTTTGGGGATTCAGATCCCAAGAGGTGTATACGAGGGGCACTGACTGGTACTGGGTGAAGCACAGATTCCAGCGTTCAGGGGAAATCGTGAGTGTAGGAAATGGGATGGAGTTGTGAAAGAGATCAATGAAGATTATCTTAAACTATTAAGGCTTCGATGGAGGTAAGATATTCAACGAGGCTTTAGTCTGTAGCCCTACAGTGTTCTGCAGCAGAAAGGTTAGTAGAAACACTACAGATGTTGATGAAATGGATGAAAGAAGTCAGACCTGCATCGTAGATTAGGTGGAAAGTCATCGATCTCATCCACATCAGTAGCATGTGGACGAGAATCGAAGACATTAATGGGAAAGAAATAGATCATGATCAGCTCCCCTCCCGTGTGTACCAGTAACAACCGCTGCTGCCGCTCGTGTTGCAGAGAGTCAGTTGTGTGTCTGATCATCTCTTTGAGTCGTGTGTGGTGGTGATGGTGGTGGTGGTGGTTTGAAGGCGCCATGGTTGGCCCTCGACCAACCACCATATATCTCACATCACTTTCTCCCTCGCTGCCGTTAACCCTCCCCATATTATCACAGCCACAACTACCGTTACAGCCCCCCCTCCTCCTCCACCCCCAAGGCACCATCTAGTGTCCCTCATCTTCATTAGGGAGTTAATTCAATGGACACTGCTGTTGTAGGGGTTATTATTGTGGTTGCTGTAGGGGTCCCAGGTGGACGCTCGAGGCTGGAGGCTTCACCACCCACCACACGCGGTCCTCGGTACTGGCACTGTTGCCACTGGTAACCACATCTATCGTGCTACTAACGTTACCTTCGTTACTACCATGTTGATCATCATTGCCACCACCTCTGCAACCATGACTCGTCCTATCACCTCTCTACGCCCTGGCTGTCCCCGCCACCAGTCATACTATCACCACTACACACCACACAGTCACCATCACTCACACTGACACCACCAGTCACAAATACCATCACCATCCACCTCTCATCCCATTTCTCTTCCTGCACTTCTTCCTCAGTTCTTCTTTCTTCTCCTTCTGATCCTCCAGCTTCCTCCTCCTATCCCTCTTCTCCTTCTGATCCTCTAGCTTCCTCCTCCTATCCCTCTTCTCCCTCAGCGCTTCTCCAACACCCCCCACTATCACCACCACCAGGATACACTCACCCCAGAAGTAAGAAGCCTCGTCTGAAAAGAACTCGTTCTTAATCAGATTTCTTCGTTACTGACATCTATGAAGTGCGGTCTGGGAGTCTCCTCGCCCCACCTGGGAGTCCTCAGCCTCTCCCGTCATGACCTGGGAGTGCAT
Organism: Panulirus ornatus; assembly: GCF_036320965.1. Taxonomy (NCBI): domain Eukaryota; kingdom Metazoa; phylum Arthropoda; class Malacostraca; order Decapoda; family Palinuridae; genus Panulirus; species Panulirus ornatus. The sequence goes on along the minus strand of NC_092247.1, from coordinate 7,016,502 downwards.
CCTGATGACCCTCGTCGTCCCACAGGGTCAACAGATCCTACATCATGATGACTCACGTGTCAGGTATCCAAACAATCCATCATATACCACCCCCAGTGAAACCACGGGGGTGAAAATAACTCGCTTCCGTCAGGGGGTGTGGGGGTTTGTTGTTGTCACTGAGGGGAAAGATGATGGCTGATGAGACAAGGAACATATTTCTGTGTCTGTCAACATCATTATCTCTGTGTGACTGAATTACCTGTAGTTGGTGGGTATCATTCACTGAAATAGTTAGTCGCTTACAATGGACAAATATTTCCTTGTAATGTTTGATGGTATTGCTAAATTTTCTGTCGAAAGATGTAATGTAGTTCTGTACTGGTGTTAAACCCCCTCTGAGTACGACAACTTCAATATTTGAGTACGACGTCGTAGATTCTTGAATGCGATGACTATAATTATCGTACTCAAAGGTAAGTCGTTGTATTCAAGAGTTTTAAGTCGTCGTAGACAAGGGGCTAAGTCGTTGAACTCCAGGGGATTAAGTTGTCGTATTTCAGGAGGTTAAGTTGTCATATTTCAGGGACTTAAGTCGTCGTACTCAAGTAAAGTTGTCGTGCTTCAGGGGGTTAAGTCGTCGTATTCAAGTAAAGTTGTACTTCATGAGGTTGAGTTCTCGTACTTCCGAGGGTTAACTCGTCGTACTTAAGGAGTTTAATTGTTGTGCTTCAGGGGGTTAAGTTGTCGAACCCAGGGGGCGACTGGTAATACCACACGTCGTTTGTCAAAAAGAAAAAACTTGTCATTTACGTGTCAGAACGACCGAGACAAATGTGTTCGAACAATAATCCTGTGAGGATCAGACACATGTGAAACCTGAACCAACACATTTTATTCGAATGTGTTGATAATGACCAGAGATTTCCCTCTGACTTCGCCGTATTTCAGCACTTACAGTTTTCTGTTATATTTTGAATATTATGCTTCCAAATTATACTGGTATGTTGCGTATAACTAGACACAGAAACCAATGAAGAGTGATACTGAAAGTTATAATTAGCCGAAGTTAGAGTCAGCTCAAGTGTCTGACACGGGAAGTAATTCGACACATGAATCTATGTCTAATCTTGTCACAGCGACGCTTCCTCTACACCATGTCCGGTGAAAAGTATCACGAGAAAGGTAAAAAAGGCTTCGAGGTGTATTGTCGTCCCTAACACTTGATTATTGAAAGAAAAAAATGAATTGCTTGTTCCTCTCCTTGTAACGATAGTATAGACTTCTGAAATTGTGGACAGAGATCAGCAGTGCCATGCTTAGTTCTGCAGGTGCTATGATCGAGATGCGCTACATTATCTAGCGTAATGGTCTTACGTTATTGTTGCCAACATGACTCGTGTTTGTGCCTCGTATGTCACTGTCGAAGGATGTGGGGTTCTGCTGTGTTGGTTGGCTTTGGCCTGCTTTGAGAGCCAGTTATCTAATCCCGCAACACACAGACCCACTTAGCCACAAAAACCAATTGTTTAGTTGTTGGAGCGAGACGGTATTGTCTCCAGCGTGTGAGTTGGTGAGGGAGATCGAGTGACCCGGAGGAGAGTGTGGTCTGTCAACTAGTTCGGTTATGTAAGCTTAATGATTCTCCTTCACCGAGGCTGATGGTCGACCACTCACGTTTTATATGTCAGCGAGCTTGAATGATTTTCATCGAGGCTAATAGTCTGCCAGTCAGGTCTTGTAAAGGAGCTTAATAATTCTCCCACCAAGACTTATGGTTTGCCAATCAGGCTGAAGATGTAGAGCAGCTTAGATGACTCTCTCGCCGAAGCTTATGGTCCCCCCACAATCAGGTTACGTATGTAAAGGAGCTAGAATGACTCTCTCACCGGACCTTATCGTCTGCCAATCAGCGACGTGTCAAGCCTGCGAGGATCCATCAGCGTCAAACCCGACACCAACACTTTCTAGGCGGGAGAAGTGACGAGCGATGGTCTGCAGGACCTCCTCTCACTAGACACGTGAAGTGGGAGAGCTTTAACCCCCTGAGGACGACGGTATAGACTCTTGAGCCCGCGGAGCGGCCCCGAGCACGAAGATATGAGCCCTTTGGGCACTTCTCGACGGCCCTTGATTTGAGCACGACAGTATGAACTCTGGGGATGATGACCTGGCCACATCATCTGTTTTGATGAGATATACGTAGGATATGTCCTCCAGTACCCGGCATCGGTGGGTGCACGGAATCTCCAGGTCTCTTGTTGGTTCTGGTGACAGTGTGAAGGCGGAGGGAGGCGGCCGCCGTAGCAATGGCCCCACCCATGTCCCCGTCTGGTCCCTTAGAACCTGTTCCTTTCTCTATTTGCCTCAACAACAGTTACGGCCTTGAGACATATTTCCCCATGGGTGGAACCCCGATTACCCACCACCTCTCCTCAATTTCTTGCACCTGTCGGACATTCTACCGTCTTGTGATGTCTTAACTGAATCGTTTCTTATCTCTGATCGCTATCTTTATCGCCATTTTCCGCTTCAGTGGTGACGTATAGGTGTGGTGCGCCATACCTTTACCCGGCAAACGCATAATACACATCAGGTCGCTTGACTTTAATACCATCTGGCACAGAATTTTGTCTCCCAGTCTCAGAGATGATCTTCTCCACCTTCGCCCACTCTTCTCCTGACTATTATGCCAGTCTTCGACCCTCCAACCTCCCGCTGCCCCGAGGCTGTGCCGTCCTCTCGTCTGCATCCCGAGGTCCTCGGTGCGAAGGGCTTCCCTTTACACCACCACGAGCGGCTGGGATCCTCCCAGACTCGTGATAACTGATTCAGACGCCGTGATCGCCTCTCCCTCTCTCGTCAGGACCCACTCTGATACCTTTCCCACCTCAAACACTCTTCGATATTGTTACAGAATTCCACCTCCATTATTAAGGTCTTCAAACTCATGGGAATGTTTCTACTTGTATAGTTTACTGCTACGCCATCTTCTGCGCACCAACGACGGCGCTCTAGGGAGACTCGGTTGGGTGAATTACGAGGTTTCTTCTCGACTTTCCTTGGGATGACGCCTGTTGTTCCTCCCATGCACACCCCGTCCTGCCTCGAGACTGTCCCTCCTCACCATACGTCCATGGTGTGACCGCTGCTCCTCTGAACCCCTCCCGACCAGGGAGAGGGAGTACGGTGTACCTCTCTCTCTCTCTCTCTCTCTCTCTCTCTCTCTCTCTCTCTCTCTCTCTCTGCCTTTATCGCTACTTGGAACTGTTACAGATTCGCTCTTCATGAAGCTGATAGGCCGGTGAACAAGCCAACAACAGCAGTAGCCCACCAAACTACCCACTCAACTGGTCAACCACAGCAGTAGCCCACCAAACTACCCACTTAACGGGCTAACGACAGCAGTAGCCCACCAAACCACCCACTCAACGGGCCGGCAACAGCCTAACCCACCAGCCCGTCCTGGTAAAATGCAAGGGACTCGTCAGCTGTAAGACCCGTAATTCAAGTATCTAGTCATTACTGCCGCTTCTTCCCAGCTAGAGAAACTTTGGACCACCCTTGGTCAAGACAGTGCTAGGCACCCCCCTGTTTATGGAGTCGAAACTGTTGCTACCTGCCTAGCGCGTGTGGACCGTATAAAACCAGAGGGTTGAAGCCCACCAGTATCCGGTAAATTACCGGGAGGTATTTTAAGTGATGGCGCGGGAGAATGTGTGATGATCTTGGAAGTAATGGTGGTGGGTGGTGTAGAAGGCCTTCTACATCATCCTTACTCCCTCTTACGCCATCTATCAAGCGAGTCTAAATACACACTGGTCCTCCCGACTCTCTCCATCCATTACCTGGACCTCAAGCAACAGTCCTGGTTGAACCTGCAGTTCAGTTCTCGCCACCGGTACTTCGTACCATTTAAGATCCCTATACCCCAAGGTGCATTTCGGCTCTGCAACTGCATGTAGCCCATCCAAACCCGTACAGACCGCCGCAAGAACAGACCTGTCCCAGTTAGTGTTAAAATTATCAATAATGATTGAACAGTTACCCCAGTGTTTGGGTAACGATTGTCTGTTTAATTCCCTTTTCTCTTGGTATAGTTGATCAATCCAAAATTCACAAACTGTTTAACAGTAAATTTATGTTCAAACTCTCTATCAGTCTCTGTTTTACAGCCTGTCTGTCAGTACTCAAACTGTTCTAAGCCATCATCTGCAAACATGCGTGGAGGGTAATATACCCTATTACACTCCAGTCCATATACGACATAATTATGTTCAAGCGTTTGAGTTCGACAACTTGATCCTCTCAGTACGATGGCTAATGTTATGGTGATAAAGGGCTTGGTCAGAGGTCTCTCCGCGATACCCAAAGATCGTAACGCCGCGTTTCCTTCGTGCTCAAAGGGGAAAGGGGACGGGATATTCCTATATATCATTCCCATCTTGCCCCAGACGACGCGACGGCCCACACCTCTCGTGGGTGGGAGTGGGTCACGTCGCCCGCTCAGTCAGACGCAAGGAAGAACAAGTTGAAGTACGTTCAGGAACAACCCTGGCTCTGGAGGCTGCTGTAGTGACACATGCATGGGATGTCATCAGCTGTTCCTCCCGTCTCCTTTTCCTCTACCTGGAGCGTCCAGTTCTTCTACACTGGTTTTACGAGTGGTCCTCGTTCTTAGGCCTCATGTTCGATCTTCCTTTTGCTTTATTAACATCTTTATCAAGTCCTCTTCGTCGGTCTTCGCCCATCTCCGTTCCATCCTGGTCATAGTGTTGCCGAGTCTTGTTGTGGGGTGATGTTGCCAGGGGTGACGTCACACACAGGAGGGTTCCTCCCCTCTCTCCCGCTGCTAACCACACCCCTCACTCCACTCCCTCGCTTACCTTCTAACCACTCCTCTCCCGGCACACCCTTCCATTATTGGACACCCCCCCCCCCTCCCACCCCCTCTACCAAACGTTTCGGAATGTTTCGAGACATTCAAAGCGTACTATCTCCAGTTATGTATGTTTAATGTTTATTGTGAATTTTAGCTTAATGTTCGCTCGTGTGTGATGAGCTGTAATATCCAGGAACACGTAAATACACAATTTGTTCAAGGCCTCTTCATACATTCGAAATTATTCTCAGAGGAAAGTTTGGATGTGCATCATACATTCAAACTAATATCCTGAATACAGAATTCTTTACAGAAGTCGCTCCCAGAACTGATTCTAAGTCAGTCGACGATATTTCTCCAGGGGCTTCCTCAGATCTCTCTTTGTGTATGTCATTGATAACTACATGACAAAATGTGTATATACGTAAACGGTGGTCATGGGGCCAACCATTATTCGAAAAAAAGATGATGAATGCCGTAAGTACGCACGCGCACTTGCGTATCCCTGATCTTATCTCCCGTCATGTGAACTACCACCGTTATTTTACAGTCGAGACCTTGGTGCGTGACTGGGAACAGGCTGCATGACTGAGTACATTGCATGACCGCGGGAAGGCCGCGTCATGGTCAGAGCCGACAGCAGCGACAAAAAGAACAAGGGGCGGTCATGGAACCAGGAGAAAGAAACACATTTTGTCAGCAGCAATCATATATCACCAGCAGCAGCTGATGTAGCAGCACACGAGGAACAGCCAAGGAACCAAGTACCACACCGACTCGCGCAGCAGAAACTTCACCAATTCTTCTACTTCGACCAGACCGTCACGTTGGAAGGGTAAGGTCTCCTCCCTCGCCTCGGAAGCCCAAAATGAACCAGCCTGTCTCAGCTTTCCTCCCTGCAGATCCAGTGACTTGGATCCTCTCAGTATATAACTTTAAGCTTCAGGTACAATAACCCAGCCTTTTGGATCATGATAGCTTACGGTCTGTAGCTTGACTTCTTCACCACGTTTAGCTTTGGTGTTTAACCTTCTCAGCTTGACAGCATAACCTTTGAACACGACGATCCGACTTGATGACCGACCCTTGAGGACGATGGTACAAGATCATAAGCATACTTGAGTGTCGTAAGGTCGTGCTAATGGGTGAGTTATGTCGTGCTCATGGAAGTTAAGCACTTCGATCATAGTCAAAGTCCATCAAAACTGTCGAATCATATACGATAGTTTGAACAACTGGCTACGATAATGTACTGTCGTATCATGGGCCTTGAAGAAGTCTCTATATTTCGTTTTCTACTCACCCACACTGGGTCAGGTAGTGGGGAGGTGGGCGCGGGCTGAGTCTGAGGAATGTATAATGTGTAGCACTATGTTCCTGCGCCATATGGATTATTTACAGTTGCTCAGAGGGACAGGCGGAGGGGACCAGTGGGCCAGAATCAGGTAGGGGACTTTCTCCGAGAGGAACTTGTTCCTGTAGGGAGCCTACTGTTACATGCATCTCACGCGCAGGTCTGCTGCGGCGCCAGTTCCAAAACCTCACTAAAGGATTCAGGAGGAGGACACAGCACTGAATCAATCTTTCGTTCCGTAGATTTGCTGTCGGTATGTGTTACCCAAGTGCTCACACTTGTGTTGTATCGATGCTAAGGTTAGGAGGACTTGATCTATGTGGAAGATGAATGTACGTAGCAAATGAGGTTTTTGGGAGGAACTGAGCGGACCACTTCCCACGATTGTTCAGGTTGTTGAGTGGTGAGTAGTTGAGTGAAAGTTGGGTGAGGGTAAAGTAGATAAGTTCACCGTTGGTGAGCGTGGGTAGTCGACAGTAAGGAAGATTATGACAGTGTAGTTAAGTGTAGGGAAGGACATGAGATGGACACATAACACGAGACCTGATGATCCATTACGAGGTTATGTGCTGACTTACTCCAGAATACGGTAGCTGAGGAATAGTAAAGCAAAGACATCTTACCACCCACCTCTCCCTCCGGCTCAACTGTCGGCACGAGGGGGAAAAAATAAGAAGAAACACCTCTTAGCGAGCAAAAAATGTACTTCCACAGTTTTTTCTTTCTTTCTTTAGGAAATCTTGTCCTAGCTGTTCCTCTAGCCTGAATTGTCTCCAAGATCAAAGTCAGTGAGGCATACGACGCCAAGAACTGGTGATGTTAACCAGCTTCAGAAAAATTCTGACGAAGTACAAAAGTGTGTGTCATTCATGAGATGCGTCACGGGACTCTGCTCCCACCCGGGTTATCGTAAGTTCGGTAAGGGTAGGTGGATCCCGGGGCCAAGCCTGTCTGATTGAGGGTTATGCAGACCTGTTTGGTTTGATTATATCAATAGCAAATTTCCTTATAGTCCTAGTGCTTCTTCATGTAATTTTTTTTTTTTTCTAACCTCCCTTGCTGAGTAACCGTCTTGCCATGTAGGAGAAAAAGTTGTCACAATGATCGAAACTCTTGCGTATCTTTTCGGTCGATGTCCGATGGAAAGATATCTTTTCTTAGATGGACGACCTTCAAGGACGTTGGGAGGACTCTAGGGATTTTCAAAAGTCCTTCATATTTACGAACAATATTACTGATATTAGAATCCGAGTGAGTGCAGTTGGTCCTATCCTAAACATCACGTCCCTTTGATGAACTTTCTCAATTCTAAGGCGCCTGCATTCCCTTACTACTGGATGTAGCGAAGCCTTGGGTTGCAGGAGCATTTAGAAAGGTCTTGGGCAACACCAGGACTCTACAAAGAATTGGTCCTGGGTTAATTATATACAATAGCCAGTGGGTGGGAAGAAGAGGGGAAAAAAAAACGAGTGAGAAAGTAAAATGACTAACCGTAAGACAGTTGTTGTATGGTGGAGAAATACATGGTGCAACTGGCCGCAGGCGGAGCCGCAACCGCAGGCACAGACAGCGAAAGTGTAGGGGAAGGGACGGTGTCGCTGGAGCTGTAGCTATAGATGGAAGCCATTACGGGCCTTGGTGACACGAACGGGCCGGGCATTATGGAAAACTATAGCGAGGGAAACATAGAAAATGAGTGCGGTAAGGGTAGAAAACGGGAAGAGAAAATCGGTAGAAAAGAAGCACAAACTTCATTATTCTTCCATCCTCTGTCGGAAATCTAGTTTCATCTTATATAATACCCTATCAGTTGCTTTTGAGGCCTTTTTTTTTTTTTTTTTAGTTGGAACCATTCAGACTTTTATTTTTTCTGTTATTCTAAATTAGGCTGCATGTGTCAAGGAACGAGAGAAAAGAGAGTGTGTATTGAGGTATTAGAGGAAGAAAATACACAACGCCCAGTTGATGGAAGAGGCTGTCCTTCACTAAGCAGGCCATTCGAGCTAGGATACCAACTGCCAGACGGTGAAAGCAGGATCTGTTTGGGCTCTGAGGGAGGAACCTTATTATAATGAAGAGTTGTTCCCTTATCCTGTTACAATACTTTCTTCTGATACTTCAGACATTGGCATTGTGTTCATTTGCATAGAGCATCCAATGTACATAATTTCGATTCTTACTTCAACACTTGTAAAGATGGTTCTGTTGCTTGATGGATTTTGTTTTCAGTTTTACAGTACCATGAAGGGACGTGGCCAGTTTTGTATGTCTTCAGACGTCATTTTTGCACCCTGTTATTAAACCTAACCAAACAAAATCTTAACTACCTAATAATCTAACCTAATATAACGCAACATAACGTAAATTCAACCACAGCCTCTTCCCCTCAACAGTATTTCGAAAAGCCTTGGTCGTATTTTTCCACCTGGTTATTATACTATATCGTAAGTGATTATACGGTATAGGAGGCGACAGGTCACCTAATACAAAAGCAGTTGTTAGTACGCCCAGCCAAGCTGAGACGTTAAACTTTATAGGTAATAGAACTACCTTTCAGTACAAAGCAAATAGACAATTACATAGTTTACAGAGTTGCTTCCAGTCAAGGATTATGTTTGGCTGCCAGTTACGTCGGAAATTATTATTTGCATCATCGTTCATACCCAATTTTATGTAGTTAACTACCTGTCGTCATATTTCAGCATTAAATAAACGATCCATTGAATCCTCATGATTAATGCGCTACATGTAGCGGTTACTGATGTCAACAGGAGTAGCGCTTCTCGCTAGGTCTGTGACAGACCCACAACAATACCAACACCGTCAATATGAAACTTGCACGTGGATTTTGTGACCTAAATATTTCAGCAACAGACACTGATCTCAAACGGACAGTTCTTAAGGCTTTAAGTTTTGGGTATCAGACTGTCGCCATCAATAGAGAAGTGACTGACAATACGTCGACAGAAAAGAAGAAACGGAAGAAAGGCAAGTCGAGCCCTATTGATAGATTTACAGTTGTTATGTCCATGAGTATAGGTTCCTCCAATTGTGTTGAGTAATAATGATATGACTGAGATGTCTTTAATGTTATGCTGAAACATGATTTAAGGAATTTAAACAGCAGTAGCGGAAGTGGTGCCCTTGGTGGCCTGAACGACTTGGGGCAATTCAAAGCTTATCTCTTCCCACAGGCTAACTGCAACTATCACAATTGCGAGGAAGCGCAAGGCTATTAACTATATAGTAAGACTTGCACTGCATTGTATTAGAGGAGAGGATTATTTTCGATATGTTTTCCAGTGCGGGTTCCCCAACATTGGACCCTTTATTTTGGTAATTTACCAGCTTAGCAACGCATAGAAACTAGCATTGGATATTAGTATGTTTGATATTTTGGGTTTAGTCGTATATTGATTAGTGAATACCAAAAGAGTGAAAGTTGCAGAATTTTATATCAAGCATTAAATTTCTTTGCACAAATGACTATGGTAATAGTGGTGAGGTTTCGAGATATGATTGATGATGTGGGATAGATTAAATGTAAATGTAGATGAGACACTAACCTTTCTAGCTGCCATATTTTATCTTGATTTTCAATATTTGAGTTAAAATATATCAGCCACACTCATGAATGAGTTTTGTGTCAATAGACAAACAACAAAGTTTCTGTTGATGTAGAAAATAGATTAAGATTTACATTTTTCTCATATACGTATGATTGCTAATTACAGGAGATTTTCCCTTTGTTCCTTCCCCTCCAAAATTGACGTTGTCTGAAGAGGATCTCCGCCAGCACAAGATCACTCGAAAACCTGTCATTCTCACACGTATCACAATCACATACTCTGACCCAGGGTCTGCTTTTCTCTCCAAGTTTCGTGATGTCATTAAGCAGTATGATATAATTGCTTTCACCCCAACCACAGAAGGTGCTCTCAAACAGGTAAGATATCATAAGGATGTTTCTGTGCCATAGTTTGATTACTGAATAGATTAATGTAAAGTTTAGCTTGATGTGTCTTGAGAAATCTCTCTAAGTTGAAAGAATTCTCATCATTTCTGTCAGTAATCTTGAGAAGTGAAAAATGTTCTTCAGTCATCTTCAGTAACTACTGAAATTTTTGTATAAAAAAATATTTTTATTGTAAAGGCACACATTATACAAGGAAAATTTCTGCACCTCATAATTACTGTGCTGCCATTGGCAACTCAGGGGAGGACCGTTGTGTTATCCACTTCATTATGTACACCACAAAGCTTCAAGGATCATATGCTTAGTGTTTCAGATATACTCCATGTGTACCTAAACATGATTAGTGTATGTAGTACTGTATGACTTAATGGCTGAAAAGTAACTACAGAGTTAAGGGCCACATGCATATTGAGAGTAAATGTCTTGGAATTAATCTTAACTCCTGAAGAAAAGATTTTATGGTTGATGGATGTAAATGAACATTGACTGGCCAGAGTCCAAACAGCTAACTAGGCAAACATCAGTAAAGTCATGAGCCATATACACTGCGTAGAGTATGTGTCCTTAGGAGTATTTATATCATTTGAAGCTATTAATGAAATGTTTGGGTGGTGGTTATAACCTGATGTTAATAATAGAATGTAAGTTTTGCTTTGGTGTACCCACATATATGTATATATATATATATTTTTTTTTTTTTTTTTTTTTTTTTTTTTACTTTGTCGCTGTCTCCCGCGTATATATATATATATACAAGTGGATTCATGCCTGGAAGAAAACTTATCATACACTGCCACCTACCTGCCTCATTGTGGTTCATTCGAAACCCTACCACACCAAGAAAGAGGGTTTTCTTTACCACTGGCTATATTTCCATTCTTAATTTAACATCACCCTTAAGAGATGACCCATCATCAGTACCTCATTTGATTTTGATAATTGTCTCTGAGAAATTAATCATATGGTCATGGAACAATGAGACAGTATATATCCATTAGGTATTCACCACCACCATAAAAGTTTATTGTGACTATTAACTTTTCCAAGTTTGTAATTCAGATACTATTCATATCAGTTTTGAAATGGGGTGAGAGGATTTATCTTTCTGGATACTTCATTGTCACTTTGAATAGTTTACTATGACCTCTCTTTCCTGCAGACCTGAAGTCATAGGTTATAGATATCTCCATGTCATCTGTAACCTCCCTGCAAAGGGACTTGTGAGTAGTGATATTTAGTAAATATTGTTTCATTTTCTTGTTTTCTTTTAATTTTCAGACTGTATCCCAAACAAATGTAGATGTGGATATCATCTCTCTTGACCCTGAAGAGCGTGGTACTCGATTTGCCAGGAAATTATTACGTTTAGCAGTAGAGCGGGATATTTATTTTGAGGTAAGCTAACGATCTATATTCCTATATTTAAGCTATTTGGAATTCCATTGCATTGCATTATCTTAGTCCACAACATATGGACAGACACATTTTACTTAATGAATTGAAGGAAATGTGGGAAGTAGAAATGGTAGGTGTATTTAACTCATCCCTAGGAGGAGTTGCATCATATTCTGGACACATGTAATTCTTTGCCCAGATTCTTGTACTCATACGTTTAGAGCTTTAGTAAATATTGATATAATCTGGCTGTGGCTTACCATATCAAGATGCTCACAAACATATTAATATTAAGTCTTACATCAAGAATGCCCACAAACATATTAATGTTAAGGAACTTTCAGGAACATTACTGTTGGTAAAATTATCATGCGTAATTAATTTTTTTTTCAGTATCTGAAGCATTTAATCTTTTACAGATTTTGTATTACACCTGTCATTACTATCCTTTTAAAGATATGGCCTATAACACTACTTGCTAGTTCGTAAGCAAAATTTATGAAAAAATGTTATACTGATTCCAGTATATTTTACAGTTGAGATATGGCCCATGTATTACAAACTCCAGTAGCCGTCAGCATACTATCACCTTGTCACACATTCTGCATCAGAGTTCAAGGTCAGCAAACATGATACTTACAAGCCAGGCAAGATTTCCAAGCCAAATTCGTCCCCCCTATGATGTTATGAATCTGGGAAGATTCTTTGGCTTGACAGAGGCTGCTGCAAAGGAGGCAATAGTATCATTGTCTCATAATGTTGTATATTGTGCTACTTCTCGTCGAAAAGGAGCAACAAAATGCGTTGCTCAGGTTACCTTTTTAGGTGAATCTGATTCTAAGTTGAAATTTGAAGGATTAGAAAATGCCAGAAAGTACTTGAAAACCGGTATCCAAATAAATGATTGAAAATTTATAATAATTTTAATACCTTTTTTACCTTTTTATAGAAATAGTACTGTATACAGTGAGTGACAGTAAGATATTGTATTTACATGCTGAATTATCTTGGGACATTTTTGTGGTAGTTTGGGCAGTGATGACTGCATGGTTTGAGTGGAAGAGGACTTCTTGTTTTTGTTGGCAAAGAGGACATAGTGTGGCCTGTTGAGGTGATCCAGTACAATAAGACAAGATGATAGATAGCAATGCTGATATTTCTGGATATAGCACAAGTGGATGCAACACTTTTGCTGTAGCATGAGCACCAAACTAGCTTCCATTATGTTACTATAACATGAGTGGCAACCTGCTGCACAGTACTGATGCTTCACCTGCCACAGCATTAGTTTTTTTGCTACCATTCACTTGGTATAATTCTACACCAGTGCTCACATGTTCCAGTCAACACTATGCCGAAGCATCCATCAAGTGACTGCACTATGAGGAAACCTGCTGAGTGGGGAGTGGGTAAGGAAGAAGACCTTTGATTTGGAGGAAAATTTCAGAATACTGGCTGAATTTGAGCAAGGGTCTGGCTCTTTAGCTGTTGCTCATGACTATGGGGTTAATAAGCAGCATCCACATCAAGCTGAAAAATGAATCATTCAGGAAAGTCTTTTCTTTGCCAACAACTTGGAAGACAACAATGCATTTCAAGATGCCAGTACAAAACCCCAAAATATGCCAAAGTGAACCTAAAGTATTTTAAATATAACAATGGCAGTATATGCCATCCAGACTGCCTAAGTTATATATATATTGTAGTTTAAAAGAGCTGCTAGAACCATGTCTGATTATCTAACAAAGAAAAAATAATTGCTTTAGTGCTCTCCAGGTTGGTCTCTCAAACACAAATGGACATCTTACATAGCAAAATCATAAATTAAGAATTATTTCTCTTGTGAATTGAAAGAATATCATACAACAGTAATGTTATAGCCAAGAAACATGTAGAGTAAGTGCTTAAAACAACATGGTGTTGATTTGTCTTCCCATTTAGTAGTGTCATATTGCAGCGCACTTCGGTTTTTTATAGTATGGTGAATACATATTTACATTTCCTTTAAAGTCATTTATGTGGTTTCATGATCTTGGCCCATCATTATTATTACTTTAGTATCAAGTGTGATGTCACATCAGTAGTTTAATTTCATAGGCAGGGTGATGAGGGAGGTAAATGCGAGTCTTGGAGAGAGGGGCAAGCATGCAGTCTGTGAGGGATGAAAGGGCCTGGGAAGTGAGTCAGTTGTTTGCTGATGATACAGTACCAGATTCAAGCAAAAACTGCAGAAGTTGGTGACTAAGTTTGGAAGAGTGTGTGATAGGAGGAAGTTTAGAGTAAATGTGAATAAAAGCAAGGTTTTTTAGGTTTAGCAGGGTTGAGGAACAAGTTTGTTAGGGTGTGCATTGATTGGTGAAAACTTGGAGGAAGCGTTTTATATAACGGAGAGTGGACATAGCAACGATAGGAACTGTGGAATTGGAAGTGATTCATAGGTTGGGTAATGGGACAAAGGTTGTGGGAGTGCTGAAGAATGTGGAAAGAGAAATGTTATTTGGGAGAGCAAAAATAAGTACGGTTGAAGGTGTAGTAGTCCTAGCAATACTATATGGATGCAAAGCTTGGGCTATAGATAAAGCTGTGCAGAGGAGGGTGGTTATGATAGAAATGTAATATTTGAGAACAAATATGTGGTGTGAGGTGGTTTGATGAAGTGAGTAATGACAGGGTAAGAGAAATGTTTGGTAATAAAAAGAATGTGGTTGAAAGAGCTGGAAAGGGTGTGCTGAAGTGGTTTGGACATGTGGAGAGAATGAGTGAAGAAAGGTTGACAAAGAGGGTATATGTGTCAAAAGTGGTGGGGGAACAAGAGGAGAAGGACTATATTGGAAATAGAAAAATGGAGTGAAAATTATTTGGGGGGGACTGGAGCCTGAACATTGAGAAGGGTGAAAGGTTTGCAAGGGATAGAGTGAACTGGAATGATGCGGTATACTGGAGTCAACATGTTGTCAATGAACAGCACATTGCCATATATGCCTCATTTGCAGTCAGTGGATAAACCCCCTCTTACACCTTGTGAACTCATTTCAGACCTCAAGGATTCATCCGCCTGCACTTTCACTCCCAGGTACGTACAGCTTTCTATTTCCTTGGGTCCTCCCCTTTTAAATTCTTATACACCTTATCTCACCCACATTGCATCTCATGAGCTTACTTTTTAAGTTTTCTCTTACACATAATCCGTAACTTACTAGTATCTGGATTTTCCTTTTAGATTTGAGCAAGCAGTGTCATCCAAAATTGATTTACCAGCATGTCTCATCTCAGCCTAATGAAGACCTGCTCCTTGTATTTACCTCATTCATCACCCAGCCCATAATCAGGCTGAACTGTGGTGATGTCAAACATCCTCAGCTTGGATACACCTCACCTTCCTTTCTTCCTACTTTAAACATACCCTCTGTTTAAAACTCCTCGCTGCCTTCAATAACTTGTCCATTTGCCCCATACATCCATGAGGCATCTCTTTCAGCCCAAACATCTTTATACAATTCTACAAATGCAATGTGCATGTCACTATCCAAGTATTTCTCTAAAACGTTCAAAGCAAGCACCTGATCAGCATACCCTATACCTCCTGAAATCACATTGCTCATCATAAGCATATTACAGAGTGCACACATCATTCTCATATACACCTTATCAAGTATAATCAAAACTTTTATGTACCAAATTGATTCTCCCTCCTAGCAAAGTGGCATGAGGTACGAATGAACAATGGCCACTTGTGAATTCACTTCCAATATTGTACCCCATGGCTTTATTCAAAGGCACTACTCATGTATTCTGCCAATCCTTTAACCATACAATGCAAAGTCTGACTAACCTGTCTAGAATAACTTTCATCCATTCTGTTGAAACTCAACCGCAATCCCACCATCCTGATGCTTTCCCATATCTCATCCTGTGTAGGGCTTTCATCAACTTTTATTTTCCACGCCCATGGCTTTCATTTCCTATCTCAAACTCGCACTGCACATCCCGCAATTTTTTCAAAAATTACCATTTATTCTAAACTTCCTGTCACCTTATTCCAGAGCAATTAATCATTCTCACCAAGGTTCATTGCTACTCTTTCCATTTCTTATTTGCCCTCTTTCAGCTTCAGTATATTAGTTGCTCTGTCACTATTATCTTGCACTCCTGCCAACCACTTACTTATTGCCGACCATTCAGTCCTCCCAATTTCCTGCAGCATTTTAACTTATTGCATTTTTTCACTACCTTTTCTCATATTTATACACTGTCTATACACTTAACACTGCTTCACTAAACACCTTTCACTTGCAGAGTTCCATTTAACCTTGCTTTATAATTTATCACTCAATCTCTCCTAGGACCTTTGCACCTGTGCCAATTTTCTGTTCTTCCTCCCATTGTCATTTCCTTTCTCACAAAACCCTTAATGTAGGAGTCTTCTCCACCAAATGATGTGACATTTTATGTGTTGCCTACCTACCTCAGTATATTCATATCCAACCACTTCTTCTAACTTGAAATACATGATCCACTAAAGCCTGTAGACCTACATCCTTATTACCCAAATATGCTATGCTTTGTAAGCATATATTCCCAGTCTCCATATAATGAAAAACATTATTGGTATTCTGCAGTCACATTAATATTTTTATTATTTGCCTGAGGTTTGCAGCTTATCAAAATGACTTGGAAATGAATGTCATAATAGCGATTCAAATGAATGTTAAAATAATTGTCGAGAAAAATTTGTTCCCTGGAATGTTATACAAAACTGCCATCTGCCCTAATGCTGCTTTTCTCTGACAACCCTCAGGTACCTTTCATTCCTACTGCTGGCATGGTCACCCTTCCTTGGCTTAATATAAGAAAATACACTTTGACCAACCATTCACAACTAAGGACTAAACATTAAAGGGTAAGAAAAACACTGCTCATTCTTTTTTTTTTACTTAGAGGTACACACATTACTCAGCATCTTCTTTACTTTTCAATGCTTCTGCTTTTCTCACAGCAATGCGTTCCAATCTGCGCTTACGGGCTTCCTTGGCCTTTGATCTGCGTGCTTCGGCCTGATCACTTAACATCTTGGCACGGGCATTATCTGCCTTCCTCTTGTGGATGTATTCCATAAGGACACGCTTATTCTTGAAAACATTACCCTTTACCTGAAAAGGATAATTAAATTTAAGCTTCTTAAATTAATGTGTGAAACATGAATCACATAACTGGAGAATAGTTGAGAAGACATACCATCTGCTGGAAAGTATAGAATAGCTTTCAAGTACATGGAGAAGGAAAAATATTTAGCTTTATATTCATATCCTATACAAGACCAAAACTAGAATATGCTTCTCATGTTTGATAACACCTAAAGAAGCACAAAGTGCTAGAGAAGCTCTAGAAGAAGGCAACAAAGGTAATACATGAATTAAGAGAGCTGCATTACATGGGAAAGGCTAGACACTTCAATTTTTTCACCTTGAAAGAGTTAAGTGACCTGATCACCACTAAAAAAAAAAATCTATTCCATGAGGAAAAATTCCTTTTGAAGTCGGGTAAAAATAATCTTCAATCTTTCAGGAAAGAAGGCCTCTATGCCCAACACAATCAGCTTCATAAATCTAATATTATAGCAATAATTCTACCTTCCTATAAAATATTCTAAACTCGTCAAAATTCCTCTAATCAAAAAAAATTTGAGAAAGATGGATGCCAGCTCCACAACACACACTATAACTAAGAGGATAAAGAGGCATGAAAAAATATTTAATTCAAACAAACTTATCTTGACCTTTGTTTTTAAATATTTACAAGAGACAGCAAACAGTGGTATGAATTTAGAATGTAACTAAATATTCTTAATTTTCTGTTGGGGTTGCATCTTCCACAAAAACTATAAGTGGAAGCTTAAAAGAAAAAACATAACAGTGATTTCTCAACACAGGTTGTACCTCTCTAATCTGGCACTCTGTGTTCTGACACGTTTTGAATCTGCTGCCATTAGTTTGTGGATCTGCCACCAGGGTGGTGCTGTTAGCAGCACTAAGGTGCCAAAATCTGTTTACATTGCAGCCAATTAATTTCTTAAATTTAGTTTTTTGCTGAAAATGAAAGCCAGAAAACTTTAAAGTTTTGGAAAACCTTGAAAGGCGCCAAAAGTACATAATTAGACAGTGCACTTATAAGTTTATAAGCTTGCATGTTGTGACGATGTAAGCATTTCTGGAGATGCCTATTGAGCAAGCAGAAGTTTTTCATGGAGAACTAAAGGTGGACTATGACTATTTGCAAGGATGGTTACACAGGTTTAAATGAAGACATGGAATTTCAGTACATAGTATGTGCAGTGAAAGACATGGTGCTGACACAGAAGCTTGTAGCGTATGGTCGTATTAAAAGAATCAATAAAAACTCCAATTCTTTATTAAACAACCAACAGTAATATGTACAGGGTGGGAGAGTGCGTACAAGCCTGCTGCCTGGCTGGGACTGACACAGTGCAGGCTGGCTGCCTTGACGATAACAATAAAGCAATAGTAACAAGAGTCGACCAAAGTCAGCTACCAACCTATGATCATTTGTTACATTAACGAATCATAAAGCTGTGACAAAGTTTGCAGATGAACTTGCACAATTAAAGGCAGCAGAAAAATTAGCCCCAGAACAAGTGTATAATGCTGATGAATCTGCCCTGTATTGGCGTTATATGCCACGAGAAACCCTTTTGATGTAGTCTGATGTAGCAATAAACACCTTGTTTGGAAACATTAATGGTTGTATTATTTCTTGTTTCAAGCTTTGTTCTACCTTTGATAACACAGCAATATGCATGTGGGATGAACTGGCAAGACTATGGGGTTAAGCATATATTTACACAGGGGTTCCATAAGGGGCCAATTTCCATTTTCCAGTATTTTCTGTGGTCTGGCAATGGCCAAGACCCAAGGTTGCCGGATTAAAGAGGTTCAACCTGAACTAAATAGTTACTAGAGATAAAAAGTATATTTCACTTACTTTCATGTACAGTTCATGGTAAAGATGCCTATCTATCTTCTTGTTATCACGATACTTCTTAAGCATGCGACGAAGGACACGCATGCGGCGGATCCAAAGGATCTGTAAATACAATAATTAACTATCTGTCGACAGTAAAAGAATAACTACTAGATAATTCACTACACTGCCCACTAAAACCCAAACAAATATTGTATGATAAAGACTGATTCAAAAGAATGGGAAGGAATCCACAATCCTTTTCACCACCACATAGCCAAACCTTAGCAAATTCACTTTAAAGCCCTCACTTATGGTCTCAAATATTCATTTATCTTTGCCTACTTCCCTAGGGATACCTTTCCTGGAAACTTATGCAGTTACTTGTAAGCCCATGTATGGTATTGGTTATCATTTTTTTTTATCTCCTTTTCTTATCTACAGTAGTTACCTCAATGGCTCGAGTGAAAGCTATGCATGTAGAGTGAAGGATATGTGAAAAAAGGAGTGGAGGTAATGCACCCTGTATAGCTGTGGTATACTGCTAAAATCTTTGGGATGAGCAGGGTGTTGTGGGTATGATTCTTCAAATTCAGTGTAAGTGTTTGTCAATAGCCACAGTTCCATGATGATGCCAGCTACAAACTTGACATTTTATATGCATACTAAGGGGTCCCCATGGGTGTGCAGCAAACTATCATTCTTTTAAATTTTTGGAGAAAATCATTGATAAATGTAGAAGTATAGAAAAAGTTGAGACACCGAATCCCCCATCCCAATAACTAATAAAAATCATGTTTCCACAAAGCTCCTTACCTTCTTGGGCATACGGGCATTGGCTGTACCTTTCCTCTTACCAAAGCCCATATGACGGCCCTTCCTACGGGCTTCTTGATTCTTACGTACACGGGCACGTGAGTGTACATTGTGGGGTTTCTTGATAATCAAACCATCCTTAATTAATTTCCGAATATTTTGGCCTGGAAAAATGATTCATTGCAAGAAAACATTATTGACATACACACACAAGAATACTATCTGAAAAATTATACAAGACATTCCCTTTAACATTCCTCTCATTCTTCTCATACCTAAGTGAAATAGAAAAAATTTTACTGGTTCATCACAGTTTTCCATGAGGGTCACACTGCATAAACACTTCCAGCACATAAATCTGTGTATCTACAATGAGGTTTCCCAAAATTATCATGCACTACCTTACTCTTAATAAATAAAAGATTCATATATATAGCATATGAATACAGTCATGAAATCAAATAATGATTCTAAGCAAACTTACGGGAATTGGCCTGGCCAATTTCCCCTATCTCATTCGGGTCCAACCAGACTTTTTTCTTTCCGCACTTTAATACCTCAGAAGCGAGGCGCTTCTGTACCTTGAGCGAACTGAAAAAGAAAAAAAAATAATGGGTTGTAACATAACACAGGTGATGGCAACAAAAAGTGAAATGTCAACATTTTCCTAGATCATACATAAATGGCTACAAAGTAAAAACAAAAAATCTGAAGCAGCCCATATGTCATTACTAAGGTAACAGCACATCAGAATAAAAAAAAAGCATAACTACTTCAGGTATAATGCACAACAGCAAACTATGAGCTTAAAATATGACTAACAAATAACTACAGATATAACCCAGCACTAAAATATTAATGATAAACAGGTAAACTCTTTTACTTCACACTTGCAAATATGGAACATAAAAAAATAGAAAATAAAACTAACACTAAACATATTCCAAATTAGAAGGGTGTGATCCAAGTTCCTGGTACTAAGAATGGGTAAAAATATTACTCGTCCATATCAAAAGCATTTGCATTGAATTGCAGTGTGGCCTGATTACTGGTACTGCAATAAGAGTAGGTTTTAACGTTACTTGTAAATAATTGAGTTCCACGACAAAGTTATGGTTTTCTTCTAGTAATGAGCCAGGTTGTTCCAGATGAAACCTTACTCGGGCAAAAGCCAAACTAAAGTTACAGATTTTCTGTCATTCAATTTTATAAATGAAGAGAAAGTTATGAAATCTAATGGCTCCTCAACACATTTTGGCACGAAAAATATATTAATAAACTTAAAAATTTTAACTTTATCTTGGCTTATGTCTTACTTTATTGAAAATCCACAGTTCTCTTATTTCTTTTATGCTGTCCAAGATGACAGCAACCAAGGTCCAAAACAAAGCCATCCCATTAATGCTATATAAATATGTGTGTAACAGGAATGTCCCACATTGAAAAACATGAAAAAGAAGAGCTTGTATATTTCAGCAAACTTATTTCTCTTATTTCTTTTATGCCAGCCAAGATGACAACGGCAACCGAGGTCCAAAACAAGGACATCCCATTAATGCTATATAAATATACGTGTGTAACAGGAATGTCCCATATTGAAAAACATGAAAAAGAAGAGCTTGTATATTTCAGCAAACTTTAGCTTGAAGCAGGTACCCATTTTATCAACCAAACTGAACAGCTGGGTTGACTGGTAACTGCTGCAACCAGGATTTGAACCAATACGCTCAACCCTGGGCAGCCCATTAATGTGTCAGTCAGGAACGCTAACTGCTACACCACAGAGGTAAAAACAAAAATTCCTGAGTAATTATAACCATCACCAATGTCACCATTTTCACATAAAAAAAATTATCCCAGTTACAGTACTCTGGTCAGTATTCTCCAAAGATAAAACAATTGCTAAAATTTTTATAATAAGTCAGAGCTCAGTAAAATTGGTCCTAAATACACTTTAACCACCCAGTTTGTTTCCGTACCAAGGAAGCCACTTAACCTTCCAGCAACAAACATGAAATTATAAAACTCAGTTTTCATGAAACATGGATAGTAAAGAAAAAACAGGTGCTAGATAAAATGAAGTTTTCATAGGTTCTGTTGATTTATACGTGTGCTTTGCAGTTTTACATTAAATTCATCCCTGATAGGTTTATTAGAAGTCAACATTCATAATGCCCTGAACATCTCAGTAAATAAATCAAAACAGAAGATGGCAATCACCACATTTACCTATATTAATTACAAACAAGGTAATTGTATGCGTTTTGGAGACTGAATTCTCCTTGTTCTAACGAGTTCTACAAATATTTCACATCCTTAAACTACCAAATTCTCCCTGGTAACATGAAGCAATCAACCTAAAGAAAAGCGTCGAATGCATTCATTAAACATAGTCCAAATCGTGTATTATTTGTCTAAATTTCTTATATCAAGTGTAGCAATGTTTCGAGTTGTTCACTCTACAGACGAGACGATAATGTAAGCCACATCGAGCCCATATAATAAATGTCATCACTACAAACAATTTAAAACCAAACTCGATAAGCACATGTCTGGCATAGGTAAATATTCTGCTACACCTACATAATGCCATTTACCCTGAAATGTACGGCCTTAACTTGTTACAACCTAGCCATGGCGCCCCTCATGTCACAACACGCGAGTGTGTTGTTGCATATTTTCTCACTGTTAACAAAGTCATTCATTACATTAACGGAACCACCACCTAATCTTGACACGGCTTTACTAAGTTCTTAAATGCAACAATTCAAAGGCTTAGTGAAACACCATTAAAGCTATAAAGTGCTAAAATCCTAGTGTTTATGTCTGATACCTCATTGTGGTACTTGCTGAAGAGGAGAGAAGGCTGTGACGTCATATCGGAGTGAATTTGGGCATAAAAATTTACCGGAAAATATGTACTCAATAACATTGCATTTAGTTCATTGTTCATTAGCATCATATCTTATATAATCATGATAGATTATAAGGGATATCTCAGAGGTACCTCTTTTGATTAAGAGTTTGTGGATTCATGCTGTAAATAAAGTTTCATTTATGTAGGAAGATTGTTGTGTGTACCTTAGTATACGCTTTTGTGTATTCTAGTACACAGATTTCTGCTATAATTCAGTGACACGTGTACTCAGAATATCAATTCTACATTTTCTTCGTTTGTACTTAATAACTTGCATCCGAAGGTGGAGAAAATTCAGACTTCATTAGTCTGCACTAATTGTTTTTCATAGGAAACGAGTTCCCGCTGACGAAGTCATATTAAACATGATTTTTACATACTTAGATATCTGTCTTTGCAGTTTCACTCCGATTTATGATTATAGCCATTGTAATGTTTGTGTGGAATTGCACAGTTTACATTTCATCTTCCTGGTTAAGATGTGAACAGTTCGTAAGTGTATTTGTATCCAGTTAGTAAGACAGTCCCCTTTTTTCTTGCCAACCGGTCTTCAGTATGGTATCATATATGGATGCTAAGAAAGGTTTTTGGTCCTCTTCCAATGTCTGTGTTCGAATGGGATACATCTAAGGATGTATATTGCAAGCGACGCTACTTCCTGATATATGCAATGAAATATTCTGTCTTAAATGTGAGGATTTCTTTCTCACGATGCCATATATGCCGGTGCTGGATGAGTTGAGATGGTACCCTTTACAGCTGACACATTATTTAGACCTTGATGTGCATTTCCCCGTGGTATGTCCAATATCATATCACTTACCACAGACTGGTAAAGCGACAGAACTTTTCCCCATGATCAAATCTTTAACTTTTATATCAAATCAAAAGGTTTATGCCCACTGTAGGATGATCACACTGAATGATCTGGGAACCAACATGATTTCCAAAATCTGAGCCTTTGCGAAAGTCGAAAGAAATGTTCATTATGTACCCTGTATCGTCTTATGATTCTTAGTTACAGACAGAGCACCATGATCTCGTTATCAAAAGGTTGGGTAACTTTATCATCCTCAATCAGTAGACACGACTCCATTGCATAAGTCTTTCGCATACCATATGAGAGAAACCTAGAATATTAAAAAAGAATCAGTAAGTTCATATCTTTAAACTTCATCTCCCCTCCTTCGGGCCTTAGGGATTTTAATCCGGTATTCCCCTCCCTGTTAGTGGGTTTCAGAAAATTATTCTGTACATTTTACAAAACGAAATTCGTTGAGTATACTCTTATTTTTTTTAAAGCTGGTCTCAGTTTGAAGAAAGAAAGGAAAATATACTCATCTATCTTACCCTCTACATCTATTCAATGTTAGCCAAGTTTGCCTGACTTTCCCTCTCTCCATAGGGAGTCCTATGGTTCAGAGGTTAATCGGTCCTTGTCTGTAATTTCAACTTGCCACTGTCTCCTTTTAAGTAGACCCAAACAATAAATCCCTTAATCATGTATGAAAATGTGTTTATTGAGTTTAATGTGACATTTTTCATTCTTTTTTGAAGCCTTAGAGACAGGAGCTGATACTGCAGGGGAGAGTTGACGTAATTTGATGATAAAAACTTAGATAAGTTTCTTATCTCCGCACTGCTCCCTATCTCATTCTTTAATCATTTCTTCCAGTTTTCTGCCTTGATGCATGACTTTACACTTGCGCTCATTGAACTTCAGAAATTATTTGCTACTTTCAATGTGTTTTCTCAATATTTTTCTGCATTAATTTTCTTCCTTTTAACCGCTGATTCTTGTGTGTTCCTTGCAAGGCTTGCATCCTCTTCAAAGTCCTGAAAGCAGAGGTTCATGGTCACTAAACCCCAATCAGTCAGAAACTGGTTTATGGCCCTTCATGTTTCTCCTAGACGGAGATCTGGTGCATTTGAATACTTACCCACAAACTCCATTTATTTCAATATTCCTTGCATTTTCACTTGTAGGACTATATAGATTTCTTTTTCTTGCAGTGATGCAAATAAGCTCCGTATTGCCAGCTTCAGTTCATGAAAAAAATATTTCGATCTATTAGGGCAACACCATCCAATTCCCTGCTCCAGTAGAGTGTATTATATGTGTATTTTTAGGTTGGGTGTTTCATTAATCTTTAAATCTTGCTATTTTGTCGTACATTTGATTTGTTGGAAACCAGTTCCAAATCTTGAAAGTTACTTGAGGCCTTAAACCTCGATACCGTGAACACGGTTCGTTTTGGACTGATTTATTTACTCCCTTGAATGCCAGCACTTCGGCAAATTTCTAATTTCATTTTCATCAGCCTAATCTCTAACACGTGTATTTCTATGTCAAATAATATTGTTTCATAACGAACAACGGCGTATTGATCCTCCATGGATATGCATCTTTCGTAAGTGCCAATATTGTCTGCATATGCACAAAGACTTTGATATGCCGTCTAAACATACTGGAGTTAGCTTGCAATACGTTGCAAGTAAGAAAGGATACAGAAATGCTTGTCTTAAGACTTTGAGGCCAGGTTTAAGAAGTGGCCCTGAGTTCACACCCCGTAAAGCTTAAGGTGGGGGCTGGCTGGAGCAACTCGTCCCAGAGGCTGCCCAGAGACAAGTCAGGTGCACCACAAGCATGTCTACGCACAAGGGCGACGAGACTGCCAGCAAAACGCACAATGGGATTAGTAATGGCTTTGGCCCCAAAACACCCTTTTTGATAGGTGTGGCAGGAGGCACAGCATCAGGGAAGGTAAGAGAGCCGTGAGGGGAAGGTGGGTATGGTTTATGGAAGAGTAAACAAAGAGTGTTGGGGAAGGGTTGTGGTGATGTGTGGGTGTGGGTCAACAAACTCTGGCCAGTATTGATGTGGGTAGTATTATCACTGACCTTAATCACTCCCATGATTATAGTAGAGGAGTTCTTGGAGATGGCAGCTATTTATTCGAGTTGAGAAGTTTTATGAAAAAAAAAAAAACGCGTTGTGCTGAGAATGCTTCCAGATGTAAAATAAGACGTTTATCTTATTTCATGAAAGGAAGAAGTAATTGTTATTTTGCCAACTAGTTGGCATGGATGGACCAAACATTATGATGGGAACTAGTTCATTTTCTTTCCTCATTATCGTTATAATTATCCGTAGTTGTCTAGACGAGATCCTTATCGCAAATATGTTTGGGATTTATTTGACTGCACACAAATGGTATATACAAACAAATATTTCACTGATGAAAACATATAAAAACACTTATTTCTAATATTGTAGTCAACATTATTAATGGCATAAAGAATGATAACCACAAAATTACAGTTGAACTGGATAAAGATTTTTATTGATTTCTCATAAACTGAAAACTGATCTTGATTAACTGAGCACAGTAACTGGCATCAATGTAGAAGATTAGCACAGAACATATTCTATAAAGTGTATTTTGCTTGTTTAAGAGACTTAAAATCATCCTTATTTTGATATTGTTTGAGTGACAGTGGGAGATAAAACTATTCTGGATCACATAAACAAACTTACCAAAGCTTCCTACCTCAAGTACAACACGAGAAATCACTAGCTCATTTCACATCTGTGTTGCTTATGTCCCCTATTAACATGATATATCATATATTACGTTGAGCTTGTTCTTAATGAATACAAGCTTGTAATAAAAGGTAGTGATATATCATAAGTTGTATGCAGATTAATTTTATGGAATGATCTGCCTCGAAGAATTGACGATTGTATTCTTCAGTGTTAGTGGCATGTTTGTTGAAAATATTAACAGATGCCAAGCATGATTTGGAACATTACAATTTATTGAACGACATTTGATAAATGAATAAGGGTTATGTATATCAGGGAAAATGTGGTGTTAGTACAAAAGATAATGCGTTCTTACAATATCCACTTAACCAATGAAAACCTCATCAAATTGCCAAAATAATAATAGGTATATATTAGTATCGTATTTGTCTGCTGACTTCAACCCCACCCCCCCAAAAAAAAAGAAAGTGGAATTCATTCCTTTACTTTTCTTGAACCAACTTGGTAAGTTATTTCAGAGAAAAAATTTTTGAGCCAATCTATATGATGGTATAATTAAACAAGATTTTTGGTACCCATCCATCTAACTGTCTTAACTCAGTCCTACAGAGTTAGGAGATCCTGGAAGATCAGCAAAAAATTAGGATAAATACCCCAAAATTTCATGCAGTTATGACAAATAAGCCAAACCTCACCTAGCTTAGTGGTAGGTAGAGGGTTGCAACAGTGAGAACTCAAATGAGAAAGTGCTAGCTAACTTGCAACAAGCTGCACATGATTTGGAGAAAGAAGTAAAGTCCCTCAAAAATTCTTTCATTACAAAATGAAAGAAGTATAGATAAAAGATACGTATAAAGAAATAAACTAACATGACTCATGTGGCAGTGATCAACTGGTAAAGCCAACACTCACAGCTCCTTACAAGGGGTAGCGGAGGGAACGAGGAGGGGATAGAGGAATGGCGGTTGATGAGGTGGGGATGAGTGTCTGAGGGAAATTAAGGGATGATTTTTATCACTTTTTTAAAGTGATAATTGTAGACATAAGGGAATGTTGATAGAAGAGCAAATGTAATATATATATATAGCCATGAGATAGCTTTAGATATAATGCATAATTCTCCTGGAGATACTTGCAAGTTGATTGCTCAAATGGCCACGATTTTGTATCACACCATCTTTGTCTTTTTCAGCTATTGATAGTAGTATTAGGGATGATTTTTTTGAATAATTGGTAGGCATTAATAGAAAGAGAGTTAAGAAAATATTTAAGGAAAGGCAATTGGATGGAAGCCTGTTGAAATGGTGAAGTCCTGTAGGATGTGTGGCATGTGAGAGGCTGGAGAGATGTGATGATTTTGTTCAAGGCAGATTGATGAAATCTCTGAGAGAGGGAGAAGTAGAGTCACCAAAGAACGCAAGAAATTAAGCAAAAAACTTGTTAAAAAGGTGTAAAGGAGTATTTTTTCAAGAGTGGTGCATGAAGGGAATAATTAAGGTCATGGTTAATGGAGACATCGTTGATAAATTTAAGATATTTTATGATAGAGAATGTTCAAGAGACAGGGCGCTACAAGAGAGAAAGTTCAAGAGATGGAGCCCAACGAGTGAAAAACTCCTTACCTGTAGAAAGACTAAATTACAACTTCGAGAAATGGATAGGTGGGATTAGAATCCTGTTAATGGTTAGGAGTATAATAGATGAGGGGACTAGAGGATGGTAGGTAGTAGTTAGTAAATTGCCACCAATTAAGGAGATGTATTACCAGTACTACCTGCCTGGGAATCAGTATGGTTAGTGACAGCTGCATAGTGAGCTAGCATTTCAGTGGTTATCAAGTTGCACTCCTTTGACCCAGGTAACTGTCTTTTCTTTCCTGCCTCACCCACACATGTACTGCCAGCACTCTGTTCACAAACATACAGTCTCTTCTTGTTACACATATTACTTGACAATGCTTAACTCACACAACTTATTCTTCGTAATTTTAGTTTTTCCAGCAGTGAGTTTTATGCACTCCCCCTGCCCTTCGGCAGAATGACAGGAGCAGTAGATAGAAGTATTAATTAAGCAAGAACATTAGGCAAGAGCATTAGGTAAAAACATTAGATATAAGTAGTTGGTAGGATCATTAGGTAGTAGTTGGTAGGATCATTAGGTAGAAGTAGTTGGTTGGAACATTATGCAGGAGCATTAGGTGGAAGTAGCATGTGGGAAACATTGCACTAGAGCTGCCCTCTGCCAATGGCCTGTTAGGGATGAGGCACTAAAGGCTAAGAAGCAGTGCTGGAGCTCACAAGTTATGGAGACTCGTTTGCAGTGGCCATCCCCTAGGGGGAGTTTCCGGAGGGAATGGCCATCAGAGATATAGATAGATCTTAGAGAATTATTGCACTGGAGGAATTTTTTCTGTTTGGATGGATGTTTGTAATATAGTACAGTTAACTAATATTTCTTTGGATTTTATTCCATATTTCACTTTTATATGTATATTTATTTATTTTGTTATACATAATTGCTGTTTCCCACATCATTGAGGTAGCGCCAGGAAACAGGCAGAGAATGGCCCATCCGCTCATTTATTTTTTTATATCATTATATCATTGTATTTTTTTAACTTTCTAAAATGGGAAACAGAAGAAGGAGAGACTGGGGTGTCTAAATGTGTGTGGATGTAACCAAGATGTGAAAAAAGGAGAGATAGGTAGTATGTTTGAGGAAAGGGACCTGGATGTTTTGGCTCTGAGTGAAACGAAGCTCAAGGGTAAAGGGGAAGAGTGGTTTGGGAATGTCTTGGGAGTAAAGTCAGGGGTTAGTGAGAGGACAAGAGCAGGGGAAGGAGTAGCAGTACTCCTGAAACAGGAGTTGTGGGAGTATGTGATAGAATGTAAGAAAGTAAATTCTCGATTAATATGGGTAAAACTGAAAGTTGATGGAGAGAGATGGATGATTATTGGTGCATATGCACATGTGGTGGTCCAATCCATTGACAGCATGTCGACCTCGGTATACCACATCGCTCCATTTCACTCCATTCCTTGCATGCCTCTCATCCTCCTGTATGTTCAGGCCCTGATCACTCAAAATCTTTTTCACTCCATCTTTCCACCTCAAATTTTGTTCCCACTTCTCCTCGTTCCCTCCACCTCTGACACATATATCCTCTTTGTCAATCTTTCCTCACTCATTCTCCCTGTGTGACCAAACCATTTCAATACACCCTCTTCTGCTCTCTCAACCACACTCTTTTTATTACCACACATCTCACAGACATATACATGCATACACATGTACATATTCGTACTTGCTTGCCTTCATCCATTCCTGTCGCTACCCTGCTCCACAGGGAATGGATAAAGGCAGCAAGTATGGATGTGCACATGTGTATATATGTATATGTCTGTGCATGTATATGTATGTATACATTGAAATGTATTGGTATGTATATGTGTGGGCGTTTATGTATATGCATGTGTATGTGTGTGGGTTGGGCCATTCTTTCGTCTATTTCCTTGTGCTACGTCGCTGACGCAGGAGACAGCAACTAAGTATAATAAATGAAATAAATAAGAATATATATAATATATTGATTTCTTTCCCAGTCAACAGTATGTAAAAGAATAATGGAGAGATTGGGCCAAGACGATATAGAGCATTCTCAGCGTCGAGTGGTCTGCATTTCACAGGATGCATTTTACCGTCCACTCAATGCAGAAGAAAGTGCTAAGGCACTGAAGGTCAGCTTGACATCCAGTTTCTATTATTTTATATGTAGAATTGTTCTCTATTTATTAGAAATCAGCACATGTGCATTTTGTCAAGAGAATTTTAATGTGGAACAGTTAAAATGAATTTATACCCCTATAGATTAGCTTTTCATGCCAGTTTTCTTTTCTATTGAATCACACTGATAGGCAGTTTTTTGTTATATATTTCAGGGTGTCTTTAACTTTGACCACCCAGATGCTTTTGACAATGAACTTGTTTTGAAAACACTTCATCAAATACTTGATGGCAAAATCTGCAAAATTCCAAATTACGATTATGTAACTAACTCAAGGTAAGTTCTAAGTTTTGTTTTCACAGTTTTAACCTTTAGTCATGAAAGGCTTGAAAGAGGGTATTAGCCATTTTCAAGGAATATGATATGTTCTTAAACAGTAAGGCTTCAACTTCCTTGACAACCCATTGTAAGTTGAACTTTTGAAACCCATGTTATAGAGGGGTTATTTTCCTTACCAAATTTTTTCCCATCGTAACTTTTATGGATGGATTATACTGTACCTGTAACAACTTAGCCTACCACCCATATGCAGTACCACACTCTGTTGTGATGTGATTTAAATGATGAAAAGGTGCTGTACTGAAACATGGCAATAAGGGGTTTAGCTGTGGCTGGAGTGGGATGGGGTGGACTGAGGGTTAGTGGGAGGGAGAGGGAGAGGTACTAGGGTTATCAACATTACCCCCATGAATTGTCTGATTCAAGAAATGTTATATTACAGGTAATGTTGAAGATATTTGTTTTGTGGATTAGGGGTGGCTTTGTAAGAAGAGGGAGGGTTCTAGGCATGTGAGATAATCATGATAAATAGTACAATGAAAAGAAAGGAGTTAATGATATCCCTCTGTAAGATAGATTGCAGTAAAGCAGCTGCAGTGGATGGGATTGTGGTTAAGTTTCTCACTGATAGACTAAGTTTTGTTAGTTGATTAGTTAAGCTGTTTGATGTCTGTTTGGCCAAAGCCTGATGCCTGGCAGCACACACTAATAAAAGTAAGAGGAACAAGACTGACTTTCAGTTGAGTATGATAGTTTATTTGTATAGGAGAGTGGTGATGGAGAGGGTTGAGGCATGCATGTGACTTTGCAAGAGGTAGAGGATATAAGAAGTGTATGCTGGATTTGAAGAATTTGTGAGAAATACTTGGGAAAAGAGAGGGATTTGTATGTTACATAATAGGGATATAATAGGGTTGACAGTTTTTGTACAAAATGTTTTGAATATATGGGTATATATAGAGTTGCTAAATGCAGTTGGGATTCTTTATTGGCAGAGTAAAACATGTGCTAGAAGCAAGGTAAGAGGGTGAATGCTAGGGCCACGTAATATGATAATGGCCAGTTAGTCTGATTATGAACAGGGTGGTGAGGGAATTGAATACAAGAGTCTCGGAGCAAAGGTTGGCCCTAGATTATGTTAGGGTGTTGGAGATGAATTAGTTGTTGTATGATGATGAGATGGTTCTGGTTGCAGACTCCAAAGAGAAATGCCAAAAAGTTGTAGGAGAGTTTAGGAAAATGTGTGAAAGGAGAATGTTGAGATTAGATATGAACAAAAGTATGGTGAGAGGGAGTAAGAGGATGGTGAGACAGTGTGGTATTAGTGTAAGTTTAAATGGGGAGGACCTGGAGGAAGTGGATTACATTAGGATCTTGGGAGTGGAAGTGGAGGGCAGAAGTGAGCCGCAGATGGAAGAGGGGGGCAAATGTTCTTGGTGCATTAAGGAACGTGTGGTAGAAGAGATCATTGTCTGCAAGGGTAGAGATGAGTATGTTTGAAGGTATATTGGCTCAGACAGTGTTGTATGGATGTGAATGCAAATGAAAGGAAGAGGGTATTGGAAATCAAATGCTAGAGGATTGAACATGTTGTAAGATGGTTTGATTTTGCAAGGAATGATAGTGTAAGAGAGAGGTTTGGTAATGAGCTCAATTTTGTTGAGTGGACTGACCAGGGAGTCTGTTCGGGTTGGCTGTGGACGGTAAGCTCTGGTGTCATTGCTGTATACATGATAGCTAAAGACTGTTTGTGTGCAGATGAAGCCATTGCTTGTCTGTTCCTAATGTTACCTTGATAAGAATGAAAAAGTAGTTAGGTTTAGATAGGAAAATTATATTATTGTTTTTGATTATGTTAATTTGTCAGACATTTTATAATGTACTTTGCAAAATATTTTAGTTTCACAGTAGTAATGAATTACATGGGGATTTCAAAAATATCCAAAACTTTTTAGATCCAGTTAATTCAGATTTGTATTAGTAGCAGGACTGTTACATGTATGGAACATTTTGCAGGTAAGGACTTTGTTTTCAAAAATGATTATTGGATTGAATTTTATGCAAGTTTCCACACTGACTTTATTTACTGGAGCGTCCCCTAACTCTGTTAAAATTTTACAAGCTCTACTCTGTTAAAATTTTACAAGATTTTTCATAAGAAATATAATTTAGATGTACCTAAGTTTTCAAATTGCATTTTTCTAGGTTGGAAAGCACAACTACTATTTACCCTGCAGATGTAGTGCTATTTGAGGGTATCTTGATGTTCTACCAACCTGAGATACGAAGGCTGTTTCACATGAAGCTCTTTGTTGATTCTGATGCTGATACAAGATTGGCCAGAAGAGGTACTTGAGTGATAAGCTTGGTTTCTTTAGGGAAGCCTGGGTACAGTTAGAAAATACTGTATGAACATTTGGATTTAATTATGTCATTAGATCAGCACTCTGTGCACTCTATCACAGATATTTCAATAGTGTTGTTGGATCAGCATAGTACAGAGAAGTGGATATTTTGATGTATGTATTAACCACTTGGCATAGATATGAACTTCTGTACTTCATTCTATAATGTACTCTCATCAGCATACTCATCATATGGGTTCCTGTGTTTGTATACCTCTCCTTTTTTTGCCTTATCCGTTCTTCCTGAGGGGTACCATAGTACGGATGGAACGCTTCATTTATTCATTAACAGAACTTTGTGTTTGAGACTGAGACTTGACAGAATTAGTAGAGAGTTTTATGTAGTTAGCATATAATCAGTTCCTTTATCTTATAATTGCAAACCAAACTGTAACTTTTTATTCCTAGGTTGTGCTTCTTCATGAGAATTTGAAAATAGGGCCAGGAATTTAAGTATGCTGTATAATTTTTACACACACAAACACACACATGCTGTATAATTTTTACATGCACACACACACACACACACACACACACACACACACACACACACACACACACATACATACACACACACAGTTTCTTTTGATTTGTAGTTTGTTTGGCCATGCACCTGGATTTAAGATAAACAAACAGTGTCTCCTTGCACAATTTTCCCTTCTTGTTGAGTTTTTAGCTTAAGTATTGAAGATTTTGAAATTTAAGTGTTATTTGACTCTCCAGAAATGAGCAAGCAACCAGTTTCTATTGATTTTGCCAATGACATGGCTAATTATCAGTTTTAATGTAAAACTGGTTGTGCATATGTGAGTGGTGAATACAGTAATCATGGGATAAATCTGAAAACTTCTCCTTGCATTACTCTGTAAATAAATCACTGTGAAAGTTACACCGATTAGTGCAAATCATTAAATCTATGCTGTGATATTCATAGAAACTTATTGCTTATACATTTTTATAGCTTTATTATCTGGCATTTCCTTGACTGAAGAGCTTTTGTACCCAAAATTTCGAGCAACTCCCAGCACAGATACATATAGTAAATTGTATCTATGAATTTATCAGACATGATTCAGCCTTCTCTTGATGTTCATTGAAAGCTTTATGTTTAATCAGATTCAGAAAAAACTGTAATTAAGTGAAACACTTGCAGACATAGATTAGAGTGGCTAGACACCATACTGTATGATCTGCTAAAGCTGAAGCAGTTGCAAAATGTGCCACTATAAGGTCTAGGGCTGAATGATGTTTTTTCTTAATTATGGTCATTATATACATACTATATGTGCAGTACCTTAGAAAATCAGTATTGTATTATAGAATTTCCATTGAAATATAATGGAATTATGCTCATAAGCAGCACATCCTCATACATGGAATTGTTGGATGATAAAGCTTTTCCTGTCATACAGAGAGAGGTTGTTTTTAAAGAAAGGGAGATTTAGAATAGCATTAAGTGTTACTCCTGATTTTATTACTGTAATGACAGTAGGTAGAAACATTATTGTAATGTTCTATGTAAAATTTCAGTAATGCGTGACACAAGAGAACGAGGAAGAGCCCTTGAGCTAGTGCTTCATCAGTACACAAATTTGGTCAAGCCAGCATTTGAGGAGTTTTGTTTGCCTGTAAGTTTCACATGTCTTTTATTTTAAATGTGTTTAATGTAGTATTTATCAGGAAATACATATTTACATATACCTGTGCACTTAGATGTTTATCAGTGGAAGTTATATCTAGGCTAAGATGCATTTGACCTGACCACAATGGGTCAGGTCAAACTTTACTTTGTACCCACCAGCCCCTTGTGGATATAAAAAGTTTACATATTCCTCATGCTTCAGCATCTTATATTTATCAATCACCTTTCCCAACAAGCACAACATTAACAAAACATGTGCACACCATAATGTCTGCACCAGCACTAAGCAAACACCCTCTCAGCAGAGTTGTAAATTCCACTCCACTAGACATACAACAAGCTGGAAATACACTGCCCATGCTAGCACATGTTGCACATTCTTGTCAGCATTACAGACTCGCCTATCTCTCCAACAGTACAAACATCAGTTCATATAGTGAAACCCTCTCATGTCCAAAGTGCAACTTCATTGGTGAAGGCACTGAAGGCTTAATCCTCACTAGTCTTGCAATCTTCCCACAAAGACACACACAACATCAGCATGCTTCTTTCCTGTGGTCCCATCCATTGGATGTGCCCAGCTTACTGAGCACAGAGGGAGCTCCATAGAAGGGGATCCAGGGGCAGGAAGGTAAGGCACAGGTAAATTGTTTCTCAGCATGTAAAAAAATAGATAGCATGAGACCCATAAGTTAAGTTTGGATTTTGGCAGAATTTTTTCCCCATGGAACATACCCTGGTTGATATCTTGAAGAAAATTCCACATGTGATTGAATTAATAGAGATGTTTTTCTGTCACCTGCATGGTATGAAAGATACCCAGGGATTGCTTTTTCTGTTGTCATCATTCTGTCCTACTGTCCTACCATCTGTAGAGAGTCAATCCTTGTTTCAGTGAATATGCTTTTAACTTGACCCATGATGCTTGGATGAAATGCATGTAGAGTATATGTTTCAGCTGGTACCTAGTAACTAAACTGAGTGGCAAAAGAACCATGATTCTACTTTGGATTTTGCCTAAACTCTGCTCCTCATGATAAGGTGTAACCTGAAACCTAACCTGGCTTATAACTTGAAAAGTGACCTGACCTGTAAGGGCTAGGTAATGTGCTTGATTCAGAACTGCCAACTATTAGGTTTTTTGCTGGTTTTTTCTTTTTTTTTTTTTTTTTTTTTAGATAAATATGATAGTACAATTTTAGTAAACTACATTTATTTTTTATTTTGGTGGTATGTTCATGTACATTTATTGTGTATGTAATGTATGGGAAGTTCACAGGGATGCACTGTTTAATATATAGTGTATGTTCTCATCGCACATGCAAGTACTAATGCAGTGTACAGAATAACAGTTGGACATTGGTCGATTTCTGACCATTTCACGGAAATGACTGCACAAATTGTTGCACTGTCAGTCTTACCATCCAATCATATTTTTAGCTTGTGTAACCAGGCTAGTGCTACTCCTAGGCCAGGCCCTCCTCAGTCTTCTAAAAGTCGTGCAAAATGATCTTGTATGGAAGTGAATAAGAAATTATTTCCCTTCCATCTCTTGCTTTTCTTCAAAGTAGTAAAATTTGTTTTACTAAGATTTTCTAGCACTGACATGTGAAGAGTAACAATGAAAATTTTGCATGAAAAAATCATATCCACAGCACATACATTACATCATTACATCAGTTTATTTGGGATAAAATGAACTACTGTGTATAAACCTGACCCTTTCCTGCAAAATTTGGTGTGGTCAATCTCTTACAAACCAGTGAAAATATTCGTATTACCATTACAAATGCCAAATCATGTCTATGTATGTGTAAAACATTTAAAAAGTTATATGATAAGGAACATCAATTAGACAATGACCAATTCATATTGGAAGAGTTTGAAGAGGTCAGAATGTTACAACTATCTCCCACATGGGAAAAATTGGTCCTCTTGTTTTGATGTTTTGGCTTGCCGTTGTTCGTATTGTATATCATTTAATGCATCATTGAACAATTCGACAGTGAGCTGGAAAAGAGTAAAGTCACTTCATCTTGGCATCGATTTCGGGTACAAAATCAAGCAGAAAGAAGCAGACTTTCAGCCGGAACATACCAGGAAGTGGCCCTGCATAGTACAATCAAGAAAGGATGAACTTACAGCACAATGTCAAGTTTGGGCTTTGGACTTTAGTATTACACACAGAGGAGGGAATGACATTCAGATTAGATACTTTGTTGGTTTTGAAGTGAACAATAGTGGGCTGTCTACATGTAGACTAACAAATGGAGATAATAGCTCGAGCACTGGACACCACAATTTCCTGTTATTGAAAGTGCCTCCTGTTTGTGTGTGGTTGTAAGTTTCATCTTGCAAAATTCATTATTTTTTTTTTGACAAGGTTGGCAGCTCTTTTAGTACAGTACTTTGTACTCTTGCTTCTCATCGTGTAAAGAATTGAATGGCAAAAGGCTCTTAACTCATGTTGATTTTGCCTGAGTAAATCCCCATGTATAAAGGATTAAGCTAGAACTTAACATGGTTCATAATTTGCAGAAAAATCCACTTTTGGCCATGGAACATAGTACTGATATGTAATTCATACACATGTTTCTCAGCACCTAAAGGATTGAATGAAATAAGACCCGTAACTAGTTTGGATATTGCTTTATTTTATGCCCCATATAAGAGGTTTAATGTGGAATAAAATCACAGATATACTTTGAAGATTTGACTTGATCCATAAGGGTCAGGTCAGATGTATTCAACTGATTTTGTTGCACAGTTGTTTCCGGCATTTATTAATTATAATGCATAAGGCTGATAACTGTAGTTTGAAGTTTGCCTTAGTTATTTCCTTTATGAAAAGACTTAACAAAAGAACCAATCAGGCTGCTTTTGCTTGGATCTTAGTCTCAATAAATGTGCTGCTTTTTAAATTTCTGATATGCTTAAATAGACCCATGCTTTCAAGAGGCATATATTTATGCCACATGACATATGCAACTCTTATTATTCTACAGAAAAAACCTAAGCTTATCAACTACCCTTAAGTCTTCCAGGTAGGAGGGCAACTTATGCATGCTTATCGAAAGCATGGAGGACGTTTATGCACGAATTTAAATTCCCCGCCAGTATTTGAATAAGTACATGTTTTCTTGAGGCATTTATAGACACCATTTGTCATCTGCAGCTCTAATTAGCATGTGGAAATCTTTCAGGCCTTTCATTTTACCCATAGATTCTCTTGGATTGGATAGTCCTAATTGAGGGAGCAGGTGTGATAGAGGCACAGTGGTGGATGGTATGTGTAGGGATTGGCTCCACATATTCAGCAGGTTCTTTGAAAAAGCACACAGCTGCCCATTTAGTTACTAATGGAGGCCTCCTTACAGCTCCAGTGATTCGTTTGTTTGGTTTGCCATATATGGCCAGCCAGCAGAGCCTACAGTGTATAGATTTAAATTTGTGGCAGGAAAATCCATGTGATTAGATTGACATTCATAGTCCATCTTTATGTAATTGTAGAGTGACATCCATAGCACTTTGTGGTGTGACACTGTATTTGCCCCGTAAGATTTTATTATGGCAATGTCATGTGTTTAAGTTGTTGAATTAGGCTGTAGTAATGTATCCTATGTATTTTCTGTAATAGAATGTAGATGATATCGTGAAACTTAAAGTCTTTAGTTGTGAACATACTATTTTCACTATCACGCAATATTGAAATATTGAAACTTATCTGGAGGATGTGTATGTATGTTTGCGTTTACAATTAATTTTCTAATGATTTTATTTCTCAATTTTTTGATTTCCTAAAGATTAGATGCTGAGGTATTTATACTGCTTCACCTTAGTTTTCGTTTCTTTTGATTTTTTCATTCTTATTAAAATGCTTGCTAGAGAAATGAATGAGGTTCTGTGTTGTCACTAAATTCATTTTGTTCATTTTCGATTCCATGTTTTTTTCAGACCAAAAAATTTGCGGACGTGATCATTCCCCGAGGAGCAGAGAACACAGGTAAGCTAAGTTTGTAGAACCAGCACACAAGGAGTAAATGCTAAGGCTTCTAGGGCCACTCACTTGATAAGGTTGAGAAAGTGGTTGGAAAATATTAGGAATCACTGATTGTGGATCATTCAGTAATGAAAACTTGGAAACTGTTGATGAAGTTCCTTTGCCATTTCTTGTTGTTGTATTTTTGATATACATACATTTGGTTAGAATGAAGCAAGTTAGTAATTTTCATCTTCTTATGTCTCAACAGTGGCAAGTCTTCATTTTGTTTTGTGATTCTGCTTGACTGCAGTGCACTGTCTTGGTTTTATTCATTTGTGGATTGTATTTTTGCCTTAGTTTCAAAGTCCTTTGTGTATGTGACTTGGTTTCATCAAACCTTAATCAACTATAATAACTTTGGGTTTAATGTTGTCAGTAAAAGAGACCCTTTGTAGTCATGCTGTATTTGATTATGATTTGTAACACTAATTAATGCTGTCTGTGTATTTGGTCAGCACTATGTAGATTTTGGCTTGCCTTTGTTAAGTTTTGTTAACTTGTATGAAAATTCTTTTGTAAAAATTTGTTAATGTTGAAACCTGTAAAAATTTGTTAATGTTGAAACCTGTTTTTCCCTTCAAATTACTGGTGAAATTAATTTGAACTGAAATTATTTTATATTTCTTATTGTACCAGTGCTAAACAATTGGTTTTCATGATGTCTAACATACAAATATTGTTTTTTATTCTTATTCGCCATTTCCCATGTTAGTGATGTAGCAAGAGGAACAGAAGGAGAAAGGCCTCATTTGCTCACATCCATTCTCTTACTGTTGTGTGTAATGTACTGAAACCAAAGCCCCTTATCCACAACCAGGCCCCATGGACTCTTGTATGGTTTCTCCCTAATCACTTCTTATGCTGTGGTTCAGTCCATTGATAGCATGTCATCCCATTTAAACACATTACTCCAGTTTAGTTCACTCTGTCCCTAGAATGCTTTGCAGCCTTCTGCAAGATCAGGCCTCAGGCCTTCAAAGCATCTTTCACTCTATTAATCCACCTCTTCCTTGATATCCTTCCTTGCCTTGTTCCTTCTACTGCTGATGTGTATACCCTCTTAGTCGTTCTTTCCTCTCTTGTCCTTTCTGTATGTCCAAACAGTTTTAGCACATCCTCTTCAACTCAGTTGTTTATACTCCTCCTACTACTACACTTCTCTCTTACTCATCATTTCTTATTTGATCAGCCCCTTCTCCTCCTACCACATATGTCTTCAAATTTTTCTTATCTGTCACATTCACCATGTTCTTTATAGTTTTGTTTAAGGCCCACACTGTATCCATAGAGCACCAACAGGGCTCCTATACCATCAAACATACCCACCTTTACCCTTACAGACATCAACCTCTCTTTCTACACTTTCCTCAGTGCACCCAAGATCTTACACCTCACCCACTGTTTGGCTCCCATGGTTCTGTTCAGTCATATCCACACCTAGGTGTCTAAAACACTCCACTTTCTTTAAGTTCTCTCTATTCAAAATCATGTCAGATAACCCGTTTCTTTTCACTGATAAATCTGATAAGCTAGTTTTATTCACGTTTACTCTCAACTTTCTCCTTTCGCACATTTCCCCAAACTCAAACACCAGCTTCAACAGTTTGCAGCACCATGTCATTAGCACACAAATGACACAACTCCCGGGGCCCAACCATTCTCAACAGATTGCATATCATACACCTGCCACAGAAGCATCTTTGCTTGGAACCACTCACCATTCTCTCTTTCTACTCACACACATACCTTACTTCCTTGATAAAATAATTCCTGACTGCCTTTGGCAACTTTCTTCCAATGCCATGTATTCACAACACCTTCCCCAGAACATCTCTCAACTCTTTCATACACTTTCTCCATATCCATAAATGTCACATACTGTTCTTGTTTCTCTTGGTATTTCTCAAACACATTTTTCAAATCATACACCTGATCTGCATTGTGCTTTCTTGGAAACATCCTGATGTTACTCTGAAACCCCTTTTGGAGGAGCTCCTGCAGCTCCAAGGCTGTCATACTGCCATTAACAAATATGATGGACTTCTTTAAGTCCTTGTGGTCACTACTATAGATAGCATTGTTAAGGAAAGTCTTTGTAGTTGAGATAAGCTAAAGAGATCTTTGAAATCCAACAAACACCTTTGTTTGACAGACAGTGAAGTACTTCTGTGATCTGTTTGACCTTTCTTGTGTGGACTTCTGTTTGCTGCTGTCAGAAAAGGATGGTTCAGAGTTTAGTGCAATATTCATTAAGTGTAGGTCCTTTCTCTACTTTTCCTTAGATTTTTCTTTAAATCTGTCCTTCTTCACTTGGAAATGTTCTCATTTCCTTAAGGGATTCTGTATGTACTTGACAAACACGCATTTTGAAGAATGGAAACACATTTTTCTTGCCACCAACAGAGCTCTGTGAGCATCCATACATCTTTCTTTCTGTTTCTTCATCCCTCTTGTTTTCAAAAAATTATTTGTTGGTTCTCATTATTGTATCAGACCCAATGCAAACACACCAATAGTTCAGTGAATGAAGAGGAATAGTAACCTTAGGCCACCCCACCTTCATGCCATGACATCATAGATCCAGCTAGGGTGCTCTATAATTGTCAGGTCTTATGAATGAGCATCTTTTATCCTTGGATATTTTGTGATGGTTGAAGTGGGTGAAATCTGTAGATATACATATTTGAAGGTAATTTTGTGTTTTAAGCCCCCTACCAATCATTTGCTGTCTCAGATACTCATAGGGCCATACCTACAGTAGAGAAGTGTTGTTTCATCTTTCAGAACTACATTTTTTTAAATCTGTTTATCCTTTTTTGTGTTTAGGGGTCCAGATTTCTATGATGGTTGGGAGAACTGTCAAGATTAGTGTATGACTGGAAAATGTAGTTCATTAAGAACTACATGTAGTTCATTAAGAATCGAACAACAAGATTTCTGGAAATTTGAGAATTTGTTTATACAAATTTTCTGAAGTGCTTCTATAATTGCAAAGATGTGTAGTCCAGGACCATAGCAAGGGAGATGATTTTTAGATGGACCTCTTTGAAAGATGATTCACTTGGATATATTTGTTTTACTGTTGGTTGGTGACTTAATTTAAGTTCCTGGTGTGTAGATTCTCCTCCCTGTGTTTTGATAATATGAGCTGAGGAGAAGTAAAGGAGTTTTCATGAAAATTAGCTTCAAGCCTAAGAAAATCGTATTTTTAAGTTAGATTCTTCATGTGCCCCCACCTCAAAGCCCTGTGTACTTTCCAGGAGGAGGTTATGTCACCTCCAGTGGCTTGTAGGGACCAGGAGAGAAGTGTTTGACAGCAGAGTGGGAAGGTTTTTGGTAGCTTGACATTATAGCTAGATTTCTAAGATGGTTGCAATTAGTCAATGATTGTAGGAGTATTTTCATGCTGTTTTCAGATTTCCTTCATGACTCAGTAGTTGTGTTTTGCTTGCATTAAGAGGAACTGACATATGCCATGTGTTCTCTGCCCAGAGATGAGCAAAAAGACTTTTGAATGCATCTAAAAGCTAAATACTGAATACTGGCAAGGATTGTAATTAAATACAACGCTTCACTTTAAAGGAATGTAATTATACACCAAATACATTACTTTGTGGATGTATTTAGATACATTTTTATGTACACTGCGATTATCTTAATTTGCTTTACTGCTACTGGAAATGGTTACATGTAAACAACAGAACTGACAGAATGAATTATGCATAAAAGAATGTATTATTTTTTCATCTTTAAAAGTGGTATTTTTGGTAATTACTTTATAACTAAACCACAGGTATTAATGTATACATAACATGTGGAATAGGCAACCATTTATAGAACTGAAGTTACTGACTTAAAGCAGGTAAGTAAAGCAAATGGTTGGACAGCTGTTATCTTATCAACTTGCCTGATGAAGTATAGGTGTAGTTGCTCCAGACTGAAGTAGAACAGATAAACGAATTCAACCATCATCATAAATATGTGTATTGCTTGTGTGTATGATAAGGCAATGATTAATAGACTGGAACTCAACCTATTTCCCCCTGGTACACTAATCCTCATACTCCTTCAGATGTAGATCTAAGCAAGCACAGTGACTCTTTTAGGTGTAGATCTCCACTTTGAGTTTTGCATGTCTATTTAAAGGTCTCCAGTTAGGCCTGGGTGATTGCTAGTTAACAGTTCCAGTATGTCTTGAAATCTCACTTATTGATATATTTTCTTGCTTTTAAGCAAGAATACAGGTCTTTTTCAGCTGGAACAACTTCTTTGGACCCATGATAACAAACATATCACCCAGAAGAGATATATTGAAAAAATCATCATACATCAGAATAACGAGCAAAAGTTACATATTTTCATTCCAAAACTCATGGCCCCACCTAGAGTGCTACTTCAAGCTTACCCGTTAAGACAAGGACAACAACATAGTACTCTTTTTTGAGTGCCAAAAATGCCACTTCAATTTCAGACTTACCTTTCAATTCCTGCTGTACTAATTATCTGGTAAATTGAAATTAAGTTTATGGTATTAGTTTGGTTACAAGGGTTTCAAAACAGTACATTTTTTTATAAAGACTTTAGGAATCATAAACTCGTAGAAAATTCTTACTTATTCTTGGATTTAGCGTAGATAAGCATTTTCTGTGGGTTTTGAAGCTTTTTTCCTTGTATTTTTTTACATTTTTATTATAAAGTTATAGGATTATCGTTTCCTTCCAAACAAATGAATTATTGATACGAAACAAAAATTGGGGTTTTCTTATTATCGATATCGAAGTTAACTTTTTAGTTATCGGTTCCCAACACTGTATATATATGTATATTAAATTTATTGATTTATTATACTTTGTCGCTGTCTCCTGCATTAGCGAGGTAGCACAAGGAAACAGACGAAAGAATGGCCTGACCCACCTACATACACATGCATATATATAAACGCCCAGACACGCACATATACAAACCTATACATCTCAACATATACATACACAAACATATATGTATATACACACGTGCATATTCATACTTGCTGCCTTCATCCATTCCCGTCGCTACCGTTCCACACATGAAATGGCACCCCCCCCCTCCCCCCGTGCGCATATGAGGTAGTGCTAGGAAAAGACAACGAAGGCCTCATTCGTTTTATTATACTTAATCGCTGTCTCCTGCGTAAGTTAGGTAGCACATGGAAACAGATGAAAGAATGGCCCAACCCACCCACATACACATGTACATACATGTATATACATGTGTATGTGGGTGGGTTGGGCCATTCTTTCATCTGTTTCCTTGTGCTACCTCGCTAACGCAGGAGACAGCAACAAAGTATAATTAAATGAAATAGGTTCGGTAAAATGCTATCTGCTGGCTCTGTGAGCCTGACGGGAAAAGGCAGGTGTAGACCCTGTTGCTCACCAATGTGAGATGAAGGGTTTTCAAGTACATAGTATTCGAATAGTCATTTCCCTATTAGGGGCGATCATAGCCTAGTGGTAGCAATCCCGCCTGTTGCACAGGGGTCCTGAGTTCGATCCTGTAAAAGGCAACTAAAAGGGGAGGAAGCGGTGGGCTGGAAATCCTCCCCTCTCATTTTTTGATTTTCCAAAAGAAGGAACAGAGAAGGGAGCCAAGGGAGTTCCCGCAAAGGCTCAGTCCTCTGTTCTTAACGCTACCTCACTAATGCAGGAAATGGTGAATCGTATGAAAAAAATGGCAGGGGTGTGTGATGTCTCCATGGTTGTTTAATTTGTTTATGGATGGGGTTGTTAGG
The DNA here is from genome assembly GCF_036320965.1 of Panulirus ornatus. Classification (NCBI taxonomy): domain Eukaryota; kingdom Metazoa; phylum Arthropoda; class Malacostraca; order Decapoda; family Palinuridae; genus Panulirus; species Panulirus ornatus. The sequence goes on along the minus strand of NC_092247.1, from coordinate 6,972,736 downwards.
GAGGTGAATGCAAGAGTTTTGGAAAGAGGGGCAAGTATGCAGTCTGTTGTGGATGAGAGAGCGTGGGAAGTGAGTCAGTTGTTGTTCGCTGATGATACAGCGCTAGTGGCTGATTCATGTGAGAAACTGCAGAAGCTGGTGACTGAGTTTGGTAAGGTATGTGAAAGAAGAAAGTTGAGAGTAAATGTAAATAAGAGCAAGGTTATTAGGTACAGTAGGGTTGAGGTTCAAGTCAATTGGGAGGTAAGTTTGAATGGAGAAAAACTGGAGGAAGTGAAGTGTTTTAGATATCTGGGAGTGGATCTGGCAGCAGATAGAACCATGGAAGCGGAAGTGAATCATAGGGTAGGGAAGAGGGTGAAAATTCTGGGAGCCTTGAAAGGTGTGTGGAAGTCGAGAACATTATCTCGGAAAGCAAATGTGGGTATGTTTGAAGGAATAGTGGTTCCAACAACGTTGTATGGTTGCGAGTCTTGAGCTATGGATAGAGTTATGCGCAGGAGGGTTGATGTGGTGGAGATGAGATGTTTGAGGACAATAGGTGGTGTGAGGTGGTTAGATCGAATAAGTAATAATAGGGTAAGAGAGATGTGTGGTAATAAAAAGAGTGTGGTTGAGAGAGCAGAAGAGGGTGTTTTGAAATGGTTTGGTCACATGGAGAGAATGAGTGAGGAAAGATTGACCAAGAGGATATATGTGTCAGAGGTGTAGGGAACAAGGAGAAGTGGGAGACCAAATTGGAGGTGGAAAGATGGAGTGAAAAAGATTTTGAGTGATCGGGGCCTGAACATGCAGGAGGGTGAAAGGCATGCAAGGAATAGAGTGAATTGGAACGATGTGGTATACCGAGGTAAACACATTTAATGATATCCACAACTAAGATGGACCTATATAATGAGGTACAGGCAAATCTCAGCAATTAGTGACCTTGTCAGTTGACTTGCATTTTCAAAATGTGGAATGGAAAAGAGGAGAACTGATTATGGATACTCTTGTAATATGAAAAGCAGCATTTTTAAGCTGACACAGGTTGTAACAAACCAGCGAGAAACAACACCATTGACTTGCTCTTTACCAGAGTTATGACACTCATCACTGGTATTGAGAGGTACAAAACTAACATCATAGAGCACATAATTGATGCATCTGCTAATTATAGGATAGGTATTGAGCATGACAGACAGAACGCTATATCAAACATGAAATGTTACAGACATTCACCATACATTCAAAGTAAAGTTCTTGGAAGAAGATTTGTAGATGTGCAGGCAAGATTGAGTGTCTCCTGATTCATCGTATTAGATTTAGCTTATAGAATTAATGTGGGCTCTTTCGTCTTAGATTTAGTTAATTATGGCCCCACTTGAAAAGTGGATGCTCCGTAATTACTCCATGTTTGTGAACTAATAAGTAGATTGGGATAATGGTATACACAAATGTCATATCTTCAAAGTCACAGTTGTGGTCATGATATTTTTCCTTTTCTTTCCATAACTTTTGAACCAGTGGAGGGACTGGGATTATACTTTATACATTCGCTGTATTATTCACCAGTAGATAATGTGTCCCCAGAGCCATACCTTCAAAGTCAAGGGCATGGGTCATACTTTTTTCTAAAGGGATCTGCTCCATAACTTTGGAACTAGAGGGATTGAGATGCTACTTTGCACAAGTATTACCAGACAGTGTGTCATTCCCCACCTCTTAGTTAAGATTGAGGGTAGGGTTGTAATGTTTACAGAAGAGATCGTGGTATTTTCTATTTCTGCTCCATCAGTTTGAAATTAGTGGAGGGATTTGGATGACACTTTGTACTGCTATTATCAGTTACCAGATGATTTGCCATGATGTACCGTCATTGCTGTACCTACAAGTTCTATTTCACATCTGAGGTCGTATGGTATTTTTTAGTTTCTGCTCTTTTCCAAACCTTTTACTACCATTACCAACTAGCACATAGTGTTTAATGATCCATCCCCAGGGCCATACCTTCATGTTCAAGGTCACAGGTGGGATTGTAGTGTTCCCAGTAGGTATCATGGTGTATTTATAGTTTGATTCATGACCATACCTTCATTTTTAAGGTCATGGCAGTGCTCATGGTATTTTTCATGTTAGTTTGATAACTTTATCATCCAGAGGGATTACAATGATATTTTTTTTGCAAATATAGCCCACAGCTAGACAGAGTATTGCAAAGCTATCCACAGGAATGTGTCATGACCTATGCCCATGGCTGCACATTAAAGTTTGTTTTTGCTAAAAGAATTTAGCCCATCACCAGACATATGTTGTGCTTCTACCTTTTGTTATCAGTATCACAGCTGATATCATACTTTTACACCAATTTTAGTTGCTAACAGATTGTGCACCGCATTGTGGCAGTCACAAATAAATGCATCCATTTCTGAGCCTTTTTTTTTCTTTTGGAAATTTGATTTCTTATACCTTTAGTTGTCATATCTTTCTTACAGCTCATTTATGAAATTTTTATATAGGATCTCTTCATATTGCATTTCATGAGATAAGGTCTAGATATGTTTTTTAATGGAACATTGTAGTCATCATGCTTATAAAGATATAGAGTGCAACCCTTAAAGAGTACATTAAAAGTTATAATGGGATGCTGAGTAATAGCAGCCATCACCATTGTTTGTAGTTGTCATTAAATTAATGCAATATGTTTTCATTACTCTTGGGCCCTTGTATGATAGTTAAAGCAGAAGTACTGATGATATGAAAGTGGAAAATTGCATTCATTAGTTTTGTATAAGGATGAATAATCAGAAACCTTGATGATCAACTTTAGATATTTCATATTTCATAGAAGCAGCATGGCCCACGTCCTTCTGTTTTTGATTAATGAATTCTCCCTGTGGGAAACCATTAACTGGTGGATTACTGATGTGGCACAAGACCCCTTTATTTATCAGTTGTGAACTCTTATCCTAGCAAGTTGATAAAAACATGAAGTTTTATGCACTGAAAGATCCAAGATGAAGTTTGTTGATGTGCCAGCAAGCATTTTTTGCCTTATAGCACCTGTTATTAGGTATTGCAGCTGTACACAACTGCACGTGAAATTCATAACCTTGAATTGGTATATGTTGTTGAACTGTGGTGAAGTATCACAGTTTAGTGTTATGAAGTTTATATAATTTCTTTTGTTAGTGTTGTTACATTGATTACCAAAGCTCATTTTTCATGAAAGATAGTATTTTTATGATATTAGACTTAAGATTGCTTCTTGAGTGCTTTATGATTTAGATTATAGAAATATATATAATTTCAATCCAAAGTAGAAAAATTTCATAACTAAACCAAGGAGATCAAGAAAATGTTTTTGTCCTGTGAGTCTGTAAACTCCATTTCAAGTGATTCTATTATTGATTTTTTTATGGTGAAGTCTAAAGGCTTGGATATTGTGTGCTGTTAGATGTTTTTATTTCATGTATTTGTTTACTTGAGGATTAGTGCATACACCTGAGGGAAACCATTGTCCAGTCTCAGTGTAAAGGTATGTTATGTTGTGTGTGTGTTTTAAATTATCATTGGGGAACCCTGCCAAGTTGCACTTTGGGTAGAAAACTAAAAGCTGGATGGTGGGTACCCCTCAGTCTGTACATTGTATGTCTTTCACCCTCCCAAAGAATGCCACTAATTAGCCTGCCATGCTCTTTGCTTGCCTTGCAGTTGCCATTAACCTAATAGTGCAGCATATTCAAGAGATTGTCAACGAACGCTCTGGAATTGGCTCCGGAAATGGGATACAGCAACGTTCTCGATCAAACTCTGACTCAAAAATCCGATAAGAAAAACTGATAATGCACACCATCAGAGTTAGGATCAGTCCTATATTTTTGTACTAACCAGAATAAACCTTTGTCCACCACATGTATTTAGCATATGTTTGTTGTATAAAAGAGAATGGATGATGTTTACAATTTTAAAAATTTATGAATATTCACTAAGAAAAAAAGTAAAGGTAGTATGTTAGGCCCAAGGGTTTGGAACATTAAGATTGAATTTCAGGTATTTGAAATAATAAAAGGGACAAAGAAATGCTCTGTTTTCATTTTTGATACATGTATGTCATGTTTTTTTATATATATTGCCAGATGAGTAGGTATTGATGATAAGAAACTTTTTTGTGTCATTTACAGTTGAATGGGAGCAAGATGAGAAATGGCTGAAATATGGCAAGATGGGATAGTTAAAGTCTGTCAAAGAGAATTAGAAGTTGGAAATTGTTATGTATACAGATGTTTTGAATGAACTGTTTGTGAAAGAAATTAATGAGCTTTAAATGGTGTGAGCAAGAAAAAGTAGAACACATTTACTGAAGTTTGATTATATCTGGCAACATGTGTCCAAATGTAATTAAGATGTCTGGTCAGGATCTCTATTTGCCTTTTCATCAAATATCTCTTCTTTCCTTTTATCTCTCTGTCTAGCTCTTTATTTGCCTCTGCCTATATGTCTGGCTTTGTATCTGTTTGTATTCATATGTACATACATATGTGTTTTTTGAGAAAATTCATTCTGTTTTATATAAGGATAGGTGTTCCTGGACTGCCAGAAAGTGTTGACATTTTGCACAGTATAGAGTTTGATGATTAAATTACATCTTGAAACTGGAATAAGGTGGAGCCTCCTTTGGTAGGTAGAAAATTACATAGGTTGGGTAAGCAGAGGACACTTGTCATGGATGCTTAAATGAAATGGGGTGAGGTCATCAGAGGTATGCCATAGGGCATTTTCTTGGGACCTGACTATGTTTTTGGATGATACCAAGTTCATAAGGGAAGTAAAGAGTGATGAGGATTGCATCATCTTACAAGGTGACTTGGACAAACTCCAGAGCTGGTCTGATACAAAGTTATGAAAATGAAACAATAAAAAGGGCATTGAAATGAGTGCAATGTAGCAGAAAGTAATTCACAGGAATCTGTATATGATAGGGACCTAGGGCTTGACATTGCACATAACCCGTTGCCAGAACACCACCTTGGGAAACTTGTTAGGTTATTAAGGAGACAAACTGTGTACAGCAAATATTAGAATTTCTCCCCTCTTAGTGTACACACATACGTTTCTACACTTTATGACTTGAGATCCCATCTAGATGTGGCTGGCTTCCTTAGTACTGAGGGAGCCCCATAAAGATAGAACTGACCCCGTAGGTAGTAAATAAGCACATACATACATACCGGAGAACATTACATGAATTTAATCAAGTGATTTATGGAAGAAATATTGAAGAAGTACTTTTATTTTGTAAAAATGGTGAGTGAAAGGAAGAAGATGAGGACTTAGCTAATGCAGACAGCATACATAGACATAAGATGTTGTATGATGATAGTGATAGTAGAGAATGTTCCAGAGATGGGGCCCCAGAAGTGTAAAACTCCTCCACATTCAAGAAAATACATGATTAGAAATTGGTAATCACACACACACACACACAGAGGATTCTCTGTTTAGGAGGGTATCATCATCCTTAACCTGTTGCCAGAGTCTTGCATTAGGGGAATAGCACAGGAGACAAACTGTAGTCTGGTAATGGTAATTATTAGAATAACTTTCAAGAATATTGAAGAGGAAATATTTAGGAAGCTGTTTATATCCTACTTAAGGCCAAAACTAGATTGTGGTTCTCAAGTTGGCTTACTTACTACACCTGAAATCATAGAATTAATAGATCAGGTCTACAGGAGGGCAACAAAGATGATACCAAAATTAAGAGAGTTAAGTTATAGGGAAAGGCTAAAGTCTTTAAATTTGCCCACTTTGGAAGACCAAAGAGTGAGGGGTGACATGATCACAACCTTGAAGTTTGTGAAACAGACCTTTGATGTGGGAAGTGAACTGTTCTTTGAGAGATGTAGGGATAGAGCAACCATGGGACTTAGATAATTTTTGATCTATTGGAGGAGTTTCCTCCTATAGAATGTCCAGTAAGTTTACCAGTTTTATTTAAGGGTTGCATCAAATGTTTTCTAGCAGTTCATGAATATGCAGCCTACCCTGCATTTCTTTTGTTAGAAACAGAACTCACACTGTCATTGATTTCATTATTATACATGGTCTCTTCTCTTAACCTGTATAGCCTTTCTGTAGGATAGCTTCTCCTTTGCAAATTTTTACCCATTTACTGTATGGTTTTATTCTCAGTGTTTTACAGATCACAGTTTTCAGACATACTGGTCTTTAGCTCAGTGCTCTTTCATGGATTCCATTCTTTAGCTGGCATGACATTAGCTCCCTTCCACTACCTTTGGAGTAAACTTTTCAACAGTGTACTGAACAGCAGTTCAGGTGGCCTGTCATATGTTTAAGCACACTCCTTGAGTACTGCACAATAATAAAGCCTATGATGAAATTTGATTAATTCCATTTAGTTGGTGTGGAAGGCAAAGATTACATATGAAATAGCTTTAGAGCACAAGTCAGACAGAGTGGATCACGTGTAGCACATCAACATTTGTACCTTTTAATCTTCTGAAACCCTTTTTCAAGGATCTCGTCAAAGTAATAACTTTTCATCACTTTTTGGGTGTCATTCTCCTCCTTTTCCTGTATATCTTTTGACCTCTTGCAAAATTTGTTGTTCTTTGGCATCAGATGGTTGCAAGGGAAGATTGTCTGTTTGTGTGAGCAGTTGCCCAAGACTAAGGGACACCATTCATTGGCCATCTTGTATAGTGACACAGTCACAGAAAACTAATTGGAGATGAACTCAGCTTCCTTGTATTTTTATGGATTAGTTTACCACTGCTCATTTCTTCCCACAAACTGCTACTTCTCCCTCCCACATACATGCTACTTATCCAGCGATGATCTTCATATTTGTTTGATACAGTTACATTATTAAAGAACGTATTTACCAACCATGGTGTGGTGAGTGAGTGGTGGAAATGTAATGGGTGTTGGTGCAGCATTTGTTGAGGGTTTAAATTGTGTGATATGTTTGTACACCAGTACATATAGGACATAACATTCTTTTCAAAGAATATTGTTAACTTAATGTAGAATAATTGGTTAATTGTGGAATATAATGTGCTAGAAGAGAAGTGACATTTTGCATGAATGAAAATTAACATAAGTTACATTATGCTTTATATTAAGTATAGCAGTATAGCATGTCATCTTTTGTAAGGTATGTACTTGTGACGTTTTTATATTACAGTGAAATAGAAAAGTGTAGAACTCTCAGATTCTAGGAAAGGCATAATGGCATCCTTATTCTCTTCTGAAACAAGAGTAGATATTGAAGGTTGTAGGATGAAGTCATCATGAGTGAAATCTGAGGATATTAGGTTGTTGGTGCAGAAGTAAAGATATTAGTAAATTTCACAGGAGTTAAAATTTGTATTGTGTGTAGATAATTCTTCCATGAGAGTCTCTCTAACCTCATGGAAAGGATGAATTTCTTCATGGGGAGTTTCATCAGTTACCAGTTATTGTTTATGAAGTCAGTACTTGCTTTCACAATGTTACCATGTAAGACATGAACTGAGCCATAAATGAGGGTGCACATGCATATGTAAACAAGAGATTCCTTTTGCTAAACACACTCAGTGGGACATATAAGCTCATAGCTCTTGCATCTCTATATGTGGCATTGTCCATGCAGTACAGCTTGTAATTTCTTGTTGGGTTTAAGGTACTATTGAATTATTTTGTCTTGAGGTACTCTTCCACTTTTACCTGAATTTTCATAATGTATTGTCTGAGGACGGTGGGATTTATATACAGATAGTTATGGAAGCCCAGGAACCTTTTTATGGTGCTCTTGCAGCTTTGAGGCTCCACTCTGTGTAGGAGCAAGGTAAAGTGGGCTCTTTTTGGGCAAGAAGATTTTCTACACTCCAGCACTCTTCCCATCTTTTGATGATGATATAGTCTCTCTGAAGATGACCTCTCACTTATGGGAGTGGGGAGGGCTGGAAATGTTTTAGCTCCTGCATTTATTTCCAAAAGAAGGAACTGAGGAAGGGAGTAATGGAGAATTTTTCATTTAAAGCTTGGTCATCTTTTCTTGATATTACTGTCTCGTGGGAAACCGCAAAAATGCTGAAGCAGGGGTAGCGACACTATTTCCTGTGTGGTCGGATAGTGACAAGAATGGATGAAGGCAAGCAAGTATAAATATATATACATGTGTATATGTGTATATGTCTGTGTATGTATATGTTGATACATATATGTGCGTGTTTAGGCATTTATGTATATATATATATATATATGTGTGTGTATATGAGTGGATGGGCCATTCTTCATCTGTTTCTTGGCGCAGCCTAGCTGATGCAGGAAACAGCGATTAATTATAATGAATAAATGATATATTGTTTTTTATTATTATTATTTTACTTCAATTATATATAGATAATTTTCCAAAGAAAAAAACAGAGAAGGGGGCAAAGTTAGGATATTCCCTCTAGGACTCAGTCTTCTGTTCTTAATGCTACCTTGCTAACACGGGAAATGGCGAATATGTATGGAAAAAATATATATTCATACTTGATTACCATTTTCCATGTAAGCAAGGTAGCACCAGGAACAAACAAAATAAGGCTGCATTCACTCCTTTATTCTTTAGCTGTCATGTGTAATGCACCAAAACCCCAGCTCCCTTTCAGTGCAGTACACATGATGGCTAGAGAATAGATGTGAGGGAATGTGGCCATTCTTCATATGCTCCTGACATTACCATCACTAACTCGGGAAATGGCAATCAAGTATGAAAAGTATGTATGTATATATTGACAGAGAGGATATATTTGTTAGAGGAGTAGATATCAAGGAGAATGGGGAGACCAAATTGGCATTGGAAGGATGGAGTGAAAAATATTAAGAGCAGTCAGGGCCTGAAGATGCAGGAGGGTGAATGGCATGCACTGGTTAGAGTGAATTAAAATGATGTGGTATACAGGGATCATTGTTAAGTCAGTGGACTTACCAGGGCATGTAAAGCATATGTGGTTAACCATGGAAAGGTCTGTGGGCCTGGTTGTGGATAGGGAGCTTTGATTTTGGTGCATTACACATGAAAACTAGAGAATGCATGTGAGCAGATGCAGCCTTTCTTCATCTGTTCCTGGTGACACCTTACTAATGCGGGAAATGGCGATCAAGGATAGAGAGAATATATATGAGACTCCTGCAGTACTCAAGAAATTGGCCACATCCACTGGTCGGCACCACAGGTTGTAAAGTGTTGTGATGTTTGTGTGTGTGTGTGTGTGTTGTCACACATAGAAAGTGAATGGCTTTTGAGTAATAAGTGCTTGCTGTCTTCTTTGTGTTATTCACAGTGTGGGCATGAAGGGTCTTGGGATATGTTGAAAAGAGTTTTTGTAGTGTTGTAGTAATGGGTGATATCCAGAGCATGAGCAAAAGAGTGTGACTTATGTTTGTCTGGGCTGTGTGGTTTCAGATGGGCATATGTTTGGTAGGCTAGAATTTAAAACTGAGTTGGGAGGTCAGTTGTTTAGTGCTTGTTAAGTTATTGCGGTGTGTATTTTATTCTGTCATTGGTATATTTGTTGGGGGATCTGTGAGAAGACATTCCTAAAGTGTGAGGCAGGAGTAAGCACAACTTTTTCCACTCTCTCTGCCTCACTTTTTATTTCCACACCTCTCTCTTACCATTTCATTACTTGCTCAATCAGACCATCTCACACCATGGCCTCGAACATTCCATTTCCAACACATCCACCTTTCTCCAAATATCGCAAGACTTATCATGCCCAATAAACAGCTTCCATGCTGAAGACCTTGAATACTTTTAGTGTCATGTATTCGCCTTGCACAGACATACACATGAGATCACTCCTTAACCTGTGATCTTGTAGATGTGGCTGGATCCTTGAGCAGTGCAGGAGCTCCATAGAAAGGGCTTGCAGGGCAGGAAGGTAAAGGTAACTTTATTAATGCTCTTTAGATTTAACTTACTTTTAAGGTGTCCAGATATCAGTTTTTGCACGTGAAGTTTTGTACATGAAGTTTTCAACTAATATTAGTTTACAAGCATTTTTATTTTTATAACATTTGTGAAAGATGATAAAACTTAAGAATATGAGGAATGTTTGAGAAGAAGGAAATTGCTACATTTTTTATGGTCTTGTTATAAGAAAATATGTTTACTTTGAGCAGCCTGTAGTGGAATCAGTCTTTAATCCTCCAGTGATAAGGATTACATCCTCTTATTGTCACTTAGCTTGATATTATATCTGATAATGTGGGAGTATGACCAAGTATTGTGTTCATGTTATTGCTCTCCTTGAAAGAATAATAAAGAAATCCTCAGTATTCCATTTGTCAAAAACAGAAATGATTTTGTATTCTATGTGCCCTCTGTTTTAGAGCAGGATGGCTTTATAATGTACATCAACAACTTCCGATTGCAAGAGAGAAGTATGTTGATATTACATTACATTGATAATCAGTTTGTCAGTAGATGTTCTTTGGAGGTGTTTTCAAATTTTATAGTGTCTGTACCTGTACTTTAAGAATTCACACTATGATCATTTTTCACTCTGTGAATAAGTTGCACATGAATGTTCATGTAATGAGTGATGGATTGTAGTTAGTGTTTTTATCAGTGAAAGTGCACTTTATTGATGCTTATTAACTTGAATCACTGAGAATTGGCTCATTGTAGAAGCCATTGTGATGAGAAATTTAAAGTCATTAACAGAAACCAAGTAATCATGCACCATATTTTTTAAAACATGAATGCAGTACAGATGCTCCTCAACTTACGATGGGGTTACGTTCCAAGAAACCCATCGTAAGTTGAAGATATTGTAAGTCGAAAGTACATTTGATATACATAATACTGTACATCTCACCTACTGAACATCATAGCTTAGCCCAACCTAACTTAGATATTCTCAGATTAGCCTACAGTTGGACACAGTCATCTAACACAAAGCCTATTTTATGATAGTGTTAAACATCTCACCATCATAAAGTTGAAAATTTCTAAGTTAAACCATCGTAAGTTGGGGGTCATCTGTATTCATATAGCTTTATGGAGCCATACTGGAAACCTTTCGCACATAGATATGATATAAGGGGGAAGAGTTTGCACAGCTTCCATAATATTTATGCAAAATTTGGCTTGTTTTGTAAGAGAATGTAGAAAATTGTAACAGTACAGGACATTACTCTGTATGTTTAGGCATTAGCTTATCCATACAGCTGCGTCTTTGAAGCTTTGCATCTCAGGGGATGAAACTTAAAAGAGTCCAGTATCCTGGTTTAGAAAAGTCAGAAATTTCTTTGCACTGCTATGTTAATTGTGTTTCCATGTCCTCAGGCATGAGAAAAGCTTAGGTGGTTGCACATCATCCTTAACTGTGATCTGTGAGTATTACAAATCATTCAGGACATTGTGGATGCTCCCAATACTTTTTTATTCATATTTTTCTGTATGGCTGGAGTAGTTAATCCTGTGTGTCCTGTTACTCAGTTTTTATCTTTGTGTATTTTACATTTACATATAAGTTTTAATATATCTCAACATCATGGTTTTCTCCCAGAGAATACTTTTGCATATAATGGTTTCATTCTGAAAACTTTATACAATGTAAATAGTTAAAATCTTTGAACAAGTAGTTGTTAAGAATATATTTCTTTCACATAATTTTTTTTTGTGAGATGAATGTTACGATTTAGTTTTCACCAACACAAAATTTTTACAGCATGAGGTCTGATATTTGCAGTTGGATCTGATGTCTACATTATGGTGTGTTTATAAACTTGTAGATGTCCTGTGACAGAGTTGTTAAAGAGAAGATATTGAATGTGAGAACCTGCTATAAATACTGAAAAAATGCTTTAGAAATATCACATACTGAGATTGAAGCTCATGCTGATTGTTATATTTTATTGGTTAATCAGAATAAGATCCTGAATCATAACAGAATTCAGATACAGATTTGTGGATATAGATGTTATGCCTGTTACTGCAGCAGTGGTCATTTATGAGGTAGTTTTGCATTGCTTTGCTTGTGGACTATTATGTACTGTTGTGTTGACACTGATCAGGATATTGCAGGTGTTGAATAGTAAATTTAGACATGTGTAGAAGCAGCACTCATACTCTAGTTGAGAAAGTTTTACTTAAAGCTATGTAGCACAAATTATCAAAATCTTGGGGTTATTCTTATTTTTTGGGTTAGAGTAGGATGTATTTTCTTAAGGACTTAATCTCAGGTCTCCATCATTTCCAAGACTTTTAATTGTTTCTTAAGCATCTCCCTTGACAATGAAGAGAAAAGTAGTTGCAAGAAAAGTGCCCCTCAAGAGGTGTGACTATAACATGTAATTATGTCATTTTGAAACTTATCCAGCTTCATATTTTTTTTGCCATAATATAGTTCTCATAGCCATTTGACATTTATAGTAGGCACTATTTTGCTCTCTAATTTGGTGTCCAAAATGATTATTCAATATGAATTGCACGTATATTTTGAAAAAGCATAGTTTGGCTGTGTTCTACTATTAACCTCTGTTTGGTATGATATGAAGATAGCCAGCTCTCTTTAGAACTTGTGTGGTTATGTTCATGTATAAACCTTGATATTGACAGAAATCTTATAGCCATCCTTTCATTCCTAAGTGGAGAACTTATATCATGGTGCAATTGTTATCATGTTCATAGGAATTTCATGTAGCTTTCATGATAACTTGACTCCTAGAATTCTTGCTTGGTATTAGCATCATGTTCTACTGTTTGATTACTGCAGTGCTGAAGCCTTCTAGTAATGTTGACTAGCTGGCTGGCTGTAACCCCATCCCCATATAAGCATTCATATGTAGCTTACCATATATTTTCTATGACTATTTAAAAGAAAACTTCCTTGAAGAATGATACAAATTTTCGATTTAAACTTGACACACCAAATTAGTTCCTCATGGTAGACATACATCTCATATCTGCCTTCCACTCACATAGAAAGTGCTCCCAGTTCACAGTGTGTAAAAATTCCCATCACATCATCTCGGAAATTGCCACTTACCTTTCACACCTAATTGACTACTTTTATACATTTTTTCCATTGAAGTCATTACTGCCTTCCAGATAGCTTCAGTCCAGTTGTTGTAGTTTATTCACTGAGTTCATGTCATACATTCTCCATGATAATACATCATAATAGCATTTCATTCATGTGATGTGATTATGACCTGACTAAAGTGTTGGAAGAGGTATTCCATCATGCAGCCTGTTTAAGTATGTCACGTTTGGCGTCTTTCCATTCAGTCGCATTTAGGGGAATGCACCTCAACATGAAATAAATACATGAAAGTTATACTCGCATATAAATCAAGTTCCACATTAACTGATCAAAATTTTTATTTTTAAAAGGTCTTGATGCTCAGTTCAATCCTGACATTTCGGATGAATAAGTTTATATCTTTATAAGTATTGTTTTCAGCCTTTCACCAGGCTTTCAGTTTACCTCCTCCTCTTCCTTACCTTATTCCATTTCCTGCATGTGCTTTTCCAGTTCTGGGTTTCAGAACATCATTCCTAAGTACATACAATCTCTTACAACTCAATTAGGTATTTGGAGATATGACAGATATGTTGATTTGACATTTGATGGAAATGGGGAAAGCAGTTACAAGTATTCTACCATATACCACTCTTGCTTCAAGCATATGCTTTCCTATTGCTGATGTTACTGATTCCAAGTACCAAACTTAGCCTTTTCACAGCTTCTGATAAGGTATTTGATGGTGATATTTAGTTTTGGTGGTTATGGGAAAGTAGTTGACATTAGAGAGATACAAAGAAGACATGAAAGTAGCTTTTGAGTATTTACAAAAAGTACTTGATGAAATCCTTGTTTTAGTTGTTTTTTGGTAGGTATGCAAGTTAAACTTACTTTTCAGTTTATTTGTATATCAGAATTCTTTTCTAAGACTAAAGGTTTCGAAAGCTTGACCCTTTTTTTTTTTTATACAATATAGATATCTTTGATTTTGTCACCCTGTCACAGTGATTACAAGTTTTAGTCAGATTTCATGTCATTGACTAATTAAGAATTTTTTTGGTTACTGATAATGATATCAGTCTTTTGCTCAACTTTTTTTATTGTCATAGATTTGTACTGTGATGTATTTCAACAAAACCCACTTAATTCATCATTTATCTTTGTTCTCTTTAAAGATTTATAAGTGGCTAAATCATCTGATATTGATGTGTGTCATATGGATAATTTTTGCCAATACTGTATATATGTACTTACTATTTTGATTTTTTCACTTACTTACCTGTATAGTCATCCTTTTCATGAAATATTTTATTCACCTGATGCACACTTCCGGGAGAAAAGGGATTTCCACTGTCATTGTTTACTTCGTCTTCTCAGATTTGGGTTGACTTATGGAAGAGTGTGAACAAAATTTGCAGTTTGGAAAAAAGAGAAAGCCATATCAGATCTTTTTCGTAGGTAGTGCTGTTAAACAAAGAAATTCTTTAAAGTGTGAGTGAGAGGTGCAGACTGCTGTGCAGATAAAGAAAAGGCTTTCTTCTTGAGTGCCATAGCCATCCAATTTATCTATCAGAGTAGTAAGGGGCTCAGGTTCCCCCATTGCTTAGTATTTTTTATGAAGTGAGATATTACATTCCATGCTCAAGAATTATTTTTCTTATTACTTTTGATGCTCAAAGTACAACTGGTGAAGGTTATCTGTAAAGTTTCAAGCTCTGAATTTTTGATGGCTGTTTTTGTATTAAACAGAATTCACTTTTTTGTTGTAAATGCCTGTGTTCTGAATAGAAATTCCCTAGTCATACTTGTGTGATCATAAGTGCAATTTCAGTGTAGTACACGTTTTTGTTTATTAGTATAGTTTAACTTTTTTGTGCCAATTGCTGCTGTTGATTTAACCCCCACAACATTTGGATCCAGATTTATGAATTGCAAACTATTCCCATGCCTGTGATTTTTGCAATTTTCGAAAGGATTAGTGCTGATCAATGCTTGGGATAAAAGAGCAGTTTCACAGGGATTCTGTTGACAAGTACAGGTGTACAACAGAGTAGTTGCAGTGATATTAACACAAATCGATTTATCATGATGGGCCATATTTTATATTATTCAAGGAAATTGATTTATTCGTACACATGACTGTCATACAAAAATGCATTAATGCAGTGAAATCAAATTTAGAGATAGATTGGCATAGATTAGAGAAAATGACTCATAAAACAAATGGAAGCCGTGGGTCAAATTTTGGTTGTTTGTGCTTTCTCTTTTTTGTTTGTTTTTCTCTGACCTATGTAATTTGTACAGTGGTGCAGGGAGGGGGATTAGCACAGAGGCACTGTGTTCAGTAGTGCCATATTAACTGCAAGTTCACCTTTGATTTTGCAGCTTCAGACAATTCAAATTAAACTTGATAAACCATTGAAAATCTATAACAAAGTAGTTATATGAGTTAAATGAAAAAAGACCCCATTCATTATAATGTCTCTTTCCAAGAGATTAAGTGCTTTTTCTATACTCTTTGCAGCAATGACTGTTTTGACCAGCAATTGTTTTTCAGGGATCATTTGACAGTATGGTGAGTTACAGTACTGTTATAGGGAAGGTTGACTTTCAAAGATACAAGCTATTTTTTTTATTTTTGTATTGTTTCTCTGCCTTGCAGCACTTCACACATTAACAGTTTCAGTTTTGAAATTCAGTTGGGTTGATATCTTTTTGGTACAATTTTGGTTTCATTTTTGAAAAGAAAAATTCACTGAGGAATATTTTATAATTCACAGCAAAATATTGAAATGAGTTGCACTCATACTCATCAGTGCTCTTTAAGACTGAATAATTATGTTTTATTAATTTCATTTTCAAAGTGAATACATTATTAACACTTTTACTGCTTTGTCACAATTAGTAAATTTTAATGCTGGGAGAACTTGAAAAACCAGTCTAACTACATGAAATTCATTCTTTGGTGATGTGGAGGCTACTCAACTGGCTCTCGAACATGTAGCCTGTTTTGCTTTGTAGGGGTTTCTATATATGCAGTTTTAGCATGTTTGGAATAAATGAGAGTTGTTTTATTAAGTTAAGCCAAAGCGAAGCTTTTAATAAAGATATTTATCAGTCCTTCAATCGAGGTAGTAGATTGTACGACAACTTTTAGACTGTGGGCTCACTTATTTCAGGATTACATCCTCCTTATTATGTGTTAGTACTTAGTAACACAGGTTTAGTTTAAAGTTTACCTTCATTTTGACAAACCTACCTGACAACACACATTAAGATTCATATAGCCAAAATTACGAAAGTTAACTAAGCGTATAGACATACCATCCTGATCATTAGAACATAATGATTTTATGTTAATGAAATGACTCAAACACTCTTTTGTCATTTCTGAGTCTTACATCTGAAGTTCTGATTCATTTGTGCAAACCACAAGTGACTCCATTCATTTCTCAGATCTTGATGTTTTTCTTTAGAGATTTTATACCGCTGCTGGCAATCTGTATTAGAATGCTTCAGATATCTTTCATCTTATGAATGATTGTGACTGCCTTTGACTGTCAGCATGGTATACAAGTAATTGTTTAGTGTCATTTGATGTATGTGCTTACTTATTCATAGATAAATAATAACAGTGATTGGCATCCAATCTATGGCCATTGCAGAAAGTGATGATGTTGCTTACAACCACTCTGTTGGTGAAGTGCCAGGTCATTTTACCATATTATATGCATTGGTACATCAGCCATTTGGATTCTTTGACCTATCTGAACAGGGTCAGATCCTTGCCTTGGCTTTTATGTATTTTGGTGATATTTGAATATATAACAGATTTGTCATTTGTATGTTGACTGTGTAGCAAATATCAAGTCAGGACACAACTCAGTGTATCCTAAATCATACATTATACTGTAAGCTAATGTATTAGCGTATTTGCAAATGTTGCTAACCCTGGTGGAAGTAAATGATATTATAGAAAGTTAGTTTTATTGGCCTCTAAGAAATTAATCTTAGATGCTTATGCTGGGTGGACAAAGGTGTTTCATTTCTTAAGAAGAAAAGTCTGTATCATTATGTTCCATGGGTCATAGTTTGAAAATGAAATATTTGGCATATAAATCTGGCAGTTGTGCTAATTGTGGTTTCTTAATGACATATGAATTACCATTTAAAAAAAAAATTGATTTGGTTACAGATCAAGACCATTAAATCCAAAGCACATTATGAGTACGGGTTGAGGGCTGAAAATTTCTAAGTTTTTGAACTCGCATGCTCAAAAACTTTGAAAAAAGTTGAGAATGATGACGTCATGTTAACCATCCATTGGATCTTGCTTGTTGATTTTAGTTTTTTGCTCAATAGAATTACTAGTAACACAACACCTTTGTCTCAAATTTGTTAGGTTGGTGGAAGGCAAGGCTATCCCACACATTAGAAATATGAGTAGGATCATAGAATTGGGTGTGTGAAATTTTTCATAAGTTTTGAGGGTCATCATAAGAAAACATTTAATTTGCATTCCTGATTGTTGTTCTTGGAACGTAGGCATTTAGAGGTGTGGAGATGGTGGTATTGAATGTTCTGGGAAGATGTTACATGTACCACCCTGCTTTAAACATAGGAAAAGATCAACATATAAATTTATTTCTCTTGTAATTTTTTTAGAAAGCATTAGTGTGGGATCTTTGCTTTCTGTCAACTTGGTAAATTATTTGTGGTGGCTGAAACCTTCAAAAACTGAGGTGAGTGATCTTCAGTGCAGTCTTGCTTCTTTCATCTTTTGTGATTTTTAGTTTAAACACTTGTCTTTTGTTACTTGATTGACCCTTGTCATAGGAATTTCTGAAGTTACACTTTTTGCAGATTGGTTTCTTGTATTTTATGTTTGAGTACAGTATTATGATCTCCTTGGGTTGCTATATACCTCTAGAGGTTTTCAAAAGAAAAGAAGATAAATTACTATCTTTCATGTTTTTGATCATGAAATTTCACGTAACTGTTGTTCTTTGAAAATGGTAATCATGCATAGCGTTGACTAGGAATGAACTACATTAGATTATAGTTAATCTTTTATCTCCAGTATTAAATGTTTATGTCCCAATTTTCAGTTGCAATTGACCTCATAGTTCAACACATTCGAGACCTGCTTCGCCCTGGGCAAACTGCCGAGGAAGATCAACGTCAACAAACTAAGCGAACACGACACAACTCTGATAATTTCTTCAAACGGCCACATTAAGGTTTTTTAAAAGTTAAAGTGATTTTATTGATAATGGATAATGGTAGGTCCTGTGGCTGATTTGTCAACCCCCTTTTTTTTTCATAACCATGTAACATGTTCAGTAGGAAGAAAGTGAGACTTCCAAGCTTGGGAGCTTGGTATGATCATGACTTTGAACAAAGATTGCCATTTGCATTATGTTTTGATATGTAAGTTTCAGCCAAATAGATACAGTCATATCAAGAGATTCTCCTTTAACTTAAGTTTTTCCAAAGGATGGTGTTCAGTTGATTAACAAGTGTACTGTGCTTTATTAACGTGCTTATAGTAGATATGTAGTAATGCATTTATATGAAAATTTTTCATATAAGATAATAGCAATTGGCCTCAGTATCCGTGGAGTCTTATGTTGATCTTGACTTCTTTGCCTTTTCAGTTTTGATTTTTCAGTAAAGTATTCATTGCTGCTGAATATCAGGTAAAATTCTTTTTAATTTCTTGTAGGATTGTGCTGTACATGATTTGGCCTTGACAGACTTATGAGCTAAGGAAATGCAAGAAAGTTTCTTGTAGTGATGCCCTATCCTCATACTTCATCTTTGAAATTATAAGAACTGCTTTTATTGTGGAAATATCGAGGCTTATTTTAATGACAGGAGATTATGAGACAGTGCTTTCATACAAATTTGTTGTCTTTTGTAAGTTCCTACTGGTCATCATTCTGAATTATATATTTAGTTTGTAATTTACTGCAGGTCTTTGTTTCTGTCTTGTTATGAAATGATAGATGCATTTGTTGGATTAATGTTCAGTCAAGGCAGCTGGACAGAGTCATTTGGAAACTAGATTATCAAAACAAAATGGGCATGAGCTTCTGAGATAACATTCCTCCAGAATCATCCACTGAGGCATCAAGTTGGGCAACATTGTTCAGTTAATGGCTAGTCCAAAGAAAAGGTATCAGTGATTCATTAAGGCTACATAGCAAGCATGTATACTTTTAGATACCCCTACAATCTTGATTTCACTCAGGTAGTCCATTTTTCTCCCACATTAAGTTTGATTTGGCATAATTCAGAACCTGTTCTCCGTTTTCCATTTAGTCAGAATTTTTGAAAAGTTTTGTGTGATTTGGCATAATTCAGAATCTGTTCTCCATTTTCCAATTAGTCAGAATTTTTGAAAAGTTTAGTGTCTTCCTCATTTTGGGTCTGCACATCAGATTTCCTTCCAAAACCACATCATTCTTCATCTACAAGGGGTCCTTTTAATCCTTTTGGGATGGTAAGTCACCATCCTACTCTAAACCTTTACAGCTGTGCATAGAAGATCTTCTCTTCTGTAATTCTTGCAGTCACTTTTGCATTCTTTACCTGTAAGCAGTAAAATAGTTACTCCTTATATCCATTTGTCAAGCTCATGACCACTTTTCCCTGTTTCCATACACACTCAAATCCATTCAATAGTAGTAGAACCCTGTACTCTGTCTCACCATGTTTCTTACCAATATCTAAACTATGAGGCACTTTTTAAGAGCATAATTGTTCCTTTCCACACCTTTGCATTTAATGTCTTTCTCCTCTCTCTCTCTTTTTTGTATTTATCAAGCAAGACATCGGGTAAACTCTTCACGCTAATAATCCTGGTATTATAACTCAATCTTGTTGAAGCTACTTTTAGGTAGGTAGGTACCCTCTCCTTTTTCCCTTGCCTTGAATTCTTTTGTGCCAATAGCTACATCTTTTTGTCATCCTTTCTTGCCAGTTCTTTGAAGTACTCAGTCCACCTTTTACAAACTTCATCCTAGACTTGTGTCATACACTCCCTTTTCTTCCGCATACCTCTCTTCTACATCAGTTTAGTTCATTCCACTGTAACTTATTATTTTCTTTGTATATTCTAATTGATTTTTTCTTGAAACCCTCATTTGCTTCCCTTTTATTCGTATACACTATATTCTTTATTTCCTTATTCAAGACTTCAGGTTTAAAACTTCACCTTTCATTCATTACTGTTTTCAGGTTGATCCTGCTTCACCTTTCAGACTGTCATTCTCCTCATTCAGATTTCTTAGATATTCATTCCATTATGCCATAACTTTCTTGTACAACCTATTCTCAACTTCTTGCACACCCCCTTGACATCATCTGTATGTCACTTCAGTTTCACATTGTTCTGTATAGTATTCTTTCAACTTTTTACTTTACTTCACTTGAAAATGAATATTGACAGTTTCATTCCAAAACAGTCTTGTATTTGGTTGGATCTACAACCAAAATACAAGACTGTTTTGATGTTAGGTGGCTCATGCCTTTTAGATGTGGGACTGTGGGGGATGGCAAGGATAGACTCATTTCATTCCTGATAGCTTCTTTGGTCTGATGTGCTCCAAAAAAAATTTTCCTTTTCCAATGGATCTAAGGTGTCTTCATGATTTCATTTGAATATGTTGGTGAATAGGTAATAGTCATCACTGAAGTTGGCTTCTCACTAGGTGAGGGTGATGTGCTTTCAGAGGTGCTGAAATCCAGTAGTTCTTGAATTTGCAAGTGACAAGGAACCACTAACCCTTGACTACATTTTATTTGCTACTACCTGGACTCATAGGCCATATGTCCTGGAGAATGATGCTGTGGTTACCAAGTAAACAGTGTAAACAAAACAAATCCCTATTTGGGTACATATGAGCTGTTTAGATGTTAACCCTTGCATATGAGAAGCAGGGCAGCTCATATTCAACCCATTCACTGCAGATAGAATATCGATGCCCTGGTAAGTTTTTTATGTTCGTTTCTGCTATGGCATATATGTCAACAATTCTTTAATTGGTTGCCTTTGCATTAAGGCAAAATATATGGCTATTAATGTTTTTAGTGGTATCCACGTATTGTTACCAGGTGATGTAGTGTTATGTGGAGATGTCATGGAAGCTTGTCTAAGATCTGTACCCTAACATATACAGATCTATGAAACTGTGACACTCTTAAGATACTGGATATTGGTGATGAAAATCCATAGTAATCATATTTATTTGTAATAAAAACAAATCCAAAGATACCACACATCTCACTTCATAAGCCTTACATTACGCCTGGAATACTTAGTACACTTTTCAGTGTAAGTTAAAGGGCATGTAGCACATGTAAACAGTGTCTCACAAGGTTGAGTTATACATTATTAAATGATTATGTCCCATTTGGTTTAAAAGCAAATTTATAGAGATAGTTTTTTTTTAGATATATGTGAATACTCCACACACAGAGTGGGCAGTGGATATTGAGGCTTTTGTAGTGAAGAGACTAATGGTCCATGGCATAAGAGGGTTGATAAGTTGAGATACTTGTTCACTGGGAAAGTGATTTGTTTAGGTAAATGAGGGAATCTGCTCATTCAAAGGAATTGATGCATTTTGCTTCCCAGATCACTTGTTCCCAGATCACTTGCTGATGTTGGTCCACTTCAGGTTTTGTAGTTTGTTAGACCAGTGAGATATCTTTTCAGTGTGTATTTCGTGAATGTTAATGGGGAGGGGGATATAAGAAGATTTGTGTTATTCTAAAAGACACCTAATTTCATTGTTGTGCAGACCTCTGAATGCTAGGAGAGATCCAGGGCATGTCAGCTGGGCCCCTAAGGACAAAGTGATAAAAGGCTTGAGATGTTGTTCATGCTTAGAACTTCAGGGATACCAAACAAATTACAGTCCTAAATTCCACTGTGTGGAGTTGGTTTGTGGCCCATATGTTTTCATATTTGGTTCCAGGTGTATTGTCGTCATGGTACTAGGGTAACATATCTCTGATTAGTCCGTTCTGTGACTAATGGATTGCATTAAATGGGATTGTTGGTACCTGCCAGCCATATTTTCAAGTTAGGATCAAGAATGTTTCAGCTATTTGTGGCAAAGTCAACAGTTAATAGATATAGATATCCTTGGAGATCCATAATGTCAGTTTCTTTAAACTTTTATTTCTATCTTGGCACATGGGAATCTTAGGTTATCAAAGATGTTAGTAAGATGGTTTACTAGTGTCTTTACATTGAAGGAACATGACAGATGGTACATCATAGAATAGATAGTAGAGAAAGTTTGGCAAGGGTGAGTTTTCAGAATTGTACAAACTTACAGTACCTTCACATCCTCAGAAATGACAGCATTTCAAATGACTGTGTTCAGCTTCTCACAAAAGAACAGCACCACTTTCTCATCACATCACTGATGTGTAGAAGATGAAGTTCATAGTCCTTATTACACATTGTCTCAGGAACAATTTACCTGGCCTTTGCAATTAAAGCAACACCAGTCTTAAGTGACATGACTGTGACAATGGCTTCAATAATGATATTAGAGAGTGAAGTGACATGTTAGAAACATATAGATGGAAGATTATCCTAGAGGTAAGGGACCATGATGTACAATAATGGCTGATGGAAATGGGTTACAGTTTTCTTATAGATGAGTTTGCTTTGGATGATTTCTGAACATGATAGCCTTGTCTGTAGCTATGAGAATAGAGTAAGTTTATAGATTTCAGTTGTATATTAACTCTTGTATAGTAACCACTGCCATGTTTCAAACAGTATGAGTTACAATGCCTCTCATCCACTTGTATCTAACTTCCAGTTACTTGATGGGTCTTAGATACTGTTCTGTATTGTTCATTACTGTTTGTATGTCCTTTTGTGCGCTTTTATCTAAATAGATCACAAATATATCATTGAGCAGCACAACTGATACTTTAGCAATTGCATGAGAGCAATCTTCAGGTGTCTGGGATTGAAGAGCAAGGCAGTAAAGACAGGAGCTGGCAGGTAGACTCAGGGTACTGCTGTGTAGAGTGCCACATGACACCTACTGTCTCACTGGAGGCTGAAGGAGGTACATTTATGTTTTTGTACATGCACATACAAAAGTGTGCCAGCTTGGCTGTCTGATTTTGGACATCTCTGATATGGGAGGAGACTTTTTCAGTTTGGTTTAGATGAAGTGCGAAGGAGAATAAAGGTACTGTAACTATTTATATATAATGTTGCCTATATTTGTTACTGGCTGGATTTATTAGGAGTAGCCTGCACTGGTTTATTTTGGAAGAGTAACACTTTAGGAAGAAATTATCTAGTTTGGGAAATGTAATTTCCAAATGATTTTCCTGGCTACTTAAACTGACAATCAATGTTGATAGATGTTTCACCCATTAAATTGTGTTGAAGTGCAGAAATAAGACCCTTATGTGCTAAATTTCTCTTTGTGATGATGATAAGCTATGTATGTGCTCACTGGAAGAGCATTTGGCATGTCAGTTAAGCACACTGGAAATATTTATGTTATATATGAGTACAGTATACCTATTTTTATATGAAAACATTACATGAGCAGTGAACCCATAAATGTTAAATGACTTTAAAAACTATTTTCATCTCATGGTTTGTCAACCTTTGTTTCAACTGGTATTTACAGTACTACTATTTTAGGAAAAAAAAAAAAAGAAACAGGATGTTATGAATATTCCTTTGTTGTATTACTTTTGGACAAAAATTATCTTTATGTGGCTTTCCTAAGTTCCCTGACTTTTCATACAATTTTCATTTGCGGTGAGAAAGAAGGCACCTGATATTGTATTAGCAGTGCTATTTGCTGTGGAGAATTCCTATGTAGTCCCAATTAACTAGGGCCTTGTTTATGATTCTCTATAAGATGAATGTTAAAGAAGAAAAATTGGTTAGCATCCATGCAAAGTATAGAGTATTTGATAGAACCTCATCATTTTGCACTGATAAACAAAAGCAGTTGAAATGTTGAGTAGTGTGAATTATTAACCAAATGCTATATGGATTATTGAATATAGAATCGCATGAATTCCACCTTATTTAGTTTCAAGTACAGTACTAGATACATTACATTTCTTTCTTAGTCATATTGATTTTATGCTTTAGATGATTTGTTTCACAGTTTATGAAGTAATACATTCGATGCCCTCAAAATGCTAATTTTTTTGATATTTGGAATTTATAGACTGCAAATTGATGAGGTTTTACTATATCAAATGTAAATTTCATATATTAAATAGAGTTTTATACCTTTTACTTTTATTTTGTTTTGCTTATAGGATTACAGTTCCTTAGGCAGAGGAGATTTTATTATGGATTTTTATATATTCAGATTTGAGAAGAATATAACAGGGTATGATTGACATTTAATGGAAAGGGTAAGGGGAAATTTTGTATGAATAGGGACATGTCTGAAAGAACTAGTTAACATAGTTGACTGAACATTACATGAGATGAAATTGTACTAAAGAGAAACTTGGAAAAGTGTGTGCTCATGATATATCTTGACTTTTATAACTATATAAATCCCTGAATAACAATATACTGTCATGCAGATTTTGATAAAACCTCAACCTTGCTACAAATCAAAATAGTAAGTAGTACAACAGTGAATACAGCTCACGTTAGGGAACCTAGGACATTGATAAATAAATGTGAATGGTCAGAGCTTTTTTATATATTTGTGTACTCTACAGGCTATGTGTTGCAGTCATCCTCATACTTGAAAATGGGAATATAGTCATCATGCTGTTTGTCTATTTATTCTTATTCATGTGACAATATTTTTTGAACTTCTTCCTTGTGACTGCTAGTCATACAGATAAATTTTTCTGTAGGGAATCCTCTGAATGAAGATGTATATGGCAAACTTTATGGTCACTAGCCTTTATTAGATCATGTTGGATGTAGGCTATACTTAGGGATATTACTCATTTTATTATCAGTTCATGTTGATAAATAGAATCAGTCTCCTCTAACTTAACCATTTGAACAGTCATAAGTACCAAGTTTCAGATTTCAGTCATCAGGTCAGTCAGTCACATTAGATTTTGATTAGATGTGGTAACATTACACCTTTCATCCAGTGTTAAACTTCAGAGTTAAAGATAAACGTTATGCATACTGGCATTTATATGCTTATCTCAAAGTAGTTTCTGATCTCATGTTATAATCATTTTGGTATTTGTTCAGATACGAATAAAATCACAGGTGAAATAGCAAGGCAGAAGCATTCATCTAACTTTATCACAGAGACATTAGAATGTGCTGTGTATCAGTGGTTCTTGAAAACATTATAGGCTTTTCACAAATATATATGTATGATTGTCATGAAGGATTAGAACCTCTTTTCTCATACTAAACAGCAAGATGTTTGTGACAGTGGATGTGAATGGGAGGGTATTGTATCTGTTTTCATTGTGTTACTTTAAGTACAAAGACAAAATTCTTCAAATGTACTTATAGGGACATGGAAAACATTTTTGAGGTAGGTTATGAGGCAGTAATAAGACGTGGGATCTAAGTAGGTCACATTTGTAGTTGGAGAAATATGAAGGATTAGAGACAAAGGATGAAAGTATAATAGCATGGTGTAATGTAAATGTGCAAAGAGCCAGTGAGGAAAAGGGTAAAGCATATGAATTATTTATGGAGGCCAATTAGAAATATGGAAACACAGATATTTGCATTTCTTATACATAACTTCTTGCCCATTTACTTGAATGGATCGAATGCATCCACCTTTTCATTTAATTTGTAATAAAGTAAACAAAGGCCGCCATATTTTTGTAGGAACTTCATTACTTTACACTTTATTCGAAAAGATGATTTGTCAAGTAAGGTTCAACTGTCTCCATTTGCACACCATTCACAGATTCAACTTATCATCATTGTTAGTCATTAGCAATCATTCTGCTGGCATCCTCTCTCTGTATCTTCCCATCTTTCTTCTGGTCTTGCTCTATCCTCCATACATTCACCCATATTACATTGGTCTTCCTCACTACCCTGCCGTTTGTGCCTATAGTTATACCATGTTTCAAGTCTTTTTTCCATGTACTTATAGTTTCTTCACAACACCATTTTTTCACCTTCATTCTCTTTCTAAGTCTGAAGATATTCAGAAACTATTCATCTCTGTAGTTTTAAGTATTTACCAGTCTGGGTTTAGGAAAACTATTTCATATTCATGCATTAGCTTTGGGACAAGGCTTTCATACAAGTTTCTTCCACATACCAAACTTATACTCTTCCTATTTCATTTGAGCACTCCATGCATTATGAATTCTACTCTGCATGACAATTATTAACCTCAGCATTTCCACAACCATCCTTGCTGATCATCATCACCTAGTCTTTAAACATCAACAAGTTCCTTCCATTCAAACTATTGTTACACAGCAAATGCCCTTCCCTTAGAAAAAGAAATACTTTACCTTCTAACATTGTATCACAAATATTGCCATTTATGGCAAGAGGATATCTGTAATTTATGTGTTCACATGTATGTCCTTTACCCTGATGGCAGTTGTACAGTCTTGCCATCATCTAGTCATTAGACACATCATATTTTTCATGCTGACATTGTAACACAACTGACAATTCCATTCATCTGCAGTTTCACTTCTGCTCTTAACATTTCTCTCTCCAGCTCCAGCATTTTCATTTTTCAGGCTTTTAAAGAGATGTTTTTGCCTCTTTTCTAAGGTCTTTCCCTTTCCAATATTTATTTTGCCTTCTAATAATCTCTCTTTCCAGCATATCAGTGCTTCTGTTCATTGTATTCTGTTGCTAAATTGCTTTTTAAAGTACTGTCTCTGCCTCATACAAACTGATGACAATAGATTAGGAGAATATGTGAAAGGAGAAAGCTGAGAGTAAATGTGAACTAACGTAAAGTTATGAGGTGCAGCAGGAGAATGAAGCAAAATGGTGTGAGTGTAGGTTTTTTGAGGAGGACCAGGAGGAAGTAGAGTGCTCTATGCTCCTGGAAGTGGACATAGTATTGGGTAGAACCATAGGGGCTGAAGGCACTCATAGGGTGGAAAAGGGGGCTGAAGTCTTAGGGTGCATTAAGGAGATGTGGATGGAGAGGTCAGTGTCTGTAGAGAGATTGTCAAGAATTATGCATGAAACCATTTAAGGGTTGCAAGGATTTTCATCTCATCATAAAGTTCTTAAGGATTTTTAACTGATTTATGAGGATTTTCAGCTGATCATCTTTAATCAGAAAGGCATCAGAGAAACACCTTCATTTATGAGGATTTTTAGCTGATCATCTTTAATCAGAAAGGCATCAGAGAAACACCTCCAAGGAACCTTGATTTTTTTTTATCCACTTTAGAGACTTCAGTCATGGACAAAAGTCTGCATTAAGGCAGGGACTTAAAGTATGATATAGAGGATTATGAAAGAAAAATAAGAGACAAAGGAAAGCATTTATCAATTTTGGAGGAAGTGAAAAACCTGTCTTTTAAAATGTGCCATATCATAGTTAATAGGAAAGACTTAAGAGGGTAGAGGGTTCCAAGCTTTGAGGAGTAGGGAAAGAAACACTTATTAGGGTGACCCACCCTTGAGTTGACAAGGGCCACACAGTAATCATGTGGCACAGCAGCTTGCTGAGTATTGCGTTGTCTTGCTAGTGGTGTTAGCACACAGGGAGCCAGCTGTTAGAAGCAAAAACCAACACTGGCAAAGGGCAAGTGGGTCAAGTTTTGAAGTTGGCGAAGGGGAGTTTTTGAGTTGGATTGTTTTTGACTCAACTCTGTCAAGTAAGGATGCAGAGCCAGAACTGCTCCAGATGTGAGAGCAGTACTCCCTACAAGAATGGATCCATCCTTTGTATTAATGGAGTAGCTGTTCTGAAGAAAAGAAATTTAAACATCTAAACAAAACTCGCAATGTCTTAGGGGCAGACTTAGCTATTTCTGATGTGGGGTTTCCAAGAAAGAGTGCATGTTACAGTATATTTGGTTGGAAGTCTTAAAGAAATTTTGATAGAAAGTCTCAAAAGCAATCAGTTAGGAGTCTTTCGGAACTCCTTATAGTAAATAAGTCCTAGAATACTCATGGTCAGGAATCTTTCCAGATGGTTGAGAACAAAGCCTCAGTAAAATTTAAGTGCTTGGAGGTGTCATACAGTTTAGAGAATAGGGTATGAGGAGCCTTAGATGCTGATGAAGTGTGTAAGGAATCCTCATAGTGAGAGAGATCTCTGAGGAGTTTCAGTGGCAGAAGCAGTCTTTGATGTTTTGATAATTAGAGAAGTCCCTGTAATGTCTTTAAGCTTGTTTTTGAGAGTTGCTTTATTAGGAAACCTTCAAGATTTTTTTGATGGGAGGGAAGTCCGTGAGGGGTGTTAGTAAATTAGAAAATCACAGGGAATTTATGATATAACGAGTTTATTTACAAGCTTAATTATTGACATTCATTATTGGAATTTTGGAACTTAATTTATAAAGTTACTATATATGGATTTTATACCTAATTTAGAATTTGAATGATAGTTTTAATCAAAGGGGCTGAGCAAAAATGAAAATGCTTTTAGTGTGACAAGCTCAAGAGTTGACCACTGTGTGCATCATTATTGTGGGATATTGGTAACTCTTCCAAAATGATGTAGGGATGTGTATGATTGATTAAACGTACTTTTAAGATATATCATCCAAAAGAAGCTGTCGATAGTGTGGGAAGTTGTTGTTTTTCTATTTCATCACATTATTTTATGTTTATCTAATTGGTGATATTAGAGCAGACCTCAGCCCTCTGTGATCTATTTGTTAGTTTATTCTTGATAATAGTTGATAATCACTCAATCTATTTATGAGGTAGATGCTGACAGTATATGATACAAGAATCCTGACAAATGGAACAATTTTGCATGGTTGTAATCAGATTTTGTATGTTACCATAAAGTAAAATTACAGTTTGCCGTAAAGGATGGTCTTCATGATTTTGAATTTGGAGCATGAATTTATTACAGTTTCCACTTGGTCATTTTAGATTTATAGGCAAGGATGCATGCATTTATGATTTTATTGTAGTGATCATACTTTCAGTGATTTCTTCTCTTTTAGAGATATATTACATCAATGCTCTTGAAGTAGATTATAAAACTGTATAGTTGGCATAGAGAATGCTGATTATCTATCCCAGTCTAAATGTCTAAAAATCATTTTATATTTTTCATATGAATTTAGGAAAGTGCTGGAGCCTTTAAGTGTGATAATAGAACTTGTCAGTGACAAACTGAAATAGCATGCAACATTTGACAGCATTTCAATCCTTCTTTATATATTTTTTACAGCTGCCACTCGCTTTTCGGTTTTATGCATGGATGTACATGTATGATTGTTCATTGATAATGATTTGCTTTGATTCATTTATTATTTAAGTTTATTATCAAAAATCTTCAGAAGTAGACAGTAGAACCATATAATCAGTGTAGGGTATATTGAGTAGGCATCCCAACCCTCATGACCAAGGGTCATTTGTGCTTCTTGTGAATACTGCAGAATGCTGGAGCATTGATGTGTGATGAAAAATCTCTTGTGGTAAAGCATAATAATCTGCAACACCTGATAGCACTTTAGTCCAGCTTTATTCATATATGTATATATACAGGTGTCTGTTTTCCTGGCACTACCTCGCTAACGCAGGGGGGTGGTGATGCTGTTTTCTGTGGGACGGGGTGGCGCCGAGAATGGATGAAGGCAAGCAAGTATGAATATGTACATGTGTATATGTGTATGTGTATGTATATGTACATGAATATATGTGTATGTATATATGGATGTATATGAGTGGATGGGTCTTTCTTCGTCTGTTTCCTGGCGCTACTTTGCTGACATGGGAAACAGCGATCAAGTATGATAATAATGATAATGATAGTTAAATATGTACAGGTATAATATGTGACATCATGTTTCTAAGTCATACAATTAAAGAAGTAAGTTTTAAGCATTTAAAATGTTGATTCTGTTTTTCACCCCATTTATACTGATTGTTATTCATCATTTGTGGCAACAGCAAAGATACAGTGTATCTTAATAGATTTTTAACCAGGTATTCAGATAATTCACCTGGGTTCCCTCTGGAGCAGAGCTACCTACATAAAGTAAAATCAAGAGTGGATAGATGACAGGTGTTACTGAATAAGCATGAGAAACATATGATGCAAGTAGCAATAATAGATGAAGGTTGTAAGTACCGAGTTCGCCGGAACTCATTATGTGCATCCTGTTATTCATAGCGTTTTCAGTAATAATAGTGTTATACAATAATGTAGTAGATGTTTCTTAGCTGACATTTTGTCAGATTTCTGTAGGTAGTTAAGTATAGTATTGCTCTAGAATTCAAAATGGCTATTTTGTATCTATAGAATATTTATGTTTGAAGGTGCTTTTGCCATTCAGAATCACTGAAGAATGGTTTACCAGCAGTGTAACTGTTCTAACAATGCAAAACGATGCAGCTAAATCAAATTTTCTATGCATTTATTTACTTGCTTGTGTGTGTGTTTGTGTTTATGTTAGGTCAGAATTTTTGACTAGATGTGTCTATTTTGTATGAATATCGTGTTCCCCTCATAAACTTTGAATGCAAATCATGTTTGATGCAAGTGTACTAAAGAGGGGTTTTCCATTTCTGCATTTTGTCAAGGTATTGTCCATTTTGTAATGTACATGTTGATTATATATTGTAATGAAAAATGTTTCTAGTGAATGTGTCTGTGATTGTACATTGAATGTTAGATATCCTTGTAATAGCCAGTATTACTTTGTTCTACTACAGAATATAGAATGGGATTTTTTGTGTTAGAGAAAAAAGTGAATAGTGGTGAATATTTGCAAGATTTAAATGGAAGCCACTTAAGTTTTTGGGCTGTTTCTGAAAGATAGTTCTTTATCACAGTTTCCATTGAAGTACTTCTTTGTTTTCTACCACAAGTTGTTATCTTGCAGAAAAGCTAACAAGTATTCCAATTCTTTCTTTCTTATAGGGCCTTTCTTAATGTTTAGTATGGGCAAGTATGTTCCTTGTGAAGCCCCTTTTTTGCAAAAGATAACTGTTGCAAACCAAGTTATACAGGTCTTTGAGAAATGATTCAGTTATTTCTGTATCAACCAACTCCAAAATGTGAGGAAATATTTTTTTTTTTTTTGCTTTGTCGCTGTCTCCCACGTTTGCGAGGTAGCGAAAGGAAACAGACGAAAGAAATGGCCCAACCCACCCCCATACACATGTATATACATACACGTCCACACACGCAAATATACATACCTACACAGCTTTCCATGGTTTACCCCAGACGCTTCACATGTCCTGATTCAATCCACTGACAGCACGTCAACCCCGGTATACCACATCGATCCAATTCACTCTATTCCTCGCCCTCCTTTCACCCTCCTGCATGTTCAGGCCCCGATCACACAAAATCTTTTTCACTCCATCTTTCCACCTCCAATTTGGTCTCCCACTTCACCTCGTTCCCTCCACCTCCGACACATATATCCTCTTGGTCAATCTTTCCTCACTCATTCTCTCCATGTGCCCAAACCATTTCAAAACACCCTCTTCTGCTTTCTCAACCACGCTCTTTTTATTTCCACACATCTCTCTTACCCTTACGTTACTTACTCGATCAAACCACCTCACACCACACATTGTTCTCAAACATCTCATTTCCAGCACATCCACCCTCCTGCGCACAACTCTATCCATAGCCCACGCCTCGCAACCATACAACATTGTTGGAACCACTATTCCTTCAAACATACCCATTTTTGCTTTCCGAGATAATGTTCTTGACTTCCACACATTTTTCAAGGCTCCCAGGATTTTCGCCCCCTCCCCCACCCTATGATCCACTTCCGCTTCCATGGTTCCATCGGCTGCCAGATCCACTCCCAGATATCTAAAACACTTTACTTCCTCCAGTTTTTCTCCATTCGAACTTACCTCCCAATTGACTTGACCCTCAACCCTACTGTACCTAATAACCTTGCTCTTATTCACATTTACTCTTAACTTTCTTCTTTCACACACTTTACCAAACTTAACCAAACTCAGTCACCAGCTTCTGCAGTTTCTCACATGAATCAGCCACCAGCGCTGTATCATCAGCAAACAACAACTGACTCACTTCCCAAGCTTTCTCATCCACAACAGACTTCATACTTGCCCCTCTTTCCAAAACTCTTGCATTCACCTCCTAACAACCCCATCCATAAACAAATTAAACAACCATGGAGACATCACACACCCCTGCCGCAAACCTACATTCACTGAGAACCAATCACTTTCCTCTCTTCCTACACGTACACATGCCTTACATCCTCGATAAAAACTTTTCACTGCTTCTAACAACTTGCCTCCCACACCATATATTCTTAATACCTTCCACGGAGCATCTCTATCAACTCTATCATATGCCTTCTCCAGATCCATAAATGCTACATACAAATTCATTTGCTTTTCTAAGTATTTCTCACATACATTCTTCAAAGCAAACACCTGATCCACACATCCTCTACCACTTCTGAAACCACACCGCTCTTCCCCAATCTGAGGAAATATATTATGACTAATATGCTTAAAGATACTGTATTTGTCAATTGGCTCCCAATACACTATTACATTATCTGTCTTTTGGTGCAAGGAAACAAGTGTATGCTGTTGGTAATTCGTGTGTATTTATATATGAATAACCAAAAGGCTTTTTATAAACACCAAACAAGAATCATTAAAGACTTGTTATAAATGAGAAAGCTATGAATAAAATTTTTATAGTTACTATGACACTAACAACATGGACAGGGTTATAATTCTTGGACTGTAATGTGTTCATGAAGTTTGACAATATGGACAATGAATATTTGTCCTTTCTGAAGTTACCAAGTTTATGAATCTTGTAGTTTTAAGAAAATATCTGCATGGATCTTTTGTTGTAGTTACCAAGACCAGTATTGTAAAGAAGATTTAACAAAGTTGTATAGTTCTTGTGATTATGAAGATAATTACAGTCTGACCTATGATTCAATAATCAAATGCATAAGATTATCAATCTTGTTTCAGTCACCAAAGACAAGACAGTGAACATGTACCATCTTATTGAAAAAGAACTGTAAGGATCCTGTTATAATCACAAGACAATTACAGTATGTACATCATCTCACTGGCCATTACAAAAATAAGGTGATTATCAAGACTAACTTGTAGACCTTCTCATAAATTCACCATTTAGACTTAAAAAAAAAATGATTGGCCAGTCATGTGGTTTATTCCTCTCTATTTGTATATAGTTTATTAGATAGATGTACAACTTTGCTT
Source organism: Panulirus ornatus (assembly GCF_036320965.1). Classification (NCBI taxonomy): domain Eukaryota; kingdom Metazoa; phylum Arthropoda; class Malacostraca; order Decapoda; family Palinuridae; genus Panulirus; species Panulirus ornatus. The sequence continues at coordinate 6,939,343 of NC_092247.1, read as the reverse complement.
ATTATTGAAAGTGCATTTATATTTTTCCATCCCTCTTACTTTACCATTTGCTTCATCCCAAGCCCAGCCCTCATCACCATGAAACTTCTCATTCCTCTCTTCTTCTTCTTCTTCTTCTTCAGTGATACCATAAATCCCTCAAAAAGTTAATCTAAACTCCATGGACCACTTTAATAAATTTTTTTAACTTTAATTTCATTCATTGTACTCTAAATTTTCCAAAAGTGCACACAAAGATTATAGTTTATGTGTGAATATAACAGAATTATCTGTACCAAATTCTGGTATGGTATAAGGACCTAGTCAAAGATAACCCTTTTCATCTTGAAGATGCTGACTTTCATCTTTGATATCAAATACTGAAGTCCACTTACAGTAACTGAGCAACATACTCTATTTTTATGCCTTTCGCCTTGGTGCATTACACATAACAGCTTGATAATGAGCTGGAGTAAATGAGGCATTGCCTCACTAATGTGGGAAATGGAAAACAAGTATAAAACAGCAGTTTCCTTATTATTGCAAGTTGTTACAGTATTTTGTTTTTCATGTTGTGGGGTAATCTTGTCTGCAAAAGCTTGCAGTCTGATATTTGATTTAAAATGAATTTTTTTTATTGGTTTAGAATCTTTCCATGAGTATCAAAAACATGTGTTAAGAAGGATATGTTCAGTATAAGTAACTCTTCCAAAATGAAGAGGCCTAGTTTAGTTTTTTACAGTTTTTACTTGTTTTTCTTGTTTTATATGACAATCTGTTCAAGTAGGTCATGGAAAGGACGACCCCACGTAGAGTATTTATCTTATTCAGAAATTTCCTTATATTCATTTCATATTCAGAGAGTACATATATCAGCTGATGGAAGTCTACTAGTATTTTATTTATCTTTTTTGTCAATTTTTGTATCCCTTATGGTTAAAAAAAAATTTTCATGTGTTTCTGGAAAGATAAACTATATGAATTTACTACAGCACACTTCCCTTAAGGATTCCATTTATACTTCACACCTGCAGAAATCTCAAACAATTAGGCCATTACTGGTCTCATCCTGTATGTGGTTATGCAGCAAGAGAAAAGTCACTGTTGACGAGGTTGTATCTTCATCAGTGGATGAAAAGGAGAACAATTTCATCAGAGAAACTTCTCACTTCAAAAGAGTCCGTCTTTCCCCTGCTGCTGATAGTAGTACAGCCTTTGGACTGTAGTAGCCCTTTAACAATCATAAAATGATGCCAGAAACCTGATTTATCGTGAAAGGATTTTGTGCTTAATTTTATTCCTACTGCAGGTCTGGTGAGACATTACAATATTTGCTTTGATATCCATTGGATTGATTACATTTTCAATCAGATCAATAGATGGCCACAGCAAAGTCACCACTTATGCCTGTCCTTACATGCCTCCCTCACATACATCATACCATGCATTCTTCCCCCATTTCTCTCCCCCCAGTACTCTTCCACTCTATTTCCCCATACCACAGGTGGTCTTCCTTTCACACCAACACCTTTAGTCATACTATGGTACACTTTCTTTATAATTTTCCAGGCTAACTCACTTACCTGCAGGTTGGAAAGGTAGTGAAGATTGGGCAGAAGTCTGTATAATTGAACAATTGAGGTGATTTAGTATACAGTATGTACTAGAGGGAAACTGTGTTTAGCTTTGTAAATATATCCATTCAAAAGTTATTCCTCAGTAACTTGAAAAATCTTTGTTTTCAGTTTATATTTTATATACTTAGAAACAAATAAGACTGTTGTGTGACATAGGAATGACATATCTATGCATGGGCTCTCTATAGGGCAGTGATTTTATACACCAGGTGTTGAACCTTCACAGGGATCATAACATGATACAGTTGTTGGGTCCCTTTCAAAGTCAAGTGGAGCCTTATTTTGATACTTGCATCTCAAGTTGCTGAAATACCAAAAATCTTTCAAAGTGTTCGAACAGTTGCCCTGGTGTACCTGTACCATCCAAAATCATTTGAAAGGATAGGTATGGAAGGCAGCTCCGTGAGATCTTTAGTGTTTTTTGTGCGGGGATGATATTGTACATAATGTTTTGGCTGATGTGGAAGATGGTATGTGGGAGGTGAAATTCCTCTACTTATCATAAATGTTAGTGGAATTACCCATTTAGGATTACAGTACTGTTATTTCTTCCTTTCTTTAAATACCTAAAAATTTCTACTAGTCAAAACAAAATTTCCTTTTCTTAACAAAATGGTCAGGACTGTATATGTAGATTTTCTTTATAGGTTTCTAGGCTTTAGCAAGTTAAAAGCTGTAGATACACTTCTTGGTACATTAATATTATGTAAATTATTCCCAGAAGTTAGCTTTAACAAATAAGTATTTGGAATTTCATGGAACAATGTATGAAAGTAGAGATTGTAAACATATCTTTTGTTATGATAAAAAAGTAAAGTTTTTGATTTTTGATTCATGGAAGATAAATGATAAAAAAATTATAAACTTTTTGTAATGATCATTGTATCTTTTGCATCCTTGACTAATAACAAAACTGTGTACCTTTCAATATGAATAATAATAATATGTAAATATTTGGAGTTAAAATTCAACTTGTATAGGAAAAATGTTGAGTGCGGACCTTTGCAAAGATAGGGAGCATTAAAGGGGTATTTGCACTCATTCTGAATGTGTCACAAGAATACTTTAATCTACATTTTAATGTCTGGCACATGCCGTAGGTGTTCCTCCCAGTTACTTATCAAACAATCTATGTATTTTCCATAGGATTATCATGAATTATGTGCGACTTGAGAACTAATTTCTTGGGTAAAAACTTCTTTATGATTTTTTGTCCCTCATCTGCACTTAATGTGAAACTGTCATATCACCTTAAGCCTCTAGTGCTAAGGAATGTAACCTTTATAACATACTTTTTATCAACCCGACACAAATACTGGAGGCACAAACCGGTCAGTGTGTGCTTCAAGTAAATACAATAACGGAAGACATACTATGATTACTGTGAGGCAGGGACATGAGAGCTTGCCAAATCGAGGCAGACACTACAGGCCAGCTTGGGATTCCCATTTTGTCTTTGAACAAACCCTTGCTGCACCTGACACACGTCTGAGAAATCACGTTCTATTAATAGCTTTCTAAATATGTATATACATGGAAACCACCATGTTAATAGTGAATAGAACTGTACAGAGGTACCAAGTGACAGCTCAAGGATTCCGTTCCACTATCAAGGAATAAAATATTGAAGTGAAGTTATCAGCAGTTCCCTTTTGCATTTCCTATTGTAATCATAACCTAATATTTCACATGTATTGTATACTTTAACAGAAAGTGATATTTGCAATTCCCACTCCATATATATATATATATATATATATATATATATATATATATATATATATATATATATATATATATATATTATTTTTTTTTTGCTGTCTCCCGCATTTGCGAGGTAGCGCAAGGAAATAGACGAAAGAAATGGCCCAACCCACCCCCATACACATGTATATACATACGTCCACACACGCAAATATACATACCTACACAGCTTTCCATGGTTTACCCCAGACGCTTCACACGCCCCGATTCAATCCACTGACAGCACGTCAACCCCGGTACACCACATCGATCCAATTCACTCAATTCCTTGCCCTCCTTTCACCCTCCTGCATGTTCAGGCCCCGATCACACAAAATCCCTTTCACTCCATCTTTCCACCTCCAATTAGGTCTCCCACTTCTCGTTCCCTCCACCTCCGACACATATATCCTCTCGGTCAATCTTTCCTCACTCATTCTCTCCATGTGCCCAAACCATTTCAAAACACCCTCTTCTGCTCTCTCAACCACGCTCTTTTTATTTCCACACATCTCTCTTACCCTCACGTTACTTACTGGATCAAACCACCTCACACCACACATTGTCCTCAAACATCTCATTTCCAGCACATCCATCCTCCTGCGCACAACTCTATCCATAGGCCACGCCTCGCAACCATACAACATTGTTGGAAGCACTATTCCTTCAAACATACCCATTTTTGCTTTCCGAGATAATGTTCTTGACTTCCACACATTCTTCAAGGCTCCCAGGATTTTCGCCCCCTCCCCCACCCTATGATCCACTTCCGCTTCCATGGTTCCATCCGCTGCCAGATCCACTCCCAGATATCTAAAACACTTTACTTCCTCCAGTTTTTCTCCATTCAAACTTACCTCCCAATTGACTTGACCCTCAACCCTACTGTACCTAACAACCTTGCTCCTATTCACATTTACTTATATATATATATATATATATATATATATATATATATATATATATATATATATATATATATATATATATATATATATATATATGGGGATAGGGGAGAAAGAATACTTCCCACGTATGCCCTGCGTGTCGTAGAAGGCGACTGAAAGGGAAGGGAGCGGGGGGGCTGGAAATCTTCCCCTCTCATTTTTTTTTTTTTTTAATTTTCCAAAGGAAGGAACAGAGAAGGGGGCCGGGTGAGGGTATTCCCTCAGAGGCCCAGTCCTCTGTTCTTAACGCTACCTCGCTGAGGCGGGAAATGGCGAATAGTATGAAAGAAAAAAAAGATATATATATATATATATATATATATATATATATATATATATATATATATATATATATATATATATATATATATCTTCACGACAGAAACATAATCTCGATTGTGTGTACGTACGATTCTTACATTTGTGTCGTATCTGCTGCAGTAATATCCTTAAAGGAAAAACATACGAGTTTGATGAGCATTTTAGAATCCGTTCCATGCTAATGGGGCGTCAATGACACTAGTAGCGGGTTGGCCACAACCAACCAAGAAGGTTGGTTACCTGGATACTGAGACCATAGTGACGATGGCACAGAGACAACACAAGAGTGGCTCTCAAATTCTCTTTCTTGGCACAGGTTGGTGTCCTTATGCAACGCATATACACGTTGTTGACAATCAGTACTCAAACACTCTTCATCTCTCACACAACAGTGAACTTCATATCTCGGCTAAGACTCTGCTATTGTTGGCTAATTGCTCTCTCCACCGTATGTCAAAATCTCATCATAGGTAAAATTAAGTCATAGGAAAGCCAGAGGTAATCAAATCTCGAAAGACCAATTGAACACTTTCATAACTCAAGGAAACTAGTATTTTATGTCTTACCACTTTGCAAATTTATTACTTTCATTATATTAAGTAAAAGACTCAATCATTCCTTGTATTGTTAATAGAAAGTACTGGAGCGCCTCACCACCCACAAGCGGCGGAAATATGAACTTCAACAGTCAACACCATTGATATAGGTATTTAAGGTGTTCGCTAAGTCGTAATAGATTTGTGCCGATTTTTGAGGACGGGTTAATTTTGTGGGACCTTTTATGGTCGCCCATAGCTTCGTTAAATCTAATTCTGTTTCTGATCTGCAAGAAATGTAGCTGCCGTTAAGGTAAGTAAGGATATCTAGAATATATTGATGGGTTAGGTTGATTAAGGTTTGTTATGATAATTTAACCCCACATATTCCCTGCTTTTCACATTTTTTTCAGGGATGTAATACTGAAACGGTATTCAGATAAAAATGAGAATAGTGTCGCTAAAAGAAAAAAAATACTTTTGACTTTGTGGCCAAAACTAACGAAAAGAAAAAATACTGCAGTAGTCTCCTTGACTGTACTGCCCAAAGGATAATGATCGTTTGCATAGTTATCTACGTAATCTTTCAGTAAAACGCCCATCGATCTTTGGTTCAAGTGCATTATCACCTGCATATCTTACCTCTTCAGCACGGCAATGTGACTCATTGGTATGATGAAGTGACTTATGATGTTTATTATGGGTTAGGTTAAAGGTCAGGTCAAAATGCCTGAGGACCGCACCGTGCTCGAGGGATTGACAATTTTACTATCTTTCTCATCCGAATCGTACTGCCCCTCACGGAACCTGACCTAGAGTCGACTTTAAGAACTGCAAATTCGAGCAGTTGGTGCTGTGTCCGTGTCCCTTCCACATAAGATGACGGCTTCCAGACAACGGACATCGTTCGTGTCTTGAAGGCTTTTCATGTGAAGTATGAGCCTCTGTCAGCTGACGGCGTTCATGACAGTCCAAATTGCGAGTACATACTATATACCCAGCAGTCAAAGAGCGTCCCTGCCGCAGTGTCCAGTTTACAGTCAGACGTGGGTTCCAGTATTTTAATGTCAGGTTGAGTCAACAGAGTGGGAGACGCATAGAGTCTTTTGTGTACCTAGGAGAGGACCTGGCCCCGTGAAATCAGTCTGACTGCTGGCATTTGTGGCATTCGGGATCTCTTTATAATCTGCGAGGCCATGTAGGCTATTTAGTTGCTCTCTTCTGTTAACAGCAGCTTCTACGATCTTAACAATTTGTCCACTTCTGCCCTCTCCGCTGCCATCTATGCCATCTATCTCTCTGGTATTTTGCTTAACATCACATTCTCGGACGCCGCCTCACTTCCTCACACTTTCAGTGTTTTTGATGTGCCAACTGTTGCATGCGAGTCGTGAAGACGCGTAGTCTCGCTCTGCAGTTATACTGCTTCCCCAGTGCGCAAAACCTATAACTCAGAAGTGTTAGCTGTGGTACTTCAACAGGTGGTTCAAGACGGCCTCAACACGCCCTCCCTACAACAGCTTTCTCTGGCGACGACGCTCCCCTGCTCGAGTGACCAAAATGGTTGTACCACCGCCTTCACTAGTACGCTCACCATCCTGTTTCCTCATTCGTAAACTCTAACCGATTTACTATTCATGGTGACGTTTCTTCCCATAAGCTGTCAATGAAGGGGCCCGAGGGAGCCATTCATTCAACCCCTCCTCGAACGTTGGCGTCTTTCCGATTCATCTTGGGAGATACGTCGGTGTGTTTACAACAGTGTACTACGTACCTATCCCTACAAAAACTCTTCCCCGCAGCGACAGTCACTCCTCGCGTCGATCCAGGCTCGTAACGTGAGTCCATTAGTCCTATACCTTTCCTATTGTAAATCCTGACATACACGACGGCAACTCCCTCCCCAGTTTCTAATGATGGGTCTAATGCTTTCAGCCAGCCTCTCGGTTCACTCATAGCCATCCTGAATATGATAGGTAGAAGATAAGAACCACGAAAATTGCTCTGACTGATCATATCCTAATATTAGATGAGACCTTGTCTCAATAACGTGGTAATAATTCCTCTATTTGGTGTTTAGAGAATATCTTAGTTTCTGTTTTTATCTCTAGAGAGTATATGAGAATCGAGAGCATGGCAGAAAATATTTTTGGTGTCCATAGAATATTTGAAAATCTATCATTAGTCTTTAGAGGACAACAGAGAATTCATTTATTTTTTGTACTATTTTCACAGAATATCTGAAGATTTGGTAAAGTGACTTAGTTGTAGATTTACCCCCTCCTTCCCCCTTTCCCTCTCGTAGTGTAACTAGACTTGTAGGATTTGGTATTTCTGCCACTTCGTTCCAACCCCTTTTAGTACGACTGTACAACCTTCCAGCATGGCTAAAGCACAACTAGACCCTTGAGCATGACTAAGATTTAGAAGCACGACGGTAGAGCTTCGAGCCCATATGTACGACCTTTGAGCACGACAGTGCAACCCTTGGGTATATAATGACCTGACCTTTGATCTTTTAGTGTAAGATCAAAGACCAAACCATATACCCAAAGGCCGTACAGTCGTGCCCAAGGGTCGTCCCGTCTTACTCAAATGTCGTACCTTCGATCTTAGATGCGTGAATACTTAGTTTTGCAGGGTTTAGGAGTTACATAGATGACAAAGTGTCTGGTCGGTGCAAGCAGGAGGGGCAAACTCACAAGAGTATCTCGAGAGCCCAGCCTGACTACTAATGGTGTTGGTGGAGCCATATATATATATATATATATATATATATATATATATATATATATATATATATATATATATATATAGGGTAATTCATGCATGATATTACACGAAGTTCTTTCTAGTTTACTGGTCTTAAAACTACATGCAGGTAGACCCATACCATATTCAGTTTTCTTAGAGACGTAAATATTAGCTAATTCATCAATTTTATCAAATTATGTGTGCAATATATGAAGGAATCATGTCGTGCATCCAACGCAGGCATTACTACAGTCATGCTGAAGGGATTCGTATGCCTTCTAATGATGAAGAGTCACTTATTATCATACTGTCTTTCTTGGACACATTATCAACATATTTCCATGAGAGGAACCGTCGTACGTGTGTTCAAAACATCACAACTAGCAGCCCCAGCGATCCTGTTTGCCAGAGGGTTTTGTTTCCTGGTGATGGTGGTAAGTCAACGCTGACGTAGCAAGGAACTAATTCGTTGTCAGCTAACACACAACACAGTCGGCGTCCATCTAGTATTGGTTAATCGGCGGTTTTTTTTTTTTTTTTATGCCTCCAGCAGCTATGAGTTGACTTAAAGACATATATCTTTATCGATGGTTGACATTGTCTTCTTTTAACGGTAAATAGACTGATGTGGATGAAGCTTTTAGCATGAGCAGTAACTCCTACTATGGCTCACTTCCTTGTACCATAGGTTTCGTGACGCAATGTTTCAATAAAAGGCTGCGGCCCCATCATGACGTCAGGGGTGACATTATATGTAGCCTCTTCATGATTGGCTTACTGACATGGGGCCAGCCAATAGTCGGCCAGAAGACGAAAAAGAAAGCTTCAGTTGACTTCTTTATTTGGGGGGATGTACCCGACAAGAATTTACATAGCGCTTTGAGCATGATGGTATGACCCTTGACCTCGACGGTACTAACTATAGGTATTTGATATAACCCTTAAGAGTAGGGTCAAAGTCCAGGCAAATCATACCCAACGATCGTAAAGCCTTTCTCATTAATGGTCGTACCGCCGTGCTCACTGGTCGTATTTCAGTGATCACTGCTCAAGAGGTCAACAGTCACTGCTGTAGTACTGGCAGTATAACGCTCACCGTCACTGTTCAACCATCAGCTGGCTCGGTAAGGAACCATCACTTGTAACACGACCAAGGTCCTTTGAGAGGATGGGTTGTACTTTTACCTATACTTGCGCGGTAGTAGGTGTCAAATGTATCCATGTGTGAGAGGTAGAAGCAGGGACTTACCCTCCACGTACCACAGAAATTATGTAAAAAGCATTGTGGGTGAGGGGGAAGATATCTATCTTCAGGAATGCCATTACCCTAAGAAAGACTGACAACAGAAAACCTGTAGTTGCTTTGCTGAGAAGGTTGTGAAGCCTGGGTCACCCTACCTAAGAGTCGCATCCTTGTCCTCGATGGTTTCATAGTTGTACTCAGGGGTTTAATGGACAAACATCCAACACTTATCCTCGGTCATCATCCGTGAAATATTTCATACCTTCTCAGGATTTTGTTATAGCATCTTCCGTGTAAAATTCGTCTTTCCGTCATTAGTTAGTGATATTTCTTTTGCATTCACTACCCTCTCCGTTCTTTCCTCTATTTAGTAACGGTGAAATAAGTCATTCTTGTGTTACTGGTACCGTCATAACACTAATGTCTGTTCTGCTTTATTAACTTCTGGCCTTTATGATTCCCACTAGAACGTTGTCTTGTTTTACCAGGTGTTACACTCGACTTCTTACGCATGTCATTACCGATCTGTTGGGTAGTTTTCCTTCTTCACTAGTTTTGCATCTGCTCTTTTCATCATAGTTTGCCTCATGCTTGCTATTTGCCGTGCTGTCGACTTTAAACTTCAAATATAATAGTCTGTGGCTGCTCTGTCTGTTCACATTACCTTAGATCTGTTTTGAATACAAATATATTAGTCTGTGGCTGCTCTGTCTGTTCACATTACCTTAGATCTGTTTTGAATACATGTACACTGTAGCTCTTTAGCAGAAATCTCTGATTTATGTTATTAATTTAGCTTATATTTGAACGCAGCGTTCAAGCTAATTGGAAATTCCCTTTTCATCACCATAATAATGCTTATGGGATGTTTTTCTTGGCAGATGAATGTCTCTTGACCCACAATTAGCATATGTATCAAAGCATTTCAAGTTGGAAATTATTATATTATAGGTAGTACATCCTTTCGTAGGAATAATTCAAATTTGGCTTGACCTTTAACAGTATTCATGGAGAATAAAACGTTAAAGCTGATAGTTCTAAAACGTCTTAACGATAGAAGTAAACTATCACTCATAAAGAAAATGTATTTCTTAGAGATTATCACAGAAAATGATTGCTGCAAAACACTTTACAAGATATATGTTTGTAACTAAATTGAGGAAAAAGGGTAGAGATGAGGCTTGGCCCTGAAACCACACGAACTATTGCCTGTGGCCTGGCTCTCAAATGGCGACCCTTGACCTTATGCCACTTTGTAATCCAGTACATCATATATGTAAACTGGTTTTCAACATAGTATATGACGCTGACAAAAGTTCACTGAATATAAACGAGCCGTACGTTGGAGTGTAAAGTTTGCATTGTTTTTTTCAAAACATGTCTGTTGTCTTTGATGTAATTTAAATTCACGGTAGCGTGACAACTTGTGGCACGCGTGAGCCTTTCCTCTCGTGCCTGTCTCCCATACCTCTTTTATGACTGTTCAACTTGCCATGCTCATGAATGGCGTTCTATTCCGTGTAATTTCCATTGGTTAGGGATGCAGATCCTTACCCCAACGAAATTAAGTCCACCGTCGTAAACGTAATATGAAGACTCGTCCACCACTTGAGCATGACCGTGTTCCGGCCGTTCATTCACAAGGCAGTGTCTTGCATCCAGTTAAATATCTATCTGGCACCTGAGCGGCGCAGGCCGACTGCGGCCGGCGAGGCTGGGACGCTTCACACACACCCTGGCCGGCCGGCTCTCAACCAGTTGTCATCTGTACTTCAGTGCACTATGTCCCAAACTCTCGCTAATATGATCGCTGATAATAATACTCATTTCTTTGAAGGTGTGGAGAAACTCATGGAGGTGTGGTTTACCAGGAAAGATGGAATGACTTCAAACTGTGATCTGAGGAAAATCCCAAGGTAGGGAACCAGGGAAATACTAAGCAAATTCTGAGACCAACGTCGGTTCATTGGCCAACTTGTATTGAGCTGCGGTGTTGCCGCTGTTCCCGGTGACGTGAGTGACAAGTGGTTGTTATTTTCCTTTGTGTTTTCAGCACCAACTGCAGTGTGGGCTTAATTATTATCGGTGATTATCCGGTTAGTAGCGTGTCTATTGTTAAGTCTTCATACATGCACTATAACTGGTGAATGGTCGATTCAGGTGACCATTCGTTTAGAAAGCTTTTGACATCACCCGTCTTATATTGTCTGCATCCTTAACAACAAAGTGCGAAACGAACACGTTTATAACAAGATGTATCATGTACAGTAATGTATTGCAATTTTGTTGTAGTCTGACGAAAGCCGCCATTAGTATTGATAACGTATCTTGTGAGTGCATGAGGGTACAGTGAAAATGTCTTCTTGTGCGGTAGACATTCGTTTTCTAAGAACGGTTTATATATGTAATTTTGTGATGGTGAGACAAACTAAGTTATTGCGTGAGAATAGTGCTTCTGCTCCTCGTAGTTCATTATCCCCACACCAGTTATCAGTGTGATTAGGATTATTTTTGTTTTGCAAACCCTCCGCTGACACGTTTAAGTGCAGCGATATCTTGTTAGAAAAGGCTGAGAATAATTCTTCGGTGCTCGAGGTTTCTTCCCATAAGAGGAAATCAGTCAGGAATAGCACGAGCCTTTTCCATTTAGGTTATCCAAGGCACTAAGAATATTAAGTTCGTCAGCATTGGGTCGTCTTTTTTAAACTAGGAAGTCGGAAGGAGTTAAGTATCAAATATGTTAGTTAAGGAAACATCAAACCTTCAGGAAACCTTAAATGTAAATCTTATAAGGTACGAACTTTCCATTAATATGATAAAAGTTGCATTATAAGTGTAAATGTTTGTTAGAAATATTCGTTATAGTTTAATGCTGAACACAACAGCGCAGCAAGATCAAGAATAAATGCGAGGTGCGTATATTTGATAGTTCATGTGGTATGCGAAATGACTCCAAACATGATGTTACACTAGAAGGTAAGTTGTGGAGCGAGTATAGCGTATGTATTTGTTTTTTGTACTTAGTTGATTGTAGTGTGTATTGTCAAGCATGTTTTGGTTACATTGCCAAGATTGTTTTTCTTGTACAGGTTTGAACTAGAATACCGTACATTTCCAAGAGAAGAGAGTTTGTCGTATAGCCATTGAACTACTGGACATTCGAAAGGAAAAAAAATATTTAGGGGAATTATCAGCATGAAGCTTTTTACCTTTGAGATCTGTAGTGAGAAAACCGACAGAAGGAACAAAGCGTCGTGCTTGGCAACTGTTAATGTTTACCTCATGGTGACGCCGAGCCAAGCCTAACCTACAATGTACCCGAGGGTAAATAGGATTTAATGAATTTAACATCGAGAATGGGGAAGAGGGTCGCAGTAGCTAGGCTGCTCCTAGGTTTTAGGATTCTTATTTATAGCTGACATTGTTCCTGGTGGCCTAGTCTAGATTTCTCGCATCAAGGTGTTGGTTCTTCGTCTTTGCTAAAGCATGGTTGTTGGCCATAGCTGGGTATGGTCAGGTCATGGTTTCTGGTCATAGCTGACCTGTGGTTTTTGGTCATAGTTGGATCATTGCGGGGTTATGGGTCATAGTGGGTCATAATTACCGATCTTAACCGTGACACGGTTTCTGGTCATATTTAAGTCATGGTTATTGGTCAAAGCTGGATTATGGTTGCTAGTCAGGGTACTGATCATAACGTAATCATGGTTAGTTAACGTACCCTCTGTGTAAGGACCCCGCTATCGCAACGTATCTGGAAATCTACATGTGGCTCCACAGCACAAGCACACAGTTCATCCAATCAGGGTACTTCGTGGGGGAGCGGGAAAGTGTTTGGGGACATTTTCGCAGCCGTAAAGGTTGATCACAATTTGGGTATGTATATTGTACCTGCCTTGAAAACTTGCAGAGTAGTTATAGTCTTTGACAAGAAATTTGTTCAGTTGCGTACCACGTACTTTGACAACGTTACGATACTTGAGCTTGATGCTTTGGGAATTATTGCCTATGCTTTTGACCAGGTTGAGTTCAAAGGCACAGGTCATCATACCACAAGTGTGGTATCCTCGTGCTGAAAGGTCGCTTCGTCTTGCTCAAGAATTTAACCTCCATACACAATATTGGATCATGCTTTCGTACCCAGAATAGTAAATAAGTTTACGATGATATTTTGCCATGGAGGGAAAAGCACTTCTATAGTGATATCATAAGGACAGTGCTGAAAAAGGCAAGGCACGACATACTGGTCGGAATATTTGTAGTTGCTGCACGTCTCACCCCCCTGTTTAAGCTAAACCCATGGGTCTTGACCTCATTATTACCTGACTACCGCCTACCCAGCCCCGCTCGCTTATCTCCATGTAGACTGACCTTGGTATCCTGTCTCTGGTGGCTGCCTTCGAGTTAAACATCTCCATGAAATGTGGTGTGTGGCATCATTAGGAATGTGGTTATTGGTTCTAGATCGAAATTTGTACCATTCTTGATATGGACGAATTCTCATTGCCTGAATACGAAAAAGGTGAACAGAGAACTAGCATGAAGTGAAATCAGCCCAGGACACCACCTCAGGCGGTGTTGGTGTTACACAGGGCCCTGTCCTCCGAACTTTGTTGTTTATTATTGGTAACATAAGTAACTAGATATTGTAGTACTTTCAGCAAGTTTTTAGACGATATTAGACGATGAATTCAGAGGAAGATTTGATAGCACTGTAGGAAGACCTAAGTATTCTGTCAAGAATGGACAAAGATAGGGCAGTACTAGGCATAGGGATAAAGAGAGGAATATAGATTCTTATCTTGTTACTGTTGAAACTCATTCTCGAGTGAAGTGTCACATATTCAGCAGCGAATCAGGTCAAATGATTTAGGACTAAGAGTTAAAGCAGGTGATGTAAAGGTACGCAGGGAGATGATAGCATATTCTGGATTGTTGATAACGGGAGACACTAAAGCCCCCAACACCTGTGAGATGGGATGGGGAAGAGATCTTGGAAAGAACTAAAATGTTTAGAAGAGATATAAACAGACTTGTAAACGCACTTGACCCATTTAGAGCTGATGAACTTGGAAGTTTCTTGACGTGTTGAAGAGTTGTATAGGTGCGTTTGATAGGCCACTTGAAATGTTACTCAAGATGATATTGGTAATGGTAAGATGCCAAGGAAGTGAAATGCCAAAAGTTATTATACCTGTCGTTAAAAGAAAAAAAAAAATGGCAATTTTCCCGTAATTCTAGAGGAGTTTGACGATTGTGGTCTGGTGAGTACCGGGAAAGATGATCATAAAGCAAATTGCTGAGTACGCTCAGAGCAGAAACATCCTAAGCGAGAGAGAGCTCGTACACTTTTTATGCCGTCGTGCTTCAAATGATTAATATCGGATGAAAGATGCATTGGACAGTTAAATAAAAACTATAAAGGAAAGAGGAAGTTGATTCATGCGATCTTATTTTAGGACATTACTAATCTTACACACGACTAAAGCCAAGCAGCCGTCGCTTGTTACACGCCAAACCCAGTGATTTGGCGGGGTTTCAGAATCCCATGGTCGCAATAGTTGGCGGCGGTATGGAAATGACATGATGAAAATAGAATTGTGTAGATGTTGAGGTTTTACATTTAAGATAGTAAGTGACAAGATACGGCAGTCGTTTAAACTTATAGATGTGTAATAAACGAAAAAGTATAAAGAAATCTTAAAGAAAAATGGGTCCCGGAGACAGTCTGTCTGTTCGCAAGCGCAGTAATGCAATCTTTAGTTGTTAAGTTTATGACGTGAAAGGTTAAGTTTGGTGGTTGAGTTAGGTCATTACGCGTCTGTAGGTACAAAGATGAAAGACAGAAGAATGTCCTTAAATTCATGTAAAATATGCCCAACGTCTTATACGACATTTGCAGTAATCTCTCACTGTAAGGGGAGCGGGGCGCATGATCCACAGGCGTCAGGAAACATGGCAATAAACAGATGGATTTTTCCTGTTTTAGAGAACATGTAATATGCTTAATGCACTTGCTCTTACCCCCCCTCCCCCCTTCCTTTTTTTCCTCGAGGACTTAACTCAATTTTTCCAAGGTAATTGCGACCCCACCCAAAATAAATCCACATTTATGGGTAAAGTTTATTAAACCAGGAAAGATGGAGAGTATCGTAGCCTTAAAGCTGTAGGAGCACCGTTTCGAGAAGGGGGGGGGGGGGGTTCTAGGGTTATAAAGTATGATGAAAAGGTAATAACATGCTCAATCTCAGGATAGGGAACCCCTGTCCTTGTGTTTTATTTTTCATGGTTGCTTTTTGCTTGTTTATCGCAGTCGGTCTTTCGTCGCTAGATCACAGGAAAACCAATTTCCCCTTTAACTCAATTACGGTATATCCAGTCAGTCAGATATTTGCCCCCAGTTGGTGAAGACATCGTCTGAATACTGCAGGAGTATCGGATGCTATTTATCTCATGCTACTTAGCTGCTGCAGATGCCACGTTTGACGTTTGTGGAATGCCCTCCCACCAGGTCAGTTTGTGGTGCGTCAGTTGTTGTTAGGTACGCAATTTCTCAGCCCTGGCACGAGCCACCGTCTTACTGCCAGCCTGTCATGGGTCCAAGTCGTACTCCGTGTTAGTGGTGAATGAATTCACAAGCGATCTGATGATAACAGAGGTGCCTTTGCCGATAGCAGAAGTGCCTCTGCTTAATGCGTGCAGACATATGACTGAACACGACGGTACGACCTGTGCACACAGTGTTGGACCCCTGTGTATGATGGCCTGATCTCTGACCAGATCCTTTAGGATTAGGTAGAAAGGTTCCTAATACCTCTAAATAAGCTTGGCTTAAATAGGTATTTAGGGTTGATTTCGATCACATATTAAATAGAGTTGCAGGCCTAATGAATTTCCTCCTCGGTCGCTGACCGTAAAACCCAACAAATCCCGTAGTGTCTAGCTAAAAAACTGAAGAAATATGTTAAGGTATGATGGAAAAAATGAGAAATAGTATATTTTCCATATTGATTAATTCACTGTCATATGCATTTTAAAAGTTCAAATCAATTCACCTAGTTTACTAGTTAGTACAAGTATGTGAGGCCAGATTTAACCCTTCTGAGATATCCTTGGGGCGCTATGTGGCTTAAGGGTCAGGTCAAAGGTCAGGTCATCATTTTCAAGAGTTGTACAGTGCGCTCAAGGCTCCTGACGTTGGGATCAAGAGATTAGATTGTAAAAGCATTAAAAAAAAAAAAAAAGACACGGGCTCCCCCAATTTGTGGAGTTCGTTTCTGTTTAATGGAGTTGGTGGTGGATGAATTATTTGTAAATTTCGAGTCGAAAACTTTCTCGTGGGTGCTATGCATTCCTAGTTATTAAGATTATGAAGGCAGCTTTGTGTTTATATATGCATATCCTTCAGCTAGTCATCGTATTGAAAGGATCGGGGCTACAATCAGTATATTTGCCATGTGGATTGGCCTCAAACAATATTGTTTCGAACGTTATTCTTCGTTCTGTTGGAGCTGCTTCGTTTTGTTGATGAAGGATATCATTAAAGCCTATGAACCGACGTCAGCACATTCAATAATCATTTGACAGCGGAACACCTTTTATCGTTGTAATTTTATATATAGTAGGAGAGAGATTTTCTGAATGAATGCCTTTCAGGATCGGTAACTTTGAGAATCGTATGTACAGCTGCCAGAGGCTTGGGGCCAAGTGATTCCATTCATTACTTTGCCGCTTATATTTTTTTTTCCTTTTTTATGTGCAGCATCTCTTGGTGCCAGACTCAGAGCTTGTTGATGTTTTTTTTTTAGAACGCATAGTAGTATATGTTAGGAACATCGTATTCGCTGTGCTTTTAGAACGCACAGTAGTATAAGTTAGGAACATTGTATTCGCTGTGATTTTTAAGGAATCGTTGTTGAAAGTCTTGTCTGTTGGAATAGAATTCTCAGTTGTTACTTACCTGGATGTAAATATTGCCACAACGGACGTCGCCGATGTGAATGTTGGAGTGGACCGTAAATGTCTGTCGTATATGCGCGACCTTAATGTGGACTTTTGCTAGAGTGGAGGAGCCTCCAGCGTATGTTTTTAATCGATAATCTCACTATCTGTGTTATTGATATGAATGATAGATAACAGAGCCCGGAGGGTAGAATCCTGTGGGACGCTGACCAAGGCAGAGGTGTTGTTGATACATTGGTACTAACCCACTGGATTCTGCATCAGAATCTGTTCTTTAATCCTTTTCAGAATTACCTATTAACACCGGGTGGAAACCTTTGCGAAAACGAAAGTAAGCCTACAAGACATTAACGAACGTTCCTAAGCGAAGCCATGCTTGAAATCCTTTTTGTTAAGGTGAAATCGAGCTGCATTATTGCTCCCAGTAGCATATCTGCCACCAAATTGAAACTAATTGGTCGACATGGGAAAAGACATGTCACCTCTTTTGTATATTACTGACATTAGCCATTGTCTGCGGCTCTGGCAAGTCGTCCTAACTTAGTTGAGCGGATCAGCAGCGTGTGGAGTACCGAGATACTCCCAACAATCTTTTAAGATTGTACGATAAACTTCGTCTGGAGCAGAGGACTCATTCGCTTTCGGTCTAGCCGCTCGTTTTTAAGACATCTTAACATTTATAACTTTTTTTTTTCCGTCAGAACTTCGTCCGTGCTGCTATGTGAGGAATATTATCAGTTTCTTCGCATTGTAACTACAGACAATTTGATTCAAAATATTTCTCGTCTCTGTCAGTGAGTTAGGAAAGGCCTGCCTGTCTCTCGAAGCCCCGCTTGATATGAGAGGTCCATATATATATATATATATATATATATATATATATATATATATATATATATATATATATATATATATATATATATACACACACAAACAAACGAATAAAGTTCGTAGTTACGCGCACCTTCATAGAACATATAATCCTCCAACAGCCAGGATCGAACCCGGGACCCCTGTGTTGGAGGTTTGTATATACGTACATATATATCTAGGGTCTGTTTATTGTAGGAGTCTGCTTATTTCAGGGGGGTGAGCGAAGGCAACTTCTCTGCAGCTGTCCAGGGTTGATTATTATTAATCTTTAAACTCGACGTTTTACCCATTTATTGCGCGTCTTTACGTGAAGAAGGAGAATAAGGACAAGTCATACAGTTTCAAGACACTGAAGTGACCTTCTTCATCCCTGGACGATGGTAACACGACCTCACTCCTCGGTAGCCTATAATCCCCACTGACCCTTTTTCATTAGGGTTTTGGAGGTAGCGTCACTGGGATTGCTTGATACGTTCCCCAGAGAAATGAACAGTAGCCTCCATGTTTGTTTGTTGATGATTGGTGCTACAGATATCAGGCACTTGCACGGGTCTCATGAAACATTTTTAGGCTCCGTTTATCTGTGCTAGATTGCGCGGTGATAGTTCAGGCCAGACGGCCTCGCTGGGATCTTGCGTTGGTGTGGTCTTTGTACCTCTAATGTCAACTTTGATATTTTCTGTAGCGTTAAGAACAGAGGACTGAGTCTATGAGGGAATATCCTCACTTAGCCCTCTTCTCTGTTCCTTCTTTTGGAAAATTAAAGACGAGAGGGGGGGGGGGTGATTTCTAGCGCCCCCCGCTCCCTCCCCTTTTAGACGCCTTCTTCGACACGCAGGGAATACGTGGGAAGTATTCTTTCTCCCCTATCCCCAGGGATACGATGGTACATATGTTAGTATATATAGGTACAGGTTCGAAAAAAAAGTACTGTGGTTGCCTTATTATTGCTAGTAGTAATTACTAGAGATTATTATTTGATTGTTGATGATGTGTTTAAGTGAGAGTACCATGGGGGCCCATAGCTATGGTTTAAGTAAAACCCCTTAATGACCCACTTGGCCAATGGGCTGCCAAGCATACTTTGACTACTCAGTTCCCTGTGGGCTAAGGAAAAGCCAATAATCTTCCATTTTGTAACTAAATAGAATGACATGGGTACACATAGCATGTGACTGGAATCTTCATATCAAACTCGTTGTAACACATTAACATATTCATTATGCATGGGTCTGGGGACGTTTACCTTGATAGTGAATATCAACATAAAGCTACTCGACCGTATCGGAAATAATGTGGCAAGCATCCAAACACAGATGCTGATGGTAACGAAACGTCTTCATTCACAGTTGCAAGGATCTTCTTGTTCCCTGGTGCTAAAAGTTCACTTGAGTGTGTAATACACGACTGTACGACCCGCTGAACCATATGGGACACGACTGTTAAGACCCTTGAACACAACGGTAAGACTCCAAGCATGTCGTTAATGCACGTACAATCCTTGAGCCACGAAGGTACGACCGTTACCCTCTGACGTATAACCCTTGACCATAATAACGCCTTCTTGGGTATGGTGACCTGATCTTTGACCTGATCCATAATGGGGCGGGGTGTGTCAGGTCAGAGGCCAGGCCAGCATATACCCAAGGGTGTTAGCGTCGTGCTCAAAGGAGTCGAGATCGCTTGCAGGATCCGGGTGTGAGGGGCTGGAAAACACACACACACACACACACACACACACACACACACACACACACACACAGGAAGGTAGTCATGGCGTTGCCTGGACTCGCTCTCATCCAGTTGCAGTTTCTTTTTTGTTTATATATTTATTTCCTTAAGTGGTCTTGAGTGATGCATAGCTTCAGTTCTTTTAACACCATGTTATGTGTAGGTCCCAGTGTATGACAAGGTCAACCTCTACACCCACTGGTGTATGATAAGGTCCTCCCCTGTACCCACCACTGTATGATAAGGTCCTCCCCTGTACCCACCACTGTATGATAAGGTCCTCCCCTGTACCCACCACTGTATTATAAGGTCCTCACTGTTCACTCTTATTTCATTCCAGGTCGCAGTTGGAGGCAGTGATGCAGGTTGTCCGCTGTGAGATTATCTCCATGACTTCCACTGAGGAGCTGGACGCCTACTTACTGAGGTACGTGATTGGCTAGTCGTATAGGAATGGGATTGGTTGGATGTTGGGCTTATCAGCTGCCACCGTTATCATAGCTGTAAACGGCAAGGTGTAGCCACCAACTGACTTTCACGCCTTCTGTAGGCGTGAAGACAATTCTGTACTGTAGCTCTCCGTATATCGTATATTGCTTGATTGTTCTGCAGAACTTTTGGTAATTTTGCGTATGAATCTTGGTTATTTTTTTTTTCCTAATCCAATTTATTGAACTATTCTCAAGGGGAGGATGAAGAGCTGGGTGGACTGCGGAAAAAATGGCCCGACTCAGGATTCAAACCTGTGTGGGTTCGACCCCCCTGGCCGTCCGTGCATGTTTCACGGACAGGAGCACCAACCGCCTGCACAGCATCAGTTTAGGTTATAAATATCTGCACGGTGAGCGACGGTGAGCGAGGTGCACAACACGGACCCCTGTGTACAGCGGTATAACCCTTGAGCAACGGGAATACGACCCCCTGAGAACGGCTATACGACCCATGGGCGTGAACACGTAAGGCTCTGGCCTGTCTTATTTTACACCCTCCGTGTTAGGATTGCTGGTAGTCTTTTGGCAACGTGAAACGAAGTCCCTGTGGGCTCGACGTCCTTCACTGACAGATGTAAGACACGACGCGCGGGCCTGGTGTGGCGAGGGTGTCTTTTAACACAGGTGTGACGGAGGAGACGGAGCAGCAGCTGGCTTGGTTGTAATTACAGGATCTGTGTAACCAGAGCAGGGTGGCTAACGGGCTGGGCCTGGTCTGTACAGGTTCGGATTCACCCCGCGGGGTGGGGTGGGGGGTAGTTGCCTGCAGTTTGACATGGAATTCCTGATGTAGTCATCTCACAACTATTTCCAATGTATATGATTTCCAGAATTTAGCGACGTCATTTATCCTTTTTATTAATCTGGTTACGTTATTTATCCTTATCTCTTAATTTAAACTTATGTAGTATATTTAATTTTTTTTTTTAACAGTGCTCGAAGTTTACACCTACCTCCTCCCTTGAAACATCTAGACTCGTTTCTCATCTTCACAACCTGTCCCATATTCCGATCCACTTTGGTGTCTATGTCTTAATCTAGTCACAGAGATATCCGAACCTTTATCCTTATCATGTGTAAGGCATCCAACACCTCTCTTCTCTATCTATTTCTTCCTACCACTTTATATTTCATCTGTTTTACTTGATGGCTCTTCTTTCGAATAACTTCTTTTAAAATTCCCCTTTGGCAGTATTCGTCAGTTGTCCTTTGTGTTCAGGTACACGAGGATATATATATATATATATATATATATATATATATATATATATATATATATATATATATATATATATATATATCTTTCTTTTTCGTACTATTCGCCATTTCCCGCGTTAGCGAGGTAGCGTTAAGAACAGAGGACTGGGCCTTTGAGGGAATATCCTCACCTGGCCCCTTTCTCTGTTCCTTCTTTTGGAAAATTGAGAAAAACGCGAGGGGATGATTTCCAGCCCCCCGCTCCCTCCCCTTTTAGTCGCCTTCTACGACACGCAGGGAATACGTGGGAAGTATTCTTTCTCCCCTATCCCCAGGGATATATATATATATATATATATATATATATATATATATATATATATATATATATATATATATATATATAACCTTTGTTATCTCGGAAAGCAAAAATGGGTATGTTTGAAGGAATAGTGGTTCCAACAATGTTGTATGGTTGCGAGGCGTGGGCTATGGATAGAGTTGTGCGCAGGAGGATGGATGTGCTGGAAATGAGATGTTTGAGGACAATGTGTGGTGTGAGGTGGTTTGATCGAGTAAGTAACGTAAAGGTAAGAGAGATGTGTGGAAATAAAAAGAGCGTGGTTGAGAGAGCAGAAGAGGGTGTTTTGAAATGGTTTGGGCACATGGAGAGAATGAGTGAGGAAAGATTGACCAAGAGGATATATGTGTCGGAGGTGGAGGGAACGAGGAGAAGAGGGAGACCAAATTGGAGGTGGAAAGATGGAGTGAAAAAGGATTTTGTGTGATCGGGGCCTGAACATGCAGGAGGGTGAAAGGAGGGCAAGGAATAGAGTGAATTGGAGCGATGTGGTATACCGGGGTTGACGTGCTGTCAGTGGATTGAATCAGGGCATGTGAAGCGTCTGGGGTAAACCATGGAAAGCTGTGTAGGTATGTATATTTGCGTGTGTGGACGTATGTATATACATGTGTATGGGGGTGGGTTGGGCCATTTCTTTCGTCTGTTTCCTTGCGCTACCTCGCAAACGCGGGAGACAGCGCAAAATATATATATATATATATATATATATATATATATATATATATATATATATATATATATATATATATATATACATACAGTAATCATATTAAACCATACCTACTGGATTTTAGGGAAGTATGCATAGAACATCAAAATAAGACTGATATAACATTCCACCTGTTGTCACACCTTCATCTTTTATTGCAATATGAGAGACTTGCAGTGTAACCTACAAAAGAAAATCACTCCAATAAGAGCACTTCTGCTAGTACTTTTCTATCAATGCTCAACCCTAGAAATATAGAAATAAAGCAACAAGAGCTTGATGTCTCTCAAGGCACCTAAGTTCAAAATGACTGAGCCAACTGCACTTGCTGACACTCACATAAAACCTTTGTTAAGCAACACCTAAGTTATGCTCGCTTATCTTTTGCAGACTAACTTTTAAACTAGATAAATTACCCCTCCATTTCTTTTTTCATCTCGCACAAAGAAAGTGGTTTACATCACAATATCTGAACTTTATCGTTCTTATTAGTGTATTTTTTAGGGGGTGAGAGGTTAGAACAAGATTAAAAATGTATAATTGACTAATGTCATGATATTGGAAACTAACATCCTACCTATCTTGTTTTAGATTAGATCGTGGTGAAGTGCACTAAACACAGAAGGATGAAGTGAATTGGGATAGGATAAGGCTGGTTTGAAATATAAAGTTCATTAATGTTATGCTTATGTAGCATTTTCTTGGACCCATGAAAATCATTAAGTCCATAATGATAGGGTGGTACGGTACTTTTGCCTCAAAGGACACTTTGTCTACATACAAATGAGAGCATGTTTATTTTCATACATTAATGTGCAAACGTAGGACCACTTTAATAAGCCTCTAGGGATATGCTCCAAATAGAGGGACTTTTATGATGCACAATCCACCCACTGGTGATGGTACCACCATCCATAAGTATATATATATATATATATATATATATATATATATATATATATATATATATATATATATATATATGCCTCATTCCTCGCAAATCCATCTTGTACCATCATCCAGTTCAGCATACGTAAGGACTGTAACATTTCCTATCTCTACATCTAATTCCCCTATAGTGAACACATCCTCGTCGAAACATCCCCCTGAAATTCTGCAAGAATGAAATCACGAGCACTTGGATCTCTCTCTCTCTCTCTCTCTCTCTCTCTCTCTCTCTCTCTCTCTCTCTCTCTCTCTCTCTCTCTCTCTCTCTCTCTGGGTGTACTTAAAGCCCTCCTCATCCATCCCGTGCGTCAGTAATTAACCTCTGTGACGCAGGCTTCTCACTTGTTGACGTAGCAAAACAAAGCGTAAAAGACCCACTTTGACGGTGAACAGGGCATACCCCCTGGGAGGTGCAGGGTTAGCATTCTTCCTCGGCCCCAGACGGCTGGGAGTTGGCCTTCTTCCTTGCCTCAGACGACGCCCAGCACACTGCAACAGGAGCCGCGTCTGAGGGTTGCTTGTTTAACGTGCCCCTCGCATCATTGCTATTAATTACGTTCATCCGAATTCAGTAAATTTGAGAATTTTTATTTTTTTTTTTTTTCTAGAATTTTCCTAGATCAGCGTTTTCGTGCTTCTCTGCGAATCAGAATGGGGATCGGAAATGAGTCTTTTCCTACGTTAAAGCGGTGGTGGAACAGAGGATGTCCGAAGGATGTGTAGGATACAGCACATACATGGGGTGTAATACTGACGGGTGGGCATGGAAAAATTCGTCTGATTTTAACCATGGCGGTACATGGCAGCAAGAGCGTGATGACGAGGGAACACAAGGCTGACTGGCGATCAGTGTGGAATGATAATCCTCGAAGAAAACTGCGTCATAGGGATGACTTAACGCATTTAGTCCTCCTCCTGTGGTGCAACACTGGCTAGAGGACGCACGTGAAGGACAGGGAAGCGATGAGGTGGTGACGGATTCCTTTGGAGGTTGTGTTGGGGGTCGTATTGTTGTTCTCCCCGCCACACGTAAGACGTGCTGGATTCCAACCCCACCTTGAGCACGACGGTACGACCCTCAAGGTACGATGACCTTGAACATTTGACCTGACTCTCTTCTGAACTCTGACCTGATTTTTAAGGGATAAATCAAAGAGAAGAGACCAAGTCGTCATACTATAGAGCCCCAACTCTCACGCTTATTGGCCCTACCCATCGTGCTTTTAAGTGACTACCGCCGTACTTCAGGTTTATGCCGCTTTCTTTATCTGATGGGGAAATGTGAGGGGGTTGGGTTGCCTCACGAGTCGCAGAGCAGACATAACAACAACTGCCCCGTCTTGAAGAAGAAGAAGAGAGGTGACGACAACGTATTGCCTTCCATGGTTTAAGCAGCTTAGCCAAACATTCGTCGAGCCACGTAGAATGTTCTTCCGCGCTCTGCTTGGTGCTTGTGTCTGACTCCGGGCTTCGCTTACCGCTCGTCATCTGTCGGTGTTGGCTTCCCTGCCTGCACTCGTTTCCACACACACACACACACACACACACGGCTCAGAAACCAGACGGTTCTTATCAGTTTGTTAACTATGTCGTATCGGGGTTCAGATGTCTGGCGAACTCACGGTCTTATGGTAAGTGATTTAAGTGACAGGGTAAGTTGGGTACAATCTGTTCGATTATTATTCTCATTATTATTATTATTATTATTATTATTATTATTATTATTATTATTAAGGGTCGTACCGTCGTGTTCAAGAGTCATGTCGTCGTGCTCCAGGGTCGTGGTGCCGTCGTGCTCAGGGGGGAAGGGGGGGGGGGGTCAAAGTGACGCAAACAGTTCGGGGACGAACAATGATACAGACGGAGAGGCTGACCGTCTCTCCTGTCATCACTCATTAGGAAATCATGAGTCGTACGTGACTCTCATGACCTCAGTCAAGGGTACCCTTGGAGGGAACTAAAAGTGGCCTGACTAACCTTGACCCTGTCACACACACACATCTCGCCCCCCCCCCTCCCTCCACAGTGTGTCACGCTCCCTCCATAACCAGTCCTCTTCGGACGGGAGGAAGAGAGCAGTTATTTTTTTTCCTTCTCTTCGACGTAATTGTTTATAACCTTATGATCCTCTCGGGTCTCGACGACAACCTTAATCTCAAATATTGACCTTAAGTTATCTGGGTGGTGTAGGCGATCTGAAGACGTTGCGTTATCGAATGAAATGACTCGATAGTCCCCTGTTATCGTAGCGGTAAAGTCATGTAGACTGCATTAAGAAGCAAGATAAGCGAGTTGGGAAGGCATTGAACACTGTCATTCACCATGGCGTTCGAAGATTGCTGCGGCATCGGACAGATTGTAATGTAATACAGAAGAATACAGACAGCGATAGAGTATTGTGTCCTTCATTCTTTTTTTTTTGAACCGACTATTGGCTTCCTCTCAGTAACATGCCGCTACGTAATCTTTCACACGAGATGTGGAGGGGAATTATGACAAACTAACATTGCCGAGATCATCACTTGACCTCCAACCTTCTGTTGTCGTGGACACAGCTCACGGGCGAATATTAAGAATAAAAAAAAAGTCTTTTCAGGAAAAGATTTTTGACTATTTCCTGACGACATAAGAGAAGAGGCGGCAATTCTTTTTACACAGAGGCACACAGCCAGGCCTGATGATGATTGGCGAGTATCATCCACCCACAGCTGTACGAGGCCCTCAGGCCCTCCTGCATAGTAACTGCTGCTGCTGCTGCTCCACACTACTCCTGCCCACCTAACACCATTTATCTGCCACATCGCCACATCATCAGTCACCACCTCCACCACACCACCACGATCTCCTCAACCACACCACCGTAGCCTCCCCAACCACACCACCGTACCCAACCACACCACCACAGCCTTCCCAACCACACCACCACGACCTCCTCAACCACACCACCGTTGCCTCCCAACCACACCACCACGACTTCCTCAACCACACCACCGTAGCCTCCCAACCACACCACCACGACTTCCTCAACCACACCACCGTAGCCTCCCAACCACACCACCACGACTTCCTCAACCACACCACCACAGCCTCCTCAACCACACCTCCATAGCCTCCTCAACCACACCTCCATAGCCTCCTCAACCACACCACCACGACTTCCTCAACCACACCACCACAGCCTCCTCAACCACACCTCCATAGCCTCCTCAAGCACACCACCACAGCCTCCTCAAGCACACCACCACAGCCTCCTCAACCACACCTCCATAGCCTCCTCAACCACACCTCCATAGCCTCCTCAACCAACAGCCTCCTCAAGCAGACCACCACAGCCTCCTCAACCACACCTCCACAGCCTTCTCAACCACACCTCCACAGCCTCCTCAAAACCACTGTCCCATACTCAAGGTTAAGATTTTTCGACATGTCATTTTTGTATATGTCCTACTGGAATCGCTGCCTTATTCAGGGGCCAGAGCACTGTATCGAGGGTAGAGCTTTCGTATTCAAAGCTTAAAACTTTCCTCAGCTTTACTGGAAAAAAAAAAAAGGATATGTAACGTCCCAGCGTCGCCCCAAATTATCTTGTGTCGTGGGAGGCGACCAAGAGGGACGGCGGTGGGAGGGAGGCTATTCAGATCTTCCCCTTCTGTATTATCGCTCTCTAAAAGCTCAAACACAAGATAAAGATAACCAGGAATTTTTTTTTTTCCCATTCCTCAAAGACTCGCTCGTCTGCTCCTGACGTGACTCCTGTCCAGCGGAAAAGGCAAGAAACTCATTAATTAAAGAATATGTGAAATGGAAGCATTTAGGCCCCCGTGGTTTAGCGGTTAACGTTCCCGACCGTAACGCATTCACGGGCCGGCCAGGGTCGAACGCATAGGTTCGAATCTTGGTTGCGGCAGTTGGTCTACAGTCAACCCAGCTTTTCATATACCCTTAGGGGGTTTGTCAACAAGATGGCTTCCTGGCTCAGGCTGGGGCACACACACACACACACACATACACACATATTCCCTGCGTGTTGTAGAAGGCGACTAAAAGGGGAGGGTGCGGGGGGCTGGAAATCCTCCCCTCTTGGTTTTTATCAATTTTCCAAAAGAAGGAACAGAGAAGGGGGCCAGGTGAGGATATTCACTCAAAGGTCCAGTCCTCTGTTCTTGACGCTACCTCGCTAACGCGGGAAATGGTAAATATATATATATATATATATATATATATATATATATATATATATATATATATATATATATATATATATATAATCAGACCTCCCTTTATTTACGCTGTGACAAGAGAAAGGAACTGACTAGAGAGATTGTCGTTGAGTTCTGTGACAGGGGTTCGAATCTTAGTGGGATCTTTCCGTACGGTACCAGTTGTCTACGTCCTGCGCCTCACATGCTGTCTTCAGCAAAGTTCACACAAATGAAAAATATAGGGAAAAAAACCCTCAAGATGTATATGAGAGAGAGAGAGAGAGAGAGAGAGAGAGAGAGAGAGAGAGAGAGAGAGAGAGAGCATGCGAGTGTTGGTTAAAGGAGCCGAATTGCTTTTAATTATTCACATGCCACTGTCATACCAGACCTGTTTAGCCTAGTCAGTATTTTACTGGACTTGACCAGTTAGCATAGTGTGACGGAGTGAGCCTAGTGTGACCAGCGAGCACTGGGGTTCTGTATGGCAAGAAGGAGAAAGTAGAGAAGACCTTCTGGCCGCTCAAGTGGGAAGGACTCCCAGTCGCTCAGGGGGGAAGGAGGGAAGACCTCCTGGCCGCCCAGGAGCAGGTGCAGCAGGAAGGACTGGGTGGGTGGGGGAGGAAGGGAAGTTGCCAACAGACACACCAACAACGTGATTGATTTTTGCCGCCAAAACCGGGGAATATATAGTGCGCGCCTACCGTGTTGTGGGCGACGGCGCAAGAGAGAGTACGAGCCCAAGAGAAGGACTGGAATATATATACATATCTTTCTTTCTTTCTTTCATACTATTCGCCATTTCCCGCATTAGCGAGGTAGCGTTAAGAACAGAGGACTGGGCCTTTTAGGGAATATCCTCACCAGGCCCCCTTCTCTGTTCCTTCTTTTGGAAAAAAAAAAAAAAAAAAAAAAAATTGAGAGGGGAGGATTTCCAGCCCCCCGCTCCCTTCCCTTTTAGTCGCCTTCTACGACACGCAGGGAATATGTGGGAAGTATTCTTTCTCCCCTATCCCCAGAGTGAATATCTATTAACAAGCTAAGTTACATCTCTTGTTCCTGTTTGTGATGTATTGTCTGTATCGGAAGTATTGCATCTGAGTTACTTTTTTTTTTTTACAGTTAGGTCCACAGTTTTAAAAGGGTGAGCGTAATTCGTCAGTTTTCTATATATGTGTATCACTCCCACCGAGGCAAGGTAGGGGAGAGGGAAAGGCGATCCAGACAAGTTGTGGGAGGGGAAGGGGTGTCCCAGGTAAGGTGTGGGGAGGAACGGGGGGGGGGGGGTTGAGACGACTAAGGCAGGGTGGGGGATTACCTGGACGGGAAAGACAACAGGAGACCTGGTGTTCCATAACAAGGTTATCGTCCGTCGTGGTGAACTAAAGAATCGCGTGGGAAACAGCATACAGCACAGCAGAAGGCTCACCTACTCACCCACCTCTCCCTCCGGCTCAACTGTTCGAAGGAAAAGACGATGAACTTATGTACCGTACAGTGTAGTACGGGGAAACAAACTGCTGGGGAAATTTTGTTGGAAAGTAAACACTGGAAGAAAAAAATGCTGTGTACCAACGTAGCAACATCTGCTTTCCAGATGGTCTTAGGGGAAGAAAGACATGATTAGCGGGCCAGTAGCAGACGAACTCCGGGCCCCGACCGAATCTGCCATCCCCTCTGAATCCGGGGGGGGTCTTCCTTTCAGTTAGCGGTGTTTCTAAATTTCGCGTCGTTTGCGATTCTGCCGGTGAGAACTGTCTGGGTCGTTGATGTGGATTATGAAGCCAGTCGGTTGCTTCCCCATATATTACAACACACTTGTTTTTTTTTCCCAGATCCTATATAAGGTGGGAGAGGGGTGGAGGCGTTTCAGACGACGTTGGAGAAATGGAGAGGCGACCCAGATAATGGGTTGGAGGTGGAGAGGCGATCCATGAGTGGGGCGGGGGGTGGAGACGAGGGATGAGAGGGGGGAGAAGAGAGCCGGACAATGGGGTGGGAAGGGGGAGAGGCGGGCGGCGGCCCAGACGAGGAGTGTGAGGGGGGAGGAGTCACTCCAGACGGTGGATGAGAGGGGGAGAGGTGGACCGGGGGGGGGGGCGACCCTGACGAGGGGGTGGGAGGGTGAGGGACGACCCAAACAAGGTGGGAGAGGTGAAGGCGCTCCAGACAGCCATGGGAGATTGAGAGACGACCCTTACCATGGATGGGTGGGAGAGGGACGACCCTGACAAAGTTTGGGAGGGGTAGGAGTGACCCAGGCACAGATCTGGATAAAAAAGTAAATAAGATGATTGCGAGAACAAGATTTGGGGTTGAGGAGGGGAGGGAAGATGCTCTGAAGCCTGTCGAGTGGAATCGTTGGCCAGAAGTCAGTAGGTTTTGAAGTTCAGAAAAGATGATTTATGGAGAGAAGAAAGATAGGGGGCGATAGGACAGAACACTGAGGGGACAC
This sequence comes from Panulirus ornatus, assembly GCF_036320965.1. NCBI lineage: Eukaryota > Metazoa > Arthropoda > Malacostraca > Decapoda > Palinuridae > Panulirus > Panulirus ornatus. The sequence continues at coordinate 6,909,254 of NC_092247.1, read as the reverse complement.
GGTTAATCACGGAACATGAGGGAGGAGAGTCGTTCCATCAGAGAGAGAGAGAGGGGGGGGGGGATGGCAGAAAAGCCAAAGAAATTGAGAAAGCAAAGCCTTATTGCACTACCCCGGCAAGGCGACACTCCGTCGAGAGCTTTGGAGATGTGAACGGCGGCCACAACATTCACCAAAATCTGGGAGACGAAGACCAGAGGTGAGTCATCGTTGGAAAGTTCGGTAGTGGGTCTTGCACCGCAAATGTCGTATTTGTGATCTGAAAGAAGAGAGTCAGATTCTTAAGCGTATGCGAAAGTGAGCTGTAGAGAGTTTGGAGGACCAAAGGTAGCAGAAGTGAAAGCGATAGGGTTCGAACGGTTTCCTTTCTAAAGGGATGGGCTTGACGAAGCCATGCCTCGAAGAAGAAAGAGTTTGGATCTCTTTGGACGGAGAAGTTGGCGATAGAGGCCCATCCTCGTAGGATGCTACCCTGTGCAGATACGTAGGCATGATCAGCTGGCCTTGGGGACTGCAAACCTTGTAAATCATGGCGACGTGCCAGCTGGGCCAGAACTAGGCTGTTTTGAGAAAATATATGACTATGTTCACCATGGAGTGATTAGGAGGCCCTTAGTAAGGGGTCGGCAAATGGAGAGTAGGAATAGCCTATGAAGGAGCTTCAGAATTGTTATTATAGAGTATGGGGTGTGGTAATGACTGAGGGGGGCAGGTTGTGATCCTCGAAGATGGTGTTAAGGAGGGTTGGAAATAGCCGATGAGGAAGGGTAGGAGCCCCCCCCCCCCACTAAAAAAAAAAAAAAGGGGCTGTGGTTAGATACTGGGGTTGTGGTCGTGGCCTTAGGGGGAAGGCATGAACCCACCAACGGTAGTTGGGAGTTGGTCAGTTTCCTGAAGGTTAAAGGTCGCTGTCGTCGACTGCCGCTCGGAGGGAGGGTTTGTTGCCATGGCGGGGTGTAGCATTTAGTTAGTTGCTAGGGCGTGGGGCAAGACATCACAGGCAACCCACACACTGTATCCAAAGCGGGGGGAAGTTTCCAGGTTATTACTCTGAAGAATAACTGCGCGGTTTGCTGAGGGTTAGCCAGAGGCATTAATCATCATTCATGGCCAAAGATGAATAACGTTATGATGAACATTTCGCGAGAATGTCACAGCCGCCGGAGACTATGTAACGTTTCATACATTCTTACCCCCCTACGCTGTGCTTTCGTCGGACGTGTATCGTGACTATGTAATTCGCCATTTCATCCTAGTAAGGCAGCTGTAGCTGGAGCGAGGCGGTGCACACTGATATGTGCACACTTGTGGAACTGCTCCGCCTGAGCACGGCGGCGCGACCCTCGACCAGGAAGGTACGGTCATTTTTTTTGTGTATGACACAATCTGGCTTTTGATCCGACCATGATACCTATGGGTCATATCACAGAGTGGTTTAAGAGGTTAAATAAAACGTTATCGCCAACGCCGTCCTCACAAGTAATCGTGAGTGTGTTTTAAGAGGCTGTTGAAGCAAGTTATCGCATGCGCCGTCCTGTGTACATAAGTGATCGAGAGTGGGAGCGGAGGACTGAGTCAGGCTTGTTGAAGTGATGACAGAGCGGCGCTGTTGGTCGATCACACCTTCCATGGTGACGTGTCTCTAAGCGAGACGGAAAAAGAAACGTTCTGCATTGGATGTTTATCTTTTTCATATAGGAAGAAAATCACTTAGAAAATGTACAGCATATTTCAATAATCTGATAACTTGCTGTTTTAAAAGGTTGCTCTAAGTGTGGCGACGCAAGGCTATCTCGATTACAATTGGTTCGCAAGGAAAGTTATGGATTGAAATTCTCAGCAGAATGCTTGAAAAGTTATAATAATCACTTAGTTGTGTACTTGGGGTAAGATAACTGGAGTCCTGCCGTACCAATGCTTCCTATTTCATTGGTCATTTTTGTCATACGTTCACCTCGCGACTGCTTCCCCGCATGCAGACGATATTATAGTTCTAACATGCAATATCGCTTCTGCTGTTCACTCAAAGGCGCTGTTTTTATTTCCTGCGTCCATTCTGCCTGTGTTTGCCCTCCTGTATCTTTTATCCTTATCTTGACGCTTGTTTCATACTACTTTGTTTAACTTCAGTGCATTTTGCCGTACCCAGAATTAGCTGTTCCAGGTCTTGTTACAACAGCTTTCGAAACCCTATACATGCGATCGATTTCAGTATTTATTCGCGCACATGCTCACTCTCTCTCTCTCTCTCTCTCTCTCTCTCTCTCTCTCTCTCTCTCTCTCTCTCTCTCTCTCTCTCTCTCTCTCTCTATATATATATATATATATATATATATATATATATATATATGTATGTATGTATAGCGAGGTAGCGTTAGGAACAGACTGAGCCACAGAGGAAAAAAATCATCACTTGTTTCTCTTCTGTGTTTCTTTTGGAAAAGTAAAAACTGGAGGGGAGTATACCAGCCCCCGCTCCCACCCCTTTTAGTCGCCTTTTATGACACTATGGATATACGTGTGAGGTATTCTTTCTCCCTTAACCCCAGGTATATATATATATATATATATATATATATATATATATATATATATATATATATATATATATATATATATATAATCTGATTCATCACCTTCCATATAGGAAGATATGATACTATCTCAGAGGCAAAGTGACACAGATAAACACAAGACACGCTAGATACATGTGATCGGCGCTCATCGACCTACCACACTCGCTTGACTATCACGTAGTAGTTACATTATTTCATTTTGTGTCATATTTTATGTAAGTTGTTTGCTTCAAAATCTCTTCTGCTTTTCATCGAAAGATTTCTTTATTTAGTTGAAGTAGAAACGATAGACGTAGATTACTCGGGTTGTCCCCAGGCTTTAAGCAAACCTTCGACCCTATGAAATAGAATGTGTGTGTGTGTGTGTGTGTGAAGGGATATGCTATGATGGTCATTACGTTAGGCAGATTGGAGAAACAAACCTATCCAGGGACTGTGGATTAATTCGCCGAGTTTCCATCAGAACAGAGAGAGAGAGAGAGAGAGAGAGAGAGAGAGATCCAGACGGTACGTGTCCAGAGTCACATGCTGAAGGTGGTGTGGTACCAAGCGGGCGAACGCACGCCATCTAAAACTTACGTAAGGAGACGGGCTGCCCTCGGTTAGGTCACTACCGGTTTCTGGTCATAAGGTGACCCCTAGAGCACGATGATGCCTTGGATACAATAAGACCTGTTATTTGACCCTTTAGGGTCAAGTCAAACGTCACGCCTTCATACCTAAGGATCGCACCTCCGTTCAGGCCGAATCATCATGCTCACGGCATTAACTGTAGGTGAAGCTTGTTCTATTGAGGGTAAAGATTGGTTAGTTTGTATTAAGATTGGGGACGTGTGTTTATATAAAGGTTTAGGGTGGGGAGCTTGCGTAAGTGGTAGGTTGGGGTGAATTACCTTTTAGGTTATGGTTGGACGAGTTTATTTTAAGGTTTAGACTCGGGAAGCTTGTTTGAAATGGGTGGGGTAGGCCTAAGAAACCGGATCAATATTGTCATACTGAACAGTTACACAAATTAATCACATAATTGTCATAGTGTGTTTAATTTGACTCGGTTTGCCTGGTAATTGAAAACATTATACTTTTTTGATAATGATTCTGTGCTTGATAAGTGTTTTCTAAACCTGATTTCCAGCAACCACGAGTAGGACCATTAGACAGATAGATTGTGGAGGAAGATATGGGCCATTCACTGTCTGACGTTGGCAGTGATATATCAGTTTACGAATACATTTTCCTCGAAAAACAAAGTGATGAGGAAAGGTTTTCTCGATGTTCCTCAGACGGAGGGAGTTCTGCCTGGGTTGATGTATGCATTCATCAGCTTTAACTTCCATATCCTTCTTCGGTCACGTCGCCATGGTGTTGGTAAATAGGCACGGTTGTATTGGTATAGTTTGGTATAGCTGAGCTGCGTCCTGGGTTTGAAAAGGCTTCCTTTAGTCGAATTTCATTATGATGAATGCTGTTTAGACGTTTATTTGTTTACTGTTACAAATCCAAGGTAATGTAGGGTTAAACCATGTGACCATAGCAGCACGTAAGCCTTTTACTGGTAGTTTGATGGTCCTGCCTCATGTTGCTATCTGTAAGTTGCTTATTGTGCGTGGAACATTTATAGATACATATTTGTGTCCCCGTTAGTATTTCGTTATCTTGTCATTCAGGCACTGAAGAGGTATTTCGACTGCCATTGCGTCTCAGGTTGGAAAAATTGACCCTTGGCATACTATGTAGATATCAGATACGAAAGCTTCTTCGCCGCGTGACATTCTGCTCGGTGTTTGAAAGATGAATTCTAGAGATACTGTTTAGCTAATTAAAGCCTCTCAGTCTACATAGATTACTGTCGCTTTCATAGACCTCAGGAATACTATTTAGAAAGCTAAAGCTTGTCAGCCCAGCAACATCTTTAGCGTACATAAAATCGCTAATTCAAAACCGCAATATTAATTTTGATACCAAAAGTCATTAATGTGTTTCTCAAGTGACGTTGCTTGAGATTTCTTCGTTTACGTATTTCCCCATTAGTGATCATATTTCACAGGTTTATAATTACTTTTAATGACAAATTATTAAGATCCTACTGTTATCTGTTTAAAGTTAAGAATGGCGAATAAGGCTGAAACATTGCTGAATGGATCAAGCCGAAAATGACTCAACATATAGGGAATCCTCAAAGGCTCGAGGGCAGAAATGGATAAGATGAAGGTAAGAAAGGATAACTTAGCCTTTCAGAGACTTCCTTACTGTTAAACATCGAAGGCGTATGCTTTGAAACCAGACTCCATGCTCTCATATACGTATATTTTTACTAATGAAGTCAGTCCTTATGCATCATTTTTCTTAAGTGTGAAAGTATCATTTCCTCATGCAGCATGATACGATGATTTATATACTTTGAATTTTTTGTTCCTTACAAGTTTTTATTGTTCTTTTGCAGCGAGTCGAGTATGTTCATCTCACCAAGGCGATTCATCCTTAAGACCTGTGGAACAACAACCCCTTTGCTATGCCTACCACTGTTGATGTCTTTGGTGCAAGAATATGCAGGATATGACATTGTCCAGGTATGTAAGAAATAAAAACTTTATCATCTATTATATTCTTTGTATTGAAATTTTGGGAATTAAGTTTGCTTCATATGTAAATACAGTATATTAATAATGCATATATTCTTGCAGTAATTGAAAAGACGTTTTAATTGTATCGAGGAAATAAGTCTCAGTTATGCTTATGGTTGCTACTTTGTATCAGAAAGATTCTAGTTACAAGTGATGGTTGTTTACCTATTATTTTACCCAGTTTTATGCATGTAAGAAATTATTTTTTCAAGGATTTTATGAAGATAAGTTAGCACAAGGTGTATTTGCGACTAGTTGGTATTGTTCTTTATAATCTCTCTGACATTTATGTAAAGAAAGTTGTTAATTTGTATGAATTACAAAAGACAGGTATGAGTGAATATTTATGTGCCAGTTTTTTACCCTTTTTGTGTGTTTGTTTAGCTTGTTCAATTTGAATTAGTAAAGATATACATAAGCATGTACAGTATTTCATATCTTTAGCAGATGTAATAACAAAATATGCATGTATTTATTTATAGTTCTTGTAATTTCTCAGAAAGCGGTGGAAAGGCTTTGATTGCAAATATTTCCGTCTATCACTCATTTATATATCTGTAATGGATGTCCATACATAAACCCCTTATTACGGAAATTGTTAAGTCTGCCTTTTAGAAACTGATCCCTGTTTAGATGTCAAGATTTCTTTTCATCCAACCAGTTGCTTCACTTATGCAATGGATTGATCCATCCTTGTATAGAGAGGTTTTAGCTCTTTACTTGACAGAGTTAAGTTGAAAGCAGTCAGACTTATAAACTCTTAATCACTAACTTTGGAATTTGATCTGCTAGCTCTACACCTCATTGCTCATTCACTTTCCCTCTTATAAAGGCATTAGTATTGTTTGTGCTCCAGAGAACTGGCTGCTTGTGTGCCCCCATCACTAGCAAGGCCTTGCAATACTCGGCAAGCTTCTGCATCACATGATTATTGTGTGACTGTTTGCATATCATGGATGGGGTGTTTTGTTAAATGTTTCTTTCGCTAGACCTTGAAGCTTTGGAACTTTCTACCCTCATATGTCTTTCCCAATATCTATGACCTGGCACATTTTATAAGACAAGTTTTTCACTTACACCAAAGTTTGTGAATACCTTCCCTTGTCTTTTCCCTGACATAAGGAACTGGCTATTTGATCATAAGCAATAGAATGTCTTTAGTTCTACATACAGAGGCAGTTAGACCTCTAAGAGCTAGTTCCAGCTGAACACTGCAATCAGTAGTAAGGTTTTACTTATCTTTCCCAATCAGCACAAAGTATATGAATACAAAATAGTTCTTGAAATGCACACTGACAAAGTACATACATTATCTTCCACAGAGGTAGTATTCAAACCTGCCACTTGTGGCGACAGTTGGGGCACTTATCCACTTAGACACCAGTGGCCATAATGGAAAATAGCTATTTGATCAGAACTAATCAAATGTCTTTTGTCCTACACAGGCGATGAGACCAGTATTGGCCAGTTCCTGTCAGACTTACAGTAACAAGTAGTAACGTTTCATTAGTCTCTCCCTGTCAACTTGAAGGTATACGAGCATGAAAAAATGTTTGGAACATGCATTTACATAGTAGTGTAGATTCATTATACTCCACCGTTGTCCATAACAGAGACCTGGCTATTCAATCACAGGTAAATGAATGTCTTTCATCCATACATAGGCAATGAGAACTTTATGGTCCAATTCCCTTCATACTCAGTGACCTGTAGTCAGGTTGTATCGACTTCAACCTGTTAGCATGGAGGAAAACGAACATGAAATATATTGTGCTTGAAATGCACTCTTACATAGTACACACATTACCCTCCACAGAGAGAAAATTTGAACTTCTGCCACTTATGGTAGCAGTGTGGGCACTTCTCCACTCAGCCATCAGTATCGATGATAGAGAACTTGCTATATGATCACAAGTAATTGAATGTCTTTCATCTTATGTACATATGCAGGGAGAACTTTATTGGCCAGTTCCCCTTCTGAAAAAACTGTAACCAGTTTTGCTGATATCTCCTTGTCAGCACAGAGGTATACAAACATGAAATATTGCTTGAAATGTGCACTTACATTACCCTCTACAGAAAAAAGAATTGAGCATCTGCCTTTTTTGGTGGCATTGAGGATACTTATCCACTCGCCCACTAGTGTCCTTAATATGAAGGTACTTATCCTCTCATCCACCAATGTCCTTAGTATGAGGGTAATGTATGAACTAGGTTCTGTTAATGTATATAAGCTTCACTTACCTTTTATTCTTCATGTTCCCTGATATGCATACCCCTCCCCACTAGCTTTCATCTAATATTGTAAGATTACGTAATGTCATCATAACACATCAGTGTCCTAAATCACTTCTCAAGTGTTAAGAGTTCATTGAGGAATTTTATTTCTACATTCATAAGGTCTGTTGTGGTTTTAATTACATAATGAATCTAAGTGCATGTGGATATCTGCTTGGTGGCGTAAGATTTTGTAATTTTATTGGAGAATGAGTGTGTTGGAATTCTTTGTAACTGATGATGTATGTTAACACCAAATTGCTGAAAAATAATTAGATAACTGTTGTGATGAACATTAAATGTGGTACTTAGTACACAGCTGTGATGGCGTCTGGCTTGATTGATATTAATTACAGAAATTTGTTCATGTTGCTGAGTGAATGGTTCACTAATTTCCCAGATCATGACACATGATTTTCCTGTTCAGTATGATTTACCTCTTAAGGTGGTTTGCAGTTTAATTGAAACTTAAAGATTATGAAATATGAAGTTAAATGATTGTTCTGTAATTTTTTCATGCTTCCATTTATTTTTGTGATTGGTCAGGTAAGACAGAGACACATAAGTTAGTTAATTAGAAACATACTTTTGTATTGATATAATTTTGGTGGTAGCTGTACATTCCAAAATAAATGTTGTGTAGAAATTAAGAATTAGTTGTATCTGTACATTTGAGGGTAAACATTTGGTAGAATCAGAAATTTACAAAACTGTTTGACTTAGATAAGCAATCAAAGTGTTTTTATGAAATATTACATTGATTATTTTGTTTCAAATACATTATAAGCATCTATAAAGGAACAAAAACAAAGAGTAGTATTAGTGATATAAATGTTTATCAGGTATGACTGGATTGAACTTCCACGATTGTTACATGAAATCTTTTCCAAATTTGTTGTTATGAAAGCAAGAGCTAAGGCATAACCATAACTCATCCATATTAGATGATGTTTGTGCACTGATTATTGAAACAAGATGAAAATGGCTGAAAATGTTGTACAGATGGCAGTCTGATTTGTATTGCTTTCCTAAAATTTACTTTAGCTTGATATACTATAATTTGATTAGTTTGATATACTATAGTGTGATTGGTAGTATTTCATATGCATAAGAAATATTTTGCAACCTTGCTTTGTGTATTTAAGTTCAGTATTTATGGGCTGTTTCCCTACTTTCCTTTATACAGTTCAGGTTATTAGGCCTTACTTAATTTTCCAATTTTTCTGGAACATTAGTAAAAAAAAATCTGCTTATGAGTATCTTTAGATATACAACACAGGATACCAGGATCTTGTTTTATCATCGTTTATAGATATTGAAGTTGAAAAGATATTTGAGCTTAGATAACACCACCTGTGGAACTGGATTTAGGACAAAGCCATATCAGGACAGTTTTCCCCTGGACAATTCCCCCCTATTCAATTCTCCCCTTTCCAATTTCCCCTACTATATAGATATATTAGACTGATATAGAATAATTTGTTAAAGTTGATTTGGGTTTGTCTTATTCTTACCCACTTCTTAGGATGGAAATGAGCAGAAGGTAAATGTAAGTAGGACTTGTCTGGGGAGGAATTGTCCTAAAACTACACAGAGCAGATGAGGAAGAGTTCTTGCTACTGTATAATGTATCAACAAAATACAAATTTTATGGAATAGGGAGAGAAACCTTTCACACCTAAAGCTTTATTTGATGTGAAAATTACTTGCTTAGACTTTAGGAGTTAAACGTGGTGCTTTGAACGTCTAGACTTTTATTTGCTGTATTTTTTTTCCTTATCATTCTGTTTCAGTGTGTGGCACACTTGTTATATGTTTGAATACAGTAGTGAATATTCTTTGGACAAAAAGATTTTTCAAGTCTAGGAATTGGCTTTCTCAGGCTTCTTTCAACTTGTGAAAATTAGGCTGGAATCCTTGGTTCTGCTCATTGATTCCTACAAAAGGTGCATATGATCCCAGAGTAAAGCAGTTTACCTACAGCAGCTGTGATGTGAATTCTTATGATTAGCTGAAATTGAGAGGAATCAGTGATGATATAAGAGGCTGGAAATTATAGTTCATTTATTGGATGGGTAATTTAGATATGTCAGTTGAAAGCAAAATAGGATTAAGGTGAAGTGGAACACTTGACTGAAACAGGGTGAGGGGTATGAGATCAGGCTTGCTGTATAATACAGATATCTATGCCATGGAAGTCATGGGAATTTTGATGAAATTTGAATGTATGCATGGAAGCCTGAGGATATTTATGACTAAAGCTTTAAAAATATGATTAAGTTTAAGATATTGTGCCATTCATTGGTAGAGAAAAAAGGGTTAAAAATTCTGGAGAGATCTTTTGAAGAACAGTTAAGATAGTGAATCAAAGGGAGAAGCCCATTGTGATAAGAGTCACATAAGTGGATAAGGGGGAAAAGATATGGAGTGTTAGATATATAGGGAGTAAGTTATTGAAGAATCAGAATGTTTCAGAAAACTAATAGAAATGGAACATGATGTAAGACCAAAAAAACCAGTCACAAATTTATAATTGTCTTGAACAGATACACATAACCTGTAGAACACATCCTAGCACACTAACTACATTAAGGTGTTGATTTTTTTTTTTTTCCTGTCTCCCGTGTTTGCGAGGTAGCACAAGGAAACAGACGAAAGAAATGGCCCAACCCACCCCCATACACATGTATATACATACGTCCACACACGCAAATATACATACCTACACAGCTTTCCATGGTTTACCCCAGACGCTTCACATGCCCTGATTCAATCCACTGACAGCACGTCAACCCCGGTATACCACATCGATCCAATTCACTCTATTCCTTGCCCTCCTTTCACCCTCCTGCATGTTCAGGCCCCGATCACACAAAATCTTTTTCACTCCATCTTTCCACCTCCAATTTGGTCTCCCACCTCTTGTTCCCTCCACCTCCGACACATATATCCTCTTGTCAATCTTTCCTCACTCATTCTCTCCATGTGCCCAAACCATTTCAAAACACCCTCTTCTGCTCTCTCAACCACGCTCTTTTTATTTCCACACATCTCTCTTACCCTTACGTTACTTACTCGATCAAACCACCTCACACCAAACATTGTCCTCAAACATCTCATTTCCAGCACATCCATCCTCCTGCGCACAACTCTATCCATAGCCCACGCCTCGCAACCATACAACATTGTTGGAACCACTATTCCTTCAAACATACCCATTTTTGCTTTCCAAGATAATGTTCTCGACTTCCACACATTCTTCAAGGCTCCCAGAATTTTCGCCCCCTCCCCCACCCTATGATCCACTTCCGCTTCCAGGGTTCCATCCGCTGCCAGATGTTGATATAAGATCTAATATTTGCTCTATATGATATAATGGACCAATCATTTCCTAATAAGTGCACATAAAAAAACACCATATACAACTAGAATAGCATCATTAGTTTCTGGAGGGAGTTTTTGTCATTGAAAATGATAGATTTGCTTAGGTATTTTTTAGATTAACTTTCATGCTTGATTTTTATGGTGGAAGATGAACTTATAGCTACTATATATGAGAATTCATTGTTGAGGAATACTTAACATAAACATATGCATTAGAGGACAAGACAGTGAAGCATGCATGTGTTTGGAAGCACAGCATTGTTTGTACTTCCATGTAAAATGAAAGGAGGCCAGTAGAGTTAGTTGTTTAGCAAGTACTGCCACATGAAAAGGGTTTCAGGAAAAGGGCTTTGAAAATAGTGTTTTTGAAGTGAAAATGATTGATGTACTAATTTTTTATTAAACTAGCATCAGAAAAACAAATTAAGTTTGGTAGCATTCAAATACTTTACAAACAGACAGACACTAGTAGATACATGGATGAAGAAGGAGGAACAATAGGTTCTCTTGAAAAGATTAAGTAAAGCAGTAGCTTATGAATAGATTTGGTAAAGAATTTTGTCCTTGTGCAGATTGGTAGAATATACCAAAGATGTATTTATAAGTGATGATGTAATATATTGCACCTTAAGCATTGATAAAACCTCTTGATTTACTTCACAAAACAAATTTGATTGTCTAAATTAACATTACATTTTGCTGTATTTTATGTGAATAATATAGTGATAAGCAATATAAAAATGCAAGTGTTGAAAGTAGATTCAATGTATTGAGATGTCTAGTAAAGGTAAGTTGAAAGGTTAACATAATAGAAACTTATGAGAACAGTTTTAGGGTCTGCATAGTTGTTTCAAAGTAAGGATAAGCAAAAATGCCATGTTACAAATACAATATATTACTGTAAGTGTTTTACATTTCCTACAGAAACCATGTACTTGTCAAAAATTTACTAGTCATATTACTAGCTTTATGCATATGTTTATTAGTTAAGGTAAAGGAGAGTAAGCAGATATCCTTTTCTCTCTGGGTATTCGCCTGTGCTCAGTACCCAGCACAGGTGAGAGACGGTCACTCACACACACCACCAGCTTCATTTTTCCACTTTTTCTCAACTGATTTTCTAGATTATATTTAATATTTTATGAGCCAATATATGATCACTGATGAGTATGCATTATATGTTCATGCAAAGACTGGTGGTGTGTGTTTATGGAGGGCGCCACACGGGTCAGCTTCCCGGGTACTGTTGTACCGTAGCCCTTAATGACCGTTGATCTTCCATTTTTCTGCAGCAACCAGGCCAGTCTCTGGCATCACCGCAGCAGGCCACTTGTGACCGCGTGAGCCACTTCAGATAATAGGGCGCATCAACCCAGGTTTCGGTATTATGCTTGTTCTTCTGCCCCACCTCATGAGTTTTTGCTCAGTTGAGTGCTCAGTCAGCGCGTAGGACTGCCACAACCATTCTTTTTCATGTCAGAGTAGCCAGCACTATAATGGCTAATTTTAGTTATGAATTGGCACTTTTGATATTGCCATTGAAAATCTGAGTTATTATATGTTTAATTCTTTGACTTGTCTCTCTGTTTCATAGTTATGCTTCTTGCAATATTTTGGTTTGCTTTGAAAGTTGAAGTATCAAGTTAGATATTTATCTGGTAGTGTATGTCCTCTAAAGTAAGGAAAATTTTGTGGGTTGCAGATAAAGCCCCTTATAAGCAGTTGCAGATTTTAAAGCACTTGCCATTGTTTTTCTTTGACTTTTATTCATATGCTGATAGTCAAAATTGGTAGACTGAGTAATATGACTTTTTTCCTTGTTTAGATGAGTGGACCTTGGAGATACTTTTGTTAAGATACTGTATTTGATAATTTTACCTTCAGAATTTACTATGTTTAGAATTTTTCCTACAGTTTCGTATAGAAACACACTTACACAGTACTTTACAGATAGGTAATCATTTACACCCATCCAACCTATTAGGGTCCCATGAGTATAAAGTTTCTGTCTTTGACACAAATAGTCAGTCACATAGAGAAGGTTCAGAGGACATCAACAAAATATACTATTCAGAATAGGGAAATTGTGTTACAGGGAGAAGTTAGAGGCTATGAATATACCTACCATGAAAGACAGAAGTATAAAGGTAGACTTGCTTATTATCTTCAGTTGTCCAAATCAAAGTGATATTGTTGAAAGTCAGCATTTCTTTGGGAGACCCAAAGAAGGAGAAACAAGAGGACTCAGCAGTAAACTTGTTAGAAAAGATTTGAAGGTGTATTTGTATAGTATTTAGTTCATGGATGAACAGCATGAGCTACTGGTAAGAGATGCAACTTGGTATTTGTTGGCAATCAGCAATAAAGTCTATCCATCCAAATCTCTGATATCCCTTCCTGTCAAGAGCTTCCTCAAGGGGATGGCCTCAGTAAAAGTCTCATACAGTGAACTCCAGTTCCACTTCATATCCTTTAGTGCCTCAGCCTTAACAGGCCTCTGACAGAGGGCAGCTTTAGTGCAGTGTTTCCTGAGGACCTTACCTAAATGTTCCCACTGTCTACATCAACCTAATGTGTCTACCAAATTCCTGCCTAATGTTCCAACCCATTACTTCTACCCAATGCTCCCACCCAATATTCCTGCCTACTTCTTCCTAATATTTCTAGTTAATGCTCCTTCCTAATTCTCCTATCTACTTCTGTCTATTGCTCCTACCATTTTGTGAAATGCAGGGCCAGGGCATAGCACTCACCACAGCATGACAAAGAGAGATTGTATGTTTGTGGATAGCATGCCAATAGTCCATGTATTGGTGAGGCAGAAAGAAAAGTCAGCTACCTAGGTCATAGGAGTGCAACATGACAGCCACTGAAGTGCTGGCTCACATTGTGGCATCAAAAGTGGTAGATGATAACTATGCAGATTGTGTATTAGAAATACTTATAGAAACAGAAGGATTTGTATGTAGCATTTATGGATCTGGAGAAAGCATAGGATATGATCAATAGAGATGTCCCTTGGAAGGTATAATGAACATTCAGTGTGGGAGGAAAGCTGTTAGAAGTAGTGAAGAGTTTCTGTTAAGAGAGTAAGTCACTTGTGTGAATATGAAGAGAGGAGGGTGAGTAATTTTAGATGAAAGTGGGTCTGTGGCAAGGGTGTGTGATACCACTGTAGTTGTTTGTGGATGGGACAGTGAGGGAGATAAATGTGAGGGTCTTTGAAAGAGTGGCAGGTGTGAAATTTGTTGGTGGTTGGGAGGTGAGCCACTTGTTGTTCGCAAATGACACTGCTCTGGTAGCAGATTTAACTGTAGAAGCTGGTATTTGAATTCTAGAGAGTGTGTGAAAGAAGAAAACTGAGAGGTGATGTGAATGAAAATAAGGTTATGATGTTTAAGAGGGAAGAGAAACTAGTTTGCCAAAATGTAAGTTGAACTGGAGAAAAGTTGGAGGAAGTGCAGTGTTTGAGATACTGGGTGTACCTGGGTGTGGATATGTTTTGCATGGCTGGGAATGGATATGGCACCTAGAAAGCAGATGAGGAAAGAGGCCAGTGCTCTGTTTGTTCTGTTTCTGGTGCTACCTTGCAAAACTGTAATCATCGAACAAATAGGAAAAAAATATGTAATGAAAGTTTTCCTTTTTTCACAATAAGCCTCAGAGTTGCCAGAAGCCCTTATAGGTGTGTTTTTTATGAAGATTAAATATAATCCAGAATTAGTGATTTTATGATAATACCAAGAAACTTGCATCCATGTTTGATTACTTTGTAGTTAAGATATGATTTGTTTGACTTTTATTTCTGTTACTTTTCAAGTTTTACAATCCTACTAAATAGTGTGCTGTGCTTTAAAATCTCTTGGCTGAAAAGAGACTTTACAAGCAACCATTAAATTTCTTGTTTTAGGTTGGGATGGGTAAGTGGCAGTCCTACTGCAGCCTGACCCCCAGGGGTGACAATTGTGGCTGGCCATATTGAGCCATAAAAGTTCAGCACAGCGTGAGGCATGGTCCCACGCTCCCCTGGGGGGGGCACCAGGCTCCCGGGGCTGAAATCTGGCAGAAGTGCAGGCAATGCTCGGCGCACCGTGCATCATGCTGGATGTAAAGCTTTCTGGCGGGCTGCACACGCTTGGAGGAATTATTGCTGGTTCTTTTCATCTCCCTATTTTTCATAATTAGAAGATACAAAAATCAATGCTCACTGGTCCTTCACATGTCTCATAACCTGTATTTAATAAAAATTTTACTATTCATCTGTCATATTGAGTAAGAATTTGCCGTTAGGATACTTTCCTTGAAGAGTTCCATCTCAGATTGTATAACAAGGTATTCTAATGTATCTCCAGGCCTGTGTGATAGCGCTAGTTTGCCGATGTCACAGCTTTGTGGGGGAGCCAGTACAGAGTGGTCACTGTACCCTGTTTCATGCCCCAAAGTGTCATGAAGATAATTGTACTCATGAAACAGAGTTCATGGCCTATTCTGGGTTGGAATTCAACACCCCCATTGTTGTTGACATCACTATGTTTTTCAGTGTTTAATTGCGGTTGTCCTTCCAACAGGATCTCTACTATTCACGCAAGAATTTCAAGCGACCTGAACTGCAAGTATCTCCTCATCGCACTTTTGATGAAGAAGCTTCAATATTGGACCAGATATTTCCTGGTAAGGATGGACAAAAATTTTCGTTTCAGAAAATTGAATATGGAGGTGAATATCAAAGTAGACTTTGTACTTGTAAATCTTTCCATTTAGTGGCTGGTGATGTAAAATTAGGTATCACTTAGACCAGACTATGATAGTTGACAGGGGTAAATGGGAAAGGAATGGGTTCATACAAGGATTTATTTTTCCTTTTCATTTCTGCTTTTATTTCTATTAGCCTCTTAGCGGTGTTTTCTTTGCATTACATTACCATTCAGTCTTCTCTCATTTGATTATGTAGAATGATTTTAAGCTTCACATGGTAGCATGTCTACCCCAGTAAAATTGATTGAGCTATTCCCTTCCCAGTCTGTGAAGTTGGGCTTGACATTATAGCCTAATTTGATTCTGACAAGAAGATAGTCTGACTTACCTCTAATGTAAGTAAAAGATAGTCTGACTTGCCTCTAATGTAAGTAAAAGATAGTCTGACATACCTATAATGTAAGTAGTGTATACTCAATTTAAGAACCCCCACTTTGTGTAACATATAATCCTCAAGGAATTAAGATTAGATATACTCTGTTTAAGATGATTTGGTAGAGAGTATAACTCGTCAAATTTTATAAAAAAAAAGACAGTGTGAGAGGATACAAGGCCCACATTCTTAGAAAGTATGTAGGGTAATTAAGCAACATGGACTCTGGAGGCTTACAACACTTAAAGGAGGAGCAACATAACAGTCTGACTACTGGTCTTTTTATAACAGAATGAAAGGGATGGTTTTATGTATGTTTGCAAAATCAGTTACTTTTAAGTGAGGTTGCAGCCCTCATCCAGATATCTGAAATTAACAGCACATAGTGAAAAAATAGCAGAAATAGAAGAACTGTACTGAAATGGTGCATTTTGAAGAGTTTTAAGTGGATAATAGACATTTACTTTTTGCATTACTGATAACTTCATATTTTTTTGCATTGTAAATTATCTCTCGAGTTCATTACCTTATTAGAAAAGTCAAAATTAATGAAGAAATTTCAGAATTAAAATATCTTTTGTTTCTTGTTGCCATAGGTGGTCGTGCATACTGTATGGGAAGTGTAAACCGTGCTGACTGTTGGTACTTGTACACTGTATCACCTGGCCGTCCAAGATATCGTCCCAATGCAGCTCGCCATAATCTCCCTCATAGCCGGTAGGATGTAATCAAGTTGGATGAAATAATTATATCTAACTTAAACCTATTGGGGCAATCTTATTGTTCCACTGTACATGATAT
Organism: Panulirus ornatus; assembly: GCF_036320965.1. NCBI lineage: Eukaryota > Metazoa > Arthropoda > Malacostraca > Decapoda > Palinuridae > Panulirus > Panulirus ornatus. Next base: position 6,892,467 of record NC_092247.1, on the reverse strand, counting down.
CATAGCCTCTTGCAAGCACTTTAGGTGGCAGTAAGTGCTTTCTATTTCCATCCTCACTTTGTTAAATTTTTTCGTCAAGCTTGGGAATTTATTGTTTTTTCTGTAATAGATTGTTGTACCTTTTGGCATTGGTTTGATCTGTATTTGTTTGAAAGTTGATTAAAGTATTTTTATGCCACTGTTAATGTAAAATATATATCATGCTTTTCCACAAGAGGTAACCATACAGATTGGTAATTTGATAAACTTTTTAACAGGGTTGGAAAGACACACCGTGAACCTGACCAGACATTGGAGATTCTGATGATGGATTTGGACCCTGATAAGATGAAGTGGTTCTACAAGGATGTATGTTCAACTGGTGCTGAAGCCACAAAGGTCAGATATGTAGGAAACCTTATAAGGTTCATATTATTATCATACAACCCCAAGACTCCTTTTATGGGGCCTCTTCAGGAGTAGGGAAGTAATGGACCCCTTAAAAGTGAGAAGGTCCTTCATGAGAATGTACTTTCCAGTGATGATGATGCAGGCTCACAGAGGATGATTTCTTACTCATAATTTAACCTCATAAAGGCAGAGTCCAGTAACACTACAAGGCTCATGATTCGTAAGGTTTGAAATTTAGTTTATAGTGATGGTTTTAAGATTGATTTTAGGGGTTATTACTGAAATGTGATACATATTTTAAGCATTGCATACCTAGAATATTATTTGGAACGGAAACAGAATGGTAAAGGAGAAAACAGGATTTCTCTTAGGGAATTTTAGATGGGTGGACACAGGGAATGGATATTTCTTGGTAGAGGGAAAAATGTATAAGTCAATAACTTTTCATATTGATACTGTGATGTAAACCATGGAAAGTTGTGTGGGGCCTGGATGTGGAAAGGGAGCTGTGGTTTCGGGCATTATTGCATGACAGCTAGAGACTGAGTGTGAACGAATGGGGCCTTTGTTGTCTTTTCCTAGTGCTACCTCGCACACATGAGGGGGGAGGGGGATGGTATTCCATGTGTGGCGAGGTGGCGATGGGAATGAATAAAGGCAGACAGTGTGAATTGTGTGCATGGGTATATATGTATGTGTCTGTGTGTGTATATATATGTGTACATTGAGATGTATAGGTATATATATTTGCGTGTGTGGACGTGTATGTATATACATTGTGTATGGGGGTGGGTTGGGCCATTTCTTTCGTCTGTTTCCTTGCACTACCTCGCAAACGCGGGAGACAGTGACAAAGCAAAATAAATAAAAATAAATAACTGTGATGTATTCTTGTGATCAAATTTTTTTCTTATGTTTAAACAGTCCATAATCAAGTTTTTTCAAATATTTGTATATGTTATTAGTATGTTTCTGTTGTATTTTGTTTAAGTACTTAAATCTGGTTAGATATGGAGGTTGTTAAAGCAAAATATTATTTTTGTCCGTATAAGTTTAGAAAAAATTATGGTAAGTGAACTTCAACTCATTTGTGACAAAGTATTTGATTAACCCAAAAGTGTCAGGAAGATTTTCACTTATATGTAATTTACATTTTACTAAAAACTCATATATTTCATCATTAGAAATTAGTAAAATCTGAATTATTGACATTTATGCTTAAAAGAGGGTCCCCCTTTTTATTCCTTGTGTTGTACAGGGCACAGATCAATTTTTTAAGGGATAGTTTGGTGATATTGCAAAAGGGAAAGGGAATTTGGTCCCTTTTTTCAAAATTTGGAGGCTCACTGTAGATCATGGAAATATGTAAGCCAAGGGTGCAGGGAGTAAGCAGATAAATGGATATTTTCTTTGTGAAGGAGTTGTGAGTATTTTGTAAAGGATGTACAGAGTAAGTGAGAGAAAAATTAAGGGCCTTTAAGACTTCTCATGACATTTCTTGTAATGAAAATTAATTGGTGTATTAAGTTTTGATTTCTGTTTTATACATAAATCTCATTCTTGTTTTAGTAAGGTAGCATAAGGAAGAAATAAACAATGGCCTCATTTACACATATCTAATCTCTGTCATTAATAGTGTACTAAAACTACAGCCTACCATCCACAGCCAAGCCCCACAACCTACTCCATGGTTTAGAAAAAATGTAGGAGCTGTTTGGAGTGGCAGAAATGATAAATGTCCCAGTTGTATTAGAAAATATTTAGGATGTAACAGAGAGAATAAAGATTGCTTTGATATGCATGGTGAAAGTGACCAGATATGGTACCAGAAATCAAAGAAAATTAAAGGATTATGTCTTTTGATTCAACAGTGTTTATACTTGTGTCAACAAAATTAGTGGTAATACGTAATGGGGATATTGATCGTGATGATTCTTACCACTTACAGAAATCTGGCATTGACAGGCTGATTCCAGACATGATGATTGATGACTTCCAATTTGAACCTTGTGGGTATTCCATGAATGGATTAATGCGCAGTGTGCCAGTAAGTACTAATTTTTGTAGTAGTACACAGAATTCTTGTGTACCTTGAATGAATTAAAAATAATGTATTTGTACTCTTATGAGTGTTGACTTAATAACTTTTCTGGGACTTTATACCTTGCTTTTGCTAACATTATTGGGTTTTGATTTAAAGTTGCTTATCAGTTACCATTTTTAAAGATAGGAATGGATTTCGCTTTTTTATTCTTCATTCTTATTGAGTAGTTAAAGAATAGTTCCTGTAATCTTTCAAGGTATCCTTCACTCCATCATACCATCCACTTCTCAATAATCCCCTCCTGCTTGTCCCTTCACCTTCTGATGCATAGATCTTTTTCAGTCTGTCTTTGCTCATCCTCTCCTTACTTCTGAACCATTTCAGTACACTCCAAGTAGCCCTTTCATTCACTGCATATATTACCACACCTCTCTCTTATACTGTCATTTCTTATATGAACAACATGCTTTATATCGTAAATGGTCCTCAGGCATTTAATTTTCAACACATTCACCCTCTTCATTTGTTTTGTGTTCAAGGCTCATGGCTCACATCCATATTTCACTGTTTCATTTACTCTACCATCACATACTCTTCTTTGCCTTTACAGACACAGGCCTCTCCTTCCACAGACTCCATAATGCCCCAAGGATGTTAGCCCCCTCTTCCATGCTGTGACTCATTTCAGTCCCCATGGTTCCATATGGTGTCATGTTGATTCTCAGGTATCTAAAGTGCCTCACGTTTTCTAGGACCTTCCCAAACAAACTTATGCTCAAATCATTCTTTGTTACCATTTTGCTGCATCTCATTACATTGCACTTTTTAGTTTACACTTACTTTTAACTTTCATCATTCACCTTTTGCCTAAACTCTGTTAACAGCTTTTGGAGTTTTTCTCAGAAGTATGCCACCAGAGCAGTGTCATCAGCAAATAGCAATGTATTCACATCTCATGATCCCTCACCTCCAGGATACTGTAGACATACCCCTTACTGCAATATTTCTCTCTTTTACCTCTCACATAACCCTGTCCAAACACAGATTAACCCTTAAAACACTACAGTCATCAATTGACTATGTGTGATTCACTGCTTATCCCATGAATTGACTATTTAGAATTTCCTGTCATGATTTGAGCTAACTGCAGTTTGTTGTCATTCTTGGTAGTGTACTTGTTTCTTCCTCACTCTTTTGTGGCTTCTCAACGCTGAACTGTATGTAATGTAAGTACGTAACCAATTTTTTTCAAATTCCATGTACCTTAAGCCATTTTTGTAGGTAGTACATTTTGAAAAGTGCATTAGCTTGAATTACTTTCACTTTAATTTTTCTTTCTGTTTTACACCTTAACAGTGAAAAAGAAGTCCCTCAGGAAACACGTGCTTTGATTAAAAGTTACTCCATCAAAGTGTGTATGCTTACTGTTAGAGTTACCATGTAAATAAACAAGAATAAGTATTATGAACTTAACTGAAATAATTTTTGTCAGCCTCTGTGTGTTGGAACAAGATTTTACAAATTGCAAGAGAAATACTCTTCAGCTATAATTCTTTATTTTTTTGCTTTAGGTGTGGGAGAAGTAGCACTTGGCACATGGTGCTTGGCACTAGAAGCAACTTTCCCATATTGATAGAACTTGAGCATCTCTAAGCAGAACATATATCTTTGTTTTAATCATTTAATTATTCCTTCATAGTTGTCATTGTATGTCTGTTATGTTCATTAAGATTTTTCTAGGGTTTTGAATTATATACCCCACTAAGCAGTTCTAAAATTACTCTTTCCATTATGTAGTTTGAATGGATTATCTTTCAATTTTTCCTGAAATTAAGGCTGTCTCTTATAAAGAGGGCCAGTCCCAGTCTTTTGTCTTCTCTTAACTTCTTTTTCTGTCATATCTGTTCAGACAGATTGTTAGATTCTTCCTCTTTAATAATTATTTGTCTCTACAATGCCAACAATATTTGGCTCATTTTCCTCATTTCAATCCTTGAACTCCAGGTTTTTTACCATTTACTGCTATTCCATCTGCATATATTTATATTTCCAATGTAACATTTCCATCACTAGAGTTTCCTGACCTCTCGGTGGTACTGGTGAGGCTGTTCCCTCTAGCCTCTTTTGCTATCTCCCATTTTCTCATCTGTTACTGTATTCTTTACTTCTGTCTTTCTTCCAAGCATCTGTTATGCCTAATGAATACCCTTCTAGATTTCTCATTGCTTTTAAGTTTCTTATCCTGCTTTTATACCTCTTGGGTAGTTAGCTTTATACTGAATGTAATCAGTACCGGTTTTTCCTTTGTGTGTCTCTGTTTGCATCTTGTATCAGAACTCATGTTTGTGTATGGGAATGGAATTTTAAACTGATGAGTCCTTGTCTCTTAACTTTGTTAAGTCTTAGAATTTATTTTTATTTCTTTAATGCTGTTAAGCTTTCATCTTCTCTTCATTTAGCTTGTTCCATTTACTCATCACCCCATTACTGTAAAGATATGCTTTTTGACATCTTTCCTTGCTGTTCTTTTGTGTTGTTTCCCTGTGTGTTTGGCCGTAATATGCATGTATTAATGCATGAATGTATGTATGTTTTCATACAGGTGGGAGGTTTTGTGTTTGAAGTTTCATGTGTGTGCATAAGCTTAATTACAGCATACTATACTAACTCAGTAGTGAATCGTAAAAAATTGCATTTCAGATCCAGTGTTGACATTCCGTATATGCCGAACATCCGTCAGAATATTTGTATAAGTAGGACAGATATTTTATTATGTATGCTAACTAGATGTGTTTTCTATTCTACAGGGCTACAGGAAGGGTTATGTAAGTATTCTTAAGGGGAATTTTCTTGATAGCCATGTAGCTTTCTATTTTGCACGCTATTCCGACTATCTTAAGTTGAATTTAGGTGAGAGGTGATATTATTACTTTTTTTTTAAGAACATATAGTAACTGGGTAAAATGATGCATGGTTGATTTTTGCTTGTCCTGTGTTTTGGTCACCAACATAATTTTTTTTCCTGTTGTTTTATGTTTCATTATATTACATATGATTGGGTCTTCTGTAGGATAACAGGGTTGATGTACACTAGTAAAAATAACTTTTCAAAAAACAGATTTTGACAAAATACATTGTTAAAATATCAGCACCTATCCCTCTGGATAGTGTATATATATATATGGCCTTTCTTTAATATTGTTAAAATATCAACAACTTTCCCTCTGGATAATGTACATATATGGCCCCTCTTTTCTATTATAAAAATAGATAGTTTACATATGGATAGTTTACATATGTGTTCTTTCTTTTATACTGTTGAAACATCAACCTTTCTGTATGGATGATGTACGTATATGGTCTCTCTTTTTCATTGTTAGATAATCAACACCTTTCTGAATAGTGTATATATATAGCCTTTCTTTTATATTGTTAAAATATCAACACCCTTGCTTGTGGATGGTGGAAGTATATCCTCTTTTTTTTATATTAATGAATATCAACACCTTTCTCTCAGGATGGTGTATGTATATGGTTTCTCTTACATATTGTTAAAATGTCAACATCTTTCTCTTTGGATCACGTACTTGTATGGCTTCTCTTTATACTGTTAAAATATCACCACCTTTCTCCTTAGTTGGTTTGCTTATATGACCTCTTCTTTTATATTGTTAAGATATCAACACCCTTCTCTCTGGATGATGTACACACGCCTTATTTCTTTTTTTCCTTTTTCAAACTTTTCAGTTGGTACAAATAGGATTTCACATTTTCAAACATGATTTCTATCCATTCTTATTTCACCTCTAATAACTACACTGTAGTGTAGGCAACCCAAGTGTTCCAAGGAATTCTTGTGTACTTTTCTTTAATTCACATTTCATTTAAGCATAAATGTTACTGAAGAAGTTGACAGATTTTTAGAAATCATTGATGATGTTGGTATGGACCTTTCCACATGAACTGAGTTGCCATATAAATTTTTTCATTCCTTTTTGTCTTGCTGATGTTTCCATACTTGGATAAATGGCTAGTGTTATAGGATACTCATTGTTGCATTGTTTCTTATAGAATTAAAAACTTTTGTGTGGTGAACAAACATTTTATTATATGGTTTGGTTAATATCTAGAATATTTCTCTTCCAGGGAGGATACATGACCATTCATATTACTCCTGAACCAGAGTTTTCTTATGTATCATTTGAGACCAACACACCTCAGAAGTCTTACAAGGATCTTATCGCTCGTGTTGTTTCTACTTTTGGGCCCAAGCAATTTGTCTTGACATTCTTCACCAGTGTGGTATGTTTGGTTACTGTGTCAGTCATACCTAGAAAATGAAATTAACATTTTTCAGAGTGCTATATCTCACAACTTCATATTTCTTTGTGAAACTTTTACTTTCCTCATTATTAACAGTATTTATTTAGTTTGTTCATGGCATGTATTTTTATAATACTATAAGAGTTGTTCCATCCTCCATTTATCAGGTTTCAAAGAATAAGTTTTTGTGCACATGATCAGTACTAGGTACTGATTAAAGGTTATAATGTCTCCTGTAGATCATTCTTGAGCAGAGACATCAGGAAATTAATTTCCAGTCTCTTAACTTTAATTTCAGTATCATTTTTAGGCCTTGTGTTGAATCTTTTTTGAGATCATTATGTGTTTTTCCAATTTTGGAGACCAAGTAGGCACTCTGTAACTTGTGCTAGACACATCATAAAAATTTTCCTGAACATTTCTTTATTTCTTATATCTAAAGCTCTTCTGTAGATGGCAGAATGCAGTTTGCCTCCTTTGCAAAGTGCTTCCAGTGTGTGTATATTTAGTATTTGCATATTTGCACATTATGTTAAGAAAAGTCTTACCCTCACACCATCTATGATAAGTGTGTAAACAAAAAATTAACACGCTCTATTCGATGTTTCTTAGCATAATTTATTTCTATTCATTCAACACTGGAGAAAAATATCTTTCCATATTGTCCAACACATCTTGGTTAGTTTTTTATATTCCATGTAATTGTTCAATATTTATATTTTTAAAAGCTGACCAGTTTCTACAGTTAAATTTGTTAATCACCTTGAAGGTTTTTAACTGTGTTTCTGCTTCTTTTTCTATTGTGGTGTATTCAAATCCATAGCTACTTACCTCCATCACCCAACTGGAGAACATAAGGTCTACCCACTTTGTTTTCCTCTTCGATCCAAAAGATTTATTATGGAAGACCTGTTTCCTTTGAACCCATGCTTACTCTTATGTAGATCATCATGGGAAGTAATCAAACATTTTTTATCTTCTTTTCCAATTCATCAGTGCATTTTCCACGTCTCCTATCATGAACTTCAATGAGATATGTGGTCTCCCTCATTCCTCTGACTACAGTCCCTTTCCTTTGATTATGGAAGCAGTAACTGAAGTGGTTGGCTCATGTATTTCTGAATACTTGATTACGTTTGGATCAGGATCCTTCAATAGTTTACTCGTATCTTTTCCAAGAATCTCACTGTTTCCATGATCTCTTCCCCATTCTATGTTATTAGTGTTGGGGTAACATATTCACCTTTCACCTTTGAGAGATTGTTCCCTTTGAAAACTTCTGTGTTATTATTTGTTCTTTAATGATTGACCTTTGATATTTTTGTGGATTGATTGTGGAATATTACATTGGTGCCTTTTCCTTTTGATTATCTTTTCTGTCATTTTACGGACCACACTTATTAGAAATAATGGTCTGTTGCATAAGTTTTTTTTTTTAAAGATAGGCAGAATTTTTGCTCTCTTCCAATCCTTTGGCTCTAAACCCTCTTCCAGCAATTTTTTCATCTTTCCAGTTGTCAGGTTATATCTTGTTTTTCATGTTTCACCTCCTCTACTCCAATAGATCTGCTTTGATTTACCTAATTCAAACTACATATCCTGTGCTTATCTTCCTTTAAGGAACATATATAACAACAGAATTAATTTTTTCTAAACAAGTTTTTCATAGCTGATCTGTTTTACATACAAATAAACTTTATCTGAAGAAGAATGTATATATGTTTAAATAAATAAGGTACAGAGTAACATGTTAACCAAGCAAATTACAAGAATGTGACTTTTGGTTTTTATTTACCAAATCTTTCAAACATACTGTGATTTTGAGATGCTTATACTTTTTCACTTTGACAGGAGAATGGTGCAAACATTGGCATAGAAGATGACAACTGCAGCGTGCCTCAGTATTCTGATTATGATGTTGATGATATTCAGATCTGCCGCCTCCAGGGGTATGACTTGACTTATGCCCTTTACAACAGGTTCCCAAGTTAGGGAATCGTCCACCAGTGTGAGCAGATTGAGACCCCCTTGATATCAAATACAAATTCAGGAACAGGATGCCCCGCTGAACACCTCTCTCTTGGAGGTGACCATTGCACTGGAATGCCATGTCAGAATATGAAAGAGTTGAGGTGCTCAGAAGGAAGGAAAAATGCACAGTATCAGTGCCAACTTTACATGTTGTCAAGGGGATGCCAACTGCTCCAATATTTCCTTCATTTTATCTTTCTTGGGATAATTATCCCTGCTGTAGGTAGACTAGCATTAGTGCAAAAGTCAGCTGACTGTTCCAAGGAAAATCTTGCTTACAATATTACCACATATAGGAATTTGCCAGTTGTCAACATTACCAGGAAAGTTTCTGCCACAATTTGGATTTATTTCCATAATTGTGTGGACTGTGATGCCATTTCACGTTTAATTTTTGAACCAAGTTCATCCTGCCACCTAAGAAGAATCTTCCTTTGGTGGCGGGATGCGTACTCCTGAGTTAGCCCTTTGCAGCAGTCTTCATGATCAGCATATAACCACACTTGTGGCAGAATTGGCCACTCCCATCCACTCAGGATGGTCCTCCCCTCTTGCACGGCAATAGTCCGTTGGTTCCACATCCTCTGATACAGTGCATACACATCCGTATGTGGGATGAAATGCTATGAGTATGTGGATATGACCAGGTTCTTATTGCAAGGCCTGGCTCTGATGACATTACCAAGGCTGTAAGTCAGTCTTCTTACAGCCAGATAAAGGCAGGAGCCCAGTGAAGGTAGAATGGTGGGGTAGCATGTTGGCATCATAGAAGGGGAAAATCAGACTTGTTAGTGTACATTTTCAGTTCTGGCATCACTGAGGTTGTTGGCAGACATTCTCGGTCCCAATTCTTGCATAGCTGAATGTTGGTGAGCAAAGACATTCAATTCTGACATCATTCATTATCAGCAGACATTGTTGCTCCCACTTCTGGCATCATTGTGGTTAATGATGAACATTCCCAGGCTCATTTCTTGCACTGCATTGAAATGAAGATATTAAAAGTTCCCATCGGTGCCTAATAAGCGTAACATTTCCTATTTTCAACACTCAGTCAAAAAGTATATTTTTCATTCTTGTTTCCTCTGTATTTGCAGAAACTTAGGTTAGTTTCATTTATAGATAATATATTGGTAAAGAAAAAGACTTATGTAATGGTCTTGGTTTTTCAAGTGATATGCTGATAATTGGAAAGAATATAAGTAGTTAATGGAAGATAAATGCTCTTTAATATGATTAAAAGTCATATAGTTGCACAAATGTTAATGCAGATTTTAGATATTTTCAGAATATAGGAAATGGAACCTTATTTTGTGGGAATATTTATCTGAAGTTTCCAAGTCTCTTGCCACATGCCTATTTTCAAGGTGTAATGTCCCCCTACTTTGCAACCTGTATGCTTCTGGACCCACTAACAATGTTTTTACCCTGTAGTCATCTTTTGCCCCACAAGAATTGACAACGATCAAGGTTCATTGCTCCTAAAAATACTATTCAGATTATTGGTATTTGTAGCCAAAAGACCTGTATGATGTGTGTGTGTGTGTGTGTGTGTGATTCTCTGTCAACTCAATGACTTGTCCCTTGGATACCCTTTCTGATTTGCCTGATATTTTTAGGAAGGTTTTTCAGGATATTATGAAGCTGTGCCAAAAGTTGATTATAAAGTCGTTATGGTTATGGAGGAGCGAGCTCTCAAAATTAGAGATTAGTTCTCTTTTCCACTTGAAATTTTATTTCATGGCAGATTAAAAGATTTATCTCTTGAACCAATTTTGAAATCTTGCAAATAATATTTTTCTAGACTTTCCGACTGTGGCTTTGTAAAAATGTGTATCAGTTGTCATATTTTACTTAAAGGTTTAAAGATGCTTTATTTTTTTCAAGAGATATCCAAAGGCTGTATGCTGATAGATTCAGTTCTACATTTATTTGTTTACTTAGTTACAGTTGTGTACTTTACAGCTTCACAGTAACCTTAAGTAACCAAAACTTTAAGCTGTAATTTACAGTGAGCGAAACATGGCATATTTGTAGATTTTTTTATTTTAAGCTAATGAGCTAAGGATGAATTAGACTTTTATGTTCTTAACACTACCTCGCTGACGTGGGAAATGGCGAATAGTACGAAAGAAAAAAAGAAAAAAGTGTGCACTACAAAAGTAGGTTGATTGTCTGTTCATTATCACCTCAGAGTTGGAGGAGTGAAGATAGAAAGGAGTGCTTTTTAGGAGATTAGCAAGTGTTTTGGCAGTTTTGATACAGTTGATCAAATCTCATTGCAAAGGAATATGAACAAAAGGGTGAGTAATTTGGCAATTGAGGATATAACTAGGGGGCATAGGGTTCCTGGTTTATGTGGAAAAAGGAAAATGCTTGTCAAAGTGAGTGCCAAAAGAGTAATGATAATGGTTTGAAAAAACATCTTTGCACATGGGTTGGTTGGGATAAGGTTGTTTTTTTTTTTTTTGTAGTTATAGCTAGTTGACAGTTGTGTATAGGTGAGATTGTTCAATATAAATGTGTTGAAAGGGGCAGTGAGTGAGATCTCTCGCTATTTTTATGGTGGAGGCAAGTATGAAAGTTTATGATGGTTTTAGAAGAGGAACCAAGAGAGATTCAGTTTAGATTGGCAGAGGATGATAGTAATTGGAGCTGTGGGAGTGGGAGAGAAATGGAAGTATTTCAGGGAAGTAGTGCTTACAAGTGAGTATAGTACATGGAAGGTGGGAATTGAACTTATAAGACAGGATTATGAGTAGTGGAAGAGGAATTGCTATAAGATGAGGAAGGAATGAGAGATTAGGAGTATTGTACAAGAGAAAGTAGCAGGAAAAAAAAAGATATAATAGCTTAAAAACGGTAATTGAGATATAGGTTTAGGTTAACAAATTTCAAAAACAAATAAATTTTTTTGTAAGGAGATGAATTTGTTTAAGGAGACCGAAAGAAGAAATGGGGGAATGCTGATGATGCCAGGTGGGGAAGTGGTTAAAGGTAGAGGCTTAAAAGAAGTAAAATGCATATTTTAAAGGATTGCTGACAGTGTTAAACCACAAGAAGACAGTTGGTGTGTTTGGGAAATGATGATATATGAAGTGAGAGTCATGGGGAATGGTTTAGTTAAATGAGGTGGCGATGAATGCCTTCCTTCAGATGAAATGTGGCAGGAGTGGATGGGATTGCAGTTGGGTTACTGAAGATTTAGCAACTGTTGTTGATTGGTTTGTCAGCTATTAAACATTTGTGTGGCTCATGGCAAGGTATCTGAGGACTGGTGAAATGCATTGTATGAAGATCAGGCAAGGTTTACATCCATACAACACTGAAACACAGAATAACACTACAGGACTTTAAACATCCATACCCATTAACACCCGGTAATTTTTTTACCCTTAGGTGATGTGATCCTAAGCATTTAAAGCTGTACTGTACCACTATTAAATGTAGCATATACCCAGCAACCCAATACATCACCCTTGATTTCAGTCTCCTTGTATCCTTAGAAACAAAGATACTTCCTTTAATATCATATTCAAAATCCCTGTTATTGTTTTCATGGTTTTAGGAGGTACATCCTAATTTTGAGAGCTCAAATTCCAAAACTACTAAGATTTTGTTCAAAAACATTGGCAGATATATGATATATATACAGGAACTTTTTGAAGATGGTTACCATGGGAATACTTGAGCTGACATGTAAAGACCCCAGAACCCTTTTTTGGGGCTTCTTCAGCTTCAGGGCTGTACTTCACATGTGAACAAGGTAAGGAAGGCACCTTTGGGCTAGGAGGGTCCTCAGTGAGGCTGTACTTCTCTTTGTCCACAAACTATGATGTAGGCACATTGAAGCTGACTTCTCGCACATGTATGAAGAATGTATGGGAGGAGAGAACATTATCTCGGAGAGCATAAATGGGTATGTTTGAAAGAATAGTAGTTCCAACAATGTTTTATGGTTGCAAGGCATGGGCTGTAGATAGGGCGGTACGGAGGAAGGAGAAGTGTTGGAAATGAAATGTTTGAGGACAATATGGGGTGTGGCGTGGTTTGATCGAGTAAGTAAGGAAAGGGTATGAGAGATGTGTGGAAATAAAATGAGTGTGGTTGAGAGGGCAGAAGAGGATGTGTTGAAATGGTTTGGACATATGGAGAGAATGAGTGAGAAAAGATTGACAAAGAGGATGTGTTGTGTCAGGTGGAGGGAATATGGAGAAGCAGGAGACCAAATTGGAGGTTGAAGGATGGAGTTGAAAATATTTTGAGCGATTGGTTCCTGAACATACAGGAGGTTGAGAGGCATAAAAGGAATAGAGCGCATTGGAACAATGTGGTGTACCAGAGTTGACTTGTTGTCAATGGACTGAACCTAGGCATGTGAAATGTCTGAGGTAAACCATGGAAACATCTGTGGTTTTGGTGCATTATGCATGACAGCTGGAAACTGTGTGTGAGTGAATGTGGCCTTTTTTGTCTATTCCTGGCACTTTCTTGCTGAAGCAATGGATAGTGATGTGTTTTCCTGTGGGGCGGGTTAACAACAGGAATGCATGAAGGCAAGAAAGTATGAATATGTACATATGTATGTATGTAATGTCTGCATATGTGTATTTATATCTATGTATATGTTGATATGTATATGTATGTACATGTGCGTATGTGGGCATTTATGTATATATATGTTTACGTGAGTGGATGGGCCATTTCTTCATCTGTTTCCTAGTGCTACCTTGCTGGCATGGGAAACCGATTATGTACAATGATATAAATATAAAATAAATTTTTCTTATTTATTCACCATTTCCTGCATTAGCGAGGTAACGCTAAGAACAGAGGACTGAGCCTACGAGGGGAAATCCTCACTTGGCCCCCTCCTCTGTTCCTTCTTTTGGAAAAGTAAATACCAGAATGGAGGATTTCCAGCCCCTCTCTCCCACCCCTTTTAGTCACCATTGCAACTCCCTCAAAGGGGGTGGCCATAGTATCTGTCTCCATAACTTAAGAACTCCAGTGCCACTTTAGCATTTTTTGCTTCACCCTTAACAGGCCACTGACAGAGGGCAAGTCTTGCACAGTGTTTGCAGAGGCTCCTACCTAATATTTCTAATGAATACTTGTATCTAATGCTGCAACCTATTACTTCTACTTAATGTTACTACCTAATGCTCCTGCCTAAATCTTCGTACCTACTACCTCTATCTACTGCTCCTACCATTTTGCCGAAAGGCAGGAGTAGCACATAGTGCTCATTGCAGGGAAATCTAGAGGTATGAAGAATCAGCTGAGTGAGTTAAGTGTTGTCATGTGTTACATATGATAAGGAGAGATTGTATGTTTGTGGACAGAATGACAGTAGTCCACATGTTAGTGAGGAGGAAAGAAAAGACAGCTCCCTGGGTCAGAGGAGTGCTACTTGACAACCACTAAAGTGCTGGCTCACTAAGCAGATATCACTGACTCTTCTGATACCCAAGTGGGTAGCACTGCTATTGTACCTAACTGGTTGTTGGCTGTTTCCTGTCTTAGTGAGGTAGTGCCGGGAACAGACTAAGAAATGGCCTCATTTGCCAAAATCCACTTAGTAATGTATAATACACAGAAACCACAGCCCATAATCCATGACCAGGCATTCAATGCCTTTCTCTATTTTCCTCTGACTGCATGATTTACCCTGGGTCAGTCCATTGATGGCATGTTGTATACCACATTGCTACAATTCATTTTATCCTATGCATGCCTTACCCCCTGCTTCATGTTCAATCTCCAAGCACTCAAAATCTTTTCCACACTGTCTTTCCATATCCAGTTTGGTCTCTCCCTTTTTGTCCCCTCCACTTCTGACACATATACCTTCCTTGTCAACCTTTCCTCACTTTTCTCTCATATGTTTAAGCCATACTTCACAGGAGTTCACATTTCCCTACTACTGGAAGTAGTGCAGCCTTGGGTGGCAGGAGCCTGTGGAAAGAGGTCCTGGGTAACACCAGGATTCTTTCTTAGAAATTGGTCCTGGAGTAATTTTAGATAAACACACACACACACGGAGTGAATCCTTGCTAGAAATTGGTCCTGGAGTAATTTTAGATAAACACACACACAGAGTGAATCTTGCTATTTCAACATAATAGGGTGAAGCAGTTGTCAGATTAGCCAAGACTTCAAACTCCTAGAGGTCCCCTAGAGGGGGAAAAGAAAATAGAAATATTAAGGCATCTCTTAACTTTGTATGTTTCTTTGTCAGTCACTTCCTCAAAGTTTGCTGAAGTACTAAATGCACTCTTTATATTAGACCATTTCAGATGAAAATCGAATTGGTGAAGGTTCACTTATCCAAACTATACATACATACATATATGTACATGACATTTGTTTTACAGAAGAAATAGTTATGTTCTAATTACTTTCTGAACTTACTGAGAATTTAAAAGAGAAGTTTGATTGTCCTCTACATACATATTAGTCCTTTATATATGATTTCTGAATTTTTAGATTCACTTTTAACATTGTTTTGAAATTTTTATGTTTGGGTGAGTTATACATGAAGGTGTAAGTGATATTCAATTTACAGAATTAGCTCCTCATTTTTGTGTTTGATTATTATGATTTAAAGGTATATTTTGGTTATTATGATTTAAATGTATATTAGAATTGTCTGATTATGATTCAAATGTATATTAGAATTGTCTGATTATTATGATTTAAATGTATATTAAAATTTGAAGAAAATATTAAACATTTTCTTTTATGATCTATTGAATTGTTTAGGTGTGATATTCCTATTTGTCAGAATTTTTCCCAGGCAAAGATGACCTCTTTGATGGTTGTTTGAAATAAAATCCTTATTAGGAATCTGTTTTTCAGCTATTATTTTGTCCCTGAGAACTGAAATTTAAGAATAATAGGCTGGATTATGAAACAAGGAAAGTTGAAAGTGGTGGAAAATAACGAATGTAAATGTGATAAGTGACCTCATTCTAGTGATGCACGATGGTTGACTACCAACTTTGTGTTGGACTTATGTAAATGTCACTATTTTAGCTACTAACAGTGCAGCCAACAAGATGATGGCACCCAGATAAGAGTTGTGTTTGTATATTAACTATCTCATCTTCACAAAATTGATGTGTATTTGCTTCAATATCATTCAGAATGTTTCAATAAGGGGTAATGGTTGCCTTTTTAGGACATTTTTCTTGAATAATAGACTTCTTTGGATAGTCTAGAATTTTGAGGGTTTTCAATATGCAGTGCAGATTACCATCAATGGATAAAGAAAAAAATAAATTGATAAATGCGATATTTCTCCAGTTCTGGAATTCAGTTGGAAAGCCATACCTTTGAGTTTAGAAACAAACAAGTGTACAAAATTATGTGATGAGTACTTCCACTTATTTTTCTTCCTCAAACAAAAAACTATACTTTAATTAGAATAATAAAAGTCAAAGACACTCTTTTTGAAATGCTAATGGAAGAAATTGAAAGTTTTCTTCCTAATAAATGCAGAAAATGTTAACTGATGCATAGAAGACAATACAAGAAATGAAGTATGTGAAATGAGAACAAGGAAGGCATGTGTCAAATTGATAAAACTGATGTCCTTAATCAATGACATTGCTGTTTCTGGAATATGTGACAATCAAAACAATATTATGAACTGAGGTTGCATTCTTAGGCAACAGATTGAAAATATTTTGACAAAAAAAAAGGAAAACGTCAAATCATCGGAATATAATTTATAACAGTAAACGTGACAGCAAGATGATGGATGTGAGTGATTAAGGCTTTACTTTGTCTGTTCCTGAACTACCTCAGTAATGCAGGAAGTGGTTAGCAAGTATGAAAAAAAGGTTGAACAAATTTATGGTGTATGGTACTTGAATGACAGTCCTACTGTGAATGAGTTTTAGATTGTGTTTCATTGGAAGACGAGGTTTCCCAACAATTTTTTTGTTAGGCACTGTGGATGAATTTCATGGTAAAATTATAAAAAAGTACTAAGAGCTTGGCTTCTCAAAATGGTGAAGAAGGTTAAACAGATGCAGGTCAATGTGGCAACAACTCCAATAGAACTACCGTAACTTCAAGATGGTGGTAACATTAATCAAGGTAAAACTGGTGACAGGAATATTTTTATTTAAAAAGCACAATATTTACTTTACTCTTTAACAATGTCAAAATGATAATTCCAAATAAGAGAATACAGAAAATAAGGAAAATGCATTTCAAAAGCAGTAGCCTTGAAGAATAAATCATCCCAAAAATCACAGGAACAACACAAAAACTGGTACAAGCTGTTCAATGACTACTTTAGTTGGTCTCAAAACAAAATTTCCAATGAAATCTAAAGGTAGGGCAAGTCAATTAATCCACAAATAAAGTGTTGTAATTACAATAATTACAGTTTTTCCTTTTCATTATGGGCACATGCAGAAATTCACAGAGTAATTTGTAAATTGAGTATGGAAACTGAGTGGGATTAACAATACCTTTTCCTACTCAGATTTACTTCCAAAACATCATGCAAAATCTGGCTTACAATAAAGTGTTTGGCCATGGTTTCTGAAATTTTGCCTATTTCCAAGTTTTGCTAAGTGACAAAGTTTGAAAGGGTAAAAAGAATTAAAAATGAAATTAATGGCATTTTACTACTTTATAGATTCAAGTTGAGCTTTGGTGTGTCTGCTGATGATGCAACAGTTTATGATTTCCTGCCAGCAAATAACAATGCAGATGAAGGAGTTTAGGATACAATCTTTACTTCTTGTCAGCAGCTCAAGGCAGAATTCCTTACATGGGAAATACTTTTGGTTGCACATCTTGCATGGGTCACTGAAATTAAACTGAATACTCAATTGTACTTCACAGATGTAACAATCAAAACATTGAATTATTCCAGCAAATGGCACTCACCCACATTTGAGGCATTAGATATTTGTACAGAAAAAAAAAGTTTCAAACTCATTCACAGATGGATCATTCAAAACCATATGCCACATTAGTGAAGGTCATTAATAGCTCATATCCTTATAAGGAAAAGTACATATAATTTTGTGAATACAGTGCTGGTTATTATAATGGGTGAGAAAGCAAGGTTTGAAACAAGCCAGTTTCAGGAGGGACCATCAAAGTGAGAGTGACAGAGTCATAGTGCGTTTCCTACCACCATAGACGCTGAACATCATCTCAGTAGGAAGAAATACAGCCATGATGTGTAATAATTTCTCTCCTTTCGTACATTGATAGCAATCATCTGAAGTTCTTGATGCCAATATGTAATGCGTTCCTGGCTAAAAACTTAACCTCGTCTATGTATCACAACTAAGACACTAGTTTTTTCTCTGAAAAAATGAGGGAATGACACCTTCCACAGCTGCATGTGGACCACAGCATATGAGAGAACACTGTGTTGATGCATCTCCTAAAGCTCCCAATACCAAACAACGATAAACCCTGCTCTCAAACACACTTGCATGCGACTGCAAGGACTATCGGCAACTCTGTATTTGCCTTACATTACCATTTCAGCACAACTTTACCACTGACTGCTGGCTCCTATCCCACCTGTGTTCACAGTATAACCTAGACAAAAGTGATAAACTGATGTCTGGCACAGTTTCAAAGGATAATACAGGACTCTTTCATCACCCAAATCTGCAGACATAACTAGGAATATCGAGGCACCTTATGTATACATGTTCCAAGATGCCCTCTTTGCTACCTGATGCTATTGCTGCCAAAAATGGACTGTGCCAAAACATCCATGTTGTGCTTCACATGCTTATTGGGCTAGTCTCTATGGCAACTCTTGAACACTTCTTCAGCACTCTTCACTGCCTGAAGAAGTTTCCATGTAGCCAAATGACTACTTAACACCTGACCAGCCTCACTTTTCTCCACATTCACCAAGGTGCTCATGAAGATGCCATTGTAGTAATCAAGGAGTATGAATCCATCCATGAGACTGTAAGTCTTGCCTTTGTCTCTAAGTTATGATTCTATGCACCGAGGTGTGCATTTTCATATAATTGTATATTTATGATAAACATATGCTGACCTAAACAAATGACAAATCTTGTTTGCATAGCTGTAAATATCTGGATACACCCATATTGTTATACAGTTCTCTCATTATGTACACATTATATCTTGCACAGCAACAGCACATTAGCCATCTCCCACCACCTTAGGTCTTCACTTGTAATAACCATATGCTATCTTGGTCTCTATTATGTCTGTATCTAAAACCCTTACAACTTTAAACCCCATGCACCACAGTGTATCTCAGATTTTTAATAGTCTCTGTATAGCAGATTTTTCATATAGAAATGATCAAAATTAAGCACCACTCAGCCCCATAGCAGTAAAGACACCATACACTTTGAAAGATTAGGACTTTGTTCCAGTCTTTTCTTCCAGTAAATAACGACGGATATATGCATTAAAGTTTCCTAATCTCCCTTTCCATACTTGTTCTTAGCAGTCAATGCTAAAAATATCTCATTTTTACTAAGCACCTATGTTAATTGCAGATCAAAAGAAATTTGAAAATTACACTACCTTTCTGACAGTAGAAATCTAGAGGACGATTTTGGGATGACCTCAAGGAATGAAGACAATTCGGTTCTTGCAAAATCTACAAAATACTCCTCCAGTCCAAGGCCCTGTACTTCGGGCAGTTTCTCTTGGTGATAATCAAAAGTAGTTTGGTCGTATGTCGGTGGTGGTGTAGTCATCTCATCATTTCCGGGGTAGAGTCCAGTGGTCATTGTAAAGTCTGGAGGCTGTGAAATATCGGCTTTTAATGTTACTGAACCAATTTAAAATGTATGAGGATAAGCTGAACTTACAGGGATGAAAAACTTGAAAGATCAGGAGGCGAGTAACTGTACACATACATGACACCAAATTAGATTTTTGATTAAAGTAATTTTGGGCTATAACTTAGAGATTTGAAAGTTCACCCTGAAAAAAGGCCAAACATTTTTTCCTTATAAATTTAAGATGTTGATTGCTTACCGTCACATCCATATCAGCTCCCAACATATTCTTGCCCTCAGTTTCTTTGTCTCCTCCTGCATTTCTTTTCAGTAAAAGAAATTCATCGTAGCTAGGCTTGGTACACGTCACACAAAGCATAAAACAACATACCTATGAATGGCAATGAGGTGTGTTAAAGAAATACTTTCATGGTTATGTTCAGTGTAACAAGACAATTAATTGTATAATTACCAAACGACTTTCTTGAAGCATACCATTTATATATAGGCTAAGATAGAGTTTGCAGCTTAATATATAGAAATACTTAATATACGCTTGTAGTCATATGAACAGTCTATATATGTGAAACTATTAAGCAATTCTGTTTAGGCCTCTAACAAGAGAACTCTTTCCTCTAATATCTATTTAAGATAACCATTGATGGCACGATCACTGACGGGTGACCAGTTCAGACGTCCCACTGGCTTTGTATCTCGTGAGGCTACATCATAAACCCCATAGACAAGTCAATTTCTTCAAAGTAGTATCCACAGTAAGCAAATTAATGAAGGCAGGCGCTACAGAGAAGAGGTACAACTCGATAGAAGGCTGCACAGACGATGCACCTTCATGAAGAGGGGCTTCACATAGAGTTGATTTTGTGAGGATAGGTTACACATATCACGTAAGTTCATGATAGCAGTTTCCATAGGATATAAAAGTTAGAGGCATACCATCTGTCTCTGGATATATTGTTACTACACGTTCGTCGCCTCACGCCCTGCTTGAGAAACTTGACATCTACCCTATACCAACTTTTATTTCTAGGGGGGCCACATTTCCCCTAATCATCCCTCTACAATTTCAATTTTTTTTCCACATGAATCTGCGATGAAAGTATCTCAATATGATACAAATTCCGGAGCCCCATGACCAGTCTCCCGACTTGCCCCTTCCCCGTCTTTATTATTCGATTATCATGTCATTTTACTTAAAGCAGAAATCTACGTGTGCACCAACTACGCACAGTACTTACATAGACAAAATACATCTTGTCAACTATATCACAAGTTCACAAATATGTAACTTTAAGGAAATAGTCCTGCACCAAATAGAAGCCACTGTTGATTTGCAGACAAGTTACCCTTCCTCAGTGACAGAATATTCACAGCCAAGTACAGTGACTTCAACTCTCGGGATAAGGGAAATACATTAGGAGGTGTGACTTGAATGCAAAGACGTTATTTAAAGGTATAACAGTCACATAAGTAGCGTCATCTCATGGCGTGCAGTTACAATCTGAAATAACGATGATAGAAAATGATAAAAGTCTGAGATTACTTGAAAAGCACGGCTGTATGGGTGACTATCATATCTAACTTCCTCTTTCTTTTTTTTAGAGGTGCTGCATTGGGATTTCTGACTACTTTATGCAAGAACTTTTCATATATGATGCTTAGACAACGTATGCGTCAGTGGTTTGATACGATAATTTCACTATATTCCCTGTTACATCCACAAATGTCATGGATTATCTACACATCCCTTATCTTTTTATTTGTGTTTTTTGTCTTGATTTTTTTCTTTGCTGTTTAAACTTTAAACCTTGAACGTGTTAAGGTAACGCACTGATCATTTTGAGGAGTAATCAGGTTGGTTTCACTATGAATCTCCACCAAAGGACCAGGTTCAGGAAACAGCACAAAAATGCAGTATATTGAGAGATTCTACGGGACACCCTGTCGAAACGACCATCCCTGCTGCTTACGCAGTATTCCGTCCTGAAGGTCCTTAGGTTTGATGCCACTGTGGGAGACACCTCAATGTCTTCCGGGGAGGAGCTGTATAGACATTTACCTGTTGCTGAATGTCCTGTAGAACGACGGGGCACGATCCTTTGCCTTCCTTGGACACTTTCAGCCTGCCATGCACCAGGAAACAATGCGATGCACACCACCTTATTTGCAGTGATGTTACTTGTGATATACAGGCATGCTACACGGTTGCAGGAATAAGATATAGTATAATTCCAGCATCTTTCGTTTGCCTTATGGCAAAGTGATCCTTCGGCCATCAGATGAAGCGTCTTCTACTGCAGGTGACCTTGTTGTCACCATTAAAGCACTCACGTTTCTTTCCTCGGGGGATAAACTCTTGCCAAACAAGTTCGTCATTTGGCTTCTACGTTACAGGCGATGGGTAGATCTGTATCTCTCCTGTAGGTTTCTAGCCACCTGGGAATCCCAGGTGTCGTTGTGCAGATGAGCCAACGCGAATTGGCTCAGGGAATAGTGTAAACCACCAGGTATCTTCCTCCCATATGATATTCGAGAAACATGACATAAAGGTGATCGGTTTAGAGTAGCCTGTTACATAATTAGGAGCACCTCTGCATGCAGAACACTCTGGCTCGAGTCTTTGTAAATGAGAGTAATGATGTACTATGACCGTGATTTGATTTTTTTATATTTCAAGCTCTTTTTGATTAATCATATCTCTTTTCTTTCATAATATCAGTACTTTTTCACGACTTACATAGTATTCATCTGAGTTAAGACCGCTCAACAAAAACGAAATAAGATTTATATTATATCTACTCATAAATATAGTACTATTTTCTATAATGAGTTTTTTTGTTTTCATTTTCTATGATGATTGTGTTTAGTTAGGGTTGTGCGCCTTGAGATGGCGCCCGTGTCGGCACCTCTAGACGACACATTTAAAACAACGTAAGCATACCACAGTTGCATGTCATAGTGTATATCTTTTGTATTGGGGCCAGACGTTAGTGTCCCTGCTTGCATTTGATTGGTGATTTAGCAATGGAACCAAGCTGCAAGAGTAACTCATGTTTCTATTGGTGCAGAACTTTCACACTGGAACTGTTGACAGAAATGACGTGACCAATCACTGTTAGTCTCCTGGGTAGGTTCCTCAAGTCGTAGTGAACTGGTCCATCTATCAAAATGCGTTTTATAGCTGTAAGTATTCATTGTTTATGTTAATTTTCAGTGATTTGGTGTTCATTAGTGACTGTAGTATTGCTACAGTTTCAGAGAAAGCTAAGTTGTAACGAACTAGCTCTTTGATTGTAGTTTACGAAATTCCGTCCTTTTTTTTTTTGTAAATATTTGGGTTAATTACTGACAGTGTACATAAGTTAAATCCTAGATGTGGATCATGAAGATGCACTGTTTTTATGGCACATTAACACGACTGTTATACATATTTGAGTAAATGGTTAGCGAAGAACATTACTTAATATGAAATTGAATTTTCTCGAGTGATGAAAGATGGCTGATGCTTTGTTGACACTGAAGCGTGTCCATAAAGTCGAGAGCTAAGCACAAGGTTTGTTTTTCAAGAATGTGGCGATTAAATCGCCCTTGTTGTTAATCTGTCTTCATATTTTAACTACCCTAAAGAGGGTGTCATCACATGTTGTAGATTAAAACCGATAATTTCTACAGGCAATCAGATGTTAGTTTGGCTGTCTACAGCGGTAGTTCGAATGGGTGGCCGATTCTTTACATGCTCGGGTAATACCCAGCACTATCAAGGTCGTTTATATAAGCTGGGAACTGTTAGTTAATGGCAGTAACCTAGAACTAAGTCGTAAGTTGTAAATCGTGCATGGTATACTAAATGATTTGCTACATATTGAGAATACCCCGAGGCACAGTCTTGTGTCGATCTCTGGTTTATATAGGTGCTTATTCGGTCGACCGAATGCATATATGGCCAGAACATTAGCTTTTTTTTTTTTTTTTTTTTTGCTTTGAGGACGTCCCGTTTTTATTTTATGCTCCCATCTTGTGGTCTGCTTCATCGGAAGGTAAAACATGCGAATGAGCTGCACCAAACGAGTCTCGTGTTACTTTCTGAATGGGTATTGCAAGTGTAATTACCAGACACTGTGTCTGTAATGTTCTGGGGAGGGAGTCTTCATTTTTTATTTCCAAATCTGTTATCGGTAGTGGGGCCAGCATTTCAAGATGTTTGCATTTTCAAATTTATTTTTGATAATATGCGAACATGAGATTAGTGTTTTTAGGGGTTAATGGCCGTTTAGTCTGTCGTGTTGATTTATTATTATTATTATTATTATTATTATTATTATTGTAAGGGGACATGTGTGCGAAGTTTAGTCACGGGTGTAACTTTTATATTTTGACAAATACTGAACATTGCAGTGGCAGGTTGAATTAAGGGCATGTATGACATCTAGGGCTCTTGGAAATTTTTCAGGGCAATGACCTACGAAAAGTTTTTTTTTTTTTTTTTTTTTTAGCCCTTCCCAGCCTATTACTTCGACGGAATGTTTTGATTTTTAGTATAGTTAATTTTTTTTGCCAACATTAATATTTGTATAATTGATACTTTGAAATTTTAACATCTGTTGCTGACTTCTTATTTGACTACATCCCTTTCGTCATGGTATTTAGCATATATTCTTTGATATGTAACTTTTTAGGAATGGAACTTAGAGGATTGAAAAAAGGGATTTGGTATGGGCTTATGGAGAAAAGAGTACTCCCAGGTTATGGAGTAACACTTCTCCCACCCTCGGCAAGTACCAAATTTTGTATTACTTGTGCTGTATGTTAGTACTTATCCCTGGGGATAGGGGATTAAGAATACTTCCCACGTATTCCCTGCGTGTCGTAGAAGGCGACTAAAAGGGGAGGGAGCGGGGGGCTGGAAATCCTCCCCTCTCGTTTTTTTTTTTTTTTTTTTCAAAAGAAGGAACAGAGAATTGGGCCAGGTGAGGGTATTCCCTCAAAGGCCCAGTCCTCTGTTCTTAACGCTACCTCGCTAATGCGGGAAATGGCGAATAGTTTGAAAGAAAGAAAGAAATGTTAGTACTGCATGAAACTTATTCGTGGAAGTTTCATGTATAGGAGTGTGAATGAAGACTTATAAATGTTTATAAATGTTCAACTCTGTTGGTCATTAAGATTATCCTTGAAGTGGCCTCGAATGGTTCACCTGCCCAGAAACCCAGCAACCTTATGGTTTCCATAGCACTAAGATAAATCTTGGCTGTTAGGGAGATTATGAGCGACTTGATGGCTTTATTGATTGTTTACCTGTGATGTACTTAATCCTTGCAACTATCTCTATATTTATTAGTATTTGATGAGAGGTAATGCACTGCAAGTTATGTCGTAAACTACATTAACATTGCAGAATCACCTTGTATCCAAAACTAGTGATACTTCTGAGCTCGACTGGACAAATGTCTTTCCTTCAGCAATTATAGGTAGATTGAGAGAGGGAAAGGTCATGGAAGTTGTGGAAAATTGCAACATCCAAAAACGATGTAATCATGAATTGTAACAATAGCATATATTACAAATTACTAAAAATAGGAATGCCTGCTGATATGGGTAACTGTTTGGAGTTCATGTCACTAGTCTATCTATACCTCTGATGCCCATTCCCTCCAAAAACTCCCATCAAAGGGTGGCCATGGCTAAAGTCTTCACTTATCCCTGTCCTTATGTGCCTCCTTGCATGCACCATTCCATGCTTTCTTCCTCTGTTTCTCACCTTCCAGTATTCCTCCATCCTATTCGCCCATGTCACAGGTGGTCTTCCACTTGCACCAACCCCTTTAATTGTGCTTTCATTCACTCTCCTTGTAAACTCCCAGTCTTGCATTCTTTCCACATGCCCAAACCACCACAAAGTATCTCTCATACACCCTTTCATTTCTTTCTTCATTCCATCTAGTCACACCACATTCTAAGATACATGATTTCCACAGCAAGGATTTAGATCTCTGTGCCTCATTACATGTCCATGTTTCAGCTGCATAGATCACATTTAGGAGGAGTATGCTGTCCCTTGATGCTCTTTGATGAATGCCTTTGAGTTATTAAACTCTGGACCTAGAATTACACTTTTTTTTTAAGCTAGTTAATGAATCCACATAAATGTGGGAAGTATTTTTGTATTTATTTTGGATGCGAAGACTGTTCATCATAGTTTTTGCACAAATTCAGTTTATTTGCCATACTGTGTTGAGATAAATAAGTCCTTGATATTGTTTTGATGAGCATAACCCTGAAAAATTATTACTGTAATTTCCCATTCACAGGTCTGTTGCTTTATACTTGGTGTGGTGTGTGCCAAGCCTAGCTGTGATGAATGTCCTATGAAAAGAAATGCAGAAACAGTGGACAAGCTGATGGTTGAAGAGGCTGTTGACTTCAGGTTGTTAGGAGATGATAATCTGGATGTAACGGTAAGACAATCTTTTAATTTCTTTTGCAGCTTAGGAGGGAAATTATGGTTTACTTTCAGGCTTGAAGGAAGTTTGACCTGTTTCCATGGTAACATCTCGAGCCTTATTGGAGGTAAAGACCAAAATGACAAATGTTAAATATTTGGGGATTTTCGTCATATCAGGTTTATCTCTGGATAGTCTGATTCTTCAATGTATGCTAGCTAATCTATATTCCATAACATTTTGAACTGTTATTTA
Organism: Panulirus ornatus; assembly: GCF_036320965.1. Taxonomy (NCBI): domain Eukaryota; kingdom Metazoa; phylum Arthropoda; class Malacostraca; order Decapoda; family Palinuridae; genus Panulirus; species Panulirus ornatus. The sequence goes on along the minus strand of NC_092247.1, from coordinate 6,866,212 downwards.
AAAAGTTTAATCATATAAACATTATGGTTGTTAAAAACCTGGTATTCCACAGCCTCCTGTCTCTATGATGAAAACTGAAGACAGCTCTGCAAATGATGAGAAAGTTACAACTACAACACCAGGTTATGAACAAACTGCAGACTATGACCATCGAGCAGAAACTACAGCCGAGGGGCAGGACCTTGGGCTGGAAGAGTTTTTTGAAGATTTTACGAGAACTGAAATGTCTACATTTCTCGAAGTCATTCCCAGTTCCCTCGGCAGACGTCTAAGATTCGGAAGGTATTTTAACTTTCATAATCTTTGTTTTTGCACTGATGAGTCCTCTACTTTTATTGCAAGAAGATGAAATTTAAGACAAAAATCTTTTATGGTGGTATGTTTTGACTGCCATGGCTGATGATTTCTCTGTTCAAAACTGCAGGGCACAAATTATTGGTTTTGGGATGTCAAAATGCATAGGGTTTCAGGTCTGCATGATAGCAGTGTGATCATAGCAATATGGTACAGATTTTTCTTTTTCTCATCTTTGCACTGCATTGACTGGGATCTCCTGAGTTAATTATTTTATGTTGTATAATTAAGCCAAGTTTACTGGGAGTTGGCCAGGATGCAGTATTTTTTATAACAAAGGATGTATTATATAAAGTAAATGGAATTTAGGTAAAACTTGAACCATTAGGCAGTGTTGGTGACAGCAGATGAATACAATAGTCAAGTGGTAGATGGCTTGGTTATTGCTCCTCTTGTATGTAGAAAATATGTTGAGGCTAAATCATTGGTTGTCCTGTTGATTGATGGAGTTGAGGATAATGAACAGCTGAAGGTCATTAAGGCAAAATACATGTGAACAAATTATAAGGAGTCTACAAATATGGTGAAACTTGCTGCTCATAGAATATTCTGGTGGCTTGGGCATTTGGTTTTTTGCACTCTGTCACACCATGCTGTTGAACTGTATATGCATTGTTTGTTGCAAATATAGCTGTCACTTTTGATGTTAAAATAATGGAACAGGTCATTACAACATAAGCGAAATCATTAACTAGCATCTAATGGGCACCTCTTAGCTTGGTCAGATCTTGCCAGCATGAATGTCTAACTATTCATCTATCTTTATCTCTGATGTCCGTTCCCTTAAGGAACTCCCTCAAGGGGTTGACCAAGGCAAAAGTGTGTTTATAACAACTCCTCAGCCATTTCTAAGCTTTTAGTGCCTCACCCTTAACAGGCCACTGGCAGAGGGCAACTTTGGCAATGTTTTCCAACTTGATCACTTTACTAGACATTTCATACATGTTAGGAGTTGAGTTCTTTAAATGGGAATACCTATTATATGGTAAGATCTTGGAGGGCATCCATGTTCACCATATATCTTTACTATAGTTTTGTCCCAGTATGACATCACACATCAGTTTACACAATTTTAATTTCTTCTAGAACCGAACCTACTATTCTCAGAAAATGCTCAACCAGTTCATTGACAAAATATAATTGCTTTACTGTCTTGTTGCTGCTGAATGGAAGTAAAACAAAAACGAAGCAACTAGTAGTGGTTTGGGCATGCTGCAGCTTTTAAAATGAATTTTTTCCATATATTGTGGATAATCTCCTCATTTGGTAACTTTCATGGTTATGCCATGAGAATGGAGCATGCGTACTTGAGATAATCACTCATAAAATAGATACCAGAAATATATGGCATGCAAAAAGTTTAGGCTAACATGTATCCACCATGTGAAGTATTACAGTACCCATGTATTTGACTTTTTCTGGCATCTAAATACACTTGAAACTTCTCTTGGGCATTTATCCTATTTAGTACAGTGTTACAACTTTTGTTAGGTATGATGACTAGGCTTTAGACCAAACTCAAGAGTTGGATGAAAGGTCATGCCACCATACCTAAGAAGGTACCATTGTCCTCAAAGTTTGTTCTGTTTTGATATTTTGCTGTAAAAATAGCTTACTTTTGTAAATTTTTGGGCAAGTCCAAGAGAACAGCAAAAATGTCTTCACAGATTCCTCTGTGCAGTAAAAGTAATTTTCTATTCATTTTCCAGCCATCCATGCAAGAAATGCATCATCATGTACTTGAAATGTAAGGATATCTGCCTCCAGTTGTTGCCGGAGAGTGTGAACCATATCCTAGACTCCTTCGCTTGCATTATTACATGCTGGCAAAGGGTCACCACCTGCTGCATTGCTGGCAGACGAAACAGACCACAACCACCGTCTACAGAAAAATAAAAAGCCATTTGCTTTGTTTTTAAGAAATCCTCTTGCCACCTCTTTCCAAACCTTGCTATATGCAGTGTTTGTACTTGGGAACCATTACCAAATGGTAGTTATTGTAGTTTTGATTTCATATACTGCTTTTGAAATAAATCTGAAAATCAAAACTACTTTAAATACTCCGAGAATGTAGGCATATTGGCGTCCATCATCAGAATGTCTATATAGAAAGTGTCCACAAGACCTAACCACCTGCTTTGTCTAATAACTGAAAACATTATTTCAACAAGACTGGGACCCATTTAGCAGGAGACTGGAAAGGACTCTTCGACTCTTCTCCTTCATAATGTGCTAGCTTTAGATAAGGCAAAGCTGTGTATGAAGACTAAAAATTTCAATCTACAATATTATGCATAAGTGGCTGAAGCGCTGCAGCAACTATAAAAAGAACAAAACTTGTTGGCAGAGCACCTAATATCACCTTCCTTTAAATGATATATATATAATTTTTTTTTTCTTTTTTGGTACTGTATGGCATTTATCCAACTACAGAAACATGACCATCCAGTGGTCAGACCAGTTGGCTGAAGTGGGTCAAGGGCCCTCATCAGACCTGCTGACAAACAAGTTGTTCAGAGATGGAAAATTGTACAGTATATGATTTAATACCTTCATCATAACAGCATGACCCCGGTGTATGATGGCCTGGCCTTTGATCCTGACCCTGAAGGATCAGGTGTAAGGTCAAACCATCATTCATGATCTGTATAGTTATGCTAAAGGGTTAAGTATTTTCTACTTTGCCAAATATTAGAAATTTCAGTGAGACTGTATAAAGGCTACAGCCTTTTTCAGAATGGAAAAAAATAATCCTTTTATGTTCAGTGGGGATAGGGGAGAAAGCATACTTCCCACATATTCCCTGCATGTCCTTGAAGGTGACTAAAGGTGGGGGGGCCTAGAAATCCTCCCATCTCGTTTTTAATTTTCCAAAAGAAGGAACAGAGAAGGGGGCCAAGTGAGGATATTCCCTCAAAGGCTCATTCCTCTGTTCTTAACGCTACCTTGCTAACTCGGGAAATGGTGAATAGTATGGATGGAATGTTCAGTGACATCCAGAGAGAAAGAGTAACTTTTCTGGGGAGTTTTGTTTTGTGTGGGTACATACCTGGTGAGGTGGTTTTTAATGCTGGAAAGGTTGACTAGTTGCCTTGACTAGTTGAGAGGTTAATTATTGATATAAATCTCGATTTCTTCTTTTTTATATACTGTCAGGGTTGCAAGTCTACCTTAATTAACTGGGCATATCTACCAATTTTGCCGGCTGGGGACCCCACAACTGGTGAACGTAAGAATTTGATCCACCACATAAAGTGGTAAAGATGATACACTAAACCACTTGGTTTTGTACAACAGTCTTTTACTATTATGTCTGTTCTCATTCTCGGTGTATATTTACTTTCGCTTCATTTGCCAGGTTAGTATTTTTAAAATCTTGGCTTGTCCTTTACATATATAAAAATAACTTAACTGTTCCTCTGTTAATTTCCTTGCTAATTCCTTATTCGTTCCTCTGTTTTCTGCCACAAATGCCCTGTGCTGTTGATGTGGTATGTAGTTCTAAATAAACAATCTCTTTGTAAAACCTTGTACTGTCCTTAATTAAGACATTATAACCTTGTTATAAACCCTGTAATAACTTACTTAACAGCCTTAATCTGACTCTTACTTGCCTACCTTTGTTGCATTAGATCATACCATATGAAGACAGCTACAGTAAGGTTTTGTTAAAGATATGAGAAATAGAAAAAATTTATTTGATTCTCAAATAAGTTAGTGTTCAATTAGATATTTCAAATAATATACATTTTTATACATCAATAACTTAAAATTGATTCTGTTGGTATTGCATGCACAACAATTAAGGTATAGTCTATGAAAGTTAATAGAGTAGCCAGTATACAAATGTTAATACTGACCTTGTAATATTACATATTATCTGGTAATATAAACTCTGTATTTAATGCTGAGGGGTGTGTAGAGAGAAGTGCAGGAGTTGCATCTTCATCCCCACCTGCTGGCATACCTTCCACCAACTGATACTGTGTTACACCTCCAACTGTTTGTTGCAAGACCAGTCGCCCATCGGCTATCTGTAGCAACACTTCGGAGCCATTTAATAAAGGGGTGTCACTAGGAACACTCTCCTGGCCTTCATTACTTGAGGAAGCACTGGTTATATGTGAGGGCTGCTCCCCTTCACTACCACTGTCTACAAACAGCTTTAAGGGAGTGGAGTCTTCTACTACTATCTGAATATCTTGATGTGATGGTTGCTGGAGCAGGTGCTGCAGGCTATCATCCATACTAGCCAACACTTGCATCCCTCCATCCCGTTCTTGTACAGAATGAGCATCTTTATCAACTTCACTTAAACTCTTTGTAGAGCCATTTTCATCTTGCACAATGAATAGTTGCACTCCTCCATCACTGCCAGTCAGCTGCAAAACAGCTCCATTTCCTTCTTCATCCAAGAGCTGTTCTTCAGCACTGCTCTCATCTTCTAACTCGTCAGCATTGGCCAATCCATCAGCAAGATGTAGAATGACAGCCTCCTGACACTGTGCAGTTTCTTCCAAATGGTCCTTCATATCATCCTCTGTTTGTGTAGCATGGAGACAGCCAGGGCACTGCCATACATCTGCTGCTACAGCTGCTGTCTCGCCCTCACCAGCTTCATTGGCCACAACATGAAGCCGGAGAAGTGGCGTAAGATCTTTCCAGCTGAGAGATGATACTTGATCCAAGAATGAAGTAGTGGCTGTAGCAGGATCTATAACCCCAGATGAGACTGGAAACTCTGAAGCTGTAGATGATGATGAACGTGTTTTGACAGCATGACCCTGTGCCTGAACACCATGAGCAGCATGGTCCTCTAAGTGACGAAGCAGAGACCCTCTTACCACAAACATCTTGCCACACACTGAACAGCGCCAGCGGTTAACAACAAGATGGGGAGCTGCATCAGTGAAGCCATGTTCCCCCTGAACATGACGTAATAGTTGATGGCGAGTGGCTGCAGTATGCTGACATACTCCACATTCATAAGGCTTTTCCTGTGTATGAGTTAGAAGGTGCCGTTCTAGCTGTGCTTCACTTCGGAAGGTACGACCACATTCTGCACAGGGGAGAGCAACTGTATTTGAATGTGTTGCCATGTGTCGAATCTGGTCAAATTCTAGGCCAAACTTGCGATCACAAATAGGACAAACATATTGCAGTTCATGATGCCGACGAGCTACGTGGTTTCGTAACAATGCCTCTGACCGGAACATTTTGTGACAACCGTCTGCATGACATATGTTGGGTGTGTTAGAACTGTGAGTAATTATGTGTGCTTTCAGATTAACCTGCTTAACAAAACTCTGGCCACAAATGTGACAAGAATGGGAAGATTCTGAATGGTGAACCATTAAATGGTTTGAAAGAGCTTCTCTGGAAGTATAAATGTGACCACAAGATGTACATGGAAACTCCTTACGATGCTTTCGTTTATGCAAATCTAACTCTTGTTGTGTAGGGAAAACCTTGCGACAATAACTACATACTGGCCTTCCATTTGAATGAGCTCGTATTAAGTGGTCTTTCAGTGGCCTTTGACGTTTAAACTGTTTCTCACATATGTGACAGGTGAATGCCTTTTCTGATGAGTGAGTAATCATATGATCATCAAAGCGATGACGCTCCACAAATGACTTTTCACAAAGAGTGCACTGGTACCTTACAACATTTTCACTACCATGCTCAGATCGCTGGTGCTTTCGATAATATTCCTGAGTGTCACACTCTAACCCACAATGTTCGCATTTCCAATGTTTTTGGCACTTCTCAACATGTTCATTAAAAAAACCAATGGATTTGAATTCTCTTTTACATACTGGACAAGGTCGAGCTTCCTTAAAGAAATGACTTTTATAGTGTTCACGGAGGTTACTTCCCATACCAAATTTAATTTTGCAGTCTGTGCATTCGAATGTCTTTTCATCCATGTGCAACCACAAATGTTCTTCTAAAGCATATATATTATCATAAATCTCAGGACAAAAATCACATCCAATTTTGTGTTTTTTAGGATTTTTGTTACCTAGTTTTAAATATTCTTCATAATGTCGGTTTTTCATGTGCTTCCTAAGTAATGTCCCTTGAGCATATGCTTTATCACACACATGACATTTATGTGGTAACTTACCCTTATGACTTAGCATGTGTGTCTTTAAAAATTTAGTGGTGAGAACTTTGTTGCAAATAGGACAGTTCATCTTCTTTGGAAGATCTTTTACCCTTTGTCCCTTAAGGGGGTTAAGCATGTCCATTTCCTCTAGTCCTCCCTCACGAGTCTGCTGTAAATGAAGTGTAACATCTTCTGATGGAATAGCAGGAATGGCATTTACTTCTTTTCCTTCATCTTTAACCTGCACAGTGCCATCACTAGCTATGACCAGCGTTTTAGAGCTAACGGCTGTGGCATAATCTACTTTACTATCTCCATCGGTGTCCTCATCTGGCTGTCCTAATCTTTCACAAATACTCTCATTTTCAGACTGGCTAGTAGTATCCCCATTTTCAATACTTCCAACAGGGTCACAGGTATGAACAGTCTTCATATGATCCTCTAATGCTTCCTCTTTCATAAATCCTAAGTGACATAACTTGCAAGAAAAAGCTCTGTGACTGTTACGGTGAAACCGAAGCATGTCTATGCAAGCAAACTTTTCACCACAATGCTGACAAAGAAATGTAGTCTCAGTTTTGTGCACAGAAGTATAGTGTTCCTCTAAGTCTCTAGGATCCTGATATCCAGCCATACACTTGAGACAGTTGTAGAGCTTAAGATTTAAAGCTTTATGAACTCTCACCATGTGACGGTGCATGGTGCTAAGGCAGGTGCTCTTGTATTTACAGTACTTGCATGTGTACTCTTGGCCATTATGCATTTTCTGGTGATGGAGTCGAAGAGCCCTTGCACCAAAGATTTCTTGATTACAAAAGGGACATTCAAACATCCTGTTTTGTTTAACCTGTTCTCGAATTTTAGTACTAGCAGGAACCCTAATTAGTTTGTTTCTACCTGCAACAGGATGCATAATTTCTTTGTGATGTTCAAGAGAAGTTCCTAAGACAAATTCTGCCTCACATATTTCACAGTATAATGTAGGATCTTTGTCATGATAAGTAGAGAGATGACGTTCCAGTGGATGAAAGCTATTGAAGGTTCTGAAGCACTCTGTGCACTGGACTGGCTTACGCTTGAGATGCATGTGGAGGTGGTGTCTATCACGACCTCTCAATGTTGGAAATGTTCTATCACAGTCACTACATTTAAAGCCTTCTTCATTACTTTTTTCATTTTCTGTCAAGTCAGTTTCCGCATGACATTCCTGCGCATGTTTCCGTGCAGCATCTTTACAATAAAATATTTCACTACAAAGTTTACATCGATACTTCTTTTGATCTGATACATCACTACTATTTTCCTGTTTTATAGCAGACTCAATCATATATGTAGAGTCTTCCTGTACAATAGCATTCAAAACATCTGGGTCATTAATTACAGCACGGACAGTATTATCTTCACTTTGGGTGATGGTAACCTCAAGGCTAGGCATACTAGTTGCTAGATCTTCTTCAATTTCTGCAATTTCAATCGATGGTGTCCTAAGGTCTTCAAAGGCTTGTTTACTCTCAGTTTTGATGTCACACCAACTGGTATCAATATCTAAACCTTCTTCCTTTATTTCTGATCCATGATTTGGTAAATGATCAATTTTCTTCAGACTGCTGTTGTTATCACTCCTTTCCTGTTGTGAATTCATTTCATCTATTACATTAATGAGATCTTCTCCCTCATTTTCAAGATTTTCAATATCATGAATTAATGATGAGTCTGCATCAGCAGCAATACCAAATATCTCTTGTACAACTTCGTCCAAGTCCAGTCTATCCTTTTCATTTGTGTGTACTTCTCTGTCCTGCATGTCCAGGTCTGTTACCTGGATAATACACATTTTGTCCATGTCATCATCTCTGGTCTTGTCTTCAACAGGTATAATACCAAGATTAACCGATTTTTTTTTCCTCCCCCCACCTCTCTTCTTGGACTTTGGTTCTTCAACATCTTCACCCTCTATGTAGAAGTCTTTTTCACCCTTAAGGACTTCTAAGAAGGTGTTGAACTTTTCTGAACGTTTTCTTTTCTCTCGTTCATTGACCATCAATGGTGGAGGCTCTATGACAGTGTCCTCTGTCTTTTTCTTCTTAAAAACCTTGGGAGGCCTACCTCTTCGTCTCTTAGGGACAATATTAGGAGGTTCTGCATTTTCTTCTGTTTTTGCTGTAGACTTTGAATCATTGTCATTAACCTTTATATTTTTGTACTGTCTTTCCAGTTCTTCCTTGATGTTCTCATTATTATATGGCTCCCCCACAACAACAGATATTGTACCTGGGATATCATTTGCCTTTTTGGAAGAATCTTTTATTTTGGTCATGATATGACTATCCATATCCGTTGTCATCTTCTGTAACCTATCTTTCTCATTAAACAATTCAGAGCATTTCATGCAAATGAAGTCAGAAGCCTTTAGTCTCTGATGAAGGGCAAATGCTACAACTTCTTTAAGTGGAGTACCAGTGTGCTCAGTGACACCATTAACGATGAAGACACGAGGGTCATCTTGCTGCAGAACAACACCACATACTACACACTGTTGAGACTCCATCCTCAACAACGACACAATCCTGCAGAAAAGTTATCTTTGAAAAAATATTTCAAATTTCACAAAGAAATAAATATATAAAGGAAGAAAATAGAAAGGGTTGAAACAGAAATCAGTACATAGTGATAAGTCTGATAAGCAAGGAGACCAAAATCAAACAACGGTTGCAAAAAAGGACAAGGTTAAAGCATGGTAAAAAACTGCAGTATGACTTCAGATGAAAAAACTATCATCAAGTCCTCACTAACTGGGTACCATTAGGATTATGAATTTTCTGGGAAAATGGTGAATTTTATCAGAATGAAACTACTACTTTTGACTTCTTACATAAGACTGATCAATGTGCAGTCAGCAAAGAAGTATCACTACCCTTGGGTTCAAAGAAATTCAAAATTAGTAATGTCACTCTTGGTATGGTTAGTACTTCTGATTGCTATCTAATACTATATTCTCTGACTTAAATTTCTGAAATTAAAAAAATGGTTTATTGAAACAGGAAAAACAAATTTATCTCAGCTTTGGTAACACTCATTTTCAAAAGTGTTTGCACTATGTAGATAGTACAATTAAAGGGGTGGGTGTGAGAAAGACCACCTGTGACATGGACAAATAGAGTGGAGTACAATTAAAGGGGTTGGTGTGAGAGAAAGACCACCTGTGACATGGACAAATAGAGTGGAAGAATACTGGATAGAGAGAAATGGTGGGAGAATGCATGGAATGGTGTATGCAATGGAGGCATGTAAGAACAGGGATAAGTGGAGACTTGCTGTGGCCACCTTCTTAATGGGAGTTCACGAATAGAAAGGGTGTCAGAGATACAGATAGATAGATGTGCACTACGCTTATAAAAGGCAAAGAAAATTGTAAAGTCAAAGAGATTAGTTAACATTTTCCCTATATTATGTGATTAAGACTCTGAAAGTTTTGATAAAAAGCAAACATTTGAACAGGTAAACAAAAATATTAATTATCATGGCATTATTTTGTTCATGAGAGAATTATACCAATGCATGCGTATATTTTTAATTACAGTACTTGGAGCATAAACAACCAAAAATGTTCAAAAAATATGAATCTAGATTTGAAACTTATAAATGATTCATATTTGAAGTGATATTTGACAGTTGCAGCCATTCATACATAAATGAGCAATGGTAGAGAATGGAACTCAAATAATATCAAAATTCTTGTGAAATGCAATGAAGTAAAACTAAAAATGTTTTTATTTAGAAATGTTAATTGTAAAGCTATGCCATATTTTCTAAATATTCTATCACCTTGTATATTTCAATGTACATATTCCTTGTGTTTTACACAAGTACTATTCAGTATATTTTAATAATCAAAAGGTTTTCAGTGTAATGGTTTGGGCACATGGAGAGAATGAGTGAGGAAAGATTGACCAAGAGGATATGTGTGTCGGAGGTGGAGGGAACGAGGAGAAGTGGGAGACCAAATTGGAGGTGGAAAGATGGAGTGAAAAAGATTTTGTGTGATCGAGGCCTGAACATGCAGGAGGGTGAAAGGAGGGCAAGGAATAGAGTGAATTGGAGCGATGTGGTATACCGGGGTTGACGTGCTGTCAGTGGATTGAATCAGGGCATGTGAAGCGTCTGGGGTAAACCATGGAAAGCTGTGTAGGTATGTATATTTGCGTGTGTGGACGTATGTATATACATGTGTATGGGGGTGGGTTGGGCCATTTCTTTCGTCTGTTTCCTTGCGCTACCTCGCAAACGCGGGAGACAGCGGCAAAAAAAAAAAAAGATAAAAGACAATTGGAATATGGAAGTATCTGGTATTTTCATAAAGAGAAGTTCCTCCACTTTGATTGTGTACTTTTCTATCATGTTTAGTGTCACTGCCAAATAGGGAGAACAAGTATTCTAAGTATGCACTTGCTTTCCATGGTGGGATCAAAAAGGTGGGGGACTTTGGTAGGCAATGGGAATGCATTCCTGTTTTCTCAAATACTAATTGCTTTACACATATTCACTGCACATGCAAATCCTCAGGAACATATGACCTGCACAAAGCATGATCATATGTACAAGAAGTACCTCGGACTAACCAGGTATTGCCTTGGTGATCTTGTCTCATCAAATCTCAGGGTTTGGGCTCAGTCATTTTTTCATGACTCCTGACTCAACAAGGAACTATGATTTGTGGCCTGCAACACTATTCATCCAAATAGCTCTTCTCCAAATTCTGTAGTCTCACTTCTGGAACAAAATTTTTAAATAATTTTATGAAATATCATCATAATTATGTTAAAAGGCATTTATACTAGACATCAGAATTATTAGAAAACATTATTTCTTATACATCAAGAACAGATGACTGACCCTTAAAGTATATGCATATAAAACTTAATCATATAACCAAAGAATCCCTACATCTAAGCTGTGTTATGATCAGTAACTTGAAAAGGCTTAACTCCTTAAGAAGTTTTTCAATGAATTTTTGTATTTTTTTTCATCTACAGATAAACGAGTTACAATGAAATGCTGAAAGCTATCCCAGGACCAATTTTTAAGTGAGAAGTTCTTTGAGAGGAATGCTCCAGTTATGCAGTCTCACTGAAGGCGACTTCACTCATGGTGTAACCTCCAGAAGATGAGAGTCCAGTAACACCTATATGTATAGTTGGCTGTATTTTTGTCAACTGAGCCACATACAATATAGTTTGTTTACACTGCATATTAAGGTGGGCCATGTTGATGTTTCTGACTGAACATAATGATGCATTTAGTCAGTAAAGTAAGCATGAGATCATTCAAATACAGGTGAGAAAGTTCATACTACAACAGTTGTGAGGTTCCTTCTTACCAGGCATTCATAACTATCGAGTGAATCTCTTGTGTTTATTAGTTCTTTTGATTGTCATTATTTCAAAATTCATGTCTATCAATCTATCTATATAAGACCATATCAAAATTTGCTCCTCATGAAACTTGTCTGCTGAATGCATTTATCTTTACATATGAATGAATGTATGATTAATATAAAGTACTAATAATTTTCACATAAAACCTCTAATTTTATTTTACTTCTGTCAAAAAATGCAAATGGCAAATCTGACATCATACTCCCCTATTGTTCACATAGGCCATTAAAATTTTCATGCAAGAAATATTATAAAGCATATAAAGCCTACACTCTAAATATGCCCACATAATACAGTACTCAAAATGAAATTACAGACAGTTTCATCTATGTGAAAGCTTGAGGATATTTTATGGTCTGGTTGACCATCAAACATGCTATATTTTCCTCCACTACAAGTAAAATAATTAAAGCTGCTGTACCCAAAAGAGTTTGTAATCTATTTCTAAACATGATATAATTAGGAACACTTTATTCTCTTTATACAAAATCTGCATTCTACCGAATTGAGAATAATTTTACATTTAGTAAGAATGTAATCAGGGATTAGCAATACTCAGAAACTTGTATTATCATCTTCCCAATAACTGATACCTTTACTCCATCAAAGAACAGGTCAATCAAAAAAAATACAATTCTAACATCAATATCACACAAATCATTAGCATTGAAGAGCTACTACTAATGTATATATTAGACTTAAAAAGACATTTAAAGACAAACTACTTTATACAGCAGCTCTCATATGCTGGCGTATTGTGTGTGAATAGGATGTAAGTAAAGTACGCTTTTGACTAACATACTCATTTTAAGTGTTGAAAGAAAGGTATTATTTATCGGGAGATAAGCTGATGTGCATATTATAACCTTCCTAATTCCAGATTATTTCCTTTTCTTACTCTTATATTTATGTAGTATGCGAGCTCTCGGCCATGATAAAAGTTTCATTATGTATGGGATATTTCAGACAAAATTAAATGTGTGAGGAACCATTGCATAATTTTTTATCGTGATCAGTTGATGAATATAATCATTCTCGAGAGTTTAAGAATCAAGTCAATCATTATCCATCGTATATTTCCATTTAAGGTACATCCGTTACTTATACTGTTAAAAATCGTCGAAATACGAAATAACATTACACTTCCATCATGAATAGTGGGGTATTCTGGACAATAAAGTAATCGTGTAATAAAGAACTTTTGCATCAGTTCGGCCGTATGACAGTATTGGATAGAATGCAATAGATTAACCTCTCGTTATTACTAATACTCTAGTGCACTGGTATTTTGACGGTTGGACCAGAGATATTAAAGACTGGGGCATATAAGCTGTCAACGCTGGACTCAGTATGTAATAGTGAAGGGATATTCAAGGCCAGTTGGTGTTAAAGTCATATGTAAACAAGTCATCGGGAGGTGAACATCTAGGACCAAGTACCTTGTTTACGGTTCTTCTGCAGTAAATTATATATTAAGAAGAAGAACGTGTACTTACATGAATAATGTATATTTGGTGCCTGAATTACTGGGTAAAACATCACAGGAGGCCGAGAAATAGGAAGAGTCACATGTAGCAGTGACCGTCTATTCCGAAAGGAACCGTCCAATAGCCAAGATGGCGGTGCGGTCTTGTAGCGCCAAATTCAAATGTATGAAGTTGAACCCTTATATATATTATTCATCTAGTGATTAATATATATTAATTTATAATGCCATTTATTGTCTTTTAGTTATGTATAGTGTAAGTGAATAATGATGTATTCCATATCAGATGTGAGTGATGTAATTAACTGATGAAATACCCCTAATTATCTTTGGATAATGTAATTGGATAATGAAATATTAATTATTTTCTGTGGATAGTGTAGATACATGTTTAGATATCTTGTATTATGTCCGGATAATATTATTTTATGATGAAGTGTTCCTTATTACTGTGAATGATGTATTTGAATGATGAAATATACCTTATTACCATTAACATTAATGAAAAATATTGTGAATACTTTAGCTCATATTAATTTATTTCAGGAGAGATTAGACTACAGTGCCCCTTGGAGAAGTGAAGATGAATGATATTGATGTTGTAAGTAAGAGTTTAAAGTACTGAGAAACCTGTAGAAATTGTTTTTCTGTATGATTATATTGGCTAACTATTTTCACCGATTATTGCATACATGTACACATGCCTTACATCCTCGATAAAGAAGAGAGGAAAGTGATTGGTTCTCAGTGAATGTAGGTTTGCGGCAGGGGTGTGTGATGTCTCCATGGTTGTTTAAATTGTTTATGGATGGGGTTGTTAGGGAGGTGAATGCAAGAGTTTTGGAAAGAGGGGCAAGTATGAAGTCTGTTGGGGATGAGAGAGCTTGGGAAGTGAGTCAGTTGTTGTTCGCTGATGATACAGCGTTGGTGGCTGATTCATGTGAGAAACTGCAGAAGCTGGTGACTGAGTTTGGTAAAGTGTGTGAAAGAAGAAAGTTAAGAGTAAATGTGAATAAGAGCAAGGTTATTAGGTACAGTAGGGTTGTGGGTCAAGTCAATTGGGAGGTGAGTTTGAATGGAGAAAAACTGGAGGAAGTGAAGTGTTTTAGATATCTGGGAGTGGATCTGGCAGCGGATGGAAACATGGAAGCGGAAGTGGATCATAGGGTGGGGGAGGGGGCGAAAATTCTGGGAGCCTTGAAGAATGTGTGGAAGTCGAGAACATTATCTCGGAAAGCAAAAATGGGTATGTTTGAAGGAATAGTGGTTCCAACAATGTTGTATGGTTGCGAGGCATGGACTATGGATAGAGTTGTGCGCAGGAGGATGGATGTGCTGGAAATGAGATGTTTGAGGACAATGTGTAGTGTGAGGTGGTTTGATCGAGTAAGTAACGTAAGGGTAAGAGAGATGTGTGGAAATAAAAAGAGCGTGGTTGAGAGAGCAGAAGAGGGTGTTTTGAAATGGTTTGGGCACATGGAGAGAATGAGTGAGGAAAGATTGACCAAGAGGATATATGTGTCGGAGGTGGAGGGAACGAGGAGAAGAGGGAGACCAAATTGGAGGTGGAAAGATGGAGTGAAAAAGATTTTGTGTGATTGGGGCCTGAACATGCAGGAGGGTGAAAGGAGGGCAAGGAATAGAGTGAATTGGAGCGATGTGGTATACCGGGGTTGATGTGCTGTCAGTGGATTGAATCAAGGCATGTGAAGCGTCTGGGGTAAACCATGGAAAGCTGTGTAGGTATGTATATTTGCGTGTGTGGACGTATGTATGTACATGTGTATGGGGGTGGGTTGGGCCATTTCTTTCGTCTGTTTCCTTGCGCTACCTCGCAAACGCAGGAGACAGCGACAAAGCAAAAAAAAAAAGAAAAAAAATTGCATACAATTTACTGCAGTGTAAGATATTAATGATAATGCTTAAAATGATGAACAGGATGCATAAAGATGAAAAAGGAATGATCTTTTGAAGATTATGAGTTGTATGAAATCTTTCAGGTGAATATTAAGAAGCAGGGTAGAATACTTAAACTGCCAAAAGCAGGATAGAGGAAATTCATATGCAGAGGATAGTGATTATTCATAGTTTAATGCGTGCACTTCTTTTGAATCTGTCATGATGAGAAGGAAGTTAAGATGTGTCATCAACTTTTCTCTCAAAAAAGTAATCTACAGGAAATTGAAAATATGTTATTTTAACATGAAACTTTACATAGGTGCAAGAGATAATTTTCATTCTTTTTATATAGCTTCTATATATGTAGTACCCTCTATACTTTAATATCACCTTTTGTTTATAGTTAATGGAATGTACTGTGATCTTTTAACCACTGATATTGTACGTCATGCTTTTCAGTCTGTCATTATCCCAGTTCACAATGCTGGGTTATGGCTTGAGCAATGCTTGGCATCTGTGTTGAAGCAGCAGCATACCCTGACAGTGGAAGTATCTATATTCTTGGACTCTTGTACTGACACATCTGAGAACATTGTCCAAAAGTGGTCCATAAAACTTGAAAACCAAGGATATATTGTCACTATTTTGAAGGAGGACAATGTTAATCCCAAAGGGGGTATGAGACATATATTGTACTTCTTATATGATAATGGATTTTAACTTTGAAATATTTGCTATTTATGTGGATGCTAGATAGTATGTATTTCCAATGAACTATATTTTTCCTTTTCAGTTGGATATGCAAAAAATAAGGCTATTGAGCAAAGCCATGGCAAGTTTCTGTGTTTTCTGGATTCAGTAAGTTGTTCTTGATTTTTTTATTCTATCACTTTAACTCTGTACAAGTTATTAAAAAAGCTGTTCAGGTTAAGTGGCTAACTTTTAAGACATATATTTAGTTAGTTTCACAGCATTTGAATAAGATACATTAAATATCTTGAGAAATGCAAACCATATCAAAATTATTAAGAAAAAGTGGGTAAAAACATTAGCTTAATTTGTGTTGATGAAGCAGGCATGGATATGCATTAGGTAGAGGTCTTTAAATTAACAGATGCCTAATCCTTTTCTGTCAGCTGTATATTGCATTATGATAATTTTTTCCCATAAGAAACAGTGATGTAATTAGCTCCTCTTTTTGGGTTTTTCATATCTGTCATTCTATATGTAGGGTAGTTTGCACGTGTATTTCAATACATGTGCACACATAACTATGAGAATTATGAAAGTGCATGAATATTATTATCGGCATTACTGGAAAGTAAAATATTGTATTAGTTATCTTATTCATAGATCTCTGTAAGCTGTTTAGAAAAGTATTATTTTTATGTAACCCCAGGACCCTGATTATGGAGATCCTACAGCTTCCAGGTTGCATTCCACACTGGAGCAGGGAAGTGATGGATTTCTTTGGAAAAAGGAAGTCCTTGATGGGACTCTATTTCTATACATGTATTGATGATGTAGCATTACAGAATATAACTTCTCAATTGCAGTGTAACCACTTGCTGGTGAAGTCAGTTAACACAATTAGAAAAGTATGTATTTATGTATGTACCTGAATGCATTTCAGGGTTCTAGATAGATTTTTGTTGCCAAGTCCTTATATGAAACAGATGGCAGCTCAATAGATACTTGAAGAAACCTAATTGCAAAGTCACGAAAGTCAAGTGTTTCGTGATGTGTAATTAAGACTTTAGCAGTGAACTTTTTTGAAATTTATATGAAGGAAGTTTGAATGGAGAAAAACTGGAGGAAGTTAAGTGTTTTAGATACCTGCGAGTGGGTTTGGCAGCAGATGGAACCATGGAAGTGGAAGTGAGTCACAGGGTGGGGGAGGGGGCAAAGGTTCCGGAGCACTGAAGATTATGTGGAAGGTGAGAACTTTGTCTTGGAGAGCAAAAATGGTATGTTTGAAGGAGTGGTGGTTCCAACAATGTTATATGATTGTGTGGCATGGGCTATAGATAGGGTTGTGCAGAGGAGGGTGGATGCGTTAGAAATGAGATGTTTGAGAACAATATGTGGTGTGAGGTGGTTTGATTAAGTACTGAAAGGGTAAGAGAGATTTTTTTTTTTTTTTTTTGTCGCTGTCTCCCGCGTTTGCAAGGTAGCGCAAGGAAACAGACGAAAGAAATGGCCCAACCCACCCCCATACACATGTATATACATAAACTCCCACACACGCAAGTATACATACCTACACAGCTTTCCATGGTTTACCCCAGACGCTTCACATGCCTTGATTCAATCCACTGACAGCACGTCAACCCCGGTATACCACATCGATCCAATTCACTCTATTCCTTGCCCTCCTTTCACCCTCCTGCATGTTCAGGCCCCGATCACACAAAATCTTTTTCACTCCATCTTTCCACCTCCAATTTGGTCTCCCACTTCTCCTCGTTCCCTCCACCTCCGACACATATATCCTCTTGGTCAATCTTTCCTCACTCATTCTCTCCATGTGCCCAAACCATTTCAAAACATCCTCTTCTGCTCTCTCAACCACGCTCTTTTTATTTCCACACATCTCTCTTACCCTTACGTTACTTACTCGATCATACCACCTCACACCACACATTGTCCTCAAACATCTCATCTCCAGCACATCCATCCTCCTGCGCACAACTCTATCCATAGCCCACGCCTCGCAACCATACAACATTGTTGGAACCACTATTCCTTCAAACATACCCATTTTTGAGATGTGTGGTAATAAAAAGAGTGTGGTTGAGAGAGCTGAAGAGGGTGTATTGAAATGGTTTGGTCACATGGAGAGAATGAGTGAGGAAAGATTGTCAAAGAGGATATATGTGTCAGAGGTGGAGGGAACAAGAAGTGGGAGACCAAATTGGAGGTGGAAGGATGGAGTGAAAAAGATTTTGAGCGATCGGGGCCTGAACATACAAGAGGGTGAAAGGCGTGCAAGGAATAGAGTGAATTAGAACGATGTGGTATACTGGGATTGATGTGCTGTCAGTGGATTGAACCAGGGCATGTGAAGCGTCTGGAGTAAACCATGGAAAGTTTTGTGAGCCGTGGATGTGGAAAGGGAGCTGTGGTTTCGGTGCATTACACATGACAGGTAGAGACTGAGTGTGAACAAATGTGGCCTTTGTTGTCTTTTCCTAGCACTACCTTGCACGCATGTGGGGGGAGGGAGTTCCATTTCATGTGTGGCAAGGTGGCGGCAGGAATGGATGAAGGCAGGGTGTATGAATATGTACATGTGTGTATATATGTATATGTCTGTGTATGTATATATATATATATATATGTATGTACATATATGTTGAAATGTATAGGTATGTGTATGTGCATGTGTATGTGGGTGGGTTGGGCCATTCTTTCGTATGTTGCCTTGCGCTACCTCACTAACATGGGAGACAGTGACAAAGTATAATAAATAAATAAATATGTATATGTATATGTATATATACATTGAAATGTATAGGTATGTATATGTGTGTGTGTGTGTGTGTGTGGGAGTTTATGTATATACATGTGTATGTGGGTGGGTTGGGCCATTCTTTCGTCTGTTTCCTTGCGCTTCCTTGCTAATGCAGGAGACATAGACAAAGTAAGATAATCAAAAAAATTAAAAAATTATAATCTTACTGTAGACATTACACCCTCATTATTTTGATCATACATATTATTCATGAATTTTCTGTCAGACTCATGGTGCAGTGTTAAACCTCTGCATTCACCACTTAAGACTGGATTGTTACCATGATTGTCATACTTAGGTCCCTAATTAAGTTAAGCATCCTTTCTCAGAGGATTACTTACTACCCTACATAAACAAGGCAGTGTCAGAGGTGTTATCATAGTGATAACTCCTGCAGTTTTAATGAATTACACTGCATCTAGGAGATTTTGAGTGTACTAATTTGGTTTAAATGATGGAAATTTACTTTTTAACCTCATAGGAAACAGTTTTCTAAAAGGAAAAGACATCTTTGGAAGAAAAATTATATTTTACAAGACATTGACTGTGTGGAAAAAGAGATGTACTTTTAACTTAAGCAGAGAATGAAGAAGTGAATCATTCTCCATATATTAGAGAACTTGATTTCTATGTACTTATTGTTATGTTAAAACATTTTTCACTTTTAGCTTACAGGACATAAGTTGAAGACATTGAATATGAGTGTCCTGAGAGGCTGTACACATTTGAACCCACCCTCTGGAAATATTGATGGAGATAGAGATAATATAGATTTGCTTTGTCATATACTATCTTTAAGAAGTGGTATATGTATGGATATACATATACCACTTTTTTCAGGAAAATGTAGGAAAGAACTTTGAATTTGGAACTTCTACTAAGATATAAAAACAGTTTGCTTTTTTAGGATAGGATAGTTTAAACAGGATCTATTGTAGACCCTAGATATTTTTCTTCTTTTAGGTTTTTAAGAACACATTACAGAGGTATAAGTTTGTTGAGTATTCCTGGTAAATTATATGGGAGGGTATTGATTGAGAGGGTGAAGGCATGTACAGAGCATCAGATTGGGGAAGAGCAGTGCGGTTTCAGAAGTGGTAGAGGATGTGTGGATCAGGTGTTTGCTTTGAAGAATGTATGTGAGAAATACTTAGAAAAGCAAATGGATTTGTATGTAGCATTTATGGATCTGGAGAAGGCATATGATAGAGTTGATAGAGATGCTCTGTGGAAGGTATTAAGAATATATGGTGTGGGAGGCAAGTTGTTAGAAGCAGTGAAAAGTTTTTATCGAGGATGTAAGGCATGTGTACGTGTAGGAAGAGAGGAAAGTGATTGGTTCTCAGTGAATGTAGGTTTGCGGCAGGGGTGTGTGATGTCTCCATGGTTGTTTAATTTGTTTATGGATGGGGTTGTTAGGGAGGTAAATGCAAGAGTCCTGGAAAGAGGGGCAAGTATGAAGTCTGTTGGGGATGAGAGAGCTTGGGAAGTGAGTCAGTTGTTGTTCGCTGATGATACAGCGCTGGTGGCTGATTCATGTGAGAAACTGCAGAAGCTGGTGACTGAGTTTGGTAAAGTGTGTGGAAGAAGAAAGTTAAGAGTAAATGTGAATAAGAGCAAGGTTATTAGGTACAGTAGGGGTGAGGGTCAAGTCAATTGGGAGGTGAGTTTGAATGGAGAAAAACTGGAGGAAGTGAAGTGTTTTAGATATCTGGGAGTGGATCTGTCAGCGGATGGAACCATGGAAGCGGAAGTGGATCATAGGGTGGGGGAGGGGGCGAAAATTTTGGGAGCCTTGAAAAATGTGTGGAAGTCGAGAACATTATCTCGGAAAGCAAAAATGGGTATGTTTGAAGGAATAGTGGTTCCAACAATGTTGTATGGTTGCGAGGCGTGGGCTATGGATAGAGATGTGCGCAGGAGGATGGATGTGCTGGAAATGAGATGTTTGAGGAAAATGTGTGGTGTGAGGTGGTTTGATCGAGTAAGTAACGTAAGGGTAAGAGAGATGTGTGGAAATAAAAAGAGCGTGGTTGATAGAGCAGAAGAGGGTGTTTTGAAATGGCTTGGGCACATGGAGAGAATGAGTGAGGAAAGATTGACCAAGAGGATATATGTGTCGGAGGTGGAGGGAACGAGGAGAAGAGGGAGACCAAATTGGAGGTGGAAAGATGGAGTGAAAAAGATTTTGTGTGATCGGGGCCTGAACATGCAGGAGGGTGAAAGGAGGGCAAGGAATAGAGTGAATTGGAGCGATGTGGTATACAGGGGTTGATGTGCTGTCAGTGGATTGAATCAAGGCATGTGAAGCGTCTGGGGTAAACCATGGAAAGCTGTGTAGGTATGTATATTTGCGTGTGTGGACGTGTGTATGTACATGTGTATGGGGGGGGGGTTGGGCCATTTCTTTCGTCTGTTTCCTTGCGCTACCTCGCAAACGCGGGAGACAGCGACAAAGTATAAAAAAAAAAAAAAAAAGAACACATTATGAGTAACTTGAGCTAAAATCATATATCTGCCTATCCAGGTGTGACAGTTTTGTGCATGTTTAGAATAGGATGGATTATGAACACTTCATTCTAAACCCTGGTTATTTTATATTTTGATACCGAAAATTCAGTACTTGTGGTCATTTTACATTTTCAAAAATAGTGCATAATGGTTAAGGTATTCTACTAGTGATGTGATCTTTAACTTAACCTAAGACTCAAAGCAGTTACTAAGTGGAAGGAAGTAGTATACTTCCAACAGGTGCGGCAGTCCTGGCTGATACTGGGAGAATGCAGAAAACATGGGAGGATGATAGTAGAATATGATGTATTGGGATAGATGATAAATGGAGTCAGTGATTAAACTTCATTTACATAAAAAAAACATTAGAAAGGTAATCACTTCTTATAGTCCAGAATTTAAGTTCTGGTGAGTTACTAAATTGACTTTTTTCAAGTCACTTTACATACGTACATAGGTAAGTAAATTAATGAAGTGTTTTGATAAATAGCAAATTTAACTTTTATATTTAGATTAGTAAAACATTTTGTTGTCTTATTACAACAACTGTTCTCTCTTACAGGATGATATCATGATGTCATCACGAATACAAAAGCAGTATGAACTAGCATCTCATAATCACAATGCTGTAAGTAAATTTTCCTCAGAATCATTTGATGATCTAGACAGTTACATTACCTGTTTTTTCTTTATATTCAAAATTATTAAATTTGTATGTTTGAAGGAATAGTGGTTCCAACAATGTTGTATGGTTGCGAGGTGTGGGCTATGGATAGAGTTGTGCGCAGGAGGATGGATGTGCTGGAAATGAGATGTTTGAGGACAATGTGTGGTGTGAGGTGGTTTGATCGAGTAAGTAACGTAAGGGTAAGAGAGATGTGTGGAAATAAAAAGAGCGTGGTTGAGAGAGCAGAAGAGGTTGTTTTGAAATGGTTCGGGCACATGGAGAGAATGAGTGAGGAAAGATTGACCAAGAGAATATATGTGTCGGAGGTGGAGGGAACGAGGAGAAGAGGGAGACCAAATTGGAGGTGGAAAGATGGAGTGAAAAAGATTTTGTGTGATCGGGGCCTGAACATGCAGGAGGGTGAAAGGAGGGCAAGGAATAGAGTGAATTGGAGCGATGTGGTATACCGGGGTTGACGTGCTGTCAGTGGATTGAATCAAGGCATGTGAAGCGACTGGGGTAAACCATGGAAAGCTGTGTAGGTATGTATATTTGCGTGTGTGGACGTATGTATATACATGTGTATGGGGGTGGGTTAGGCCATTTCTTTCGTCTGTTTCCTTGCGCTACCTCGCAAACGCGGGAGACAGCAACAAAGCAAAAAAAAAAAAAAAAAAAAAGAACTATACTTGTATTACCTTTATCATTTTTTCTTTATAGTGATTTGCTTGATTTTAATGAGGAAACTAAAGCTTTCTTTAACTGAATGTTAATAAAATGAAGTCTTGAGTGGTTACAAGAAACCCAAGTGGGTTGGATGGGATACAGCAGAATTGTTGAATAGTGGTAATGTAGCAGCAAAATCGAGGATGCCCAAAATAAGTATGTATTCTTGGGAAAGTGAGAGGATGCCAGATTACTAGACAGGAGAAATGATATTACCTTTGTACAAATATATATTTTTTTTTTCTTTTTTTTTATACCTCGTCGCTGTCTCCCACGGTTGCGAGGTAGCGCAAGGAAACAGACGAAAGAAATGGCCCAACCCCCCCATACACATGTACATACACACGTCCACACACGCAAATATACATACCTACACAGCTTTCCATGGTTTACCCCGGACGCTTCACATGCCTTGATTCAATCCACTGACAGCACGTCAACCCCTGTATACCACATCGCTCCAATTCACTCTATTCCTTGCCCTCCTTTCACCCTCCTGCATGTTCAGGCCCCGATCACACAAAATCCTTTTCACTCCATCTTTCCACCTCCAATTTGGTCTCCCTCTTCTCCTCGTTCCCTCCACCTCCGACACATATATCCTCTTGGTCAATCTTTCCTCACTCATTCTCTCCATGTGCCCAAACCATTTCAAAACACCCTCTTCTGCTCTCTCAACCACGCTCTTTTTATTTCCACACATCTCTCTTACCCTTACGTTACTTACTCGATCAAACCACCTCACACCACACATTGTCCTCAAACATCTCATTTCCAGCACATCCATCCTCCTGCGCACAACTCTATCCATAGCCCACGCCTCGCAACCATACAACATTGTTGGAACCACTATTCCTTCAAACATACCCATTTTTGCTTTCCGAGATAATGTTCTCGACTTCCACACATTTTTCAAGGCTCCCAAAATTTTCGCCCCCTCCCCCACCCTATGATCCACTTCCGCTTCCATGGTTCCATCCGCTGACAGATCCACTCCCAGATATCTAAAACACTTCACTTCCTCCAGTTTTTCTCCATTCAAACTCACCTCCCAATTGACTTGACCCTCAACCCTACTGTACCTAATAACCTTGCTCTTATTCACATTTACTCTTAACTTTCTTCTTCCACACACTTTACCAAACTCAGTCACCAGCTTCTGCAGTTTCTCACATGAATCAGCCACCAGCGCTGTATCATCAGCGAACAACAACTGACTCACTTCCCAAGCTCTCTCATCCCCAACAGACTTCATACTTGCCCCTCTTTCCAAGACTCTTGCATTTACCTCCCTAACAACCCCATCCATAAACAAATTAAACAACCATGGAGACATCACACACCCCTGCCGCAAACCTACATTCACTGAGAACCAATCACTTTCCTCTCTTCCTACACGTACACAAATATATATATATATATATATATATATATATATATATATATATATATATATATATATATATATATATATATTTTTTCATACATGATTGCCATTCCTTGTGTCTGCAAGTAGCACCAGAAACAAATGAAGAAAAGCCACATCTGCTCACATCCATTCTCTAGCTGTTCTCTGTATTGCACCAAAACCACAATTCCCTGTCCACAACCTGGCTTAACAGACCTTTCCTTGGTTTAAATCAGGTGCTTCACATGCCCTGGTTCAGTTCATTGATAGCACATCGACCATAGTATGCCACATCATTCCAGTTCACTCTATCCTATTGACACCTTTCACCCTCCTGTGTGTCACTCCATCTTTCTGTCAGTTAGTTTGGTCTCCTCAGTCTCCTTGCTCCCTCCACTCCTGACCAAAAAAGAAAAAAAAAATCAAAAAAAGAAAAAAAAAAATTCAACCTTTTCATGCTCATTCTTTCCATGGGTTCAGACCATTTCATCACACTCTCTTCAGTCCTCACAACTACGCAATTTTTATTACCACACATCTCTTATACCGGGGTCAACATGCTGTCAATGGGTTGAACCAGGGCATGTGAAGCATCTGGGGTAAACCATGGGAAGTTTTGTGGGGCCTAGATGTGGAAAGGGAGCTGTGGTTTCGGTGCATTATACATGACAGCTAGAGACTGAGTGTGAACAAATATGGCCTTTGTTGTCTTTTCCTAGCACTACCTCACGCACATGCAGGGGGAGGGGGCTGTCATTTCATGTGTGGCGGGGTGGTGACAGGAATGAATGAAGGCAGACAGTGTGAGTTATGTACATGTGTATATATGTATATGCCTGAGTGTGTATATATATGCATACGTTGAGATGTATAGGTATGTATATGTGTGTGTGTGGACGTGTATGTATATACATGTGTATGTGGCTGGGTTGGGCCATTCTTTCATCTGTTTCCTTACGCTACCTCCCTGACGTGGGAGACAGTGACAAAGTATAATAAATAGATAAATATCTCTCGTACCCATTCATTACTTAATCAATCCACCTCACACCACATATTGCCCTCAAACATTTGATTTCCAGCACACCCACCCTCCTCTGCACAGCCTTATCTATAACCCATTCCTCCCATGGGAGCAGTGAAGAATGTGTGGAAAGAGAGATTATTATATGGGAAGAAAAAATAGGTATGTTTGAAGGTATAGTAGTTCCAACAATATTATATAGAAGCAAGGCATAGGCTATAGATAAGGCTGTGAGAATAGTGTGGTAATGAAAAGAGAGAGCTGAAGAGGGATATGCTGAAATACTTTGGAATTATGGTGAGAATTAGTGAGAAAAAGTTTAGAAAGTGGAGGGAACAAGGAGAACAGAAGACCAAATTGGAGATGGAAGGATGGAGTGGAAAAGATTTTGAGTGATAGGGGTCTGAAAATATAGTAGGATGAAAGACGTGCATGGAATAGAGTGAACTGGAACCATGTGGTATACTGGGGTCAACATGCTACCAGTGGAGTGAATCAGGCATACACACGCACACTCACACACACACACATACATACATACATACATATGTGTATATGTGTGTGTGTGTGCTTATGAGGTAGCACAAGAAAACAGACAAAAGAATGGCGCTACCCACCCACATACAAATGTATATACATAAACACCCAAACATGCACGTATACATACCTATATATTTCAAGGTATACATACATATACATTTTTTTTTTCTTTTTTTTTTTTTGTGCTTTGTCGCTGTCTCCCGCATTTGCGAGGTAGCGCTTACGCTACCTTGCGCTACATATACATACACAGACATATACATATATACACTTGTACATATTCATACTTTCTGCCTTCATCCATTCCTATCGCCACCCCTCCACACATGAAATGGCACCCCATCCCCCTGTGTGCGTGCAAGGTATCACTAGGAAAAAACAAAGGCCACATTCGTTCACTCTAAGTCTCTAGCTGTCATGTGTAATGCACCGAAACTACAGCTCCCTTTCCACATCCACGCCCCACAAAACTTTCCATGGTTTACCCCAGACCCTTCACATTCCCTGGTTTATTCTATTGACAGCACATTGACCCCGGTATACCACATCATTCCAATTCACTCTATTCTTTGTACGCCTTTCACCCTCCTGTATGTTCAGGCCCCAATTGCTCAAAATCTTTTTCACTCCGTCCTTCCAACTCCAATTTGGTCTCCCACTTCTTGTTCCCTCCACCTCTGATACATATATCCTCTTTGTCAATCTTTCCTCTCTCATTCTCTCCATGTGACCAAGCCATTTCAATATACCCTCTTCAGCTCTCTCAACCACACTCGTTTTATTACCACACATCTCTCTTACCCTTTCATTACTTACTCGATTAAACCACCTCACACCACATATTGTCCTCATACATCTCATTTCCAACACATCCGCCCTCCTCTGCACAACCCTATCTATAGCCCATGCCTCGCAACCACATAACATTGTTGGAACCACTATTCCTTCAAATATACCCAGTTTTGCTCTCTGAGATAATGTTCTCGCCTTCCACACATTCTTCAATGCTCCCAGAACCTTCACCCCTTCCCCCACTCTGTGACTCACTTCCGCTTCCATGGTTCCATCTGCTGTTAAATCCACTCCCTGATATCTAAAACACTTCACTTCCTCCAATTTTTCTCCGTTCAAACTCTCCTCCCAATTGACTTGTCCCTCAACCCTACTGAACCTAATAACCTTGCTCTTATTCACATTTACTCTAAACTTTCTTCTTTCACACACTTTACCAAACTCAGTCACCAGCTTCTGCAGTTTCTCACCCGAATCAGCCACCAGTGTTGTATTATCAGCGAACAACAACTGACTCACTTCCCAAGCCACATCATCCACAACAGACTGCATACTCGCTCCTCTCTCCAAAACTCTTGCATTCACCTCCCTAACAACCCCATCCTTAAACAGATTAAACAACCATGGAGACATCATGCACCCCTGCCGCAAACCAACATTCACTGGGAACCAATCACTTTCCTCTTTTCCTTTTCGTACAAATGCCCTACATCCTCAACAAAAACTTTTTACTGCTTCTAGCAACCTACCTCCCACACCATATACTCTTAATACCTTCCCCTGAGCATCTCTATCTACTCTATCATATGCCTTCTCCAGACCCATAAATACTACATACAAATCCATCTGTTTTTCTAAGTATTTATCCCATATATTCTTCAAAGCAAACACCTGATCCACACATCCTCTACCACTTCTGAAACTACACTGCTCTTCCCCAATCCGATGTTCTGTACATATCTTCACCCTCTCAATCAATACCCTTCCATATAATTTTCCAGGAATACTCAACAAACTTATACCTCAGTAATTTGAACACTCACCTTTATCCCCTTTGCCTTTATACAATGGCACTATGCATGCATTTTGCCAATCCTCAGCCACCTCACCATGAACCATACTTACATTGAATATTCTCACCAACCAGTTAACAACACAGTCACCCCCTTTTTTAATAAATTCCACTGCAATACCATCCAAACCCACCGCCTTGCCAGCTTTCATCTTCCGCAAAGCTTTTGCTACCTTTTCTCTGTTTATCAAACCATTCTCCCTGACCCTTTCACTTTGCACACCACCTCAACCAAAACACCCTATATCTGCACATATATGTGTGCATATGTGCCCATATATATTTTTTTTATTATTATATTTTATTGCTGTTTCCTGCTTCAGCAAAGTAGTGCCAGGAAACAGACAAAGAACAGCCCACCTACTCACATTTTTTTTTTTTTTTTCCAAAAGAAGTAACAGAGAAGGGGGCCAGGTGAGCAGGTGAGGATATTCCCTCAAAGGCCCAGTTCTCTGTTCTTAACGCTACCTCGCTAACGCGGGAAATGGCGAATAGTTTGAAAGAAAAGAAAGAAAGATATATATATATATATATATATATATATATATATATATATATATATATATATATATATATATATATATATATATATATATATATATATATATATTTATACTTGCTTGCCTTCATCCATTCCTGGCACTACCCGGCCCCACAGGAAACAGCATTGCTACCCCCTTCTTCAGCAAGGTAGTGCCAAGAAAACAGACAAAAAAAGCCACATTTGTTCACAATCAGTCTCTAGCTGTCATGTGTAATTCATCAAAACCACAGCTCCCTATCTATATTCAGGCCCCACAGGCCTTTCCATGGCTTACCCCAGATGTTTCACCTACCCTGGGACAGTCCACTGACAGCATGTTGACCTCAGTATACCACATTGTTCCAGTTCACTCTATTCCTTGCATGCCTTTCACCCCCCTGTGTGTTCAAGCCCCAATTGCTCAGTCTTTCCCACTCTATCCTTTCACCTCCAATTTGGTGTCCTGCTTTTCCTTGTTCCCTCCACCTCTGACACATATAGCCTCTTTGTCAACCTTTCCTCACTTATTCTCTCCATATGTCCAGGCCATTTCAACACACCCTCTTCTGCTCTTTCAACCACACTCTTTATTTCCACATATCTCTCTTACCCATTCATTTCTTGTTTGATCAAACCACCTCACACCACATAATGTCCTCAAACATTTCATTTGCAACACATCCACCCTCCTCCATGCAATATATATAATATTGATGGAAATACTATTCCTTCAAACATACCATTTTTGCTCTCCAAGATAACGTTCTCTCCTTCCACACATTCTTCATCACTCCCAGAACCTTCACCCCCTCCACCACTGTATGACTCACTTCATATTCCGTTGTTCCATTTGCTGCTAAGTCCACTCCCAGATATCTTAAACACTTCACTTCCTCCAATTTTTCTCTGTTCAAACTCACATCCCAACAGGGAGAAGTGGGAGACCAAATTGGAGGTGGAAGGATGGACTGAAAAAGATTTTGAGCGGTCAGGGCCTGAACATACAGGAGGGTAAAAGGCGTACAAGGAATAGAGTGAATTGGAATGATGTTGTATACTGGGGTCGACGTGCTGTCAATGGATTGAACCAAGGCATGTGAAGCGTCTGGGATAAACCATGGAAAATTTTGTAGGGCCTGGATGTGGAAAGGGAGCTGTGGTTTCGGTGCTTTACACATGGTAGCTAGAGAATGAGTGTGAGCAAATGTGGCCTTTGTTGTCTTTTCCTAGCGCTACCTTGTGCATGCGCAGGGGGAGGGGGGTGCCATTTCATGTGTGGCAGGGTGGCGATGGGAATGGATGAGGGCAGCAAGTATGAATATGTACATGTGTTTATATGTATATGTCTGATCATTATCTAGTGGAGGCGAAGGTGAAGATTTGTAGAGGTTTTCAGAAAAGAAGGGAGAATGTTGGGGTGAAGAGAGTGGTGAGAGTAAGTGAGCTTGGGAAGGAGACTTGTGAGGAAGTACCAGGAGAGACTGAGTACAGAATGGAAAAAAGTGAGAACAAAGGAGGTAAGGGGAGTGGGGGAGGAATGGGATGTATTTAGGGAAGCAGTGATGGCTTGCGCAAAAGATGCTTGTGGCATGAGAAGCGTGGGAGGTGGGCAGATTAGAAAGG
The DNA here is from genome assembly GCF_036320965.1 of Panulirus ornatus. Lineage (NCBI taxonomy): Eukaryota > Metazoa > Arthropoda > Malacostraca > Decapoda > Palinuridae > Panulirus > Panulirus ornatus. The sequence goes on along the minus strand of NC_092247.1, from coordinate 6,836,526 downwards.
GTAGTGAATGGTGGGATGAAGTAAGATTATTAGTGAAAGAGAAGAGAGAGGCATTTGGATGATTTTTGCAGGGCAACAATGCAAATAATTGCATGATCCATAGACAAGGAAACAAGTTTTAAGTTTAGCATATACAGAAAACCCACCAATGTATGCTCATAAATCCATTATTACTCATCTCAACATGACAGAGTTAAATTATCATCATTTCAATCTATGTTCCTTAGGGCATTACATATTTGCAGTCCAGAGTTTATTGATGATGAGTTTGAGAGGATATATTCTATTGGATCTAAGTTAAAGTACCCTAGATCTTTCATTGATAAATCCCTTAAGTTAGCAAAGAAATCATTTTATAGAGTTGAGCCCAAACCTCCCATTGACACCAAGAATCTTTTAGTTCTCCCTTTTAATAATAATTTCACTTTGCTTCCCATGTTGCTTAAATCCTTAAATGTAAATGTTGCCTTTAGCGACAATAATACTATAAAGAATATCTTAATCAGGAATTCACCAGAAAAATCTCTTGGATGCATCTATAAAGTCCCTTGTGGAAACTTTGATAAATTTTATGTCGGTCAGACTGGTAAGGATCTTTCTGTTAGACTTAAGCAACATAAATATAGTATAAGAACGGGACAAGAATCAAATGCCTTGTTTAATCATGTTAGAAACTATGATCATTGTATTGACTGGAGCAACACCATCTCAGTTATTAACTCTAACTCTATTACCAAGAGAAATATCATTGAATCTTCTATTATTGAATACACAAAGAATTATAATCTTAATATTAGTGATGGTCTATACAAATTAGATAACTTTATTGTTGATAAGATTTGTAAAATGATAAGTTTATGAATGCTCGCTGTATGTTTTGGACAATCACATGTTTACCAAATGGCGTCCTAGCTTCGTCTCTTCGATGTATATCAACTGACTGTTATATTTCTCTCTTGTGTCTCCCCTGATGATGTGATTATTACACGAAAGTGCACATGGGAACTTTTTGTGTTTCATTTTCCCCGTGGACTCATAGGAATATATATATATATATATATATATATATATATATATATATATATATATATATATATATTTTTTTTTTTTTTTTTTGCTTTGTCGCTGTCTCCCGCGTTTGCGAGGTAGCGCAAGGAAACACACGAAAGAAATGGCCCAACCCACCCCCATACACATGTATATACATACACGTCCACACACGCAAATATACATACCTACACAGCTTTCCATGGTTTACCCCAGACGCTTCACATGCCCTGATTCAATCCACTGACAGCACGTCAACCCCGGTATACCACATCGATCCAATTCACTCTATTCCTTGCCCTCCTGTCACCCTCCTGCATGTTCAGGCCCCGATCACACAAAATCTTTTTCACTCCATCTTTCCACCTCCAATTTGGTCTCCCACTTCTCCTCTTTCCCTCCACCTCCGACACATATATCCTCTTGGTCAATCTTTCCTCACTCATTCTCTCCATGTGCCCAAACCATTTCAAAACACCCTCTTCTGCTCTCTCAACCACGCTCTTTTTATTTCCACACATCTCTCTTACCCTTACGTTACTTACTCGATCAAACCACCTCACACCACACATTGTCCTCAAACATCTCATTTCCAGCACATCCATCCTCCTGCGCACAACTCTATCCATAGCCCACGCCTCGCAACCATACAACATTGTTGGAACCACTATTCCATCAAACATACCCATTTTTGCTTTCCGAGATAATGTTCTCGACTTCCACACATTCTTCAAGGCTCCCAGAATTTTTGCCCCCTCCCCCACCCTATGATCCACTTCCGCTTCCATGGTTCCATCCGCTGCCAGATCCACTCCCAGATATCTAAAACACTTTACTTCCTCCAGTTTTTCTCCATTCAAACTTACCTCCCAATTGACTTGACCCTCAACCCAACTGTACCTAATAACCTTGCTCTTATTCACATTTACTCTTAAGTTTCTTCTTTCACACACTTTACCAAACTCAGTCACCAGCTTCTGCAGTTTCTCACATGAATCAGCCACCAGCGCTGTATCATCAGCGAACAACAACTGACTCACTTCCCAAGCTCTCTCATCCCCAACAGACTTCATACTTGCTCCTCTTTCCAAAACTCTTGCACTCACCTCCCTAACAACCCCATGCAAAAACAAATTAAAGAACCATGGAGACATCACACACCCCTGCCGCAAACCGACATTCATTGGGAACTAATCACTTTTCTCTCTTCCTACTAGTACACATGCCTTACATCCTTGATAAAAACTTTTCACTGCTTCTAGCAACTTGCCTCCCACACCATATACTCTTAATACCTTCCACAGAGTATCTCTATCAACTCAATCATATGCCTTTTCCATATCCATAAATGCTGCATACAAATCCATTTGATTTTCTAAGTATTACCCACATACATTCTTCAAAGCAAACATCTGATCCACACATCCTCTACCACTTCTGAAACCACACTGCTTATCCCCAATCTGATGCTCTGTAGATGCCTTCACCCTCTCAATTAATACCCTCCCATATAATTTCCCAGGAATACTCAACAAACTTTTATCTCTATAATTTGAACAAACCTTTATCCCCTTTGCCTTTATACAGTGGCACTATGCATGCATTCCACAAATTCTCAGGCACTTCACCATGAACCATACGTACATTGAATATCCTTACCAACTAGACAGACATACATTGAATATCCTTACTAGACATACATTGACATACATATCCTAGACTAGACATACATTGAATATCCTTACCAACTTGACAGATGTTCTCATTTGTTCTCTTGTCTTATGCACTTTATTTACCTCCTTAAGTTTAATGATACTCTCTCACCCCCTCTCATTTGCCCTCTTTTTGATATCTTGCACCTTTCTCTTGACCTCCTGCCTCTTTCTTCTATACATCTCCCAGTCATTTGCACAATTTCCCTGCAAAAATCGTCCAAATGCCTCTCTCTCACTAATAATCTTACCTCTTCATCCAACCACTCACTACCCTTTCTAATCTGCCCACCTCCCACGCTTCTCATGCCACAAGCATCTTTTGCGCAAGCCATCACTGCTTCCCTAAACACATCCCATTCCTCCCCCACTCCCCTGACGTCCTTTGCTCTCATTTTTTTCCATTCTGCACTCAATCTCTCCTGGTACTTCCTCAGAGCATCAGATTAGGGAAGAGCAGTGTGGTTTCAGAAGTGGTAGAGGATGTATGGATCAGGTGTTTGCTTTGAAGAATATATGTGAGAAATACTTAGAAAAGCAAATGGATTTAGAAAAGCAAGTGGATTTGTATGTAGCATTTATGGATCTGGAGAAGGCATATGATAGAGTTGATAGAGATGCTCTGTGAAAGGTATTAAGAATATATGGTGTGGGAGGCAAGTTGTTAGAAGCAGTGAAAAGTTTCTATCGAGTATGTAAGGCATGTGTACGAGTAGGAAGAGAGGAAAGTGATTGGTTCTCAGTAAATGTCGGTTTGTGGCAGGGGTGCGTGATGTCTCCATGGTTGTTTAATTTGTTTATGGATGGGAATGTTAGGGAGGTGAATGCAATAGTTTTGGAGAGGGGGCAAGTATGCAGTCTGTTGTGGATGAGAGAGCTTGGGAAGTGAGTCAGTTGTTGTTCGCTGATGATACAGCGCTGGTTGCTGATTCGTGTGAGAAACTGCAGAAGCTGGTGACTGAGTTTGGTAAAGTGTGTGAAAGAAGAAAGCTGAAGGGAAATGTGAATAAGAGCAAGGTTATTATGTACAGTAAGGTTGAGGGACAAGGTATTGGGAGGTAAGTTTGAATGGAGTAAAACTGGAGGAAGTGAAGTGTTTTAGATATCTGGGAGTAGATTTGGCAGCGGATGGAACCATGTAAGCAGAGGTGAGTCACAGGATGGGGGAGGGTCAAAAGTTCTGGGAGGGTTTGAAAATGTGTGGAAGTTGAGAAAGTTACCTTGGAAAGCAAAAATGGTTATGTTTGGAGGAATAGTGGTTCCAATAATGTTATATGGTTGCAAGGCATGGGCTGTAGATAGAGTTGTGTGGAGGAGGGTGGATGTGAGGTGGTTTGATCGAGTAAGTAACGAAAGGGTAAGAGAGATGTGTGGTAATAAAAAGAGTGTGGTTGAGAGAGCAGAAGAGGGTGTTTTGAAATGGTTTGGTCTCATGGAGAGAATAAGTGAAGAAAGATTGACAAAGAGGATATATGTGTCAGAGGTGGAGGGAATGAGGAGAAGTGGGAGACCAAATTGGAGGTGGAAAGATGGAGTGAAAAAGATTTTGAGCGATCGTGGCCTGAACATGCACGAAGGTGAAAGGCGTGCAAGGAATAGAGTGAATTGGAATGATGTGGTATACCAGGGTCGACGTGCTGTCAGTGAATTGAACCAGGGCATATGAAGCATCTTAGGTAAACCATGGGTTGTTTTGTGGGGCCTGGTTGTGGAAAGGGAGCTGTGGTTTCGGTGCATTATACATGACAGCTAGATACTGAGTGTGAACGAATGTGGCCTTTGTTGTCTTTTCCTAGCACTACCTTGCGCGCATGCAGGGTGAAGGGGTTGTCATTTCATGTGTGGCGGGGTGGTGACAGGAATGAATAAAGGCAGCAAGTATGAACTATGTTTTTTTTTTTTTTTTTTTTTTTTTTATACTTTGTCGCTGTCTCCCGCGTTTGCGAGGTAGCGCAAGGAAACAGACGAAAGAAATGGCCCAACCCCCCCCATACACATGTACATACACACGTCCACACACGCAATATACATACCTACACAGCTTTCCATGGTTTATCCCAGACGCTTCACATGCCTTGATTCAATCCACTGACAGCACGTCAACCCCTGTATACCACATCGCTCCAATTCACTCTATTCCTTGCCCTCCTTTCACCCTCCTGCATGTTCAGGCCCCGATCACACAAAATCCTTTTCACTCCATCTTTCCACCTCCAATTTGGTCTCCCTCTTCTCGTTCCCTCCACCTCCGACACATATATCCTCTTGGTCAATCTTTCCTCACTCATTCTCTCCATGTGCCCAAACCACTTCAAAACACCCTCTTCTGCTCTCTCAACCACGCTCTTTTTATTTCCACACATCCCTCTTACCCTTACGTTACTTACTCGATCAAACCACCTCACACCACACATTGTCCTCAAACATCTCATTTCCAGCACATCCATCCTCCTGCGCACAACTCTATCCATAGCCCACGCCTCGCAACCATACAACATTGTTGGAACCACTATTCCTTCAAACATACCCATTTTTGCTTTCCGGGATAATGTTCTCGACTTCCACACATTTTTCAAGGCTCCCAAAATTTTCGCCCCCTCCCCCACCCTATGATCCACTTCCGCTTCCATGGTTCCATCCGCTGACAGATCCACTCCCAGATATCTAAAACACTTCACTTCCTCCAGCCTCTCACCATTCAAACTCACCTCCCAATTGACTTGACCCTCAACCCTACTGTACCTAATAACCTTGCTCTTATTGACATTCACTCTTAACTTTCTTCTTCCACACACTTTACCAAACTCCGTCACCAGCTTCTGCAGTTTCTCACATGAATCCGCCACCAGCGCTGTATCATCAGCGAACAACAACTGACTCACTTCCCAAGCTCTCTCATCCCCAACAGACTTCATACTTGCCCCTCTTTCCAAAACTCTTGCATTTACCTCCCTAACAACCCCATCCATAAACAAATTAAACAACCATGGAGACATCACACACCCCTGCCGCAAACCTACATTCACTGAGAACCAATCACTTTCCTCTCTTCCTACACGTACATGTACATGTGTATATATGTATATGTCTGTTTATGTATATACATGTATAAATTGAAATGTATAGGTATGTATATGTGCATGTGTGGATGTGTATGTATATACATGTGTATGTGGGTGGGTTGGGCCATTCTTTCGTGTGTTTCCTTGCGCTATCTCGCTTACGTGGGAGACAGCATCAAAGTATAATAAATATAAATAAATATGAATATATACATATTGAAGGACTGTCGAATGTATTTGATCAGAGGGTGGTTGGTGTAGGGGTTTGGGTTAGGGAGTTATAAAGTGAGAAAGTCATGGAAAGTGGTTTGGTGAAGAAAGAAGTGGCAAAATCCTTACATAAGATGGAATATGGCAGGACAGCTTCAGTGGATGGTATTGCAGTGTATTTTCTTAAAAGGGGGAGACTGTGTTGTTCATGAATTCAATGATGTTAAATGGTTCACTCCCTTTCAGTGAAGAATATTGTTTACCGATCGTTAGTAATAATAGAGAAGAGGAGAAGTAAGTTCAGGTTAAACTATATCTCTGTATCTCTGATGCCTGTTCCCAACTGGAACTCCCTTAAGGGGATGGCCATAGCAATAGAGTCTCCATAACTATTGAACTCCAGTGCTGCTTCATAGCCTTTAGTTCCTCACCCTTAACAGGCCACTGATAGAGGGCAACTGTAGTGCAATGTTTGCAGAGGCTCCAACCTAATTTTCATACAATGTTTCTACCTAATGCTCCTGCCTATATGTTCCTACTTACTTCTATCTACTGCTCCTACCATTTTGCTAAAAGGCAGGGCTAGCACATAGTGCTCACCACAGGAAAATCTAGAGTTACAAATATATGAGCTGTGTGAGTTAAGCATTGTCAAGTGTTATGTATGATAAGGAGACATTGTGTGTTTGTAGACAATGCCAGTAGTCCATGTGTGCATGAAGCAGAAATTGACGGATAGGTTTCTGTCATTTATATCACTTTGAGTAAATAATGATGTTCTAATTTTAGATAGTTGGGAGCAGATTCAGGCGTCATCCTCCTGACTCAACATTTCGTTACACGGAGTGGGCAAATGGTCTGACTGCAGCACAACTGATAATGCAGATATATACATCACATGGCCCCACTGTCATCATGCCAACATGGTTCTGCCATCGTGATGTGTTTCAAAGGTCAGTGGTCTAGTTAACATCTATCTATGTTTCTGATGCCTGTTCTTTCTAGGATCCCCCTCAAGAGGGTGGCCATGGCAAAAGAGTCTCCATAGCTGGTGAACTCAGTGTATGAAAATTAGCTCTCACAGTTAGTTGCTTAAGTGGGTTGGTTAGAAATAGTAACAGTAGAGTATGAAAAGACCAGGTTTCTGTATTTGTCTGGAGTTGATCAGCCTTACATACACCTTCAACACGTGTCCAGTGTACTTTAACATGAATAAGCAATTTTGCACTAAGTACTTCTTGGCTTTCTACTTTGCACACTTAATGTCTCCAAGTATATGTCCGACTTGACCCACAAAATGTCTAATTCACAAACTAAAAAAATCATTGCTTTGGCACACTCATATGAAGTACCTCTATCCCTAAACAGTCCGCACATTACATTACATCTGTTTGTCCCTTTGTGTCAACCTTTGTGTGTATTTTTAATGTAATACCATTGTCTTCACCAACATATGATTAACATTGCGTCTCAAAAAACCATACCATTTTTTAAAAGGCTTTCATCTGAATGTCTTTCTAATTTTGATTTTTTTTTTTTTTTTTTTTTTTTTTTTTTGTCGCTGTCTCCCGCGTCTGCGAGGTAGCGCAAGGAAACAGACGAAAGAAATGGCCCAACCCCCCCCATACACATGTACATACACACGTCCACACACGCAAATATACATACCTACACAGCTTTCCATGGTTTACCCCAGACGCTTCACATGCCTTGATTCAATCCACTGACAGCACGTCAACCCCTGTATACCACATCGCTCCAATTCACTCTATTCCTTGCCCTCCTTTCACCCTCCTGCATGTTCAGGCCCCGATCACACAAAATCCTTTTCACTCCATCTTTCCACCTCCAATTTGGTCTCCCTCTTCTCCTCGTTCCCTCCACCTCCGACACATATATCCTCTTGGTCAATCTTTCCTCACTCATTCTCTCCATGTGCCCAAACCACTTCAAAACACCCTCTTCTGCTCTCTCAACCACGCTCTTTTTATTTCCACACATCTCTCTTACCCTTACGTTACTTACTCGATCAAACCACCTCACACCACACATTGTCCTCAAACATCTCATTTCCAGCACATCCATCCTCCTACGCACAACTCTATCCATAGCCCACGCCTCGCAACCATACAACATTGTTGGAACTACTATTCCTTCAAACATACCCATTTTTGCTTTCCGGGATAATGTTCTCGACTTCCACACATTTTTCAAGGCTCCCAAAATTTTCGCCCCCTCCCCCACCCTATGATCCACTTCCGCTTCCATGGTTCCATCCGCTGACAGATCCACTCCCAGATATCTAAAACACTTCACTTCCTCCAGCCTCTCACCATTCAAACTCACCTCCCAATTGACTTGACCCTCAACCCTACTGTACCTAATAACCTTGCTCTTATTGACATTTACTCTTAACTTTCTTCTTCCACACACTTTACCAAACTCCGTCACCAGCTTCTGCAGTTTCTCACATGAATCCGCCACCAGCGCTGTATCATCAGCGAACAACAACTGACTCACTTCCCAAGCTCTCTCATCCCCAACAGACTTCATACTTGCCCCTCTTTCCAAAACTCTTGCATTTACCTCCCTAACAACCCCATCCATAAACAAATTAAACAACCATGGAGACATCACACACCCCTGCCGCAAACCTACATTCACTGAGAACCAATCACTTTCCTCTCTTCCTACACGTACACATGCCTTACATCCTCGATAAAAACTTTTCACTGCTTCTAACAACTTTCCTTGATTTAGTACCACATTTCTTTCTTGTCTTCATGGTTTACTTATTAACATTGCATCCTATAAGACCATACCAGTTTTTAAAAGGCTTTCATCTGAATGTCTTTCTAATTATGATTTAGAACCACATTTCTTTCTTATCTTTATTATTTACTTTACATGGTCTCCTGTTTCCAAATAAGCTACATTTTTTCCTAGACCTAGAATGACGAGGGTCTCACTTCCACATGTTAGGGTCAGGATAAGCTTTCTGTCATACAAGCTTCTTTTACACTCAGTGGCATATCTAGGGTATGGCAGGTGCCCTGGGCACCACTTGAAGGGGGGCGCCACTCAGCAGGTTTGTTTTTTGACATATGCTACCCGATTGACATTTTTAACGGTTTGATTATGTGAGATAAAAAAGAAACTTGCCTACTTTTCAACTGTAGTAATATTTTGCTACTATCAGTTGCATTACTGCTTCTACATTACAATTTTGATGAAATAAGTCTTTAACTTAAAGTCTTTAAGAGTTTATATAAATTTAAGTTTGGCCTAACTCATCAACAGTTTATGATTACACTGCAAGTATGCAGTCTTTTGTGGATGAGAGAGCTTAGGAAGTGAGTCAGTTGTTGTTTGCTGATGATACAGCGCTGGTGGGTGATTTGGGTGAGAAACTGCAGAAGCTGTTGACTGAGCTTGGTAAAGTGTGTGAAAGAAGAAAGCTGAGAGTAAATTTGAATAAGAGCAAGGTTATTAAGTACAGTAGGGTTGAGGGGCAAGTCAGTTGGGAGGTAAGTTTGAATGGAGAAAAACTGGAGGAAGTAAAGTGTTTTAGATATCTGGGAGTGGATCTGGCAGTGGATGGAACCATGGAAGCGGAAGTGAATCATAGGGTGGGGGAGGGGGCGAAAATTCTGGGAGTCTTGAAGAATGTTTGGAAGTCGAGAACATTATCTCGGAAAGCAAAAATGAGTATGTTTGAAGTTTGAGTATGGTTGCGAGGCGTGGGCTATAGATAGAGTTGTGCGCAGGAGGGTGGATGTGCTGGAAATGAGATGTTTGAGGACAATATGTGGTGTGATGTGGTTTGATCGAGTAAGTAATGAAAGGGTAAAAGAGATGTGTGGTAATAAAAAGAGTGTGGTTGAGAGAGCAGAAGAGGGTGTTTTGAAATGGTTTGGTCACATGGAGAGAATGAGTGAGGAAAGATTGACAAAGAGGATATATGTGTCAGAGGTGGAGGGAACGAGGAGAAGTGGGAGACCAAATTGGAGGTGGAAAGATGGAGTGAAAAAGATTTTGAGTGATCGGGGCCTGAACATGCAAGAGGGCGAAAGGCTTGCAAGGAATAGAGTGAATTGGAATGATGTGATATACCGGGGTCGATGTGCTGTCAGTGGATTGAACCAGGGCATATGAAGCATCTGGGGTAAACCATGGAAAGTTGTGTGGGGCCTGGATGTGGAAAGGGAGCTGTGGTTTCGGTGCATTATTACATGACAGCTAGAGACTGAGTGTGAACGAATGGGGCCTTTGTTGTCTTTTCCTAGCGCTACCTTGTGCACATGCGGGGGGAGGGTGTTGTTATTTCATGTGTGGCGGGGTGGCGACAGGAGTGAATAAGGGCAGACAGTATGAATTATGTACATGTGTATATATGTATATGTCTGTGAGTGTATATATATGTATATGTCTGTGAGTGTATATATATGTATACGTTGAGATGTATAGGTATGTATATGTGCTCTGCATGGACGTGTATGTATGTACATGTGTATGTGGGTGGGTTGGGCCATTCTTTCGTCTGTTTTCTTGCGCTACCTTGCTAACTTGGGAGACAGCGACAAAGTATAATAAATAGATAAATATGAATATATTTATATGCATCCACTGTATGTACATTTTTAATTAAGCCAGGGGTGCAATTTCAGTGCTTTCCATAGGTGCAATTTCCCCTAGATACGCCCCTGAATAGTTAGAGGTATTTTTTAGCTCAAAATACTTTTTGTTTCAAAACTGAAAGATAAGATACTCAAACACTTCTATACTTGAAATAATCATGGAAAATATATCATAATGCTCTCATTTGCTGACACATACTCATTAAATACGATGCAATGGAGTGGAAATATTTGAAGTTGACTTAATTCAACAGCTTAATTGAGTGTCATTAAGAGGACTAAATGTTATTGTAACACCAGATTTGTTTTCAACATGAAAAATACTTTGTATAATGAGTTTTTAAGGGAAATCTATTTTACTGAGAAAAATTCCAGAAGGGTATTTTTTTAGCTCCTAAAACCTTTTGTTTCAAAATTGAAAGATAAGATATTCAAACACTTCTATACTTTGAATAATCATGGAAAATATATCACAATGCTCTCAGTACCAGATATATACCCAGTAAATATGATACAAAGGAACAGAAAATACTTAAAAATTGACTTCATTTACCAGCTTAACTGAATATCATAAAGATGACTAAACGTTATTCTAACACCAGCTTTGTATTCAACAGGAAAAATACTTCTTATATTGAGTCTTTAAAGGAAATCTATTTTTCCGAGAAAAATACCAAAAATTTAAGGTAATAGTTCAGGAGATCTTTTTAGCTCAAAAAACCTCTTGTTTCAAAATTTAAAGACAAGATATTCAAACATTTCTGTACTTGAAATAATCATGGAACAGAAAATATTTTAAAATTGACTTCATTTAACAGCTTAATTGAATGTTATAAAGATGACTAAATGATATTTTAATACCAGATTTGTATTCAGCATGAAAAGTACTTCTTATAATGACTTTTTAAAGGGAATCTATTTTTCTGAGAAAAATGCCAAAAATTCAGTATTTTTTTTAGCTCAAAAAAAAAACTTTTTGTTTCAAAATTGAAAGATAAGATATTCAAACACTTCTATACTTAAAATAATCATGAAAAATATATCTTAATGCTCTCAGTTACCGATATATATACTCAGTAAATAAGATGCAAAGGAACAGAAATATTTTAAAATTGACTTCCTTTAATAGCTTGATTAGGTGTCATAAAGAGGACTAAACATTATTTTAACACCAGATTTATATTTAGCATGAAAAATGCTTCTTATAATATGTTTTTAAAGGAAATCTTATTTTCTGAGAAAAATACCAAAAATTGAAGGTAATAGTTACAGTGACGTATCTAGGATATGGCAAGTGTCCTCGGCACACCACTTGAGGGGGGGCAACAGGTTTGTTTTTTGACATATGCTACCCGATTGCCATTTTTAATGGCTTGGTTTTGTGAGATAAAAAAGAAACTCGCCTTCTTTTCAACTATAGTAATATTTTGCTACTGTCAGTTGCATTACTGCTTCTACATTACAGTTTTGATCAAATAAATTTTTAGCTTTAAGTGTTTCAGAGTTTATATGAATTTAAGTTTGGCCTGACTCTTCAACATTTTATAATTATGCTGTCTGTATTTTTATATACATCCACTGTATGTACATATTTAATCAAGCCAGGGGCACAGTTTCAGTGCTTGCCATAGGCACTATTTCCCCTAGATATGCCCCTGTTTACACTCTTCCCTGAAATTCTTCCCATTTGTTACATTTCTCACTGAGCCTCTAGTTCTTGTTCTTGCATGAATCTGATCTTAGCTCTGACTCTCTTTCTGCCATCCTTATTGATTACCAATCCCTGATATTTGAACTCATGCATAATTTAAACTGGTATTACACTAACACTTCCAGTCTCTTTTAAAAATAGGCACCTTGCTTTTACTCATGTAAATTGAATATTCTTTTTGTAGATTCATCAAAACAACCTACCATGCTCACCAACTCCTCTTCTGTTTCTTTTCTTTCTTTCATACTATTCGCCATTTCCCGCATTAGCGAGGTAGCGTTAAGAACAGAGGACTGGGCCTTTAAGGAAATATCCTCACCTGGCCCCCTTTTCTGTTCCTTCTTTTGGAAAATTCAAAAAATGAGAGGGGAGGATTTCCAGCCCCCCGCTCTTCTGTTTCTATTTATTCATTTATATCTTATGAAATGATATCATCTGTATATGATATCTCTAGTGGGTTCTACTATTTCTCAAGGGTTCGGTAGCTTGTATGGATCAAGACCCTTCTGTGGTCTACTAACGTCTTTTCCAGCTGTTTCAACACTTTCCGAGTTCTCCTTCCCATCCCATCTCATTGATGCTCAAGTTAGTGTAAATACTTGTTTTTACTGTACAGGAAAGAGTTTTACACTTCTGGGGCTCCATCTCTTGAACATTCCTTGCTATCATACAAACTTCTGAATTCAAGTATGCTGCATAGATTTACTATATCCTGTCATTCATTTTTGTTTATCCACCAATCTTATCTATAATATTTCTTTAAACCCTTATTAGTAAGTTTCTTACTTAATTTCATGTCGTATCCTCAGGTTGCTCTCTCCCTACATCTCATGAAGAGCTATTCACTGTCCACATTGTTGATCTTTTTTAAAAACTTAAAGGTTGTGATCAGGTCACTTCTCACTCTTCTCTCTATAAAGGTGGGTATTTTTAAAGCCTCCTGCCTTTTCCTGTAACTTAGCACTCTGTAACGTAGTGTTCCTTTGTGAATGCATTTTTGAGCTTATCATTCACGTCCTTGTATAATTTTTTGACATATTCAGCAACTTTCCTTAATAATCCTTAGACCATTTAGTGCACTTTAAGAAACAGTTTATATATTCTTGAAAAAAATGTATGTTATAGATCTGTATTTTTCCTAGGCATGTGCACAATATTTTTCAAAGTTTTTTGACAGTAGTCATCACTGCTTCATGAGAAATTTGTCTTATAAGCTTATGCTGTATCATAGCTGGAGGATGTATGTATATGAGGTAATGTGTGAATGAAGATCTTTTAATCTCACTCTTGGAGACACTGCATTAAGTAGAAATGTATGGATCTGGGTATCCCAATATACTTGTGTGCCTCAGACTATCAGTTTTAGGCACAAAGTTTGATAATTTAGAATACCATACTTCTTTCTCATCTACATACCGAGTATACAACCATGAGACTGCTGATCATTTTACAGTTAAACTTTAGTGAACACTTGGATAGGATGATGGTACATAATGTCACAAATGACCCTGGATATAGAACTGCAGAGCTTACAACACAGAGTTCAAATATAAAATGGGATTTTTAGGAAGAGGATGTATAGTATGAAGGGTGAACAAAACAACAAGTGAAGACACAAGATGTGGAAAAATGGTTGAAGAAACAATAACCAGTAGTTGCTGCAAGAGGCACTGAACGAGACCTGTGATAAGATAGAGGGATCCACTGAAGAATTGTGTTGGTGAGATGGACGTGGATCTACATGAGATAGTTTCCTTTTTGAAGTGACCATACTCTTTGGTGAAGTTTTGATGTGGGATATCTGTGTGAGCCACCGCAGTAGAATATTGAGTATAAGGTCAGACCATTAATAATGTTGTGTACATGAGTATTAATAGAACAGGTTTTGATAATGCCATCTGTTTATACACTCCTGTATAATGTGGAACAATATTACTCTTCTGTAACAGATAAGTCTAATAAGCTTGTCCTTTTTCAGAGTTGGAGGATTTAATGAAGCTGGAGCGGGAACACCAGAGGACCTTCTTTTCTTTTTCACCCATTTACAGAAGGGAGGTCAAGTGGTGCGTCACGATGAGGAACTTCTTATCTATAGATACCATCCTCAAGCCACAACATTTTCAGTTGATGAGTATGTGATGTAATATGTAACTGAATATGTTTTATGTATTATGAACATAACACATGAAATGAATGAAATACTGTCTATCCTTAAATTTTAAACTTACAGATGTAAACTTCCAGAGAGGATTAATCTTCCATATTTTACAGGCAAACTATATGGGACTTGAGGGTAAGAGAAATACAAAAGCGAATTTTAAATTCTTGGAACTCATTTGCAATATGGAATGCTGGAAAACAGGGGCGCAAATTCTACAGATCTCTTACAGCAGAAAACCAAGAAAAAGTGACAGCCTTCTGTGATGTGGATGTCAAAAAAATAGGACCATTCTACACCTATGAAAAGTCAAAGAGAAAAATGAAGCCAAAAATACCAATTATTCACTTCAAAGAAGTCAAGCCACCTTTAATAATATGCATGAAATTGGTAAGAATATACTTTTTTAGTACATTCACGATGCAGTTTTAATCTCAGTTTTTTGTAACAGGAGTTAGTTAGTAAGCATGGGATATAAATGTTTTGCTCTCTTTGGGAATGATTAGTCCCATTCAGTTCTTTAGATTTTTTTCATATTTTTTTGCTGTTCCTGTAGATCTTAAAAGAGAAGAATCAGTAAAATGTGTATGATATAATAGTGAATATTTTAACATTTTCAGGGATTGACTGGTGGTGTGTTTGAGGAGAACTTGGTTTCAATGCAGCTAAAAGAAGGTATAGATTATTTTCATTTTAACTGACGAGATAGTCCACATCGGGCAAGTATAAGATTTTGTATTACCCTCTATACCCATTCTTCTATTTAAGAATTACACCTATCATTTCTTTCTTTCTACCCATCTGTATCTCTGATACCCATTCCCTCGGGAACTCCCTCAAGGGAGTAGCCATGACAAAAGAGTCTCCATAGGTGGGGAACTTCAGTGCCACTTCTTATCCTTCAGTGCCTCACACTTAACAGGCAATTGGCAACTCTGTCATGTCCACAATTTAAATTCATTCAGCCTCAAGACATTTTGCCAAAGCTATGATTATATATATATCTTTCAAGTGTTTAAAGCAGATTTTCAATATAATCAACCCATTTTTCATATTCATCTAAAGTCATACTAGATTTATGCATAAATTCCCACATTCTCTTATTTTACTTTCAGTTCACCATGAATATGCAAACATCGTAAAAATCTTATTATAGTCATTCTTATCGTATCCATCATCATTTCCACTTGATCACCTGAAATTTTTAATTACAATATGTGGTGTGAGGTGGTTTGATCGATTAAGTAATGAAAGGGTAAGAGAGATGTGTGGTAATAAAAAGTGTGGTTGAGAGAGCAGAAAAGGGTGTGTTAAATCTGTTTGGACATATGGAGAGAATGAGTGAGGAAAGGTTGACAGAGTGGATATATGTGTCTGGTGGAGGGAACAAGAAGTGGGATACCAAATTGGAGGTGGAAGGATGGAGTGAAAATGATTTTGAACAATTGGGGCCTGAACATGTAGGAGGGTGAGAGATGGGCAAGAAATAGAGTGAATGGGAATGATGTATACTGGGGTTGACTTGCTGTCAGTGGACTGAACCAGTATATGTTGATATGTATATGTTTGGGCTGAAATACAGGTTTTTATATTTTTCTGAGTGAGGAAATAGATTTCCTTGAAAACCTTAGTGTAAGGACTATTTTTCATGCTGAATAAGAATCTTGAGTTGAAAAATTGTTTGGGGGTCATTAATGTCTGTAATTATGTATTTCAAGATTCTGTTAGTACTTGCTTCCTAATAAGTGGGGAAATCTTGGCTTGGGGATGCATCAATTGACATCTTATGTGACCATTTCAAGTATAGAACCATTTCATTATATTTCAATTTATAAACAAAAAGCTTTTTGGTATTTTTCTGAGGGTAATAGATTTGCTTGAAAACCTGAGGATAAGGGATAGTTTTCATGCTGAATATGAAATTGGAGTTGAAATACTGTTTGGGGGTCATTAAGACTAGTTACATATTTCAAGGTTCTGTTAGTATTCACTTCTAGTGAACTGGAGAATTCATGGCTTGGGGATTTGTTATGAGACATTTTATATGATTATATCAAGTACAGAAGCATTTCATTATATTTCAGTTTTAAAAGATTTTGTGCTAAAAAATACCCTGCGCTATCACCTGTAATTTTTTGTATTTTTTTTATTGTCATAGATATCCTTGAAAATGATAGAATAAGGACAATTTGTCATGCTGAATATGAATCTGCAGTTGAAACAATCCTTGAAAATGATAGAATAAGGACAATTTGTCATGCTGAATATGAATCTGCAGTTGAAACACTGTTTGAGGGTCATTAGGACATGTAAGTATGTATTTAAAGATTCTATGATTATGTGCTTCATAATTATTGGGTAAGTGTCAGGTCAGGAAAGCATAATGAGACATATTCCATGATGATTTAAGTACAGAAGTATTTCATTATCTTATATTTCACTTTTAAGACAAAAGTGTTTTGGGCTTGAAAATACCCTGAACTATTATCTTCAATTTTTGGTATTTTTCTAAGGGGTAATAGATTTACTTGAAGACCTGAGTTTACGAAATATTTTTTGTGCTGAATACAAATTTGGGATTGAATATTAAATAGTTTAGGGGTCATTAAGACATGCAGTTACATATTTAAAGATACTGTGATTATTTGCTTCATATATATTGCGTAATTGTCACCTGCGGAAGCATTATGAAAATTTTTTCATGATGATTTCAAGTGGAGAATTATTTCATTATCTTAAACTTTAGTTTTAAAGCAAAAAGTAATTTGGGCTAAAAAAATACTCCGCAATTTTTCTATATTTTTCTCAGGGTAATAGATTTCCTTGAAAACCTTAATTAGAGTATGTGCTAGTGTGGTGAATGCAAATCTGTGACCGAAAAGGTAATTATAGGCAAAATAGTCAAGTTATTAGCATATCATTGTTAATATGATTAACCCAAGTGTCATTAACATTAACAGATTCATGATATACAGATTTTTAACTACAAATACGTATTCAACATTAGAATTAACATTTGTAGTAAGATTTTCATTAGAATCTGAAGCACTTGCAAAATTGAGCAAAATGCATTTTCTTTATTTTGAAAAATTTGATTTTTTTCTTAAAATCTCACCAAAGATGCTCTTAAGTGTGCTGAATGCGAATCCGTGACATAAAAAGTAATTCTAGGCTAGTAAGGCAAGTAATTAGCATATGAATGTTAATATATTTAACCAAAGTGTCATTAACATTGATAGATTCATGAAATACTTATTTTTAACTTCAAATACATATTCATTGTAAGAATGAACATCTATATTGAGATTTTCATGAAGTCTGAAGCACTTGCAAAATTAAGCAACAACTAGGATATTTTACCTTGCATTTTTTTTTTGCTTGTGGCATGAGAAGAGTGGGAGGTGGGTTGATTAGAAAGGGTAGTGAGTGGTGGGATGAAGAAGTAAGATTATTAGTGAAAGAGAAGAGAGAGGCATTTGGACGATTTTTGCAGGGAAAAAATGCAGTTGAGTGGGAGATGTATAAAGGAAAGAGACAGGAGGTCAAGAGAAAGGTGCAAGAGGTGAAAAAGAGGGCAAATGAGAGTTGGGGTGAGAGAGTATCATTAAATTTTAGGGAGAATAAAAAGATGTTCTGGAAGGAGGTAAATAAAGTGTGTAAGACAAGGGAGCAAATGGGAACTTCAGTGAAGGGCACAAATGGGGAGGTGATAACAAGTAGTGGGGATGTGAGAAGGAGATGGAGTGAGTATTTTGAAGGTTTGTTGAATGTATTTGATGATAGAGTGGCAGATATAGGGTGTCTTGGTCGAGGTGGTGTGCAAAGTGAGAGGTTTAGGGAAAATGATTTGGTAAACAGAGAAGAGGTAGTAAAAGCTTTGCGGAAGACGAAAGCCGGCAAGGCAGCAGGTTTGGATGGTATTGCAGTGGAATTTATTAAAAAAGGGGGTGACTGTATTATTGACTGGTTGGTAAGGTTATTTAATGTATGTATGACTCATGGTGAGGTGCCCGAGGATTGGCGGAATGCGTGCATAGTGCCATTGTACAAAGGCAAAGGGGATAAGAGTGAGTGCTCAAATTACAGAGGTATAATTTTGTTGAGTATTCCTGGTAAATTATATGGGAGGGTATTGATTGAGAGGGTGAAGGCATGTACAGAGCATCAGATTGGGGAAGAGCAGTGTGGTTTCAGAAGTGGTAGAGGATGTGTGGATCAGGTGTTTGCTTTGAAGAATGTATGTGAGAAATACTTAGAAAAGCAAATGGATATGTATGTAGCATTTATGGATCTGGAGAAGGCATATGATAGAGTTGATAGAGATGCTCTGTGGAAGGTATTAAGAATATATGGTGTTCGAGGCAAGTTGTTAGAAGCATTGAAAAGTTTTTATCGAGGATGTATGGCATGTGTACGTGTAGGAAGAGAGGAAAGTGATTGGTTCTCAGTGAATGTAGGTTTGCGGCAGGGGTGTGTGATGTCTCCATGGTTGTTTAATTTGTTAATGGATGGGGTTGTTAGGGAGGTAAATATAAGAATTTTGGAAAGAGGGGCAAGTATGAAGTCTGTTGGGGATGAGAGAGCTTGGGAAGTGAGTCAGTTGTTGTTCGCTGATGATACAGTGCTGGTGGCTGATTCATGTGAGAAACTGCAGAAGCTGGTGACTGAGTTTGGTAAAGTGTGTGAAAGAAGAAAGTTAAGAGTAAATGTGAATAAGAGCAAGGTTATTAGGTACAGTAGGGTTGAAGGTCAAGTCAATTGGGAGGTAAGTTTGAATGGAGAAAAACTGGAGGAAGTAAAGTGTTTTAGATATCTGGGAGTGGATCTGGCAGCGGATGGAACCATGGAAGCGGAAGTGGATCATAGGGTGGGGGAGGGGGCGAAAATCCTGGGAGCCTTGAAGAATGTGTGGAAGTCGAGAACATTATCTCGGAAAGCAAAAATGGGTACGTTTGAAGGAATAGTGGTTCCAACAATGTTGTATGGTTGCGAGGCGTGGGCTATGGATAGAGTTGTGCGCAGGAGGATGGATGTGCTGGAAATGAGATGTTTGAGGACAATGTGTGGTGTGAGGTGGTTTGATCGAGTAAGTAACGTAAGGGTAAGAGAGATGTGTGGAAATAAAAAGAGCATGGTTGAGAGAGCAGAAGAGGGTGTTTTGAAATGGTTTGGGCACATGGAGAGAATGAGTGAGGAAAGATTGACCAAGAGGATATATGTGTCGGAGGTGGAGGGAACGAGGAGAAGTTGGAGACCAAATTGGAGGTGGAAAGATGGAGTGAAAAAGATTTTGTGTGATCGGGGCCTGAACATGCAGGAGGGTGAAAGGAGGGCAAGGATTAGAGTGAATTGGATCGATGTGGTATACCGGGGTTGACGTGCTGTCAGTGGATTGAATCAGGGCATGTGAAGCGTCTGGGGTAAACCATGGAAAGCTGTGTAGGTATGTATATTTGCGTATGTGGACGTATGTATATACATGTATATGGGGGTAGGTTGGGCCATTTCTTTCGTCTGTTTCCTTGCGCTACCTCGCAAACGCGGGAGACAGCGACAAAGCAAAAAAAAAAAAAAAAAAAAAAAATTCTGAAAAATTCCATTTGCTTTATAATCTCACCATAGATGCTATTAAGTATGCTGAATGCGAATATGTGATATAAAAAGTAATTCCGGGCAAATAAGTTAAGTAATTAGCATATGGATGTTAATCAATTTATCCAAGCCTCATTGACAGATTCATGAAATACCAGTTTTTAACTTTAAGTCAGTGTAAGAATTAACATCTATATTGAAATTTTCATTTGAATCTGAAGCACATGCAAAATTGAGTAAAGTACTAGGCATTTTTCTTGTTTTGAAAAATTGGATTTTCTTTAAATCTCACCTTAGGTGCTATTGTGCTGAATGCAGCTGTGACCAAAAAAGTAATTCTAGGCTAATTAGTGAACTAATTAGCACATCAATGTGATTAACCCATGTGTAATTAACTTGACAGGTTCATGAAATACTGACTTTTAACTTCAAATATGCATTCAGAGTAAGAATTAGCATTTATATTGAAATTTTCATTAAAATCTGCTGCACTTGGAAAATTCAGCCGAATCCTATGAATTTTCTTGATTTTTTTTGAAAAATTCAGTTTATTTCACAGTCCCACCATAGGTACTATTAAGTGTGCTTAATGCGAATACTTAAAAAGTAATTCTAGGCCAATAAGTCAAGTAATTAGCATATCGATTTTATTATAATTGATCTAAGTGTCATTAACATTGATTCATGAAATACAGATTTTTAATTTCAGCAACTTATTCAGCTTAAGAATTAACATCTATATTGAG
Source organism: Panulirus ornatus (assembly GCF_036320965.1). Lineage (NCBI taxonomy): Eukaryota > Metazoa > Arthropoda > Malacostraca > Decapoda > Palinuridae > Panulirus > Panulirus ornatus. The sequence continues at coordinate 6,815,651 of NC_092247.1, read as the reverse complement.
ATTTTCCTGAAAATCTGAAGCACTTCTGTAATTAAGGAGATGCATAGGCTAGTACCTTGCACTTTTCTTGATTCTTTTTTGAAAAATTTGATTTTTCTTAAAATTTCACCATAAGTTCTGTTAAGTGTTCTGAATGTGAATGTGGCCAAAAAAGGATTTCTAGGCTATTTACTCAAGTAATAAATGCATCAGTCTTAATGTAATTAACCCCAAATGTCATGAACATAGATTCATGAAATATCGTTTTTTTTTTTTACTTCAAATATGTATTGAGCATAAGTTATAACATGTTTATGGAGATTTTTCTTGATTTTTTTGAAAAAATGGATTTTCTTCAAAATTCCATCATAGATGCTTTTAAGTATGCTGAATATGAATCTGTGGTCAAAACCTATAAATTTGTATAATTAGTCTAGTAATTAGCATGTGAATAATAGTATAATTAATGCAAGTGTTAAACGTTTAATATTACAAAGTACAGTCTTTTATACATAGATAATTAATCACTATATAGATTAATATCCATACACAGATTTCCATTAAAATCTGAGGAAGTTGAAAATCTGAGCAAAATTTGTTTTGTGGAACAACAGATTTTCTTCAAAATTCCAGCATAGATACTTTTAAGTATGGTGAATATGTATTTGTGGTCAAAACGTAAAAAGACATATAATTAGTTGAGTAATTAGCATGTGAACATAATTAACCCAAGTGTTAATTAAATGCTTGATATTAAAAAATGCAGTCTTTTGACTCCAAATACTTAATCCCCATATAGAATAACATCAGTACACTGACTTGCATTAGAATCTGAAGAGGTTGAAAATCTGAGCAAAATGCGAGGATTTTGTGTTTTTTTTTTTGAAAAGATGGATTTTCTCGCAAATTTAAGCATAGATGGTTTTAAGTATGCTGAATATGGATCTGGTCAAAACCCAAAAATCCGTATAATTAGTCAAATAATCAGTATGTGAATATTAGTATAATTAACCCAAGTGTTAATTAAGTGCTTAATATTACGAAATGCAGTGTTTTGACTCCAAATAGTTAATCACCACACAGAATAACATACACACACAGATTTTTATCAAAATCCGAGTAATATGAAAATCTGAACAAAATGCATTGTTCTTAATTTTTTGAAAAAATGGATTTTCTTTAAAATTTCAACATAGATGCTTTCAAGTATGCTAAATATGAATCTGTGGTCAAAAAGTAAAAATTTGTATAATTAGCCGAGTAATTAGCATGTGAATATTAGAATAATTAACCCAAGTGATAATTAAGCTTTTAATATTATGAAAAGCAGTTTTTTGACTCCAAATACTTAATCACCATATAAAATAACATCTATACACAGAAGTTCATTAAAATCTGAGGAAGTTGAAAATCTGAGCAAAATGCCTACAGCCTTGCATTTTTCTTAAATTTTTTGAAAAAATTGATTTTCTTTATAATTTCAACATAGATGCTTTTAAGTATGCTGAATTTGAATCCGTGGTAAAAAAAAAATTAAAAATTCATATAATTAGTCGAGTAATTAGCATGTGAATATTAGTATAATTAACCCAAGTGTTAATTAAGCGCTTAATATTATGAAATGCAGTGTTTTGACTCCAAATAGTCAATCACAATACAGAATAACATATACACTGAGATTTTTATCAAAATCCGAGTAATTTGAAAATCAACAAAATGCAAGGATTTTTCTTAATTTTTTGAAAAAAATGGATTTTCTTTAAAATTTCAACATAGATGCTTTCAAGTATGCTAAATATGAATCTGTGGTCAAAAAGTAAAAGTTTGTATTATTAGTCGAGTAATTAGCATGTGAATATTAGTATAATTAACCCAAGTGTTAATTAGGCGCTTAATATTACAAAATGCAGTGTTTTGACTCCAAATAGTTAATCACCATACAGAATGACATATATACACAGATTTTCATTAAAATCTGAGGAAGTTGAAAATCTGAGCAAAATGCCAGGCTGTAGCCTTGGATTTTTCTTGATTTTTTTGAAAAAATGGATTTTCTTTAAAATTTCAACATGTATGCTTTTAAGCATGCTGAATATGAATCTGTGGTCAAAAAATAAAAATTCGTATAATTAGTCGAGTAATTAGCATGTGAATATTAGTATAATTAACCCAAGTGTTAATTAAGCACTTAATATTATGAAAAGCAGTGTTTTGACTCCAAATACTTAATCACCATACAGAATAACATCTATACACTGAATTTCATTAAAATCGGAAGAAGTTGAAAATCTGAGCAAAATGCCAGGCCTTGGATTTTTCTTAATTTTTTTGAAAAAATGGATTTTCTTTAAAATTTCAACATGTATGCTTTTAAGTATGCTGAATATGAATCTGTGGTCAAAAAATAAAAATTCGTATAATTAGTCGAGTAGTTAGCATGTGAATATTAGTATAATTAACCCGTGTTAATTAAGCGCTTAATATTACGAAATGCAGTGTTTTGACTCCAAATACTTAATCACCATGTAGAATAACACATATACACAGATTTTCATTAAAATCTGAGGAAGTGGAAAATCTGAGCAAAATGCAAGGCCTTGGATTTTTCTTGATTTTTTTTTGAAAAAATGGATTTTCTTTAAAATTTCATCATATATGCTTTTAAGTATGCTGAATATGAATCTGTGGTCAAAAACTAAAAATTTCGCATAATTAGTCGAGTAATTAGCATTTGAATATTAGTATAATTAACCCAAGTGTTAATTAAGTGCCTAATATTACGAAATGCAGTGTTTTGACTCCAATTGCTTAATCACCATACAGAATAACATTTATACACAGATTTTCAAGAAAATCTGAGGAGAATGCCAGTGTTTTGACTCCAAATAGTTAATCACCATACAGAATGACATATATACACAGATTTTCTTTAAAATCTGAGGAAGTTGAAAATCTGAGCAAAATGCCAGGCTTGTAGCCTTGGATTTTTCTTGATTTTTTTGAAAAAATGGATTTTCTTTAAAATTTCATCATGTATGCTTTTAAGTATGCTGAATATGAATCTGTGGTCAAAAAATAAAAATTCGTATAATTAGTCGAGTAATTAGCATGTGAATATTAGCATAATTAACCCAAGTGTTAATTAAGCACTTAATATTATGAAAAGCAGTGTTTTGACTCCAAATACTTAATCACCATACAGAATAACATATATACACTGAATTTCATTAAAATCGGAAGAAGTTGAAAATCTGAGCAAAATGCCAGGCCTTGGATCTTTCTTGATTTTTTTGAAAAAATGGATTTTCTTTAAAATTTCAACATATATGCTTTTAAGTATGCTGAATATGAATCTGTGGTCAAAAAATAAAAATTCGTATAATTAGTCGAGTAATTAGCATGTGAATATTAGTATAATTAATCCAAGTGTTAATTAAGTGCTTAATATTACGAAATGCAGTGTTTTGAGTCCAAATACTTAATCACCATACAGAATAACATTTATACACAGATTTTCATTGAAATCTGAGGAAGTTGAAAATCTGAGCAAAATGCAAGGCTATATATACTATATAGCCTTGGATTTTTCTTAAATTTTTTGAAAAAATTGATTTTCTTCATAATTTCAACATAGATGCTTTTAAGTACGCTGAATTTGAATCTGCGGTAAAAAATTAAAAATTCATATAATTAGTTGAGTAATCAGCATGTGAATATTAGTATAATTAACCCAAGTGTTAATTAAGCGCTTAATATAACGAAATGCAGTGTTTTGACTCGAAATACTTCATCACCATATAGAATAACATCTCTACACAGATTTTCATTAAAATCTGAAGATGAAAAAATGAGGAAAATGCAAGGCTATATATAGCCTTGGATTCTTTACTCTATTCCTTGCATGCCATTTACCCTCCTGCATGGTCGGCCCTGCTTGCTCATAATCTTTTTCACTTCATCCTTCCACCTCCAATTTGGTCTCCAACTTCTCAGTCCCTTCACCTCTGACACATACATCATCTTTGTCAATCTTTCCTCACTCATTCTCTCTATGTGACCAAACCATTTCAAAACACCCTCTTCTGCTCTCTCAACCACATTCTTTTTATTACCACACATCTCTCTTACCCTTTCATTACTCAATCAGACCACCTCACACCACATATTGTCCTCAAACATCTCACTTCCAACACATCCACCCTCCTTCGCACAACTCTATCTATAGCCCATCACGCGCCTATCAATTAACATGTAATCCAATAACGCTCTCTGGCCATCTCTCCTACTTACATACGTATACTTATGTATATCTCTTTTTTAAACTAGGTGTTCCCAATCACCAATCCTTTTTTAGCACACAAATCTACAAGCTCTTCACCATTTCCATTTACAACACTGAACTCCCCATGTACACCAATTATTCCCTCAACTGCCTCATTACTCACCTTTGCATCAAATCACCCATCACTATAATCCGGTCTCGTGCATCAAAACTACTAACACACTCACTCAGCTGCTCCCAAAACACTTGCCTCTCATGATCTTTCTTCTCATGCCTAGGTGCACAGGCACCAATTATCACCCATCTCTCTCCATCCACTTTCAGTTTTACCCATATCAATCTAGAGTTTACTTTCTTACACTATATCACATACTCCCATCACTCCTGTTTCAGTAGTGCTACTCCTTCCCTTGCTCTTGTCCTCTCACCAACCCGACTTTACTCCCAAAACACTCTTCCCCTTTACCCTTGAGCTTCTTTTCACTCAGAGCCAAAACATCCAGATTCCTTTCCTCAAACATACTACCTATTTCTCCTTTTTTCTCATCTTGGTTACATCCACACACATTTAGACACCCCAGTCTGAGCCTTCAAGGAGGATAAACACTCCCCGCATGACTCCTTCTTCTGTTTTCCCGTTTAGAAAGTTAAAATACAAGGAGGGGAGGGTTTCTAGTCCCCGCTCCCGTCCCTTTTAGTCGCCTTCTACGACACCTGAGGAATGCATGGGAAGTATTTTTTCTTCCCTATCCCCAGGGGGAATACATATTTGAAGAAAAAAAAAAGGCATCTCATGAATCTCAATGACACTGGTTAATTGATACTGATGTGCTAATTGACTAATAAGCCTAGAATTAATTTTTTGGTCATAGATTTGTATTTAGCACAGTTAATAGCACCTATGGTGACATTGAAAAGAAAAGATTGTCTCAAAAATAAAAAATAAAGAAAAATGCCTAGCATTTTCCTCAATTTTGCAAGTTCTTCAGATTTTAATGAAAATCTCAATGTAGATGTTAATTTTTTAGCTGAATGCATATTTGAAGCAAAAATTGGTATTTCATGAATCTGTCAGTGCCAATGACACTTGGGTTAATTCTATCAAAATTGATATACTGTTTACTTGGCCATTTAGCCTAGAATTACTTTTTAAGTCACAGATTTGCATTCAGCACATAATAGCACCTATGGTGAGATTTTGTAAGTGCTTCAGATTTTAATGAAAATCTTAAATGTTAATCCTTATGCTGAATACATATTTAAAGTAAAATAAACAGTATTTCATGAATCTGTTAGTTATAACATTTGGTAAAATCATATTAACATTGATATGCTATTTACTTGATTTTTTTAACCTAGACTTACTTTTCAAGTCACATTCAGCACACTTAAATAGTACATATGGAGAGATTGAAGAATGTGTGGAAGTCGAGAACATTATCTCCGAAAGCAAAAATGGCTATGTTTGAAGGAATAGTGGTTCCAACAATGTTGTATGGTTGCGAGGTGTGGGCTATGGATAGAATTGTGCGCAGGAGGGTGGATGTGCTGGAAATGAGATGTTTGAGGACAATATGTGGTGTGAGGTGGTTTGATCGAGTAAGTAATGAAAGGGTAAGAGAGATGTGTGGAAATAAAAAGAGCGTGGTTGAGAGAGCAGAAGAGGGTGTTTTGAAATGGTTTGGGCACATGGAGAGAATGAGTGAGGAAAGATTGACCAAGAGGATATATGTGTCAAAGGTGGAGGGAACGAGGAGACGTGGGAGACCAAATTGGAGGTGGAAAGATGGAGTGAAAAAGATTTTGAGTGATCGGGGCCTGAACATTCAGGAGGGTGAAAGGCGGGCAAGGAATGGAGTGAATTGGATGGATGTGGTATACCGGGGTCAACGTGCTGTCAATGGATTGAATCAGGGCATGTGAAGCATCTGGGGTAAACCATGGAAAGTTCTGTGGGGCCTGGATGTGGAAAGGGAGCTGTGGTTTCGGGCATTATTGCATGACAGCTAGAGACTGAGTGTGAATGAATGGGGCCTTTGTTGTCTTTTCCTAGCACTACCTAGGATTTTAAAGAAAATAAAATTTTTCAAAGAAATGAAGAAAAATGAGGGTATTTTTTAGCCTAAATATGTTTCTGTACTTCAGAATATGAAAAATGACTCATAATAATTCCCCTCATAAATATGAAGCTAATAATCACAGTATATTTAAATATGCAATTACATACCTTTTAATGACCCCCCAAACAGTATTTCAACCCCAAATTCGTACTCGGCATGGAAAATATTTCTTGTACTCAGGTTTTCAAGCAAATCTATTACCTTCATAAAAATACCAAAAATTGGAAGCATTTTTAAGCTCAGAGCTTTTGTTTTAAAAAATGAAATGTTTGACAATTAAAGGCTTCTATGCTTAAAATCAGGGAAGATGGCTCATAATGTTTCCCTGAGTCAACACTTACCTAATAATTACAAGGCAAATAATCACAGTATCTTTAAAGACATAATTACATGTCTTAATAACTCCCAAACAATATTTCAACTCCAGATTCATATTCAGCATTACAAATTGTCCTTATTCTATCATTTTCAAGGCAATCAATTACCATCAAAAAATACTGCAAATTGCAGGTAATAGTTCTGGGTATTTTTAGCATAAAATCTTTTTTTTAAATTAAAGTATAATGAAATGCTTCTATACTTAATATTTATTCATTTTATTTTATTATACTTTGTTGCTGTCTCCCGCGTTAGCGAGGTAGCGCAAGGAAACAGATGAAAGAATGGCCCAACCCACCCACATACACATGTATATACATAAACATCCACACATGCACATACATACCTATACATCTCAACATATACACATATATATACGCACAGACATATACATATATACACATGTACATAATTCATACTGTCTGCCCTTATTCATTTTCTGTCACCACCCCGCCACACATGAAATGAAAACCCCCTCCCCCACATGTGCGCGAGGTAGCAGAAGGAAAAGACAACAAAGGCCACATTCGTTCACACTCAGTCTCTAGCTGCCATGTATAATGCACCGAAACCACAGCTCCCTTTCCACATCCAGGCCCCACAAAACTTTCCATGGTTTACCCCAGACGCTTGACATGCCCTGGTTCAGCCCATTGACAGCATGTCGACCCCGGTATACCACATTGTTCCAAGTCACTCTATTCCTTGCACACCTTTCACCCTCCTGCATGTTCAGGCCCCGATCACTAAAAATCTTTTTCACTCCATCTTTCCACCTCCAATTTGGTCTTCCACTTTTCCTCATTCCCTCCACCTCTGACACATATATCCTCTATGTCACTCTTTCCTCACTCATTCTCTCCATGTGACCAAACCATTTCAAAACACCCTCTTCTGCTCTCTCAACCACACTCTTTTTATTACCACACATCTCTCTTATCCTTTCATTACTTACTCAATCAAACCACCTCACACCACATATTCTCCTCAAACATCTCATTTCCAGCACATCCACCCTCCTGCGCACAACTCTATCTATAGCCCACGCCTCGCAACCATATAACATTGTTGGAACCACTATTCCTTCGAACATACCCATTTTTGCTTTCAAAGATATCGTTCTCGGCTTCCACGCATTTTTCAATGCTCCGAGAACTTTCACCCCCTCCCCCACCCTATGATTCACTTCCGCTTCCATCCACTGCCAAATCCACTCCCAGATATCTAAAACACTTCACTTCCTCCAGTTTTTGTCCATTCAAACTTACCTCCCAGTTGACTTGTCCCTCAACCCTACTGTACCTAATAACCTTGTACTTATTCACATTTACTCTCAGCTTTCTTCTTTCACACACTTTACCAAACTCAGTTACCAGCTTCTGCACTTTTTCACCTGAATCAGCCACCAGCGCTGTATCATCAGCAAACAACAACTGACTCATTTCCCAATCTCTCTCATCCACAACAGACTGCATACTTGCACCTCTTTCCAAAACTCTCGCATTCACCTTCCTAACAACCCCATCCATAAACAAATTAAACAACCATTGAGACATCATGCACCCCTGCCACTAACCAACATTCACTGAGAACCAATCACTTTCCTCTCTTCCTACTCATACACATGCCTTACATCCTCTATAAAAACTTTTCACTGCTTCTAACAACTTACCTCCCACACCATATATTCTTAATACCATCCACAGAGCATCTCTATCAACTCTATCATATGCCTTCTCCAGATCCATAAATGCTACATACAAATCCATTTGCTTTTCTAAGTATTTCTCACATACATTCTACAAAGCAAACACCTGATCCACACATCCTTTACCACTTCTGAGACCACACTGCTCTTCCCCAATCTGATGCTCTGTACATGCCTTCACCCTCTCAATCAATACCCTCCCATATAATATCCCAGTAATACTCAACAAACTTATACCTCTGTAATTTGAGCACTCACTCTTATCCCCTTTGCCTTTGTATAATGGCACTATGCAAGCATTCTGCCAGTCCTCAGGCACCTCACCATGAGTCATACATACATTAAATAACCTTGCCAACCTATCTCTCCTTTTTTCTCATCTTGGTTACATCCACACACATTTAGACACCCCAGTCTGAGCCTTCAAGGAGGATGAGCACTCCCCGCATGACTCCTTCTGTTTCCCAGTTTAGAAAGTTAAAATACAAGGAGAGGAGGGTTTCTAGCTCCCCCCGCTCATGTCCCCTTTAGTCGCCTTCTACGACATGTAAGGAATGCTTGGGAAGTATTCTTTCTCCCCTATCCCCAGGGATATCTATACTTACTATAACCATATAAAATGTCCAATAATACACCCCCAAGCCATGAATTCTCCAGTTCATTGGAAGTGAATAATAATAGAACCTCGAAATACATAATTACAGGCCTTATTGAACCCTCCAAACATTTCAACCTCAGATTCATATTCAGCATGAAAAATATAACTTATGTTCAGGTTATCAAGCAAATCTATTACCCTCAAAAAAATACCAAATATTGAAGGGATATTTTAGCCCCCAAAATTTTTGTTTTAAATCTGAATGATAAATAATTGACACTGAAATACTTAGTTCATTATACAAAACATATAATGTTTCCCCAAGCTGACAATTACAAAGTAAATAATCACAGTAGCTTTCAATACAAAATTACTTCACCCCCAAATAATATTGCAAACCCAGACTCAGCATCAAAAAGTGTCCTTATCCTATCATTTTCAAGGAAATCTATTTGTGCAAAAAGAATACCAAAAATTGCAGGTAATAGTTAAGGGTATATTTTAGCCCAAAAAAACTTTGTTTTGAAATTGAAATAAAATGAAAATCTGCTCTACTTGATATTATAAAATTGTGCAACATATGCATGCTTAAGCCAAGAATTACCCAATTAATAGGAAGCAAATATTGACAATCATGAAATACGTAATTACAGCCCTTAATAACTTCCAAACAACATTTCAAACCCAGATTCATATTCAGCATGAAAAATAATTCAATTAGGTTCTTAAGGAAATTTATTGGATTCAGAAAAATAACAAAACTGCATGTATTAGTTCAGGGTATTTTTTTTTCTTTTTTGCCCAACAAACTTTTCTTCCAAATTGAATTATGACTATTGAAATGCTTCTGTTCCAAATCATCTTGGAAAATGTCTCAGTCCTTCCCCAAGTTGACAGTTACCCAAGAAATATGAAGTGAATAATCACAGTATATATGTAATTACCAGACTCATAATCAGGTTTTGGAGGAAATCTTTTTGCCTCAAAAATATCAAAAATTGAAGATAATAGTTCAAGGTATCTTTTAGCTTAAAAAACTTTTCTCATGAAATTTATGACAATGAAATGCTTCTACACTTCAAATCTTGCAAAATGTCTTGTAATGGTTCCCAAGCCAAAAAAATTTGAATGAATAAATGCTTCAATTATTCAACCACAAACAATATTTCAACCCCTAATTCATATTCAGCATGAAAAATTGTCCTCGTACTATTCAAGGAAATCGATTACCCCCAGAAAAAATTTAAAAATTGCAGGTAGTAGTAGTTCAGAGTATTTATCAGCCCAAATTTTTTTTGGCTTGAAATTTACATATAACAGTAAAATGCTTCTATAGTTAAAAATGTCATTGATTCCTGAAATAGACAATAGTCCAAGATGAAGCAAATAAACAGAATCCTTATATTAATTACAGATGCTAATAACCCCAAATTTATATTCAGCATGAAAAGTGGTACTAATACTCTTGTCTTCAAGGGAATCTTTTACCCATAGATAAATACCACAAATTTTAGGTTATGCTTAAAGGCAAATAACAAAAGGATATTACTTATATGTAGAGGGCATCTAAAGGGGGGAGGGGCCTCCAAATCCTCCCCTCCTATTATAATTTTTCCAAAAGAAGGAACAGAAAAGGGGTCAAGTGGATATATTCCCTCTTAACACTCAATCCTCTGTTCTTAACGCTACCTCACAAAAGTGGGGAATGCCATTTCAGTTATTAGCTCTAACTCCAGTACCACGAGAAATGACTGAATCTTCTATTATTAAATACACAAAGAATTATAGCAATATTTGTGAAGGTCTATACAAATTGGATAGCTTTATTGTTGATAAAGTTTTTACACAGTTCCCCTTCTTGTCCACATCAGTTTATAATGCGCTCATACTCTGTCTTGAATAATCACGTGTTTACCAAATGGTGTCCTAGCTACTTCTCTTCGTTGTATATAAGCTGACATATTTCTTTCTCGTATCTCCCCTGATGATGTGATTATTATACGAAAGTGCACTTGGGAACTTATCGTGTTTCATTTTCCCCATGCATTTCGGTGCATCATACATGACCGCTAGAGACCGAGTGAGAACGAATGTGGCCTTTACCTAGCACTAACTCATGCGCATGTGGGGGGAGGGGGGGTCATTTTCATGTGTGGCAATGGGAATGAATAAAAAAAAAGCATGAATTATGTACATGTATATATATATATATATATGTGTGTCTGTGTATATATACATGTTGAAATGTATAGGTGTGTGTGTGTGGGGGTGTATGTGGGTGGGTTGGGCCATTTTTTCATTTGTTTCCTTGAGCTACCTCGTTAACGTGGGAGACAGTGACAAAGTGAAATAAGATAATATGTATATATTTTATCCCTGGGGATAGGGTAGAAAGAATACTTCCCACGTATTCCCTGCGTGCCGTAGAAGGCATATAAAAAGGGAAGGAGTGGGGGGGGGCTGGAAATTCTCCCCTCTCATTATTAATTTTCCAAAAGAAGGAACAGAGAAGGGGCCAAGTGAGGATATTCCCTCGAAGGCTCAGTCCTCTTTTCTTAACGCTACCTCGCTAACGTGGGAAATGGCAAATATTGTTGAAAAAAAAAAATATATATATATATGTGTGTGTGTGTGTGTTGGTGTGTGTGGTAATAAAAAGAGTGTGGTTGAGAGAGCAGAAGAGGGTGTTTTGAAATGGTTTGGACACATGGAGAGACCAAGTGAGGAAAGTCTGACAAAGAGGTGGAGGGAACAAGGAGAAGCAGGAGACTTAAATGTAGGTGGAAGGACGGAGTGAAAAAAGATTTTGAGCGATTGGGGCCTGAACATACAGGAGGGTGAAAGGTGTTCATAGAGTGAATTGGAATGATGTAGTATACCTGGGTCAACGTGCTACCATTGGACTGTCCCAGGGCATGTGAAACGTCTGGGGTAAACCATGGAAAGGTCTGTGGGGTCAATTCCTGCACTTGCGAAGTAGCGTCAAGGGCAGATGACTGAGCCCTACAGGGAAAATCCTCACTTGGCCCCATCCTGTGTTTCTTCTTTTGGGAAGTAAAACAGGAGAGAACTTCCAGCCCCCACTCCCTCCCCTTTTAGTCCCCTTCTACAATATGCAGGGAATACATGGGTCATATTCTTTCTCACAAATCCCCGGGGAAAGAATACATTCCTAAGATTTCATTCTCTTCAGTGTGTATAATGACAGACCATTACATGAAGGTTTATTAAAAAAAAAAAATTACAGGAACAAGCATCCTAATTAAATTAGATTCACCATTTCCTGAGGATCAGGGAGTGTTGAGTATTAATTAATGCTGGAATTACATATTTAGCATAGCAGCTGCTCTGGTCTTTTGTTATTACAAAAAACAAACCAAAAACAAGTACTTTTCATGTGCTTCCCTTAAATGCTATTGACAATTTTAGGAACACCAGTAACTTATCATATTATGGTATATAAAGCTCTGTAATGGTAAAATTTTTTGTGATATATACTGTGTATAAAATGATCAAGTCTTTACAGTTAAGCAATCTTTGGTAACTTTTATGTTGTAAGTTCATATATGATAAACAGATTTTCAGGCATTACACAAATGACTCATATTCTCCAGAAATTGTAGGTACGTTGGCTTTTGAGCACTTGTTGCAGGAATAAAATGACCACCAGCATGTATCAAGGTTTCTGGTTCATCAAAGTACTGAAGGAGTTCTTCACTCATAGATTTGTCAATCACCTGAAAAAGGAATAACAATGGTAAATAAAATCCATGCAATTAAAAGTAAACATGTCTATCACACAAATTTAATGATAAATCATGGCTAAAAGTAAGAAAAAATATATCAAAAATAAATTAATGCTGAACTAAAACAGATAAAAGTGTATATTATATTGGGAAACACCTGAAAAATAACCACAGATCAATATGTGAATAAGAGCAAGGTTTATTAGGTTAAGTAGGGTTGAGAGACAAGTTAATTGGGATGTAAGTTTGCATGGAGAAAAATTGGAGGAAATGAAGTGTTTCAGATATCTGGGAGTGGACTTAGCTGCAAATGGCAACATGGAAGTGGAGGTAAGTCACAGGGTGGGGAAGGGGGCGAAGGTTTTGGGAGTGATGAAGAATGTGTGGAAGGAGAGAACATTATCTCGGAGAGGAAAAAATGGGTATGTTTGAGGGATTAGTAGTTCCAACAATGTTATATGGTTGTGAGGCATGGGCTATAGATAGGGTTGTACAGAGGATGGTGGATGTGTTGGAAAAGGAATGTTTGAGGACAATATGTGGTGTGAGGTGGTTTGATCAAGTAAGTAATGAAAGGGTAAGACAGATGTGTGGTAATAAAAAGAGTGATGTTGAGAGTAGAAGAGAGTGTGTTGAAATGGTTTGGACATATGGAACGAATGAATGAGGAAAGGTTGACAAAGAGGATATATGTGTCAGACGTGAGGGGAACAAGGAGAAGCAGGACACTTAATTGGAGGTGGAAGGATGGAGTGAAAAAGATTTTGAGTGATTGGGGCCTAAACATACAAGAAGGTGATAGGCATGCAAGGAACAGAGTGAATTGAAATGATGTGGCATGCTGGGGTTGACATGCTGTTAATGGACTAAACCACAGCATATGAAACGTAAGGGGTAAACCATGGAAAGGTCAGTGGGGCCTGGAAGCTAAGGTTTTGGTGCATTACACATGACAGAGACTGAGTGTGAACAAATGTGGCCTTTTATGTCTGTTTTCCTAGCACTACCTCACTGAAGCAGAGGGTAGCAATGCTATTCCCTGTGGGGCAGGCTGGTGCTGGGAATGGATGATCGAGTATAATATGGTGATCAAGTATAATAAATATTTTTATTTATTTATTTTGCTTTGTCGCTGTCTCCTGCGTTTGCGGGGTAGCGCAAGGAAACAGACGAAAGAAATGGCCCAACCCACCCCCATACACATGTATATACATAAACATCCACACACGCAAATATACATACCCATACATCTCAATGTACACATATATATACACACACAGACACCTACATATATACACATGCACACAATGCACACTGTCTGCCTTTATTCATTCCCATCGCCACCTCGCCACACATGGAATAACATCCCCCTCCCCCCTCATGTGTGCAAGGTAGCGCTAGGAAAAGACAACAAAGGCCCCATTCGTTCACGCTCAGTCTCTAGCTGTCATGCAATAATGCCCGAAACCACAGCTCCCTTTCCGCATCCAGGCCCCACAGAACTTTCCATGGTTTACCCCAGACACTTCACATGCCCTGATTCAATCCATTGACAGCACGTCGACCCCTGTATACCACATCCATCCAATTCACTCTATTCCTTGCCCACCTTTCACCCTCCTGCATGTTCAGGCCCTGATCACTCAAAATCTTTTTCACTCCATCTTTCCACCTCCAATTTGGTCTCCCACTTCTCCTTGTTCCCTCCACCTCCGACACATATATCCTCTTGGTCAATCTTTCCTCACTCATTCTCTTCATGTGCCCAAACCATTCCAAATGGTTCACTAAATACATTAGTAAATAAATATATGTTGTTTTCTTGCACTACCCTATTCACTATCATAATGTACACTACATATCTTCACTCATTATATACAGACGTCACCATCTCGACTATATTCATTATGACTAATGCAATGACAATCTCCAAACCTAAAACTTATCCCTAATTCTCAGAGGCATCTGGCAACCATATAGTGTCCACAGGAATGCATTAAAATTTTGTGGCTCATTTGTTGTTTTCTGATCTGCATAGTATATGTCTAAACATTTATGAAGTATTTGTTATCCTAATTGTACGAAATGAAGAAAAAAACATCAAAAATTCATGTGATGACATTTTTGATTGATTGGCAGAATGCATGTATTGTATAGTGCCACTGTACAAAGGCAAAGGGGATAAAGGTGAGTGCTCAAATTACAGAGGTATAAGTTCGTTGAGTATTCCAGGGAAATTATATGGGAGGGTATTGATTGAGAGGGTGAAAGCCTGTACAGAGCATCAGATTGGGGAAGAGCAGTGTGGTTTCAGAAGTGGTAGAGGATGTGTGGATCAGGTGTCTGCTTTGAAGAATGTATGTGAGAAATACTTAGAAAAGCAATTTTTTTTTTTTTTTTTTTTTGCTTTGTCGCTGTCTCCCGCGTTTGCGAGGTAGCGCAAGGAAACAGACGAAAGAAATGGCCCAACCCACCCCCATACACATGTATATACATACGTCCACACACGCAAATATACATACCTACACAGCTTTCCATGGTTTACCCCAGACGCTTCACATGCCTTGATTCAATCCACTGACAGCACGTCAACCCCGGTATACCACATCGCTCCAATTCACTCTATTCCTTGCCCTCCTTTCACCCTCCTGCATGTTCAGGCCCCGATCACACAAAATCTTTTTCACTCCATCTTTCCACCTCCAATTTGGTCTCCCTCTTCTCCTCGTTCCCTCCACCTCCGACACATATATCCTCTTGGTCAATCTTTCCTCACTCATTCTCTCCATGTGACCAAACCATTTCAAAACACCCTCTTCTGCTCTCTCAACAACGCTCTTTTTATTTCCACACATCTCTCTTACCCTTACGTTACTTACTCGATCAAACCACCTCACACCACACATTGTCCTCAAACATCTCATTTCCAGCACATCCATCCTCCTGCGCACAACTCTATCCATAGCTCCACGCCTCGCAACCATACAACATTGTTGGAACCACTATTCCTTCAAACATACCCATTTTTGCTTTCCGAGATAATGTTCTCGACTTCCACACATTCTTCAAGGCTCCCAGAATTTTCGCCCCCTCCCCCACCCTATGATCCACTTCCGCTTCCATGTTTCCATCCGCTGCCAGATCCACTCCCAGATATCTAAAACGCTTCACTTCCTCCAGTTTTTCTCCATTCAAACTCACCTCCCAATTGACTTGACCCTCAACCCTACTGTACCTAATAACCTTGCTCTTATTCACATTTACTCTTAACTTTCTTCTTTCACACACTTTACCAAACTCAGTCACCAGCTTCTGCAGTTTCTCACATGAATCAGCCACCAGCGCTGTATCATCAGCGAACAACAACTGACTCACTTCCCAAGCTCTCTCATCCCCAACAGACTTCATCCTTGCCCCTCTTTCCAAAACTCTTGCATTCACCTCCCTAACAACCCCATCCATAAACAAATTAAACAACCATGGAGACATCACACACCCCTGCCGCAAACCTACATTCACTGAGAACCAATCACTTTCCTCTCTTCCTACACGTACACATGCCTTACATCCTCGATAAAAACTTTTCACTGCTTCTAACAACTTGCCTCCCACACCATATATTCTTAATACCTTCCACAGAGCATCTCTATCAACTCTATCATATGCCTTCTCCAGATCCATAAATGCTACATACAAATCCATTTGCTTTTCTAAGTATTTCTCACATACATTCTTCAAAGCAAACACCTGATCCACACATCCTCTACCACTTCTGAAACCACACTGCTCTTCCCCAATCTGATGCTCTGTACATGCCTTCACCCTCTCAATCAATACCCTCCCATACAATTTGCCAGGAATACTCAACAAACTTATACCTCTGTAATTTGAGCACTCACTCTTATCCCCTTTGCCTTTGTACAATGGCACTATGCACGCATTCCGCCAATCCTCAGGCACCTCACCATGAGTCATACATACATTAAATAACCTTACCAACCAGTCAACAATACAGTCACCCCCTTTTTTAATAAATTCCACTGCAATACCATCCAAACCTGCTGCCTTGCCGGCTTTCATCTTCCGCAAAGCTTTTACTACCTCTTCTCTGTTTACCAAATCATTTTCCCTAACCCTCGCACTTTGCACACCACCTCGACCAAAACACCCTATATCTGCCACTCTATCATCAAACACATTCAACAAACCTTCAAAATACTCACTCCATCTCCTTCTCACATCACCACTACTTGTTATCACCTCCCCATTTGCGCCCTTCACTGAAGTTCCCATTTGCTCCCTTGTCTTACGCACTTTATTTACCTCCTTCCAGAACATCTTTTTATTCTCCCTAAAATTTAATGATACTCTCTCACCCCAACTCTCATTTGCCCTTTTTTTCACCTCTTGCACCTTTCTCTTGACCTCCTGTCTCTTTCTTTTATATGTCCCACTCAATTTCATTTTTTCCCTGCAAAAATCGTCCAAATGCCTCTCTCTTCTCTTTCACTAATACTCTTACTTCTTCATCCCACCACTCACTACCCTTTCTAATCAACCCGCCTCCCACTCTTCTCATGCCACAAGCATCTTTTGCGCAATCCATCACTGATTCCCTAAATACATCCCATTCCTCCCCCACTCCCCTTACTTCCATTGTTCTCACCTTTTTCCATTCTGTACTCAGTCTCTCCTGGTACTTCCTCACACAAGTCTCCTTCCCAAGCTCACTTACTCTCACCAAATGGATTTGTATATTGCATTTATGGATCTGGAGAAGGCATATGATAAGAGTTGACAGAGATGCTCTGTGGAAGTTACTAAGAATATATGGTGTGGGAGGCAAGTTGCTAGAAGCAGTGAAAAGTTTTTATCGAGGATGTAAGGCATGTGTATGAGTAGGAAGAGAGGAAAGTGATTGGTTCTCAGTGAATGTCGGTTTGTGGCAGGGGTGTGTGATGTCTCCATGGTTGTTTATGGGTGGGGGTTGTTAGGGAGGTGAATGCAAGAGTTTTGGAAAGAGGGGCAAGTATGCTATCTGTTGTGGATGAGAGGGCCTGGGAAGTGAGTCAGTTGTTCGCCAGCGCTGGTGGCTGATTCGGGTGAGAAACTGCAGAAGCTGGTGACTGAGTTTGTAAAAGAAAAGCTGAGAGTAAATGTGAATAAGAGCAAGGTTATTACATACAGTAGGGTTGAGGGACAAGTCAAATGGGAGGTAAGTTTGAATGGAGAAAAACTGGAGGAAGTGAAGTGTTTTAGATGTCTGGGAGTGGATTTGGCAGCGGATGGAACCATGGAAGCGGAAGCGAGTCACAGGGTGGGGGAGGGGGTGAAAAGTTTTGGGAGTGTTGAAAAATGTGTGGAAGGCGAGAACATTATCTTGGAAAGCAAAAATGGGTATGTTTGAAGGAATAGTGGTTCCATCAATGTTATATGGTTCCGAGGCATGGTTAAAGACAGAGTTGTGCAGAGGAGGGTGGATGTGTTGGAAATGAGATGTTTGAGGACAATATGTGGTGTTAGGTGATTTGATCGAGTAAGTAATGAAAGGGTAAGGGAGACGTGTGGTAATAAAAAGTGTGGTTGTGAGAGCAGAAGAGGGTGTTTTGAAATGGTTTGGTCACATGGAGAGAATGAGTGAGGAAAGATTGACAGAGTATATATGTGTCAGAGGTGGAGGGAATGAGGAGCAGTGGGAGGCCAAACTAGAGGTGGAAAGATGGAATGAAAAAGATTTTGAGCGATTGGGGCCAGAACATGCAGGAGGGTGAAAGGCATGCAAGGAATAGAGTGAATTGGAATGATGTGGTATACTGGGGTCAACATGGTGTGAATGGATTGAACCAGGGCATGTGAAGCGTCTGGGGTAAACCATGGAAAGTTTTGTGGGGTCTGGGTGTGTATTATACATGACAGTTAGAGACAGTGTGAACGAATGTGGCCTTTGTTGTCTTTTCCTAGCGCTACTTCACGTGCATATGGGGGGAGGGGGTTGTCATTTCATGTGTGGCAGGGTGGTGACGGGACTGAATAAAGGCAGCATGTATGAATTATGTACATGTGTATATATGTATATGTATGTGTATGTATATATATGTTCAAATGTATAGGTATGTATATGTGCGTGTGTGGACGTGTATGTATATACATGTGTATGTGGGTGGGTTGGGCAATTCTTTCGTCTGTTTCCTTGCGCTAGCTCGCTAAAGCGGGAGACAGCAACAAAGTATAATAAAATAAATATTTATTTACACAAGCACTATTTTCTCCGAAAGACTGATATTACAATACTAAAAGTCTATCTAAACTCAAAAGTCTGTCCCTTTAAAGAATAATTATACCAAGCCAGCTATTTCTTATTTATGCCAAAACTATACTACATTAAATAACTAGCTACATACCTGATCTGCTTCACCAAAGATATGAAGTGTGGGTAAAGTGATCTTTTCAGAGTACAAGTACTGGTGAGGTGTTGATCTGGACCTGAAGGCTGATGAAAATATTGCAAACTTGAATGAGAAAGATAGCTTCCCTTGCTGCTGCAACCCACACAACAACCCTAACATGGCTGCACCTTGACTAAAACCCAATATTCCATCAAATGGACCAGATTCTTCAAAACATGTTTCTATAGCTTTCAAGGATTCCTGAAAAGTTATTAAAACTTTAGAAATTACATTAAACAAAATTATAAAGGAATATTCATATACATATTTTACCATTTATCAATTCTTATGTAATCATTCATTTACTCATGTAAAATTTCCTAGTCTCTGCATGATGGTTTATAAAACATCTAAGTTTTCTAGCTACTGTATATCCTATACACTCATCCCTACTAACACTGCAAAATTTCTTATAGGTATGACATGATAACACATTTATAATACATCATACAGAATATGATAATGAAAATAAATCAAATAAGGTTATAAATTATGAAAGTATAGAGGTGAGAATGACCTGGAGAAAATTTAAAAACATGCAACGGTGAAAGAGCAAAAAATTCATTGAAAGACACAAATATAAATGAGGCCATTCATTCCAGGGATATTAAAAGAGATAAACAAAAAAGAAAGATTTAACTTACTCTATACTTAACTGTCGTCTCCTGCATCAGCGAGGAAGCGCAAGGGAACAGACGAGAAATGGCCCAACCCACCCACATACACATGTATATACATAAATGCCCACACATGCACATATACATATATATACACATGTACATATCCATACTTGCTGCCTTCATCCATTCCCATTGCCACCCTGCCACATACGAAATAGCATCCCCCCCATCAAGGCAGTGCCAGAAACAGACAAAAAGACCACATTCGTTCACACTCAGTCTCTAGCTATCACGTGTAATGCACCGAAACCACAGCTCCTTTACCACATCCAGGCCCCACAGACCTTTCCATGGTTTACCTCAGACACTTCACACGCTCCAGTTCAATCCACTGACAGAACGTCAACCCCAGTATACCACATCGTTCCAATTCACTCTATTCCTTGCACGCCTTTCACCCTCCTGTATGTTCAGGCCCTGATCATTCAAAATCTTTCTCACTCCATCCTTCCACTTCCAATATGGTGTCCCGCTTCTCCGTTGTCCCTCCACCTCTGACACATATATCCTCTTTGTCAATCTTTCCTCACTCATTCTCTCCACGTGTCCAAACCATTTCAGCACACCCTCTTCTGCTCTCTCAACCACACTCTTTTTATTTCCACACATCTCTCTTACCCTTTCATTACTTACTCGATCAAACCACCTCACACCACATATTGTCCTCAAACATTTTATTTCCAATACATCCACCCTCTTCTGCACAACCCTATCTATAGCCCAAGCCTCGCAACCTTATAACATTGTTGGAACCACTATTCCTTCAATCATACCCATTTTTGGTCTTCGAGATAATGTTCTTGCCTTCCACACATTCTTCAAAGCTCCCAGAATCTTCACTCCCTCCCCCATCCTGTGACTCACCTCCGCTTCTATGGTCCTATCCGTCCACTCCCAGATGTCTAAAACACTGCACTTCCTCCATTTTTCCTCCATTCAAACTTACCTCCCAATCAGCTTGTGCCTCAACCCTACTGAACCTAATAACCTTGCTCTTATTTTAACAATTACTCTCAACTTCCTTCTTTCACACACTTTACCAAAGGTGGTGTGCAAAGTGAGAGGGTTAGGGAAAATGATTTGGTAAACAGAGAAGAGGTAGTAAAGCTTTGCGGAAGATGAAAGCCGGCAAGGCAGCAGGTTTGGATGGTATTGCAGTGGAATTTATTAAAAAAGGGGGTGACTCTATTGTTGACTGGTTGGTAAGGCTATTTAATGTAAGTATGATTCATGAGTTTGGTAAAGTGTGTGAAAGAAGAAAGTTAAGAGTAAATGTGAATAAGAGCAAGGTTATTAGGTACAGTAGGGTTGAGGGTCAAGTCAATTGGGAGGTGAGTTTGAATGGAGAAAAACTGGAGGAAGTGAAGTGTTTTAGATATCTGGGAGTGGATCTGGCAGCGGATGGAACCATGGAAGCGGAAGTGGATCATAGGGTGGGGGAGGGGGCGAAAATTCTGGGAGCCTTGAAGAATGTGTGGAAGTCGAGAACATTATCTTGGAAAGCAAAAATGGGTATGTTTGAAGGAATAGTGGTTCCAACAATGTTGTATGGTTGCGAGGCGTGGACTATGGATAGAGTTGTGCGCAGGAGGATGGATGTGCTGGAAATGAGATGTTTGAGGACAATGTGTGGTGTGAGGTGGTTTGATCGAGTAAGTAATGTAAGGGTAAGAGAGATGTGTGGAAATAAAAAGAGCGTGGTTGAGAGAGCAGAAGAGGGTGTTTTGAAATGGTTTGGGCACATGGAGAGAATGAGTGAGGAAAGATTGACCAAGAGGATATATGTGTCGGAGGTGGAGGGAACGAGGAGAAGAGGGAGACCAAATTGGAGGTGGAAAGATGGAGTGAAAAAGATTTTGTGTGATCGGGGCCTGAACATGCAGGAGGGTGAAAGGAGGGCAAGGAATAGAGTGAATTGGAGCGATGTGGTATACCGGGGCTGACGTGCTGTCAGTGGATTGAATCAAGGCATGTGAAGCGTCTGGGGTAAACCATGGAAAGCTGTGTAGGTATGTATATTTGCGTGTGTGGACATATGTATATACATGTGTATGGGGGTGGGTTGGGCCATTTCTTTCGTCTGTTTCCTTGCGCTACCTCGCAAACGCGGGAGACAGCGGCAAAAAAAAAAAAAAAAAAAAAAAAAAAAAAAAAAAAAAAAAGATTCATGGTGAGGTACCTGAGGATTGGCGGAATGCTTGCATAGTGCCATTGTACAAAAGCAAAGGGGATAAGAGTGAGTGCTCAAATTACAGAGGTATAAGTTTGTTGAGTATTCCTGGTAAATTATGGGAGGGTATTGATTGAGAGGGTGAAGGCATGTACAGAGGCATCAGATTGGGGAAGAGCAGTGTGGTTTCAGAAGTGGTAGAGGATGTGTGGATCAGGTGTTTGCTTTGAAGAATGTAAGTGAGAAATACTTAGAAAAGCAAATAGATTTGTATGTAGCATTTATGGATCTGGAGAAGGCATATGATAGAGTTGATAGAGATGCTCTGTGGAAGGTATTAAGAATATATGGTGTGGGAGGCAAGTTGTTAGAAGCAGTGAAAAGTTTTTATCGAGGATGTAAGGCGTGTATATGTGTAGGAAGTGAGGAAAGTGATTGGTTCTCAGTGAATGTAGGTTTGCGGCTGGGGTGTGTGATGTCTCCATACTTGTTTAATTTGTTTATGGATGGGGTTGTTAGGGAGGTGAATGCAAGAGTTCTGGAAAGAGGGGCAAGTATGCAGTCTGCTGTGGATGAGAGAGATTGGGAAGTGAGTCAGTTGTTGTTCGCTGATGATACAGCACTGGTGGCTGATTCATGTGAGAAACTGCAGAAGCTAGTGACTGAGTTTGGTAAAGTGTGTGAAAGAAGAAAGCTGAGAGTAAATGTGAATAAGAGTAAGGTTATTAGGTACAGTAGGGTTGAGGGTCAAGTAAATTGGGAGGTAAGTTTGAATGGAGAAAAATGGGAGGAAGTGAAGCGTTTTAGATATCTGGAAGTGGATTTGGCAGCGGATGGAACCATGGAAGGGGAAATGAATCATAGGGTGGGGGAGAGGGTGAAAATTCTGGGAGCCTTGAAGAATGTGAGGAAGTCGAGAACATTATCTCGGAAAGCAAAAATGGGTATGTTTGAAGGAATAGTGGTTCCAACAATGTTGTATGATAGCGAGGTGTGGGCTATGGATAGAGTTGTGCGCAGGAGGGTGGAAATGAGATGTTTGAGGACAATATGTGGTGTGAGGTGGTTTGATCGAGTAAGTAATGAAAGAGTAAGAGAGATGTGTGGTAATAAAAAGAGTGTGGTTGAGAGAGCAGAAGAGGGTGTTTTGAAATGGTTTGGTCACATGGAGAGAATGAGTGAGGAAAGATTGATAAAGAGGATATATGTGTCAGAGGTAGAGGGAACGAGGAGAAGTGGGAGACCTAATTGGAGATGGAAAGATGGAGTGAAAAGATTTTGAGCGATCGGGGCCTGAACATGCAGGAGGGTGAAAGGCGTGCAAGGAATAGAGTGAATTGGAACGATGTGGTATACCGGGGTCAACGTGCTGTCAATGGATTGAAGCAGGGCATGTGAAGCGTCTGGGGTAAACCATGGAAAGTTCTGTGGGGCCTGGATGTGGAAAGGGAGCTGTAGTTTCGGTGCATTATTACATGACAGCTAGAGACTGAGTGTGAATGAATGGGGCCTTTGTTGGTTTTTTCCTAACACTACCTCGCACACATGAGGGGGGAGGGTGTTGTTATTCCATGTGTGGCGGGGTGGCGATGGGAATGAATAAAGGCAGACAGTATGAATTATGTACATGGGTATATATATGTATATGTCTGTGTGTGTATATACATGTATACATTGAGATGTATAGGTATGTATATGTGCTGTGTGTGGACGTGTATGTATATACATGTGTATGTGGGTAGGTTGGGCCATTCTTTTGTCTGTTTACTTGCGCTACCTCGCTAACGCAGGAGACAGCGACAAAGCAAAATAATAAAAAAAAACAAAGATATCAGAACAAAATATCAAAACTTCACACTCTCATAATGTATCCAGCAACTAGGGCCCCCTAGCTTAAGCAATACTCATTATCATTAATAATTTTCCTCAACACATTGACAACAGATTGACAAAGAGGATATATGTGTCAGGGGTGGAGGGGGCGAGGAGAAGTGGGAGACCAAATTTGAGGTGGAAAGATGGAGTGAAGATTCTGAGTGATCAGGCCTGAACATGCAGGAGGGTGAGGGGCGTGCAAGGAATGGAGTGAATTGGAACGATGTGGTATACCGGGGTTGACGTGCTGTCAATGGATTGAACCAGGGCATGTGAAGTGTCAGGGGTAAACCATGGAAAGTTTTGTGGGGCCTGGATGTGGAAAGGGAGCTGTGGTTTCGGTGCATTATACATGACAGCTGGAGACCGAGCGTGAACGAATGTGGCCTTTGTTGTCTTTTCCTAGTGCTACCTCGTGCACATGCAGGGTGAGGGGGATGTCATTTCATGTGTGGCAGGGTGGCGACGGGAATGAATAAGGGCAGACAGTATGAATTATATACATGTGTACATATGTATATGTCTGTGTGTGTATATATATATATGTATAGGTATGTATGTGTGCATGTCTGGACGTGTATGTATATACGTGTGTATGTGGGTGGGTTGGGCCATTCTTTCGTCTGTTTCCTTGCGCTAACTCGCTAATGCGGGAGACAGCGACAAAGTATAATAAATATAAATATAAAATACACTTAAAACTAAATGCCAAAACAGATTTACTATACCTACATATTCTTGAAGATATCACACAAAACCTTTGCCCAAATCGTAAGTATAAATGGAAAGTTCCAGTACAATAGTCTGATATAATTGTGTACATGTTCCTTTCCTCAAGCATACCTATTTCCCTTTCCTGGTTATGTCCACACACATTCAGACACCCTAGCCTGAGCCTTCAAGGAGGATAAGCACTCCTTGCTTGGGAACCTACATCCCAATGAAGCTAAGGCGGTGAATGGTGAAATAAAAGTGCCGGTTGTCTAAGAAAATGGCTCATAAGAAACTCAAAAGTATCCAATCACCAACATGATACAGTAAATTATGTAAATTTATGTCGAGAATGTTAAAAGAGTTATATGACAAAGTAAACATCAACACAAAGTGTATATTGCTGAAAATGGCAAAAGAAAGCAAAGGAGTTTTACAGTTAAGTTAGAAGCAAATGAGTCATTACCCAGTCAATAGGTTCCATTACTTTTGGAAAACAGTGACTTGGTTCGGTACAACGTATCCATGTCAGAAATATTAAATGACTTTTTTAGTTCTGTGTTTTAAAGCAAATACAAAGGAATTCAAACAGCAACAGACCATTGGATTATTATGAGGCTGTTTGTGATGGTATATGACATCAGCAGCTCACAGATTAGTGTGGTAAAGATAAAAAGCAAACAGATAATTCTGCTAGAATAACCTACAAATTGTCATTTTGACTAATGAGGTACAAATAATGTAAGTCATGGACTTGTAGCAAAGTATTCATCAATTAAACATATGTATAGTACTGCTTTCAACTACTTTAATTGGCAAACCATTCCATGTGTCTAACAATCCTACTGAATATAAAGTAATTCACCTCATTTGAAGTAACAATTTTGCCCACAAGTTTGTATCCATTACTACGAGTAAAGCCACATGAGTCAAGTCTTACATACCTTAACAGATGAAGATTATTAAATTCGAGTAGTTCAATCTGCTCTTGTAGGATCTGTCTTGGTCTGGGAATCATCTTGGTAACTCAACACTGTACTTTCTCCATTCTGTCTATGTCCTTTTTCAGGTAGGGTGACCAAAACTGAACTCAATATTCATGATGTATGATGTGGATGAATCAATGGATTGTAAAGAGTAAGGATGATTTCCCTGGACTTATCTTTGAAGGCCCTTCCTATGAATCCAAGACTATTGTTCACTCTTCTTACTCCTTCTATGCACTGTTTACTTGGTTTAAGGTCTTCAGAAATTATCATGCCTGAGTTTATTTCCTCACATTTTGCAGTTCAACAGAATTCATGCAGTAGCTTGCCAGGAAAACAAACAAACAAAAAAAAGGCCACATTCGTTCATGCTCAGTCTCTAGCTGTCATGTATGCACCAAAACCACAGCTCCCTATCCACATCCAGGCCCCACAGACCTTTCCATGGTTTACCCCAGACATTTCACATGCCCTTGTTCCATCCATTGACAGCATGTTAACTACTTCTGTTTCCCTTTTTGGAAATTGACATACAAGGAGGGGAGGGTTTCCAGCCCTCTGCTCCCACCTCCTTTAGTTGCCTTCTACAACACAAGGAGGAATACGTGGGAAGTATTTTTTCTCCGCTATCTATTATATTTTTGTCACAAATAGGTTTCTCGAATAATTGTATTTGGGCTATATCAAGCAAATTGAAGTAGAGTGCATGCCTGGAGCTATTGGAAAGGAATTCTCCCCATTCAGGTACTGATATGTTAAAATCTCCTACTATCAGGTACTGATATGTTAAAATCTCCTACTATGATAGAATCTTGTTCATTACAAATTTCCACTAACTGATCATAAAATCTTTTGTCTCTCTCTGGTGTCTTGGTGGGGAGGCCTATAAACTAATCCTACTGTATTTTCTTGGGGAGTTTATCTTTAATTCCTACAAAAATGAAGACAACATTCTTAACAGCTACAACAGTTTTTATTACCAGATTTAAATGAGCTGGACACCACTGCCTACTTTGTTACCCCTATCCCTGTTAATTGCCGTGTACTCTGCGATGGAGTGTTCCGCAAGGAAATCTGTATCCCAATCTAATCAAGATGTGGAAATGGCAATCACAACACAATTTCCTTTTAATGCTACTGTCAAACCTTAAGGCTTTATTTCATATACCCCAAGCATTAACTTTAAATATTTTTAGGCATATCTGAGACCTATTTGGAAAGGTACTTACAGAATGGGATGGGTCTGAAGACACAATAGAATGGGATGGGTCTGAAGACACAACCCATGTCTCAAATCCAGTTTCATTAATAAGAGAAGGGAATGTTCTTAACAAACTGAGATAAAAGCTGAAGTCATACTTTCAGCAATAAAATGAATGAAAATTATTATAATGGCAGGTCCTGATAAGTTTTATCCAAGAGCAATGAGAGGTGAAAAATGAGATAATTAAGCACTTGACTGCAATTTTCAAGAAGTCACTTGCCACATGAAGGCAAGTTTGCTAATGTAACAGTGATATTCAAAAATGGTAATAAGTCACTGTCCAGAAATTATTGTCCAAGTACACTAGCAAATTAAGTCGCATGGCACTGATGTGGTTGTATTTCAGTGAATAGGAAATTGACTGAATAGCCATAAATAAAGAGTTGTGATTAATGGTCAAGCATCAGAATGGTTAGATCTAACAAGTGGAGTGCTACAAGGATCAGTCTTGGGACAAGTTCTCTTTCTCATATCTATTAATGATATTGATACTGGGCTGCAGTGCAAGGTATCAAAATTTGCAGATAATACAAAGCTGGGAAATAAATCTACAAATGAACTTGAATGTTTACAGCTTCAAACTGACATAGACAACCCGATGAATTGGGGCTCGAAGGCATTCAATGTCAAGAAGTGTAAAGTTTTACATATCAGTAGTAAAAATGAAAAGACAAGCTATGAATTCTTTTGAACTAAAAAAGGTTAAAGAGGGAAAAGGTTTGGGTGGAATAACCTCTATCATTCTATCGATCTATATCTCTGATGCTTATTCCCAGTTGGACCTCCCTCATAACTAAACTCCAGTGCTGCTTCTTAGGCTTTAGTGCCTCACCCTTAATAGCCCAATGGCAAAGGGCAACAATGGTGCAGTGTTTACAGAGGCTTCTACCTAATGTTTCTACTGACTAATACTACCTAATTGTCCTACCTACTACTACCTAATGCTCCTGCCTAAATGTTTCTACCCATTACTTCTACCTATTGCTCCTGCCATTTTCCCCAATACCCAAGTGGGTAGTACTGGTAATATATATCCCTGTTTGCAGGCTGCCTACCAACTACTCAGGTGACCTTGCACCAAGTAAGCATTGCACCGAAGCAGTGAAAAGAGCAAACAAATTTCTTGTATTCATAGGGAGGCCTTTGATTTTAAGTCAAGGGAAATCATACTTACTCCACAGTTCATTGGTTTATCTACATCTTGAGTACTGCATTCAGTTTTGGTTACCCTAAAAAGAGAAAAAAAGACAATGGGGAAGTATAGCATTGAGCTACAAAGATAATTCCTAGAAAAAGAAAGATTAAATAGCTTTAATCTATTCAGCTTAGGAAAGAAATGTTAAAGAGGTGATCTAATAAAAGTATTCAAAATGATCAAAGGCACTGCTTATAATCACTCTAAAAATTACTTAATCACTTAAGACTTGATTCATCTAATTTTACTCTTAGTAATGGACACAGACTTGTGGGCAAATGTCTTACCTCACACAGTGGCCATTTGTGAGGTTGCCATCCCTCGTTGCTTGCATTTATCGTTAACTTCCTTCCTGGTTGGCAGCATAGAGTTAGGTATCAGGAAACTACCTCAGAGTGGGACAACATAACTTGTGATGTGTCACAGGTACTCAATGAGGCCCAATCATATTCCTTGTAATTTATGATATCTGCCATAATGCAAATATCCATGCAATATTTATGGATGACTCAACCTTAGCTGAGATTGTAAACATATCTAAAGAGTTAAATTTCACATTACAAGATACACTTTCATGACCTTCAAAGAGACTAGATCTATTAAAATGACTCCTAATCCTCTCAAGTGTGAGGTAATGATGGTATGTCCATCAGAGAGGACTATTTTCTTCGCCAAATCACACTGAATGACGTTAACTTACCCTCTGTGTGCAAATGTAAACTTTTAAGCATTCATATCATCTCAATATCACTCTGGAAGGCCCTTGTTAACTATATAATCTCCAAAGCAAACAAATACACATTCACACTATACAGAATATGTCAATTTGGCTTCAGCATAGATGCAATGTTCATCAGAACAACCCTGGAGAATGCAGCTCCTGTAAGGCATCCAAGATTAATTCAAACACAGCACTCACAACTGAAATGCATCCAGAAAAGACTTCTAGAATAATTTTAGGCAACCAATATAAAAGCTATGAAAGAGCACTGAGAATACTTAATACCACTAGGATGCAGGCACGACGTGAATTAATGGTTTGTTTTGGAAAGAACCTTCACAAATTTAACTACAACAGACATTTCTTGCCACATCATCTGCACAACATCCATGGAAGGGACACAGCTTTTACAATCAGTCACACGTAAATCATCTTGGTACAGTAACTCAAGTATCCCAAATCTGTAGTCAAAACTCATTACTCTATCAAAAACGATTTTATAATTCTCCTATTTCTGCATTTTTATTATAGATTTTTTTTCTTTAATAATTTCAATATATTACCCATGTGATATAATACTGTAAACTAGGACAGATCATTCTTCTATGTATAACTTTCTTGATAAATAAACCATCCATTATTATTATTGCCTTGAATGAGGCAATTACTTTTTCTTTATTTGGACTGTCAACACATGAAACAATTTGCCAATCTGAGTGGTTGAAAGCAGTACTGTAAATACATTTAAGAACATACTTGATAACTACTTTGCTTCAAGTCCACAACTTAGCATTATTTATGATGCTTTAGTTATAATGAGAACTAGTATTTGCATTATCTGTATGCCTTATAACTTTTACCACACTAATCTGTGAGTATCTGATCTCTTCAAATTCCTGTTCCATCTTTAGGAAACTGATAAACAAATATGGGAGGGGTTTCCATACCCCCTGCTTCTACCTCTTTCAAGTGCCTTAAGTGACACGCAGGGAATGCATGGGTAGAATTCTTTTTCCCTTATATCTTACTGGCATTAATCTATAAGGGACTGCCTTTCTATGTTTTTTAATCTTGATTATGACTGGCTACTGAAAACACCATTATTTGTGTTGGTTGGCTGATCCAACACTCCCCATACAGGTTACCAACATAGGAGGAAAATATCACTGAACCCTATCAATATATTTTGACTTAAGTGATTCTAGCAATCCCTTATATGAAAGTATATGAACAACACTAAGTACATACATGTATCTTAACCCTAAAATGTATGTCATAATGTTGCACTGTTATGGTAACGATGCTTTCATATCAGTCCCAGGTCAGAGTATAGGCCTCCACACTCCCTAAAGGAATATTACATCTGCCCACCTGGGGGGCATTTCAAGAAGGTAAAAGTGCATGACAACAATAAAAGCAAATCACCAATTTTCAACCCAAAAAAGATATTACACTTCACTTCAGTCTTGCATGAGAAATACCGTGTATATACATTTCAAAATGTACTCGACATAAACATGATTCATGCAGAGATGTTGGTAGGTTCAGGAAGCTCAAAAGGATGGTGTACACAATTTCTAATGGATCAACAACCAATAACCTGTTATATAGAGTGGTATGGTGATCACTCTTATATCTACTAGTTTAATATGCTATTTGCTGAATAATGACAGAACTGGACAGGAGAATAGTTTTCATTTTAGCGAGCATCTCAAGCTCAGATGAGCAAATGTTACAAAAAGAGTATGCCATGAAATCATTTGTTTTTACCTCAAATCCTTTGATGCAGTCTGATTCATCCTGAGCTTTAAAATAGTCATCTGGTCGACTGAACCACCAGCCACATCCACTATCTTTATCCTGAACATCATCAATTGCTGGTACAGCCACTGGCGATGTAATGAAGACAAACTCTGCATGTTTTTTCAAAAGCTTCCTGTGCAAAATGTTGTCAAAATCTTCATTAATAAATGAATACTTATGATAACAATACAATGTTGAGAAAATTGCACAAAGAAAAAATTGCTTTAGACATATAAAGATATTAGCACCATAAAACTGCCATATGAAAGAAATTTCAAATACAAAGATGAGGAAACAGTCTATTTAAATATTCATCTTGTGAACTAATCATGCTCACTATAACCATACATACCTGAACGCACCTGTTTTTTCTCGAAAACTAACGCCAGTCTGTCTGTACCCATGAAGGCAGAGTAGTCTCACAAGTCTTCCTGTGCCTTTTGTCATTATCAAATTATGGTGTTCCATGTACTGAAACAGAAATACAATTTGTTGCTATATGAACCATTGGAATACTTCATGATTTGGGATTTGTTTATGAGACAACTAATCATAAATATTAACATTCTTTTTTCTTTTTTGTACTTGTCCACTATTTCCCAGGAAGAGATGAAGAAAGGCAACATTCTCCCACATCCATACTCTGAAACCACAGGACCCCATATCCACAACCAAGCCCAATAGATACTTTCTATGGTTTCTCCACCACTTCACACACCTTGATTCAGTCCACTGACAGCATCTCCCCCCACTGTATATCACATTGCTCCAATTCACTCTATCCCATAATTGCCTCTCATCTTCTTGCATGTTCAGGTCACAGCCAATCAAAATACTTTTCACTCCATTCCTCCATCTCCAGTTTGTTCTCCCCCTTCCCCTTTCCCTCTCCACACATTTATCCATTATATCATTGTTATTCACTGATTTTTTAAAGGGAGCCACTTCGGTAAATACATTCACTAAGAGAGCCAAACCTATCACAAGTTAGCATAACTCAACTAAATTCAATAATACTGGGCTACTGGTGCGATACAGTAATTAATAAAAATAAAACATGGTAATAATAATCTTCTTCTTCTTCATACTATTCGCCATTTCCCTGCGTTTGCGAGGTAGCGTTAAGAACAGAGGACTGGGCCTTAGAGGGAAAATCCTCACCTGGCCTCCTTCTCTGTTCCTTCTTTTGGGAAATTAAAAAAAAATGAGGGGAGGATTTCCAGCCACCCGCTCCCTCCCCTTTTAGTCGCCTTCTACGACACGCAGGGAATACGTGGGAAGTATTCTTTCTCCCCTATCCCCAGGGATAGTATATATTATATAGTATATTATATAGTATATATTATATTGTTGCTAGTTATCCCTAGGATAGAGGAGAAAGAATACTTCCCACTTATTCCCTGCAAGTCGTAGAAAGTGACTAAGAGGGGAGGGAGTGGGAGGCTGGAAATCCTCCCCTCCTGTTTTTGTTACTTTTCAAAAAAAAACCCAGAGCGGGGCCAAGTGAGGATATTCCATCTAAGGCTCAGTCCTCTGTTTTCAACGCTACCTTGCAGATGCGGGAAATGGCGAATATATGAAAAAAAAAAAAAATTGTTGCCAGTAACTAATTGAAGACCAACCTTACCCACTCCAAGGTAGGTACCTGGTACAAGTCTGTAACCCTCAGGTAGGTATTTTTTTTGGCCATAAATGAATTATTCTAAAAACTGTAAATTCAGTCTTACAAAATAATTGGGCTTGCTACAAACAGCAAACAAATACATGAACTTATCATTTCACTGATAAACGTGGGCGAGGAAGGGGGAGGGGATAAGTTTGAAGGTGGGGTGGGGGCCAGGTGGTATTGGTGGCAGGAGGCTATGGGGTTGCCACTGCTTTGAGAGCCACACACACATCCGTCTTACAGTTTTCACGATTTGTCATTGTTTTTTTTTTTTTTTTGTCGCTGTCTCCCGCGTTTGCGAGGTAGCGCAAGGAAACAGACGAAAGAAATGGCCCAACCCACCCCCATACACATGCCTTGATTCAATCCATTGACAGCACGTCAACCCCGGTATACCACATCGCTCCAATTCACTCTATTCTTTGCCCTCCTTTCACCCTCCTGCATGTTCAGGCCCCGATCACACAAAATCTTTTTCACTCCATCTTTCCACCTCCAATTTGGTCTCCCTCTTCTCCTCGTTCCCTCCACCTCCGACACATATATCCTCTTGGTCAATCTTTCCTCACTCATTCTCTCCATGTGACCAAACCATTTCAAAACACCCTCTTCTGCTCTCTTAACCACGCTCTTTTTATTTCCACACATCTCTCTTACCCTTACGTTACTTACTCGATCAAACCACCTCACACCACACATTGTCCTCAAACATCTCACTTCCAGCACATCCAACCTCCTGTGCACAACTCTATCCATAGTCCACGCCTCGCAACCATACAACATTGTTGGAACCACTATTCCTTCAAACATACCCATTTTTGCTTTCCGAGATAATGTTCTCGACTTCCACACATTCTTCAAGGCTCCCAGAATTTTCGCCCCCTCCCCCACCCTATGATCCACTTCCGCTTCCATGGTTCCATCCGCTGCCAGATCCACTCCCAGATATCTAAAACACTTCACTTCCTCCAGTTTTTCTCCATTCAAACTCACCTCCCAATTGAATTGACCCTCAATCCTACTGTACCTAATAACCTTGCTCTTATTCACATATACTCTTAACACTCTTCTTTCACACACTTTACCAAACTCAGTCACCAGCTTCTGCAGTTTCTCACATGAATCAGCCACCAGCGCTGTATCATCAGCGAACAACAACTGACTCACTTCCCAAGCTCTCTCATCCCCAACAGACTTCATACTTGCCCCTCTTTCCAAAACTCTTGCATTCACCTCCCTAACAACCCCATCCATAAACAAATTAAACAACCATGGAGACATCACACACCCCTGCCGCAAACCTACATTCACTGAGAACCAATCACTTTCCTCTCTTCCTACACGTACACATGCCTTACCTCCTCGATAAAAACTTTTCACTGCTTCTAACAACTTGCCTCCCACACCATATATTCTTAATACCTTCCACAGAGCATCTCTATCAACTCTATCATATGCCTTCTCCAGATCCATAAATGCTACATACAAATCCATTTGCTTTTCTAAGTATTTCTCACATACATTCTTCAAAGCAAACACCTGATCCACACATCCTCTACCACTTCTGAAACCACACTGCTCTTCCCCAATCTGATGCTCTGTACATGCCTTCACCCTCTCAATCAATACCCTCCCATATAATTTGCCAGGAATACTCAACAAACTTATACCTCTGTAATTTGAGCACTCACTCTTATCCCCTTTGCCTTTGTACAATGGCACTATGGAGGGATTTTTACAGACTGGATGCCCTTTCTTGACATCTACCCTCCCCATTTATCCAGGCTTGGGACTGGCACCAAAACGGACTGGCTTGTCTGCCCTAATCATGTGGCTGGGTTACTCAGTCTTCTCCTCACTACACTACTGTTATTATTCACACTAGGCACACATATTTACATTAGTTACAACTAGTTGACAACCTTAATCAGCCTGGGCTGTGCAGCTGTACAAACAATGGCATGATATGGAGGCAGTTAATGCTTTGATGAACAGAAGTGTTCTAGCTGCTGCTTAACTCTTTACATTGAATATTTGTAGTGTATCACCGCAATCCTAGTAAGGCAGTCCAGATGTGCACTGGTCAATCTGTTTCTTTGTTTTCTTATCTCAATTTCATAGTTGAAAATGATGATTCACACATGTATGTGCAAACAAAAAATTACTTTTGTACACACGGCTTCAAAGATGGATCGTCAGTGTTAGGGACCGAGAGCCAGAAGTTTTAGAAATCTGCTTTGTGTTGAGCATTCAGGGCTTTCAGGGTTTCAACTGTTTGCAGCATAACAATCTTACATCATATCATTGAATCTTGATTAAAATTCCTCCCTCAACTCCCTCAAATGCATCATAGATGAAATACTGCAAATATTCTGGATCATTTGTGATGGTTGTTCTGAGCCTTGGAAAGTAAACAAACTGTCTATCCGGATGAAGTGTTGTAAGCTTGTTTTGGAATGCAGAGACTGTATGTAGCATACTACTCGGATGTTTATTTTTGCCTTGCAACTAGAGTTTCATGGAATTCAGATGAAAGGTGATAAAAGTCAACAGCGCCATCTTCATTGTCCATTCAGGGTTCTCATATTCTGACTTGCTTCTTCCTTTACTTGCAAGAAACTCACAAATGAAAAGGAACAATGTTGGGTATCTCCTCCCTCTTCCTCATAAAACTGACAACTCCCTTCTCTTTTCCTTTCAAGTAAGCAGCACCATCAAATTTGGCACACAGATGCCAGATATGACCAGTTGTTTATTCTCAATGAAAAATTATAGAAGGGCAGTTAAAATATCCTCTCCTCTCATCTGGCCTTGTAAGGGTAACAGGCACAATAGTTCTTCTCAAAAAGAGTCTTCTTTTGGAAATCTGACCCATACACACAACTGAGCAACATTACACACACATCTGTGCTTTCAACTAGTGCAATGTTGAAACATGGTGCACCTGATAAATCTGCAATCAACTGGTCATGAATCTCGGAACCAAGTTCTTCTATCCTCATTACTGTTGTGTCTGATAGCTGTAGTCCATGTACTTTAATTTGGTTGGGAATGTAAACAATGAGTTCAGTTGTCTAAGAGATATAAAAATACAACCCTATTCAGGAGGGATTTCATAAGCATTAGTTCCAGCCTTATAATTGGGTAAACATCTGAACTCCTCCATCATATTTGCAAAATTAGATTGTTGAATTGAAATGTTTATGAAGCATGGTGGCATTCACAAGGATGCATAAATAATAATATAACAGCTATTTCTATACTACAAGCTTGTTCTATTTCATTATGCACTTTGTACATTGACAAATGAACTGAATAAAGCTACAGAATCTGAACATGCATCAAGTGAATGTTTTTGTCAGCAGTCTCCAGGAAAGTTACATTACGAATGTCCTCACACTGTGCATGAGGATATAGTCATGTCAGAATGCCAAAGGCACTTTCATAATTTTTCCTTTATTATACCCCACAATTTTCCTCTACTTCAAAGCCCTGCCCACTTTACATAATAATATTGATCAAGTTACAGGTGCTAAACCTAAAATCCCACTCTATGTCACTACTAAACATTGTAAATATGCATTCTTAAAAACATCATTGATTTCTTTCATAGAAAGGTACTGTCCATACAAGAAGAAATTACCAGCGCTTCTTCACAAATTCAGCCTTTAAACATTGAAAGTATATGATGTTACCGTGACAAACATGCAGTGAATCTTACGTTAGGAACTATTCTGCCCTTCACATTTCTATCGCAAATATCGACATTTTGTGATTTCTCCCACCAATAACCCGGTTCCCAAGTGGATGTCTGAAATAGTAATTTAACCTTATCATTATTTAAGCCATCTCCCCTTTTAATCCTACCACTAATGAGTTCATAACGAGATACTTTTAAAGGGAAGTTAAGCAAAATCCCACTTTTGCAAAATTCCTAGTAACAACAACCAAGACCCCAAATTAGAAAAACCTAAGATATCAAATCTATGAAGTGTCAAGACGTTTATCCCATTTCTCCGCCTTCCAGTCCATTTTATACAATTTCATTTTCCCTTGGTATACAAGCAGAATTTATACACGCATGGATAGCTTTACATACCTAGAGGTTGTCGCTGTGAATGGCTTACTGTCGATGATCTGCCAACACGGGAAAGTTACCCGTTGATACTGAACAAAATTGAGTCACAAAGTAAATTCACAAATTCTCAGGCTTAATTACTGCCTTGAAGACACCTAAGCACTTGGAACTATTTTTCAAACAAAATTCAGAAGATGGAGAAAGGCCGTCATCTTTCGTTTCACGTTCATAAACAAATCATACCAAGTGACCCTAGCGATAAAAGTATCTTGGTCGATATTCATCTAAGAAACATTTTCATTTCAATAGCCTTGTTGATGTGGCTATAAATTTTATAAAAATACGCAGGTAGGCCATACATCACTAGAAAATTGTCTAACTTTTACTAACGTTTTACTGTACCGCAAAAATAGGGATCCTGGGGTAATGTCTGTGGTTCGACCGGGAGGATATAAAAACATTCATAACGGTACAGAAAAAAAAGAAATACTTTAATTCTATATCAGAGCATACGAAAAAAATAATGTTGTATATTGCTACAAGTAAGATTACCTAATTACCGACCCACTGCAAAAGTAAATAAAGCTCTCTTTTTTTTCAAACACGATACGATGTATGTTCACAATTATAGCTACATTACAAACTCGTAAATGGGTTGCATCAAGTACTTCCAAAAACTTTTTGTCTCAAAATTGAAAGATAAGATATTCAAACACTTCTATATACTTGAAATAATCATGGAAATATATCATAATGCTCTCAGTACCCGATATATATTCAGTAAATACGATATAAAGTAACAGAAAATATTTTAAAACTGACTTCATTGAACAGCTTAACTGAATGTTATGAAGACGACTAAACGTTATTCTAACACCAGATTTGTATTCAGCAGGATAAATACTTCTCATAATGAGTTTTTAAAGGAAATTCTATTTTCTGAGGAAAATACCAAAAACTGAAGGTAATAGTTTCAGTGACGTATCTAGGGTATGGTAGGTACCCTGGGCAACACTTGAAGTGGGGTGCCACTCAAGAGGTTTGTTTTTTGACATGTGCTAACCCGACTGACATTTCTAACGGTTTGGTTTTGTGAGATAGAAAAGAAACTCGCCTACTTTTCAACTAAAGTAATATTTTGCTATTATCATTTGCATTACCGCTTCTACGTCACAATTTTGATCAAATAAGTCTTTAAGAGTTTATATAAATCTAAGTTTGACCTAACTCTTCAACAGTTTATAAATACACTGTATACATTTTATACATCCACTTATGTACATTTTCAATCTAGCC
The DNA here is from genome assembly GCF_036320965.1 of Panulirus ornatus. NCBI lineage: Eukaryota > Metazoa > Arthropoda > Malacostraca > Decapoda > Palinuridae > Panulirus > Panulirus ornatus. Next base: position 6,777,949 of record NC_092247.1, on the reverse strand, counting down.
AGGGGCGCAATTTCAGTGCTTGCCATAGGCACCATTTCCCCTAGATACGCCCCTGGCTGGTGGACACCGCAGAAAGATGTAGGAGCCTAACTGTAGACATTAAATGGTTATCATCCTCTCTATACTAGCTCTGATGATGGTATATGTAATCAATGAAATGTAATCCAATAACACCATAGATCTTCATTCAAGCCTGGGTAATTCTTATATATATATATATATATATATATATATATATATATATATATATATATATATATATATATATATATATATATATATATATTCGCTATTTCCTGCGTTAGCGAGGTAGCGTTAAGAACAGAGGAGTGAGCCTTAGAGGTGATATCCTCACTTGGCCCCCCTCTGTTCCTTCTATATATATATATATATATATATATATATTTTTTTTTTTTTTTTTTTTATACTTTGTCGCTGTCTCCCGCGTTTGCGAGGTAGCGCAAGGAAACAGACGAAAGAAATGGCCCAACCCCCCCCATACACATGTACATACACACGTCCACACACACAAATATACATACCTACACAGCTTTCCATATATATATATATATATATATATATATATATATATATATATATATATATATATATATATATATATATATTGAGGTAGAGCCAAGAAACACATACACGCACATATACATATCAACATATACATATATGCATACATACACATGCACATACATATATACACATGTACATATTCATACTTGCTCACCTTCATCCATTTCAGCGCCATCCCGCCCCACAGCATCGCCACCCCCTGCTTCAGCGAGGTAGCGCTGGGAAACACGAAAAAAGGCCACATCCGCTCACTGTTTCTAGTTGTCATGTGTAATGCCCCACAGACCTTTTTATGGTTCACCCCAGACGTTTCACATGCCCTGGTTCAGTGTGGTTTCCCCAGCTGCTTCGTATATATCATACTGGTTTAGTTAACAGCAAGTGGCTCAAATGCACCCTAATATGTGAAAAGCCTTTATAGAGAGAGAGAGCGGGAGAGAATGGAATTTGTTTCTTTAATGTTGAAAGGAAAATCTACGCCTATAAGTTAAATACTTTTATCATCCCTTTAAAAGATCAATCCGTTTTCTCTGGTAGTTAAGGACGGTCCATTTTCTGTGATTTCGTAGTATACACTCCTTTGTCTTATTTCGAACTCAGTGTACAAAAGTTATGGCATGAAAAACAATAACATGTTATACAACATATGACAGTACACCCTAGGAATTATACAAAAAGTCACAAATGTTGGCTCACATGATTGAAGTAACTTTATGAGTGAGAAAAAAAAAAAAATGTAAATATGCTTCCCAGAGCGGTGAGGTCCTCCGGGGAGACATGTGCCCTAATCCCTTAACCTGCTTTTTAATTCATCTGGCGGCCTTGCTCAGTAGCGGCTGGTATATCACATTCTCGTTTGGTCTATCTGTACCCAATCCTCACGATATAAGGATACGAAAAAAAAAGCTTGATACCGTATTTTCTGTTTCTTGTGCACTACCCAGACTCAACCCTACACCAACAGGAAGGCTTCATCGAGCTACACGTCACCAAGAAGCACAACACCCGCCCTCACAAGACACACGATTGTCAACTCTGCAAGGATAACCACGTCGTGAGCAAGACACGAGACGCCTACACGTCGCCAAAGCACTAATTACCATGGGACAACAAGGCTCGACCATGCACCTCCGCCTTCCGATGAGTGCCGTGTCCTCTCGGGAGAAGGGCTCCTTCTTTTCAGGAGTCCAGACTTAGGACTGATGATGGTTACTTGCGACGACGGGTTAACACAGGGCCGAGTGCCTCTGATCATAGGGTAGGGTCGGGAATACTGTCTGCGTCTACTGGCGGTATAAAACGGACATTGTTGTTATGATGGAGAAAGAAGTCAAGGGAGGCTTTATGCGACTGTCTCACTCAGACTTGACTATTAGGATCGAGAGGTGGCTTCACGGACGGCAAGGAACCACCCAGGGTTGTATCTAAATGGAACACAGATGAAAATATGAGATGGAACGGGGTCAAAGCTGGGGATGGAAAGGCTTGAAAAGGAGCAAACTCCTTGGGCATGAGGGGAAAACCACTGTGCCAAAGGGGTTAAGCTGATGACCAACTGCACACACATACATTGGTATGTGTGTGTGTGTGTGTGTGTGTGTGTGTGGAGCAGACCTGCTATTCTTGAGGTGTTTGTTAGGGAGTTGGAATTGAGTACAAGCGTATTCTGGCTGTGGTCGTGTTTCGTGCGTGCTCGTGGATACCTTATTACTATTCCGTGTGTGATCACTATCTGTGTGTCACGGGGGAAGAGAGCCTTACATCCGTGTTGTCCCCTGATGATTACTGGGCCCAGGACTGTGGAGATAATGATCGTCAGGCTCAACTGTTCAACTGATGAGGTGGTGGATTCATGACGGAGAGAGAAAGGTAATCAGCGATTCCATTTAGGCGTATGACACTTGGTGATTTCCCGGTAACTCTACCGGTGACAAGGGGTGATACAGTCCATCCCAGTCAGTCCTGTATCCTGTGTGGGGGGGACAGATGACTGAGGTTAAGATCCGCCCAGGTTACACGTACTTGATACTGACACAAGTCAACGGCATCCTCACATCATGACTGGCTTTGGCCAGTGCGTTACATGCTCTCCGGAGTGTACTAAGTCCTACTGGGAATTGCTTTGGTTCAAAACGGGTATCTGAAGGTTCCTGGCGTTGTGAACACTGTGGAAGAAGTTATATCCAAGGATGGTGATGACCTCCCAGCAGCGGCTCTCAGCAAACGTGAGGTAATCTTGCTTAATGCCGTTCCTCCACTTTTGATAGGTATTAATGGTGTCCCGGAAGGTCGAATACTTGTCCGCATTTCCTTTCCTCGTGTGGGTCGCTATAAACTCCTGTGCGCAAGGCGGAAGCTTCTGTTTCGTGATCTTCTTACCCTTTGATGGCAATGCTGTTGTTCAGGAGGCCGACGAACCTGAAGATCCGCCTGGCCTCCTCCTCCAGGTTGGTGCACAGGTCCTCGTACCTGAAGGGGGAGCGCACGGTAGGGTTAAGTCTCAACACAGAGCCTCACACAAGACAGCAACACAGAAATCAGCAGTTGTGTCTGTCTCCATGACCTTGCCTCACCTAAGTTTCAGACAGACGTGAAACTAAGATGCACTTTCCCCAGCAAGACACCACACCAGACAGTAAGAACAAGACACCACACCAGACAGTAAGAACAAGACACCACAACAGACAATAAGACCATTGCCAGCAAGACATCACACGAATATCATCAGCAAGACACCCCGCCAGACAGTAAGATCTTGACGCATCTAAGAGGTGGAAAACGTAAACCATGGAAATCTTTCTTATGCATTAGGTATTTGGGGAGTACGTGGGGATGACATAAAACCGGAGACCTAATGGTCTGGGAAGAGATTACAGGAATGTTTACCGCATCACAAGTTCGTAATCTTATCAGCAGAGCGTAGGGCACCTCCCCACCCACTGCTGTAGATGGAGACACGATTGTTAAGCAGAGGGCACCTCCCCACCCACCAACTCCTCTGGCTCTACACCCGGAAGGAAAAGAATGTTGAGAGGGAGGACCGTGTATTGTGCAGACAGTGTACCTTTCTGGAAGTTTTACTAAAGGAAAACAACAAAACTGTCCTATATAAACACCAAAGCCTGTTGATCTGGGGAGAGGGGTTCAGTTTATGAGAACAGAACCTAAATAAGGTGCCTCAAAGATGTTGAAATATTCCTCTTTTCACCTTGAACAGACATATTTACTAATAGAGGTAACTGGTACCACTGAAGTGTTTGTCTCGTCGTAATTCAAAGGTACTGGTAGCCTTCGAATGGACAACATCTTGCGGCAATTTACTCCCAAATGAATAACAAATGAATAGCGTTTGCTAACCTTAGCGTTATCATTCCTCTCTTTTAAAGTCATGGCGTTACTTCTGGTCGTTAAATCCCTATTCAATGGGGAGGAGCTGCCATACGGCATTACTGTCAAATTCATTTTGTATTCTGAAAACTTTTTTGATCTTACAGTCTGCTCACTTCTCCAGAAGGAATAATGCTATAGATCTATGTGTCTTTCTCTCTCCTCAAGAGGAATTTCTCTGTAACTGGGTTAGTTTGCGTTTTAAGGCAAGTCAGGTGGCCACTAAGACTAGGGCAAGACTTACCTGAGGAAGAAGTACCGGTCTGGGAAAAGTCTCTCCATCTCCTGCTTGTACTGAAGATCCTGTGGAGAGACGGAGAAAAATTACACATACGCACACGAACCTATGCATATATATATATACATAAGTGTGTAAACAATTGTTACCACAGCTAGTCTAGAAGTCGAACCGAGGTCGTATGAATGCTGGCCAGACAGTGTATCCAACAGGCCTGAAAAGTTACTTGTCTCTAACCGTTTAAAATGATTCCTCTCACATTTGATACATTTCATACGTAATCTATTGAGAAATCATCTAAGTATATCGAGATTCATGAGGGCAAGGCATGATTTTCGACCAAAAGGACTCCATTTAGTCCTCTGATTCTTATAGGTTCGTTCCATTCAGTCCTCTGATTCGTTCCTTCCCTCACTGTCCACATGTGATCATCACGACAACAGTCGTGTACACCACCCGACCACCTGTCTTCCGTCATCCACAATCGATACTGTTATCCCATCCACTCCTGGGGGCCTCCCCGTATATCACATCCCGCTTCCCTTTCATAATCTCATGATGTGATATCCTTCCCTTGTCTCTGGAAGCCGTCGATGACATTTTCCACTCCATCCGCGAAGCAGACTGCTAACATTAGCAACACTTCCTCTGAAACGCCTATGTTCCCGTAAATTTAATGACCTTGAGAGGTGGAATCCCACACACTGACGCGGGTCAAATTTTGCAATTACAGGAGCCGTTAACATATGCCTTCCTTCTCACCGGATTTATTCACTCACCTGGAGCATGAATGGGCAAACGTTGTTCTCGTCAATTTTCCCCCACTTCGAGTCGCTCATGGACAGCATTATGGCGCGAGGATCCCTCACCAGGTGGATCAGCTTCAGGTGGAGGTGTTCGTCGTCCATCAGCTCCCTGGCCCAGCTCAGCCGTAGTCTGATGGTCTTGACGATCACGACCTTCTGTTGTTGGCACGTGATCCTGGCGGCTGTTTCATTCTTCGTCAACGAGACCCCGTCGTTGCACTTGGAGGTGGCTCTCAAACGGATGGTTTTGTTGCCATTACGTCGGCTGAAAAGATCTTCTCTGACGGTGCAGTTGAAATACCTGGCGATTTCGGCGACGGCCAGGTCTCTGGTTGCATTTATCATCTTCACGGGCCTGACGGGCTCGAAGAAGTAAATGTTGCTACCCTGGGACGCCACAAGGTCCGCCAGGAAGCTGGACCCGCTTCGTCCCAGCGAACTCATGATAAGGATATTGGTGCGACCGTCAGGTGTGACTTCTGGCTGGGCGCGGTGGCCCTGTTCGCTGCGCTTCTCATGGACGAAGCCTGAGGGCTCCAGGAGCCGTGGACGCTGGGAGTGATCCCTCGGGTTCGCTGGGGATAGAACACAACATGCGTAACTGATGACCTGCTAAAGTGGGTGTACAAACCCTCACACTCTGCACAACTATAGACAGTGAATCACAGTGCCTCTGGCACAGGTAAACTAAGAGTGACACGAAGGGAAATAAGTGCTGGTCTTACCTGATTTGTGGATGACGTAGGTCAGCATAAGGGAAACACACATCAGACATACCACTATTATCGTTGACAGACGCCGCCTCATACTGACTCGCTCTGAAATCAAAAAAGGTATTTCTTATTGAAGACATGTGGCGTTAAGATCTATGGCTACGTTCTGTAAGTGGCTACTGAGAACGATGATATAATGGGGTAATAATAATAATGGAGAAACCCGTGAGGACCACAGGGGTCCAAGAACGTAGGCCTTACCCCCCCGGCGCTACTTTTGAGGTCGTACCGTGGCTGTGGAGGAACTTGTGCTTAAAGATGACTTACCCAAGTAACCACTAGTCACCGCTACGTTATCTGTTCTTCCTCGTATGAATGGCAGTGTTTCCCCTTCTCTCTAAAGCTGACCTTCCTTCCTTACCATTCCTGACCAGCTTACCCCCTCATGGCCAGGCACAGTCACACCATTCTTAACCACCCACCTTCAGAGTCAGCCCACCAACCAACCATTCCTGGCCAGCCACCATTACAGGCCAGGTACCCACTTGGCCAACCACCCAGATCACCTACCACCAGCCATGAAGAAACGTTCATTTTGTGAACAAGAATTAGAAATAAAGAATTTTTCACACATTCCAGTATACAATAAGGCCCGTTATATGACGACAGAGGTACCGTAACCAACAATAACACGGGTATGGAATTCATTATTCAGCAAAGTTTCGATCCAGCGTTCATTAAGAAATAAAAATAATCCCAAGTAAATCAAGACGAAAACGTATTTCCGTGAAGGTTTACATCTTGTTAAATGTTACAAATCTATAATATTTCTGAATATGATTTCCTTCACTCTGTTTTGTGGCGTCTATCAAACTAGTGTAACTGTCATTTTGACCATCATACTCATGGAATCAATATACAGCAAGCCACATACCTCAGATTTAATCACATTTGGAATCTATGACGGATCATACAGCTGTATATAATGTATTTTCAGTGAAATTGTATTCTGGCCCCGCTAACCCCGATTATAAGTGACCCCTCTCTTGTATTGGCCTCTGTTAAGGCAGTTTCAAAAGGAGCAAGTGTACAGTTGTCATTGTTGAGTACTGTGAGACATTATCTGCTGACGCATTGATCACCATGGCAACTTGGGCCGGTGCCAAGTTGGGGGAATGTATGTGACGTGAGGGATAACGATTTGGGCGACGTTACGGTGTATACTGTAACGCCACGGTCGTCCCACCTCACCTTCGTGACCTGATGCCATGTGTTTTTAAGAGGAAGGATGATGAACGGGCGATGTTGACCGTACTACCCAACCGTGATGCACACTCGACCCTCACTACACACAAGTCCACACTCACACCATCCTTTCCTCACTCACCGTCTTAAACTTACCACTACTGCTGCCACGGTCACGCTTGAGAGCGTTGCTAGATCATTATACAACCCTGGGACACATTTCATGGGTTGCTTCTGCACTTTCACGACGGCGCTGCAATCAGTAGGAGGGACGTGAGGGATTCCTTTGGAGTAAAATCTTCCCTGTCGAGACTGTACGTACTCTCAAACATAATAGTCTCGTTCCATTTGCGTCGTACCCGACAGAACACCTTGTACCAGTAATATTGTGTTTTGTAAAAGTCTCAAGTTTCGCGACCAGTTAAGTCTTGACCCCTCCCCCCGTATTCCAGGAACCGATCACCCCCTCACTGAAGCTAGTGTCGTGGTACGTAAAATGTGGCTTCAGGCGTCTCACACACAATCACATTCTGGTTTCCCCCCGAGAGCCTTGTGTGGAGCAGAGTCCGTAACCTTGCTGATGGTGCTGATCGCGTGCACTCCCGGCGGGGTGTTATCTGTTACTGATGTCTTATCTTCAAACACACACACACACACACAGGTGCCATATCACCAAGCGCGACGTTTCACCGAGGGATAACGACACACATAAGCAAGCACAGAAAACAGTGCCACACACACACACACACACACGAGTGTCGAAGCCTCGTCCCTCCCTCTCCGTTCCAAAGAACAACAGTCTCGTGGGTCATCACATGACGATATCTCGAGCATTTCAAGGCACTGCCACACGCCCCGGGGGGGGGGGGGGAAATTAAGGAGTGCTAGAGAGGGGGCGAGGCATCGCAGGTCCACTGAGAGGTTGGCTTAAAGACGGCCTCCAGCCCACGCCTCAGGAAGGACACAAGAGACACACGAGGAAACCCAGACAGCAACGGAGGAATGGATGCCTTCGGGACTGTCAGGGCTACGAGAAGGGCCAGAGACTAGATAAACATGTGGATAACCCAACAATGCAAACTGTGGAGGGGTATAATAGATCAGTCACAGATGTCAGGGCTACGAGAAGGGCCAGAGACTAGATAAACATGTGGATAACCCAACAATGCAAACTGTGGAGGGGTATAATAGATCAGTCAGAGATGTCAGGGCTACGAGAAGGGCCAGAGACTAGATAAACATGTGGATAACCCAACAATGCAAACTGTGGAGGGGTATAATAGATCAGTCAGAGATCTGGTTTCAAGAGCGTTTGTCGGTAACTCGTCCGTTCCTGATCACTGTGAGCTTAGGAGATACTCTCTCCTCAATCGACATCCATCGCTCGCCCAGGAGTGTGTGTGTGTGTGTGTGTGTGTGTGTGTGTGTGTGTGTGTGTGACTATCATGAACTACAAGTGAAACCAAGACTTAACCGTAGTGTCTTTGTACAGCTGCTTAGAGATCAAGAAACGCCGAGTCTTTTTTTTTCTTTTTTGAAGACTTGTATTAAATCCTCTCTCTCTCTCTCTCTCTCTCTCTCTCTCTCTCTCTCTCTCTCTCTCTCTCTCTCTCTCTCTCTCACAGGCGCTGTTTCTCAAGCCGGATACCACTGTGACTGCTCACCGTTGCGCCATCTCTATCTTATCATTTTGTGACCACTTAACTTTTTTTTTTTCTACATGTTAGCTGAGACGGCATGGGCTGGGGTGATGTGTCGAAGCTGGGGGAGATGTGTAGGAGCTGGGGGAGATGTGTAGGAGCTGGGGGAGATGTGTCGGAGCTGGGGGAGATGTGTCGGAGCTGGGGGGAGATGTGTAGGAAGTTTGGATGCATAGTATCATATTCTGCATAATGTACCTACTCCCTTAACGTTTTCCCACTCGGATTCCCGTTTTCTGTCATACCAGCCTGAAATCAGTCGAGCCGCCTGCTTGACTTATAAATAACTAGTAGTTTGGAAGCTTCTATTGTGAAGGTTAGTTCCTCCTGATGCTCACACACCTCTAAGTTGTATACTAAATTTCTGTTTGTATTTACTTCCACGTAACCTGACGGCCTGTATCCCGTCATTAACTTGTTTACCACACCCGGCGTAATGCTTGCACTTCCCTCTGATGATAATGTTGAGCAGGCAATCTTACGAAAACGTCTTGATTACTTGACGATGTTGGTGAATAAAAAATATGCCCTTCCCACCTGCTCTCTGATTATGCATTTGTTTTACTTATATAACGTAACCCCACCTTCCACGCTAGTAGCGGTGGTTCGAATCCTCCTGTTGGACAATCCATATTCGTCTTTATAGTCGTTACACACACACACACACACATATATATATATATATATATATATATATAGAAAGACGAATATGGATTGTCCAACAGGAGGATTCGAACCACCGCCACTAGTGTGGAAGGAGGGGTACGTTAACCACATAGCTCTGGATTCATGGAGTGACCCATCTGGTGTTTGTGGGGGAAACACCTCTTGGTGGCAGACTCGAGTGAGAAACTGCAAAAGGTGGCGTAACTTTGGGGGACAATTAGTGGGGAGGAGAAGAAAGCTTAATGAGATTAAGAGTAAGTCTGTGTTTGAGTTGGGAGCGAAAAAAGTTCTCCATATCTGGAACTGGACATAAAAGCGGAAGGAATATGGGTAGCCGGAATGAATCATTGGGTAGTTGAGGTGGGGAAAAGGCCCCGTGTACAATGAGGGGTGAGTGGAAAGAGAGGTCATTGTCGGTGAGGGGTGAAAAAGAGATGGGCATGTCTGATGGCACGGCAAAACCCAACCGGTGCTGTATATGGGTGAGAGACGTGGGCCCTCAAGAGGCAAAAAAAGGGAACGAGAGATGGTGGGACGTGTTGGAAATGAGATTAGGTCAGTACGCGGCATGAGGCGCGCTGACTGATCGTTTGAGGAATGATGGTGTGTAAGAGAGGCAGTGAGCTGGGCATGGCTGAGAGAGAGAGAGAGAGAGAGAGAGAGAGAGAGAGAGAGAGAGAGAGAGAGAGAGAGAGAGAGAGAGAGAGAGAGAGAGAGGAGCGTGCCGAGATTATCTGGGCGTGTGGAGCTGATGAGGAGGAAAGGAAGACTCAATGAGAGGTTACAATACGCCGGGACATGAACAGGCAGGAATGTGGGAGGTGTGCGAGGGAGTGATGGAATGGGAGCGATGAGATTATAAAAGGGGGGCGACGTACGGTAAATGGGGCTGCACCCTCGGTTTATGTGAAGCAGCAGTCGAGGCTCTGCTGGTGCGGAGTGGGAGTAGGGTCATGTGTGAATGAAAGCGCACGGTAGACTGCCGAACGTCCTGCATACGAGCAACACAATGGATGTGGGGAGAGAAAAGGGGTATGTAAAACTAAATCTTTGGACTTGTTCGTTGGGGAAATGCGTTAGAGGAACAACAAAAGAAAATAAGTTGTTTCTACATCACGAGGAGACGGAGGTGATGTTGGAAATGTTGAATCTACCTGGTGTTTAAATTCTGCCAACTATCAAAAGTTTCTGTGACAGAAGTGAGAGGATTAAGACGGTAAAGAGAGAGAAAAAAAGGGGGGGGGGGGATTCGAGTGTGTGCTCTGAAGTGGGTGGTTGGGTAATATAGTCACCATTGCTCTTCATCCTTGCCCTGAATATGGCATCAGGCACTGAAGGTGAGGTAGGACGCCTGTGGGGGATACAGATGAACCATCAAGATGCGCCGTAACTTCACAAAAATAGTTATCACTCGCCAGTCATACACATGGCTTACCTTGGCACCGACCCAGGTTGCCATGGTGATCGATACGACAGAAGATAATGTCTTCCATTAGCAACCAATGACCATCATCCGCTTGCCCTACACAGTTGCACCGAGATGCCACTAGCGTTTACAGCAGTACCTGGGGACAGCCAAACGTGACGAGTGTAAACAGTGCCCTGTGTCAGAGAGTGGAGGGGGGAAAAAAACCCCCACTCGGAAACATTTGGTTCCCATCGTCGACCTCGTATATTGATCATATCCAACATCAGAACACGGTACATGGTCACGAAGGAGAACCATTCTGATCCGTTTCAGAAGAAGGCTCACGCTGGACTGCTTCCCATAAGATAATGTGCTTGAGGAATCCTCCTGGGGGAATGAGATGGTTTATGTACTGTGATAAGGCGTCTTCGTGTCACCCTTTGCTAAAGCAGGAATATTTATGAGGAGACCGACGAAGGTACGTGTTCAGGGACGGTTGTATCTGCGAACGTGGGTGGCTAGGAATGGTTGCTCGCCATGAGGAGGGAAGGCCAGGAAGGACGCCTGGCCATTAGGGTGAGTGGTCAGGTAAGGAGGAAGAAGAGGAGGAGGAGGAGGAGGAGGAGGAGGAGAAGGAGGTCAAGTATGAAGGAGGAGGAGGAGAAGGAGGAGGAGGAGGAGGAGGAGGTTAAGTTTAGAGAGAGGTAGACTCACCCGCTATCCTACTCAGGGAGGAGAACAGACAACGTAGCAGTGGATGTGGTTGAGTAAATCCTACTCTAACAAGTGTTCCTTCACAGAACAAGCTTAGAATTGTCGGAGTAAATACCTTTTGCTTGGGGTCACTGTTGTCCGAATGGGTTTCCATGTGTGTGTGTGTGTGTGTGTGTGTGTGTGTGTGTGTGTGTGTGTGTGTGTGCCTTCATCATATAACAGCTCTTAGTAAATCATGTGCAGGACGTGACTATAAATCGTATGGTCCAGTCACAAGTCTTTAATATCAACTTCTGGTTACAGAACGCGACAGTATGAGGTGGCGTCTCCAAGCGACAGCAGTGATGTGTCTGATGTTTGTTTCCCTCATGCTGACCTACATCCTGCAAATATCAGGCAAGACTAATACTAAGATGTTCCTCTATGGGAGTCTGGGAATATCATGTCCAAAGTCCTAACGAGGGGGATCACCTGAGGTTCTTGAGAAAAACTCACACGGCGAACATGGACTCAACTGTTGTATGTATACAGTGTTACGTCACTCAGTCTCTGAGAGTACATCCACCCACACACCCACACTTGCCCAAAACCCATGTATTTTCCAAGACTAATATTCATAAGCACCGTGACGACCGATAAGGAATTAAATGCTTTGACAGTTGATCTGAGAGAAGACTCATCCATACGCATGTGCCTCAACTCATTAACCCTGGAACCTTTCCCATCATTCTTTTTTCAATGCTTCTGAAGGGTTTCACGAGGTCATAAACCTAAAATAAAATGTATATTCTGGGTAGCTGTTCCTTAAGGTCAATCAATCACCCGTGTATCGAAATACCTTTCCACTCATTTCCTGTCCCAGGAGTCCCTTCTGCCCTTATCAGGCACCAGCATCACTCAGGACGCTCGCCATGTGTTTTCTTTCTAGTCTGTCAAGGAAAACTGGTAACAAGTGATGTCGCTAAACGATGAAGTCCAAGATGACCGCTTCTTGTGAAACAAGGGCGTCTATTGTAGATCTCAGACTGTGGAATCTGAACTGGAATGGGGAGCAATACTCCATCTTTTTTTTTTCACCAGAAACCATTCCAGTCATAAATGGATCGTTGTTTCTCTGAGGAGTTTGCAGACGCCCATCGTGAGGGAGAATGGTCTCCAGCTGTGTGGTACTACAGCACAGTCCTAGCCAGCCTTTGGGAAGTGGGATGTGAGGTGGTCTTCCTACCATGGTGCTCACACCATCCCGGACCATCATGTCATACAAGGACACAGGGAGGTTCAGGGAACCCTTCGGTTAGTGATAACGGGATAACGTTACATCACAAGAAGTAGTTAGGAATGCAAGTCTTCAGAATCTTGGGTGTTATAAAGTTGTTTTCTTCACGAAAGGTATCATTCCTCAGGATGATGTAAAAAAAAAAAAATCAGGAAACGTGGGGTCCTTACGAAGGACGAGACTCGAAAACATAGACATTGTGGTTAAAGATGGCTTACCAAGTGTATAGGTAACCAGAGGGAAGGCTGTGGTGGCTGGCCCTGTGCGTTGTTTGTCGATGGGAATGTTATTCATCGAGTTCAAGTTGATTCTGATGGTGGAGGAACACCTCTGAAGGTAACACATTCTTCGTTTTCTCTTTCTTGCAGATCTGAAGAATCTCTCCCATTATGGACGGCTCTCAATGGCTCCGTTCAAAGCCCAGCAACACGACAGTGTGCGGGATCATCGCGTGTATCCAAAAGCCTCATCTAAGCATAAGCACACCTCACGTCACGGTCGCACCAACATCCTAGTCCTGAGTTCGCTGGGACGAAGCGGGTCCAGCTTCCTGGCGGACCTTGTGGCGTCCCAGGGTGGCAACATTTACTTCTTCGAGCCCGTCAGGCCAATAAGAAAACTGGCGAGCAGGGAAGTGGTCATGAACGAAACCCTCAGGTATTTCAACTGCGACGTCCGGGAGAACCTTTTCAGCCTGACAGATGGCAAGAACACCATCCGTTTGAGAGCCACCTCCAAGTGTAGCGACGGGGTCTCGTTGACGAAGAATGAAACAGCCGCCAGGATCACGTGCCAACAACAGAAGGTCGTGATCGTCAAGACCATCAGACTACGGCTGAGCTGGGCCAGGGAGCTGATGGACGACGAACACCTCCACCTGAAGATGATCCACCTGGTGAGGGATCCTCGCGCCATAATGCTGTCCATGAGCGACTCGAAGTGGGGGAAGATTGCTGAGAATAACACCTGCCCGTTCATGCTCCAGGTGAGTGAGAGGGGTACATCACCTCCTTTACAGGTGAGGGAAGGTTAGGTTAACATTGGCTTTGATGTTAGCGCAGCACCACGTCAAAGTATGCTATTCCACTGCACAGTTCGGTAAATCCTGCCGGAACATAGTGAAGTAACTGAAGGCTTTATCAGAAGCAAACTTGATGTTGGTGACAGGGACGATGTTGAAAAAAAAAAAAGAAATATGTCGTCAGTGGCTTCCAAAGAAATCAAAGTGTTTGACGTAGAAAGATCACTTATGAGATCATGAAAGACAAGCAGACTGTGATATACGGGGAGGCTCCTGGAGTGGATGGGATAACAGCAGCGAATGTGGATGACAGAAGACAGGTGGGGGAGGTGATGTTTACATGTCAAAAATGAGGGAAGGAATGCATCAGAGGACTGAATGGAACGAACCTGTAAATTTGCGAAAGAAAAGGTGTGTAATATGAATATAGTTACTTGAATAGACCTGCTTCCTGCAAGCAGCACATCATACCTCAAGGTGACAACCAAACTGCATGGGGTGAAGAAAGTGAAAATGATCTATGAAGGAAAATGGTTGCATGGTTCACATCTTCTACGAGGAGAAGCTTACTTGTGGGAATATTCGGAGGTGGAGATGAATGTACACGTCACATATGCTGATCTATTTATCTTACAAAAGATCTAATAAGGATGCACTATGTGACAGCAGAAAGGGTTGGAAGGTAAACTATCAAAGGAAGTAAACCTCTCAGTCTTCTGTAAAGTAGATCGTAAACAGTAACAGTAAACCTAGTGAATGGTTGACTGTTGTGTACCGACCACACAAGGTCGCTAGCATTGGTGTTTTTTCTGTTTTGTTTACACTATCCTTTTCAGAGTTTATTGGCTCCATTCTTGTGTTGCTCTGCTCGTCCCTTACTCTCATATACCTTTGAAATGTTGGCTGGCTGTGTTACCACCTGTATCTCCTCGACAGTATATATATATATATATATATATATATATATATATATATATATATATATATATATATATATATATATATATATATATATGTGTGTGTGTGTGTGTGTGTATGTGTGTGTGTGTCTGGTTTCCTCTCTGACCTTTCTATATCCTCATTTACCACAGAATGGCACGCCAGCATTATATAATGACTCTGTCCACTAAGTTTCACTTTCTGTGTTGCTCTGTATGGAGATAAGATCTGGGGGCGATAGAGTATCGACCCCTCTGGCTCCATTGTGCTTAGTAACCGAACTGTGTTGTATCTATTTGGTAAACTCTCCTGTAAGATGATCTCTACACTGACAACAGTGTGTGTGTGTGTGTGTGTGTGTGTGTGTGTGTGTGTGTGTAGGGGTGGGGGAGGTGGGTATTCAACGAACGAAGGACCCTATACAGCTGTGCCGAAAGTGGGTCGTGTAAAAGCAAAACTGTACCCGACCCACTCTGCACCGTGGTGACAGCGCGACCCATACTATGGATCAGAATTCTGGTAGATCTAGGACGGAAGAGAGACATCAGCGCGAGATTGTTCTGCGACCATGAACTGCCGGTAAATGGCTCTGGAAACCAACCCACTTAACTGCTAATAACATTGCCTCATCATCAGTGCTCGGTACATTATACAATTGACATAGATCGCAGGTCACACGGAGGTCCGAACGTCATCCGGGGTGTGTGTGAGGTTCCCCGTATCTGTAAATGCCTTGGTGGTAGCAGACGAACTCTCGTCGCTGTTATCGGAGTAATGTTTCTCATTCAGTGAACGAGGTTCCTCCGTACAGACTCTAATGATAAGACGGAGAAGGGTCTCAAACCTGGAGCCCCTGACCACGAAGGTATGCTGCCCTTGAGTACGACGGTAGGGCCCTTGAGCATAACGGTATATGCAGTCTGTAAGGGACGAGAGGGCCTGGGAAGTGTGTCAGCTGTTGTTTGCTGATGATACAGTGAATTGGAACTATGTGGTATACAGGGGTCGACGGGCTGTCAATGGACTGATACCGGGGCATGTGAAGCGTCAAGGGTAAACCATGGAAAGGTCTGTGATGATTAATTGTGGATAGGAAGCTGTGGTTTCCGTGCATTGCACACAGCTAGAGAATGGATGTCAGAGTTTGGGAGTGTGCAAGGGGGATCTATGGAAGTCAACGTGAACATAAGGCAAGGGTGAGGAGAGTGTAACAGAGGAATGACTGTATTTAAGGCACGTGAGAGAATCTGTGGCAGCTGATGAAACTAAGGCACTGAGTGAGTCATAAGGTGACGTAAAGTGGCCCAGGACCTGACTGCACGAAGGAGTGGGTAGAAGGAGGAGGGTGTGTCAGTGTCTGCAAAGGGCAGAGCTGGGTATGTCTGAGATGTGCAGATACGAAAATGTTGTGTGGACTGTGAGGCTTGGGCCTAGAATGCAGACGAAAGGAAGAGTTGGAAATGAAATTCCTGAACACGATATACATGGTATGGGAGATCATGTCGTACGATATGGTATATATCTATATATTTGTTTATGTATGGGTAATTTTTCTCCGTCTCTCCACAGGATCTTCAGTATAAGCAGGAGATGGAGAGACTTTACCCAGACCGGTACTTCTTCCTCAAGTAAGTCTTGGTGGCCAGCTGACTACCTGCTGGAGTTGCCTTTACCCCCTAGTACCTCCTTACGTCCCAATGGTGCCACTCCCTCCCAATGGACATTTCCCTCCCTCCCCCCTTGTTATCCCCCACCCACCTCAATATCTCCACCTTCCCTGACAGAAAACCTCTCCTCAGACACCCAATCCGTATGGAGGATTTCCATTTCTATAATTACGTTTTCCGCCTTTATGATGTTATGTACTAATGATCTCAATGTCTGGTGTGGTGTCTTGTTCTTACTGTCTGGTGTGGTGTCTTGCTGGGGAAAGTGCATCTTAGTTTCACGTCTGTCTGAGACTTCGGTGAGGCAAGGTCATGGAGACAGACACAACTGTTCATTTCTGTGTTGCTGTCTTGTGTGAGGCTCCTGTGTTGAGACTTAACCCTGCCGTGCGCTCCCCCTTCAGGTACGAGGACCTGTGCACCAACCTGGAGGAGGAGGCCAGGCGGATCTTCAGGTTCCTCGGCGTCCTGAACAACAACATTCCAAGCAGGTATAAGAAGAAATCAGCCGGTGTCGCGGAAAAGAACGCTGGAAACAAGGGCAAGGTCCTCCGACGAAGGCAGAAGCTTCCAGCGTGCGTTCAGAGATTCATAGGGACCCACACGAAGAAGGGAAACACAGACAAGCTCTCGACGCACCGGGACACCATTCATACGTACCAGAGGTGGAGGAACCACATCAAGCAGGATTACCTCACGTATGCCGAGAGCCGCTGCCGGGAGGTCATCACCATCCTGGGATACAACTTCTTCCACACTGTTCACAACGCCAGGAACCTTCAGATACCCGTTTTTAACGAAAGTAATTCTCATTAGGACTTACGATAATCTAGATGGAGAGTGAGAGCCTCAGCTGGTCGAGGCCAACCCAGGAACTAAGGATACCGATGACTGTGACAGTATCAAGTACCGGTAAACTCCGAGGATCACAGCTCCGCAGTCAACACTCCCCCAACACAAGACACAAGACTGACTGGAATGGAGTGACTTCGTGGATCGGAACATGCAAAGTTACCGTGAGGTCACCAAGCGATCGTCCACACAGCACGAAAGCGATTGTAATCATACAAGGTGCGAGTGGGACACAATACGGACGACTGTATAGGTACTGGGCCACATGTACTGGTGTTTATCTCAGCAAAGATTAATAAAGGATCTAGCAACTCACTCCTTAAATACTGTTCTTTATAACTTTAATCAAATTTCCGCGAGACGCCGTAGCGTTCCTGGCTCAAGGATGAATATACTATGTATATGTATGCACATGCGATTATCTGTTAACGGGTTTATCAGTGTCAAGACATCCGTCTGTCGCTTGTGTATCAGTGTTATAACTTCGATGGACAGACGCCTAACTTAACCATGGGCCCGTGTGACAGTGTGTGTGTGGTTTAACACTTACCCTCAGCGCCTGAAGAAGGCGTAAAAAAAGATATTTGCATCCCTAACGTTGACGGTCTTTAACGACCCCGGTAGTTGATGGACCTCGCGTCCAAACCAACCAACCAACCAACCAACCGCCAGGCCATATATGCATCAAGGCTGCGCTACTGTTTATAGCGCAACCTTGAAGCTGCATTAGCTCCGTGTAAGGTGGGGGGTGGGGGGGGGGGGGGGTTGTCAGGATCACAAGAGAAAAATAGGATGTTTAGCATACCTTCTAGTGGAATGATCCACGTCGACCCCGCAGAGTTAAGTCGTGAATTAACACTGCATACATCATTCCTCCTCAACCCCTGCAATGCGTTGCAGACCCAACACCCTCACACACCCCTTATTCCGGATCTGCGAAGATGTAAGGTGTATATATATATATATATATATATATATATATATATATATATATATATATATATATATACACACACAAACTGTAAATACAAGCCGTGTACAGGGGCAAGAAGCCATGAGAAAAGGAGAGGGAAAAACATAAGAATGCCTCATGGTATTTGGTCAGGGTTCGCTTCCTCCATGTTTCACGACATAACCACCCCCAGAAGCAAGTAAAACAGCGTTTACCTGTGATTTATGTGGACAGAACGAGGAAGGAGGAACTCTGGTAGGTAAAGTAAGTCTGTGTGGTTGAGCCGAGGGTGGGAGACGCGAACGTGGCAGTGATTCTTGTAAGGCAATGTGGCGGGAGGACAACAGTCCCAACCATGTGACATAGATGGAAGAGACAGCTGTTTACAGATGTAAGAGACGAGCTGTTTACAGATGCAATTCCCTTGAGCAGCTTTGTACGACCCTTGAGCACGACGGTGCGACCCTTGAGCACGACGGTGCGACCCTTGAGCACTACGGTGCGACCCTTGGGCCACGACGGTGCGACCCTTGGGCCACGACGGTGCGACCCTTGAGCACGACGGTGCGACCCTTGAGCACGACGGTACGACCCTTGAGCACGACAGTACGACCATTGAGTACGACGGTACGACCCTTGGGCCACGACGGTGCGACCCTTGACCACGACGGTGCGGCCCCTGGGCACGACGGTGCGACCACTGAGCACGACGGTACGACCCTTGAGCCACGACGATACGACGCTTAGGCGTGTAAATTGACCTGAACGTTATGGGTCAGGTACCGCCTTGCTCAAGGGTCGTACGTACCGTCGTGCTCAAGTGTCGTACCGTCGTGCTCAAGTGTCGTACCGTCGTGCCGAAGGTATTGAAGAAAAAAAAAAAAAATATGTGGAATCGGAAGGAAACCTGCATTAGTTACGGGTTATATAAATCCCATATATATCACACACACACACACACACACACACACACACACACACACACACACAGTCTCAGACGTGGCGTCAATCACGGGGCGTTCCTAACAGCCAAATCACACTCTAATACCATTAATATTTTTTTTTTCTTTGGTTAGTTAGAGTGCGACCTGCCTGTGTGGAACCCGAGCCTCGAATGAAAGAGACATTACGCCCCATCACGAATACCTTTGTGATGAGGTTACATATTGTTTTGTCATGACAGAGTTCCTGCCATTGTCATCCACGGCTGGAGATGAATTGCAAGAAGGGAGCGACGCGCGTAGGGTCGAGTCACCGGTGGAATGATACAGCTGCGGTGGTTCTTACGGCAAGGTGCGTGTATACCGCTGTCTTCCCCCTCCCCCGTCGTCAACATCCTAGTCTCATGAGCCGCCACGTAATGCATATGTTAACTGTTGTAATGGTGGGCTGCTATGTTAGGAAGGTGGTGTGTCGCCGGGTGCTATGTTAGGAAGGTGGTGTGCCGCCGGCTGCTATGTTAGGAAGGTGGTGCGTCGTTGGCTGCTATGTTAGGAAAGTGATGCGTCGTTGGCTGCTATGTTAGGAAGGTGATGTGTCGTTGGCTGCTATGTTAGGAAGGTGATGCGTCGTTGGCTATGTTAGGAAGGTGATGCGTCGTTGGCTGCTATGTTAGGAAGGTGATGCGTCGTTGGCTATGTTAGGAAGGTGATGCGTCGTTGGCTGCTATGTTAGGAAGGCAGGTTGTTGCTAGGCACTATGGTAAGATGTTGTTGAGTTGCTGAGTGCTACGTTAGGAAGATCGTGTGTCGCTGGGAGCTATGTTAAAGAAGATGATATGTTCCTGGGTGCTCTGTTACTGCTAAGGCTATGTTTCCATAGGTGTGTTCAGGCTGAGGCGCTGGTGCTGGGAGGGTAAATGGCGGTGAGGTGCTGGAAGATGGTGGTGGTGGAGAGGTGTTGGGGGACGGTAATGGTGTTGGTAGTGTTGGTAGTGGTGGTGCAGAGGTGTTGGAGAGTGGTGGTGGTGGAGTCTGCTTATGGTTGACCGGTTGTCGGCTGCAGGAAGGGGGAGCACCAGGACCCTGGTATGAACCAGGTTCCTGGAAGTGAACTAGTTAACCACAGGCATGTGAGGCATGTGGTGAGCCTGGCCAGGCAGGGCAGGAGGGAGGGAGTCTCCTCGCCCGGGGTCGTCCTGGGGTGCCGGACGTGCTCTCCCCTGACTCAAGTCCCACGCCGCGCCAGCAACTCACCCCCTCGTCGCTGTGTCACTCTTAACCTTTCCCACGTCGTGCATCTTGACACCCCCCCCTCGTGACTCGCCGTCACCTCGGGAACTCTCCAGTCACAAGTTCGAATCCCACTTCCACGGAAGAGTTCATTTTCCTTCTCAACGTTCCGCATATTCGCATCTATAGTACTAGTAGATGAGCCACTTGATTGTCATACCTTTTTTATATAAGCTTCTGAGACGAAGTTTACACACTGGTGAGAGCGGAGCAGCTGCATTGCATCAGATAAGACTGCAGCTGGACCAGATATGAGTGCCGCCGATGTAACTGGTCCAAAACCATGGCTCAGCTCCGTCCGTCCCTCCTCACTTATACACACCACACGACAACATGCGTTCGTAGCATGGACGAGGGCCCTCAGAACTCGGATGTAATCAATGGATTATATTCACCTTGCACTTTATCTCCAGCGGGGATGGAACCTTAAAGCCATATGGGTTCAGGAGCCACTTCGGTTGAACATTATCACTCAGCAGATGTACTCTGAGCGTCGTCAGACTTTACACTTCCCAGGGTTCAACCTCCACCTCCCACTCCACCTGTAGCGTCCCACCCGGAACGTGTATATATATATATATATATATATATATATATATATATATATATATATATATATATATATATATATATATATATATATATATATATATGTATAGAAAAAAAAGCACTCATCCGTAACAGCTTCTACAAATGGACCATCGTCAACCACCTCACCAACCACCACTATGGTCGTGTACGTCAGCTCCGCTTCTAACCACGTCCCTCTCCCTCCCGTCTCACTGGGCCGTGGCCACCTCCAGGTTGTCCGGTCCACTAAGCTTCTCGGTGTCTCTCATTAACTCTTTGTTTGAGTATCGATTACTCATAATGAAGATTAAGATCAAGAACTCATGCTGTGAGGCAGATGGGCCTTTGAGACCGTAACTAATTAGGTTTGTGAAAGTAAGAAGAGGAGTTGACCTGATGCCCCAGTCTATATGTTCTACTGATCTTTGCAATCGTCTGTTTGTTCTATGCGTCAAGGGGAATGTTACCCGATGATTCATCTGACTGTATGTGACACTGGTTCATGGTTCGCTTATCTAAACATGACGGTAGGGCCCTTGAGCACGTCGGTGCGACCCCTGGGCACGGCGATACGACCCTTGAGCACGACGCTACGACTAAAACTCGGCTCAGGGGTTAGTATCGTCTGGTGAGTCATGGTTGATAAAATGGGCCATGAACAGTGTCATGTATAATCAGGAGGATCATTAGAACACTACATAGACTGGGGCATCAGGTGACCCCCTTCGTATTATCATAAACTTTATTAGTTACGGTTTAAAAGGGCCACCTGCCTCACAGTGTTGAGTTCTTGATCTTAATCTTCATTAGATATAACTGATATTTAAACAGAGAGTTAAAGAATAAATCAAGGCTGTGAGATATGCTTCCTACATCCCATGTGACAATATTAAACAGGGCCCCGCAAGTGTTTCTGGACCTGACTGACTCTTACAGGAAGGAAGGGTATATGAAGAGGGAAAGACAAAAGATGGAAAAGAATTCCACAGTCTAGCTGATTGAAAGACGGAGGCGTCAGAACAGTGGACAATGTAGAATGCCAGCAATACTTGACCTAAAATGGTCCTTTTTACATATTAGTTCAGCGTAATAATTCCAGTCCAGTTGTGACAAGGACCAGTAAGCCTAGTTAATGGCCTTTGGCGACGCCAAAGGGGATTTAAATTAAACCTTCAATTTCTCTTTATATTTTTGGATGCCACCATGCCACTCTAATGGACTTTGGCACTCCAAAAGGGTCTTTTAAGTAAACTTTCAATTTGACTCTTTCTCTTTGGATGCCGCTATGGTACTCATTTAGCGATTCGAGGGAAAGATGAACAGTAGGAATGTCTGTGAGAGCCGACTGGTCTGATCAAGGCGTCGAACCCTGGCGAGTCCTTCATATATGCCAACAATGTGCTTCATGGTGCTCCGGGGGAAGTGCTAACACCACCACAGTACCCACAGTGACACAATGGGAGTAATCACTGCTTATAGTGCCACCAAAGGGACAAGCAGTGACACAAAGGAAGTAATCGCTACTTACAGTGTTCACCATACCGTCGAGCACTGCTTACAGTGTCCACCTTCTTCAGGTATGTCCGTATCACCAGCTGGGAATGAGGCACCAGTTTATATAAGCTCCCCCCTACATCAACCAGAGCTCCTGCAGGAGAGATAGACACACCTCCTACGTAGGGAGAGATAGATAGATCACCTAAGGAGAGGAGGCTTCCGACATCACCATACGCGAGAGGAGTGAAGCCTCCATCACCTCCAGACATTACAAAGGGGCTTCAGTTTTCGCCAGCGTTGCTTCCATTACTGACACTGATTTCCATTTGGCCTGCCGGGCTGTGAACACCTTGGATTCCCAGACCTTAACATTCTCAGACGGTCATTAAGGCAAGTCCCGTACCGTACGTATCACACACACACACACACACACACACACACACACACACACACACTGCACTTTTTCCTGTCTCTGTCGGTAAAATAACCTCTCATTTTATTCGAATTACACGCCAGCCCTCCCCATTACTCGTGTCGCCATTAGCGACGTGAGGGCTTGGGTGGGTGCATGGCGGGGGGGGGGGGGGGGGTGAGGAAAAGGCACCGGAGGTCAGCTTCGTGGCAGTGACAGCGGACGTGAAGGCCTGGGGGGGGGGGGTAAACAGAGAGGGGGAGCTGGAGAGGTCTTGGGTGGTACGGGCCGTCTGGAGACAATGGCCCAGGCCAGGTTAAGGCCTGGCGAATCTTGATAACGAAGTCTCGTCGAAGTGGAGTGTCCAGAGAGTGACCCCCATCCCCCTGACGGCAGTAGGTCAGGTGGAAGGCAGCAAGTGCTGGCGGGGCATCAGCGGGTCAGCAGAGCTGGCAGGGAGGAGGGGAATCCATTGTTGTCAGAAGAAATTCGACTCCAGGTGGAGGGCGGAAGTACCCTGTGGACAGCTAGAGGTAAGGGACGGGTCTGGAGACGGAGCGACCACTCCTGCACCAGGAGACAGGACCACAGGTGTAGGCTGCCTCACCTGGGTGGCTGAGACAGTTGCGGTCAAGCTGTTGGGTTGACGCAAACAAGCGTCCTATACCCATTGTCGACGTCACCGTGAACAGGTACAGTGTTGCCTAGTCTCATCCACCTCGCGAGACGTTTGCCCGATATTCTGAGCCACGGCAGGACACGTTTGGCTGATACTCATCTTACGAAACGTTTGACTGGTAGTCTTATCCACCTAGCACTTATCCTGGGGTAGTGTGAGGAGCAGCAATCGCAACAGAAGACCACCACCAGGCGTAACACCCGTCGCTCTAAAGACAAAGGGTTGGCCTCAACTGGTGAGGCGCTCAGAGTCCCTCCCTATCGCTGGCGTAAAGATCCCCCTGGGTACAACGGTCTTCATACACAAGGGGATGAGGACCAATAAAAAGGACATGAATGTGATGACTGATGGAGTGACTGTCGACTGGTGACCACAGTTTCCTGCTTACTCAGCAGACGTGAGTCTGTATAGTGAACAGCTGCAGCTGTATTCTGAAGAACCGACTCCCATACGTTGGTACTGTCACTATTTCAACATCTATTTCATCCCAGTTATCAGGACCCAAGAGTCTCCTTCTGTATCTACAGTTAATTCCTGTATAAAACAAAGAAGGTTTACCGTAGCACTTGATACATAGATGAATAACACCAATTTGGTTGAAGATCTGCCACAGAGCAAGTGAGGAGGGATAACCTGGGCAGAGTAACATGGTAAGCTAAACGTGTGAACTTCCTACAGGAACTCAGCTATGAATTATGACCCCACGACGTCGCTCTACCCCCACCAGCTCAGCGCCTGAACTCTGCCTTAAATCCTTAGAACCTCAACCCCAACGTCGTACTGAACACCCCTGAGCCTCAACACAAGGCGCCACACACGATACGGTCCCTGATTTCAATGCAAATGACTCAACGCAACGCGTGAATACTAACACAATGGAACCGGCAATACAAATTCTGATCAACAACACCTCACTTACAAAATATCACACCTGCAGTACACCACCCGACTACAATAACTACCCAACACACACAATACAATACTTGGCAAAGTATTTCATCTACAAAGCAAAACTTGACCGACAATACATGCAACACAAAAGACTGTTCGATTCAAAGCGCCACATAAAATCCATCACGCATGACACGACCTGAAACTATTCCATCCACAGTATAACCTCACGATACAACACTGGACTTACAACACAACTCCTGAATTAAGGATCAACAAGCAAATACATGGGAAACGGAGGCAGCGCAACTGGCTTACACTATCGGTAACGACTCTGCAACACTCGCTCCACAGCTGAATACCGGGTCCGCAACTCAACAGCGGTACCTACAACACATCATCAAAACCACAGTAACAGAGCAACGCTCACACACGCGTGAGTGACACGACAACCCTGGCCAGTAGCAAAACAGTTGACCCCTAACGCATCGCCTGACCCGCACTTCAACACCACTTCGTCCTCCTCCTCCTCCCTACACACACACACACACACTTACCGCTACCCCCATAATCTACCGGTGGTGAAATTCGGTCCATCATCATTACATGGTGATTTTAACTCAGTCACGACCGTCACCGGGTTCCTATACGGCGCGGACACTTTTCCTCCACTCCAACTGCCTTTGTCTGAAGATCCCCAGTTGCGATACTGGCTTCTCCGTGGCTCGCCGCCACTCCTGCCGCTGATACACCGTCCTTTATGCGAAGGTCCTCCATCAAGCCTCTTCTTCTCAACCCTCCGTTTTCTGCGTCAGCGCACAGCGAGAGGGTAAGCGCTCTTTGAATCGCCCTTCCTCCTCCTCCTCCTCCTCCTGAAGAAGGGGTGAAGGATACATCGTCTGGTGGATGTGGCTTGTGTCGTTCACGGCCTGAAAGACCCCCCCCCCGCCCCGCCCTGGCAGTTGACAGGCCTAGAGCCCAAACTACCAACCACACAACCTTCGCCCACCACACGGGTATCAACTCCGGTTTTCTTCTACTGTCTGCACCTTGAGGAATACGAAGCTCCCTGTCGTTCAGTTCACAATACACGAAGGCTCAATGACCCAGTGGCTGCTGCTGCTGTGATGCCAGGCAATGACAGAGAAGTGAAACGAAAGCTGATTTAGCCAATGTCTTCCTCCTTATTTTCCTGAGCCATCAACTGCACTTGTCGTCATAACAATTACCTTTCCTCTTTGTTTTAGTGTTTATATTTCTTTTACCTTCTCTTGCTTCCTGGTCTCTCATCTTCTTCGTTGCTTCTTCTCGCTTAGTTGTTATTCTTCTCTTGTACGTTATCACTTGATTATTGTCTCTCCTTCATAGCACATGTGCGACCCTTGAGCACGACGGTACAATTCTTAAGCACGACAGTACGACGGCACGACTCTTGTGGATGACAGAGTAACCCTTGAGGACGACGTTATGGCCCTTGAGGACGACCATACGGCCCTTGAGGAGGACGATATGGCCCTTGAGGACGACCATACGGCCCTTGAGGACGACGATATGGCCCTTGAGGATGACTACACGGCCCCTGAGGACGACGGTATGACCTTGAACACGGCAAAGAAAACGCCAGACCATTACATTCAAGTGTCTGTACCGCCGCGCTCAAAGGTCGTACCGTCGTGCTCAAAGGTCGTACCGTCGTGCTCAAAGGTCGTACCGTCGTGCTCAAGAGGGGGGGGGCTACGCCAGCTGGTCGGCGCAGTGCCACAGCGGTCGTGCATCCGTGTTGGCCACGGGAAACTCCCCCCCCCCCCCCCCCCCCAAGAAGGAGTGAAGAGGAGGCCCGGGTTGCAGGGGGTACACTCAATCATGTCCTTCATCCCGAGATCATTTTCAGGTCCTTACGGCAGACAAGAATTACTTCTTACGTAAAGCTTCCCTCTAATGGGGGGATGGGGGGCCAGACTGGAGGCGTAAGGAGCAAATTCTGACTAGCTTGACCCTATCATATATATATATATATATATATATATATATATATATATATATATATATATATATATATATATATATATGTCACACGAGTGAGTCATATTCCGGCATTTACCACAGAGTTTCGCCCATATTCCAACATTTCCCACAGAGTTTCGCCCACGGGCCACAGAATTAGACCCGGCCGACAGAGTTCATCGATAAATCATTGTTATTCCCTCCCTCGTCCCTCCCTCCCTCCCTCCCTCGAGGATCATTATATAAGGCCAGACGGCAGCGGGCTCACCCCAGGGTCATTAGTGGCGTTCCCAAGGACACAGGAACATCGCTCGAACCACATGACTTTCTCTAGAGCTAAGTTTAGGTGTTTCGTAGGCCACTGGGAGGGGGGAGGAGGAGGAGGAGGAGGAGGAGGACGAGGACGACGACGACGACGACGACGACGACGACGACGACGAAGAAGAAGAAGAAGAAGAAGAAGAAGTAGAAGGAGTAGCAGAAGAAGAAGAAGAAGAAGAAGAAGAAGAAGAAGAAGAAGAAGAAGAAGAAGAAGAATGACAAAAGGAGAGAAAAAAAAGATAGAAAAGACAAACAAAATTGCAAATAGGAGGAGGACGAACAGCACAAATAGGTAAAGAAGAATAGGAAAAAAAAAAAATATGAGAACATGAAGACGAAAAGGAGGAATCGGACGAGTTGAGGAAACTGTCAACAAGAAAAGCCAACAGTGACAAACCAAAGCAACAGCGCTCCCAGCCCTCACGACCACCTGAAATGTCTTTATGTCAGGACTCATTCAATGTGATTTCCATCAAGACTGGGTTTAATACACTGGATCAGTAGGGGGATGGCGGGGGAATATCGTGACTTCTGGTGACCTTTGACTTCTAAAGAATGAATAAATGAAAAAAATTGGTCGTCGTAAACTTGTATCTTTTTTTCTTCTAACCGTAAAAAACATCACTCCCCCAAAATTCGTCAAATCACAAATACTTCTGTACTCTATTTCATGATCCCGGCCGAAATACTGGCCAAGTAGTGGAGAGAGAGAGAGAGAGAGAGAGAGAGAGAGAGAGAGAGAGAGAGAGAGAGAGAGAGAGAGAGAGAGAGAGAGAGAGAGAGAGAGAGTCTATCACTGTATCACTGACCCCCGCCCCGGCACAATAGCAGAAACGCCTCACGCCCCGAAATCTAACTTGTGTATTGCATGGGGGTATGTGTTGTGGTGTCTGCATACAGTGTTTCCTGTTGAGGTATCTGTATATACCGTGTTTCGTCTCGATGCACTGAGAATGTAGGGAATAAACAGCCTAAAATATATATTTTTGGAGGAGGGTTGTCTGACCTCTGGCCATGTAAAATCTCTTAAGAGACGTAAAGACAGAAAGAAAAGTACAAAGTTGTCCACGTTTGCTGAACAACAGTACATACTTATCAAATTTCATGTCAATCTGTCCACAAATGAAGAAATGACGCTGGGGCGTTGATAGTCGTAAAGTAAGATTAAAAGTAAAAATATATACAAAATAAAAGGAAAATGAATTCAAGAGGAGACCTAGCAACGGCAGTAGGTCCTCCTTGCCGTGGAGGGAACCGTAATAACTCGAAGTGATAGACATTCGGCCACAACACTTACGGGTGGATGATCCGTGTCCAAATGACGGTGGCGACGTGGCTCGATGACAGATCTGCGATGATAGATCTTGTTTACTTGGCCTCCGACCCCATAAAGTCCTTCACAAGACGTGGGTGGGGAAAAGGAGAGGAAGTTGAAGACAGGTGTGTGTACCTGGGCGTATATACTGAGCCATGCTCCGTGCCTACCCGTGTCGGAGGCAACTCGATCGAAAATGAAGGAATGAAACTGGGAAGAACATTATGAATAAGAAAGATAATTGAGAACTCCGAAAGACGACTGAAATATAGTTAAGAAACTAGGGAGCTAAGGAGAGGAGGAACAAAAGTGGAGAAGGTCAGATAGGAGATGGAGGGGAAAGGAGGGTGAGCAAGCAGTGTAAGATGAGGAAGGGGAAGTAGAGGTGAAGAGAATCTTAGAACGAGGAGGAGGAGGAGAGAGTGAAAAAACAGGAATTGGGGAGAAAAATATATATGAGTGGGAGGTAGAAAGAAAAACTGATGGGCAAGACAGAAGGAAAGAGGTGGGGAAAATGACAAGAAACAGAAGAGAAGGCTGAAGAAACAAGAAGGAGAGAAGTGTGAAGGAGCTGTTGAGAGAGAGAGAGAGAGAGAGAGAGAGAGAGAGAGAGAGAGAGAGAGAGAGAGAGAGAGAGAGAGAGAGAGAGAGAGAGAGAGAGAGAGAGAGAGAGACGTGGCGAGCAACGAAGGCTAGAGGCAGGAGGGACATTAGGGCCTCAACCCCCGGAAGAAGGACGTGATAAGAGGTACGTCCGTGCGATGGGGGGATGGGGGAGGAGGAGGAGGAGGAGGAGGAGGAGGAGGAGGAGGAGGAGGAGGAGGAGGAGGAGGAGGAGGAGGAGGAGGAAGGGAAGGGAGTGGGGAATGAGGCAGGGGGGGGGGGGAGGACCGGGAGGGAGGCGACACGTACTCTACCAGCTGGCGTACACACTGGCCTCAAGACGCACTCAAAGTCAACTAGTTCTGAGCAGCCGGCGACGATGTTATCGCTGCCTTGGCTGCTGCCAGACCCCAGACACTACCAGCCCACGGTCCCCTCGACCAGAGGCTAGCCTTCAGCCCTCCGTCGCTACCAGCCCTCCTCCCTCACCCACTGCCGCCAGCCCCCCTCCCTCCATTTGGGAGTTTACACTCCTCGTCTAAGGCACCTGTAAGGCAGGTGGGGGTCGTAAGAGGCGTCGGAGTGATGGATCCTGAGTAGAGGTCTTAGAAATCCCGGCTTTTAACATAAATGGCCTCCATGGTCAAAGGCTGTGGGGATCGTTGGGTGCAAACGGCAACATCCTGAGGGCCCCCAAAGGCTGTAGGATACTGGACCTGGATCGCGGACACGTCGGGACTCCTCAGCAGGCTATCTGTTACAGCCGAAGCGTGTCCACGACGCTCGGTGTCTGTCGCCGCCATGACCCACGGCAACAGGTTTCTCTTAACTGCTCTCGGCTTGCGGGAGTCTTGATATCCTTTTAGTGTTGTCGTAAAGGGAATATGATAGCCATGTTGGGCGGAGGGGGTCACTCCTGGAGACCCGGCCACTCCTACGGTATAAGACGGTACACCCGAGGAGCAAGGTGATGCGTGTGAACGTTCCTCACAGCAGGATGGGACGTATGAACGTTTCCTCACTACAGGACGATACGTATACACGTGCTTCATAGCAGGATGGCAGTATGAACGTTTTCTCACAAAAGAATGACACTTGTGAACGTTTCCTCGCAAAAGATAGGCACGTATGAACGTTTCTTCTCAAAAGGACGGTACGCGTGAACGTTTCCCCACTAGAGGATGGTAGTAGGAACGTTTCCTCACAACAGGATGGTACATGTGAACGTTTCCTCACTAGAGGATGGTAGTAGGAACGTTTCCTCACAACAGGATGGTACATGTGAACGTTTCCTCACTAGAGGATGGTAGTATGAACGTTTCCTCACAACAGGATGGCACGTGTGAACGTTTCCCCTCACAAAAGGACGTTGCACATGAACGTTCCCTCAATACACGACAGTACATATGCTGAGTGTACCCTCTGTTGCATGACGGTACACACGCTGTTCCCTTCCCCTTAGCGAGGAGCCAGAACATGATGGGCGGTTGGGGGGAAGACGTTCATCAGCGCCCAGGAAGCCATTAGACGGGGGAAAATGAGACAAGAGGCAAAACTTTGAAGTTTCATTCGCAGTTTTTGTTATGTGATCTTTGAACCAACGGCTCTAGTGGGGGCGCGTCCCCTGGCCTGACTCCTTAACCTCGACCAGGGAACTTCTTCAGAGGAGCTTCGACCCTCCTCCTCCTCCTCCTCCTCCCTCAGTCAGGGAACGAAAACGTCTAATCGTCATAATCTCGCTAATGGGCGCAGTAGACGCGTAATTCTTACCGTGGAACGAGTTAAGAATCGGTATGTGACTACGAGAGACCTTTTCATTAAGGCTGACGGGAACAGAAACGCCGGATGAGGAGACTGTTTGATTTGCGACTCCGTGCGTGTGTGTGTGTGTGTGTGTGTGTGTGTGTGTGTGTGTGTGTGTGTGTGTGTGTGTGTGTGTGTGTGTGTGAACGCTCTGGGCGCCTCCTTCCTCCTGGCGCTCGACACTCCGTTGGAATTTCTGTTTTTCTTCGAGAGCTGCCATGGGGGTCTGGGGCGCGCACACAGCTTTTACGGGCGTGTTCTTGCCAATGGGGCGCGTCTTAATGACCTCGAGTCATTACGCCCTTGATGCGTGACGCTGGGTGTAATAGCTTGAGTGAGGCTCCCGCTTCCCTTCTGCACGTCACACTCAGCTCGACGACACACGACGTAAAGTGGCCGTACAGACGAGTGACCTGGTACACAAAACCTCAAGGTGACACCCACGCATTTTGACGTGTGTGTGTGTGTGTGTGTGTGTGTGTGTGTGTGTGTGTGTGTGTGTGTGTGTGTGTGTGTGAAACGAGGGGCGTGGAAGAGGTGAGACAGGACGCCCGGAACTCCAGGATGGGAAGGTATGGAACAAGAGGCGTGGAAGAGGTGAGACGGGACGCCCGGACGGAACTCCAGGATGGGAAGGTACACACACACACACACACACACGCACACACACACACACACACACACGCACACACACACAAACCTCCAGGCAACGGTAACTCTTACCTTTGGGAGAGTCACGCGGTCACCTACCTTCCTCTTAACACCCCTCCTTTACCTCGCCCCTCTCTCTCTCTCTCTCTCTCTCTCTCTCTCTCTCTCTCTCTCTCTCTCTCTCTCTCTCTCTCTCTCTCTCTCCTTACCCCCCCACCCTCCCCGTTCCCGTCCAACCGTCCGGTAGCCCCCTGGTCGTCTTCCTGGCCTCTGTGCTTTCACTTTTTAGAGGCTCTCCCCCCCCCTCCCCCGCAACTTTGGCCTAGGGGGAAGGGGGAGGGGGGGGGGGGAAGGGGTGAAGGCGCAGCAGCAGCAGCAGCCGAAGACGACGCCGACGCCGACGACGACGAGGAGCGGCGGCACCACACCACCTGTAGTGCTACTACGGCAGGTGCCCCTGCTCCCCTGGCCCCTGGCGTCTTGCCTCCTCCTGCAGCGGTGTCGTACGCTTGCCTCCCTCCCTCCCTCACTCCGCGCCCTGCTCCCCCCTACGACACCGCCCCCCTGGGGGGATGGGGGGGGGGGTAAGATCTGCTGTACGTGATCACCTTCAGCAAGGACTTCCACGGACCACGGCCGCTCCAATTGCCACGGCTGTTTGGGAGGTCCGCTCGATGAGCGGCATAATTACGGTCGGGAAGCGTCGTGTGTGTGTGTGTGTGTGTGTGTGTGTGTGTGTGTGTGTGTGTGTGTGTGAGCGAGCGGTACAGTTTAACGGCTCAGTCGGATCCCTGGGGGGGCTGCGGGTGAAGACGGGGGTGTGCTGGGGTGCGGGTGGGGAAGAAGAGGGTTTGCTGGAGGGAGGGGGGATATCAGGGGTGCTTTTAAACCCCCCCGGAGACGGACGGACGGACGGACGTGCCTCGGGCCTGACTATCGTCAGCTAATTTGTCTTTTTTCTTTGCCTCATTTTTTTTCCTCTTTTTTGGTCCAAATTGTTACGATCCTAGTTGCCGGCGCGGGAAAATCCTTCCTCGTGCCAACTTAAGCCTTTTTCGGGCCACTGGAGGGGAGGGAATTCCATCACGCTGGGCGGTCATTACCAGCGTCAGGAAACAAACAAAATTACATGCATCGCAACACGGTCGCTCTGATTTACGCTTTATAAATGGCCACCGCGTCCCGCGCCCTCTGCCCTTGAGGAAACACACCTGAGAAAAGACGAGGATGATCTTCCTTTTCCCTTGTAACCTTGGGGCCGCAATGGTCATCATTTGGGGACGTGGGGAGCAGGAGGGAGGAGGAGGAGGAGGAGGAAGGAGAGGGTGTGTTTGGTGGCGGGTTCGGCGCGCACCCCGCCTTCACCCAGTCTTATTAACTGGCTCTTCCTCCTCACCACCAGACACACTCCCCCCCGCGTCCGTGTGGAGGCACACTCTCACAGTTTCCCACAGCAACAGTCTAGGGTGGTACAGTTACTCACCACCTCCCTCCACTGACAGACAACGGAGCATCGAGGATTCTATTACTCCCTCCCACACTCATACATCTCATCTCTTTTCCCCCCCCACCTTTCTGTTGATCACCCAGGGTCACGAACCCTCCAACAGTTATCCCTCACAGAATCTTCAACTCCTCAAACCCACCCCGCCGATCACCGCCCAACAAGGACACGTACACCCATTCGACAAACACACATCTAAAAATCTCTGACTCTCGAGAGACGTTCCTGCAGTCAACAGTTAAGAGATATTAAGAGACTCTCCAACAAACCATCCTAGAGTCTCCCACATCCCAATCATCTGTCCCTACAATCAACATTCAAGACATTCATATCTCCATCTCCGTTCACCCGAGGCAGATAAGACACGATAAGGCTATGACGTGGGAGACCTGTGAGACAGGATTAAGTCAAGAAAGGGGGAACGCCATGGGGGAATAATCCAAAAGAAGAGGCAAGAAAATTGATGAAATATGATTGAAACCGAAAGAAGAGGAAAGGTGAGAGAGACATGGATGAGCGTTCACACACACACACACACACACACACACACACACACACACACACACACACAAACACACACACACACACACACACACACACACACACACACACACACAGGGGTGAATGGGTCGTCTGTTGCTCTGCTGTGTGACTGTCATTTACGAGCGATAATGATCCTGGGGGTGGCTGTCATTTGTGACTGTGTCGTACGTAACTGTGTGATTCATTACAGATGTTGTATGACTGTCTTGCATGGAAGTGTCTCATATGCGACTGTCGCATGTACAGATGACTTATATGTGACTCCCTCATATGTAGATGTCATATGTATGAATACCTTATGTGTAACTTATGTAAAAATGACCCCACTGTTACTGCGTCATGCACGAATGATCCACATGAGGCCGTGTCATGCGTGAAGAAACTCCTATTCGACAGGGTCATGTGTGAATGTTTCCTATGTGCATATAAGGTACATATGACCGTCTCTCTGTCACTGTGCATATAAGGTACATATGACCGTCTCTCTGTCACTGGCTTACGCTGGCGCGTTTCTTCTTCCTCCTATGTACCATATATGTGGTTATCTCAAGTTATGGCAGTTGTATATGTGACTAACCCACAGTGTTGCTGATTCATATCTGTGTGTGTGTGTGTGTGTGTGTGTGTGTGTGTGTGTGTGTGTGTGTGTGATATGTGACAAAGTCTTGGTTGACTGTGTGCTCTGCATGAGCCTCTCACACATTTCTCGTATATCACTGTTTACTTCTCACGTCTCTCCGTCTTGTACGACTGCTCGCTGGAATCCTGCCTTCTCACGTCCATCTCTGTGAAGGCTTCAGTGTACAACGACTCGCCTCATCCCCGGGCGTGAAACTTTTTCCCAGGATGCACGTGTGAATGTCCTTCCCTGGACCATCTTCTACCCCGTCCGTCGTACACAATCAGATAACTGGCGCGCGTCTGGCGGACTGGCTCAGCCCCACGGGGTGTCGGAGGAGCAAGAAGGACAGGTCGGTCTTGGCTCTGAACTAGTTTGTGAGTGACTGAGTGGACTGTCGGCTACCGTGACTTTTCAGTCCCCTTGCCGCTGCTTCCTGACGACGCACTGGCCAAAGGCCTTCCTCAGGGGATGACAAGCGTCGTGATCTTCTTCTGCAGCGAGAAAGAATCTCATTTTCTCGACGAACGCTGAGATGATCATCATTTCTGGTCCTGGTGGCATCTTGTCCTACCCCCAACCACCACCACGACCTCGGCTGGGTTACGCAACTCCCCCAACACCAGTGTCGGGACGGAGGCACGACGACATCATGAGATCTTTCCTCACCAAGTCATCCTGTTCCTACACCTCACAAATCGTCCCGCTATCTCGCGTAAAGCCATGGATGGTCGTTCACACTGTGGTTATGCAGGAGACTTTCGGGACGCTATATATGTCTGTCTCCTCTCGATTTTGGCTATGACGGTCCGAATCCGTCTACCCAGTCGCCCCTCTGTCTATCCTTTTACCTCACGATTCATGGGAAGAACGCGAGACGACACACGTGTGTTATTCATTTACTGGACTGGGTAACATCCTTCCTCAAGGCTCGTGATGTGATAGCTAACTCGTCTCAAAGATAACGAGGGTGACCAGACGAAGTTCCAACCGTCCCAGCCGACTACCATACATATATGTATATATATATATACCTTCCAGGTCTGTGTCCTTCATCTCTCTATAACACAAGGGTGACACAATTCTCTTATTGTCTCCCGAGTCTGAGGAACCCAGGGGTATGGGTGACCTCAAGGCAAGCTGGTCATGGCTTTGGTGTTTTTAGAAAGTTTTATGGGCTTTTAACCGAGGCGGTGTCTACTGCGGCAGAGGTGGCTGGTAGCATGATGGTTCAGGAACTCCTGGTGTCTGTCCTCCCGCCATGTGTGGTGGTGGTTGTGGTAGTGGTGGGGTGAGTCTCATGGTCTTATGGTCACAGTTTCAGGACGTTGGAGCCTCGGCCGACCAGTGCTCAAGTTGAGGGGCGTCTGATACTGTCGGGTACACAGGCTGGCACGCACCTTACGTCCTCACACACACACACACACACACACACACACACACCAGAGACCTGGAACCACCATTTGTACACCATGCTTGCCGGGAGCACATCGTGCGTGTGTGGGAGACGCGATTTGATCTTGGGTCGTCAGTTCGGTGTGAAGGTCTTAGCACGACGGTCGTGTGTACGACTCGCGTGGTGAACACAGAAGTGCATCGTACAACGTACATCATGGGTATACACCCGTCCCCCTCTCTGTCCCTACGATGGGTCCCTCTTAAAGAAAATGAAAAACCCTGCCTCCCACCACCACCACAATGCCATTAAACAGGAGACCACCGCCCGACCCACCCATTGTCGGGGGTGGGGGGGAAATTGCTCTAATAAAACTTTCACTCAGTTTTCCTCTCCTAAGTGACCATACCGACCCACCCATCCACCTCCTCCCCAATGCTTCCCCTCCCCCTCTGTCACTCCTACACCTTCCCCCTACCCCCTTACCCTCACCACCGCTCTCACAGCCTCCCTTACCCAGACCACCGGCCCTTAAGGAGATGTACTTTCTACCTGAGATGCACTAAGCTGGTTGAGGGAAGGTATTAGTGATAACAGGAAAGATAGTAAATGTGTTATCAGTGGGTTTACTGATGGTGTGTGTGTGTGTGTGTGTGTGTGTGTGTGAGGACGACACAGGAATAATCGACCCAGCAGGAGATGTGAAGTTGGAGGAAAAATGGAAGTAAAGGTTACGAGTAAGGGAGGAAATCATAAGAGACATGGATCCTCTGTGGTCATTTCAACGTGGCTGAAAGCAGTGTGAGGCGCAGGGTAAGAAGAAAATGGGGAAGGGGGTCAGTAACTAGACGTGGGTTTCAGGTCCTAAAACACGAGAGGGAACCTAACCTCACTCCTCTGGAGGACTTTGTGGTCGGGCATTGGAACCCTGGAATATTCTGCGGTGGGAAACGAAGAGATAAAGGTCGTCTGTGGCACCCAGAGGGTTACGATGGTACAAGACGAGAGTTAAGAACCCCGCTGAGAGAGAGAGAGAGAGAGAGAGAGAGAGAGAGAGAGAGAGAGAGAGAGAGAGAGAGAGAGAGAGAGAGAGAGAGAGAGAGAGAGAGACGTAAGCAGACAGACGAAACTATATATATATATATATATATATATATATATATATATATATATATATATATATATATATATATATATATATATATAAACACAGATACTAAATAAGAGATAGAAAAAAAAACGCATGAAAGCAGCGAGTGAAGAAAGTGAAAGCAGCAACAACCCCCTTCCCTTCCCTCACCCGCGTCTCCGTGAAAACAATGGGGCACGTCAAGGGTGTCACGAGTGACTAATGAAAGGGAGAAAGAAAACGGTCCGGGGATAATGGAGACACAGGGGTGGGGTAGGGGTGGGGGGGGGAAGGGACCATATATATATAGGGGAGGGGAGGGGGGGAGGTTTTCAAGGCTTGGGGGGGTGTGTTGGGGTGTTGGGGGAGGGGGGAGGGGAGGGGGAAACGCGTGGAACATGGGTTCTTTGGCGTCGTCCGCTGGCGAACTTCGGCGTTTCACTGCGGGTTAGGGAGAGAGGTGAGAGGGTGGGGAGTGTGAGGGGTGTGGGTGAGTGGGGTGGTCGGTGTCAGGAGGCACGGATAACTGACCACACCACACGGCCCGGAGCACCGACCACGGATCACCAGCAGCAACCTTGACGTAAAGACCTTACGGACGGACGGACGGACGACGGACGGGGTATTCAAATATACCTCGCCACCTTCACCTTGACAAAGCTGCGTATGGTTCGATCCCCGCAGCTTTCAGGAAAGGGAAAGCTTATTATTTCCTCATGTTTGCTGTCATTTCTGTCTTCCGGTTTTCTTTCCAACGACTTTTGAGTCATTCCCGGGGTGACTGACGTGCAATAAGTCATGTATATATATATATATATATATATATATATATATATATATATATATATATATATATATATATATATATATTACACGAAAGTGCACTTGGGAACTTATATTTTTTTTTTCATACTATTCGCCATTTCCCGCATTAGCGAGGTAGCATTAAGAACAGAGAACTGGGCCTTTGAGGGAATATCTTCACCTGGTCCCCTTCTCTGTTCCTTCTTTTGGAAAATTTAAAAAAAGAAATGAGAGGGGAGGATTTCCAGCCCCCCGC
This sequence comes from Panulirus ornatus, assembly GCF_036320965.1. NCBI lineage: Eukaryota > Metazoa > Arthropoda > Malacostraca > Decapoda > Palinuridae > Panulirus > Panulirus ornatus. The sequence continues at coordinate 6,740,552 of NC_092247.1, read as the reverse complement.
TCCCTTCCCTTTTAGTCGCCTTCTAGGACACGCAGGGAATACGTAGGAAGTATTCTTTCTCCCCTATATATATTTATTTATTTATTCATTTTGCTTTGTCGCTGTCTCCCGCGTTAGCGAGGCAGTGCAAGGAAACAGACGAAAGAATGGCCCAACCCACCCACACACACATGTATACACATACACGTCCACACGCAGCACATATACACACCCATACATCTCAACGTACACATATATATACACACACACAGACATATACATATATAACCATGTACATAATTCATACTGTCTGCCTTTATTCATTCCCATCGCCACCCCGCCACACATGGAATAACAACACCCTCTCATCGCCCATAACAAGGTGTGGGTAATTTCCTGTATATTCAAGGTGGAGTGGTATCAGCTGTGGTGGCTTTGTAGTTACTGTATCAGCAGTGACGTCATGTTGTATTACCGGTTGACTACATGTTGTATCAGCAGTGACGTCATGTTGTATTGCCGGTTGACCACATGTTGTATCAGCAGTGACGTCATGTTGTATTACCGGTTGACTACATGTTGTATCAGCAGTGACGTCATGTTGTATTACCGGTTGACCACATGTTGTATCAGCAGTGACGTCATGTTGTATTACCAGTTGACCACATGTTGTATCAGCAGTGACGGCGTGAATGTGGGGCAGATTCTTGACAACACTGGATCAGCAGTGACGGCGTGAATGTGGGGCTGATCCTTGACAACACTGGATAAGGTCAGGTATGTCTTGAGTTGATCCTTGACAACAGTGAGTCAAGGTCAGGTATGCCCGCGCTGATCATGAAGGACAGTGTGTAAGGCCAGAGGCGGTTCTCGTTAATGCTATGCAGGATCAGGTTTGTCTTACTTAACTTCCTACACCGTGCGAAAGGTCAGGGGTCCCTTATCTGATGCGAAACAATGGGTGTGTGGTCAGGAGGGGTGTGTAGCCAAGGGTGTGGCCAGGGGTGTGGCCAGGGAGTATCTTGGCTAATATCTCGGCTATAGTGTGTACGAGCAATGCCAATCCTGTGTGTCCGTTGTTGATGGTGTGTTAAGTGTATTCTATGCAAAGACCGAGTGTGTTTGGACAGATCCAGATCAATGATGAGCTAAAGACAGTATATATATATATATATAAATATATATATATATATATATATATATATATATATATATATATATATATATATATATATATATATTCCTATGAGTCCATGGGGAAAATGAAACACGAAAAAACCCCAAGTGCACTTTCGTGTAATAATCACATCATCAGGGGAGACACAAGAGAGGAATATAACAGTCAGTTGATATACATCGAAGAGACGAAGCTAGGAAGCCATTTGGCAAACATGTGATTGTCCCCCAAAAAAAAAAAAAAATACACCGTTAATCCTTAGCAACGACTTGGCCAGGAGGGTGTAGGCTGATCCATAACACTGGAGTGAAAGGTCAGGTGTATATCATGCGGGTCCCCCAAAATGCTGTAAAAGGTCAAGCGCGAATCGGATAATCGCCACTAACGGTTTGTAAGACCAGGTGTGTGCCTTGTCGTAAGGTCAACCCGCGCCTCGATGAACGTCTCAACATTGCAATGCAAGGTCAAGTGTGACCTCATTAACCCTCCCACTTGGTGAAGACGATCATCAGGGGCTTCGTCTTGACAACAACAATAATATATCTCTACTTCCTAAAGGGTGTGCCTTCCTACCGCTCATGGACTGGCTTTATATTCCGCTTCTGATCATATCACTGCTTTTTATTACTTTCCTCAGGCGAGGCTTCTGTCTCTGACAAGCGCGCATGAGAGAGGGAGGTCGCTGCTGCAGGAACACAGGCATACATCCCCGTCTTCCTCTAACAATATGCCTTCCTCTGATCCAAGCTTTAATCACTCCTGGTGTATCGGACTAGGATAATTCTCGTCTTCCTTCGACTCTCCTTCAGCTTTCATCTCCGCTCGAAAATAAGCGCACTCTTTTATCATGACGGGAAGTACGATTCCATCAAAAGGAAATGGAAAACCTCTTTTTTCCCTCCCTTCTGCTGACTGGTCGTTTCCCACTGTGTCCCCAGACATCGCCAATAACGTCAGTCGATCCATCTTTCCCAATCTGCAATGAGCGCATCACGGATGGGATGTCTAGTTTCTCTATTCTCCTTTGCGCGACTCCGCTCTTCCTTCAACACCTGACCTAACCTCTTCGTAATTCGTGCCCAGACCTGTATTCTATTTCCATACAAGTCTGTGTTTTTTTGGCCTGGCATAGAAGGACGATATTAAAGCTTCCTCTTATGGTTTTTTCGTCCTTCTTATTTGCAGCACTATGGCCAGCAGCGGCCACACTCTGGCTACCTGGTGAAAGACGTTACAATCCACAATCTGTTGTATGGGCCACACTCTCGTCACAGGGTAATGCTGGCCACAACTGTGGCCAAGAGGACACTTGGTCTGGCCACAGCCACAGGGCACTTTACGTATTTCTCTCTCATTCTGTGGTTAGTGAAGACAAAGGGAAAAAGGTTGGGTAGAGGTTGGTACAGATCGAGTGGTATAGATACATGGTATAGGTACTGCTGAGGTGTGAGGATAGTTTTACTGGATACGTAGTGTTGGTGTCATACCCCAACAAAGTACCCGTGTGTGTCTGTGTCTGTGTGCGTGTGTGTGTGTGTGTGGGTGTCTGTGTGTGTGTGCGTGTGTGTGTGTGTGTGTGTGTGTGTGTGTGTGTGTGTGTGTGTGTGTGTGTGTGTGTGTGTGGGGACGTTGGTCCTTCCTGGTTCAAGATAGGAATTAGCATAGGTAATCTTAGCACTGTTCGCTATGTAGGTGGGTGGACGAATGGAGCCTCTCTCAGCGTTCTGCGACTCCGTGGAAGCCAAGTGGGCACGTACGCCCCTGCTGGCCATCAAAGGAGGAGGGAGTACCCCCGCTGGCCACCCCTTTTTTGCCCCCCTCTCCTCCTCTTGCTAACCCCGCCAGTGAACCCACGAATTTGCAGTGACCTTTGCACTGCTGCAGCGCTGCTTGGCGGTGGTCCACGCCAACCTGGAATGACTGTAACACTGCTGTATCACTGCCGGTAGCGGTCCCCCACAACACCTGACTGCAGTGATATCAAGGACCTATTATATACACCTTGACGTTTCACGTATCATCAAGTCTGTGTCAGGTTGGTGACCACGTGCAGGGCGGCCTGAACTACCAGGTGCCGACCCCGTGTGGCCTCACGCCCCGTGGACCGTTCCTCGTTCTCCTTGTTCCCTGTTCCCCCGCTAAACCCACCCAGGAATTCTTTGTCTTTTTGATTTCAGGAAGGAAAAAAAAAAAAAATATCGGTCGTGGATGGTAATAGTGCCAAAAAAACTAATGGTAAAACAGAATATAGTTTATGGAGAAGAATAAAAAAAATATGGTGTAGATTTACTGGAAAGTGTGGATGGTTTATTGCCTATGTATTTTCCCATATGTATTATGCACGTAGGGATGCTGTGCGTCGGGTTAGCAAGAGCAAGCGAAGCTAGGTTACGATCTGTTCATTATGTATAACAACGGATGGCTGGACATCTTCTCTAAGGGCTCCGAGACTCCGTGTGGGAACCAAGTGTGTTACATATCAATTGTACACTGATGCCGTCCTGCCTAGGCCTGCAGCAGTTTGTCTTCGTTTGTCTTCTCGTTTCTCCCATGTTTCTTCACGGTTCGTGTTGAACTTGCGTCATTGGGTTCTCTGTTATATCGTAGACGCTGGTCTTCACTGCTGTGAAATGTATGGGGCTATCTTCCATCAGTGCCCGGGTTGCTCTGCTTATATCTTACCGTCCTCAGCACCAGCAGACACGCGTCTTCGAAGGGAGGTGAGTGGAGGAGGGGGACGGCTGGGCAGCGGTCAGTGGAGGAGGGGGACGACTGGGCAGTGGTCAGTGGAGGAGGGGGACGACTGGGCAGTGGTCAGTGGAGGAGGGGGACGACTGGGCAGTGGTCAGTGGAGGAGGGGGACGACTGGGCAGTGGTCAGTGGAGGAGGGGGACGACTGGGCAGCGGTCAGTGGAGGAGGGGGACGACTGGGCAGTGGTCAGTGGAGGAGGGGGACGACTGGGCAGTGGTCAGTGGAGGAGGGGGACGACTGGGCAGTGGTCAGTGGAGGAGGGGGACGACTGGGCAGTGGTCAGTGGAGGAGGGGGACGACTGGGCAGCGGTCAGTGGAGGAGGGGGACGACTGGGCAGTGGTCAGTGGAGGAGGGGGACGACTGGGCAGTGGTCAGTGGAGGAGGGGGACGACTGGGCAGCGGTCAGTGGAGGAGGGGGACGACTGGGCAGTGGTCAGTGGAGGAGGGGGACGACTGGGCAGTGGTCAGTGGAGGAGGGGGACGACTGGGCAGCGGTCAGTGGAGGAGGGGGACGACTGGGCAGTGGTCAGTGGAGGAGGGGGACGACTGGGCAGTGGTCAGTGGAGGAGGGGGACGACTGGGCAGTGGTCAGTGGAGGAGGGGGACGACTATGCAGTGGTCAGTGGAGGAGGGGGACGACTGGGCAGTGGTCAGTGGAGGAGGGGGACGACTATGCAGTGGTCAGTGGAGGAGGGGGACGACTGGGCAGTGGTCAGTGGAGGAGGGGGACGACTGGGCAGTGGTCAGTGGAGGAGGGGGACGGCTGGGCAACGGTCAGTGGAGGAGGGGGACGACTGGGCAGTGGTCAGTGGAGGAGGGGGACGACTGGGCAGTGGTCAGTGGAGGAGGGGGACGACTGGGCAATGGTCAGTGGAGGAGGGGGACGACTGGGCAGTGGTCAGTGGAGGAGGGGGACGACTGGGCAGTGGTCAGTGGAGGAGGTGGACGACTGGGCAGTGGTGAGTGGAGGAGGGGGACGACTGGGCAGTGGTGAGTGGAGGAGGGGGACGACTGGGCAGTGGTCAGTGGAGGAGGGGGATCACAGCCTTTGCCACATGGGAGTTTTTGCCAGTCCGGGAGGTGTCAGGAATTATACAAGCTCGTTAGGGCTGCATTACTCTGTGCTGTCCTCTGGTAAATGTGGTCTACTGCTAATTCTCCTGGTGTCCGCGTGTGGCCTTGTACCTGACAGCTCCTCTGATGCAGTAACCGATCCTCCTGTATCACTGTGTCATTAGGTATCGCAATTTCCAGTGTAACAAATCTGTTTCTATTTCGTTAAATGTGGAGTCCCGGTGCCTCTAACTGCACCTACACGTGCGGTACCGTGAACGTGAAGGGTGTCAATGCCCTTGTCTCCCCTGCTGGAGGAGGGAGGGGATATCTGCTCTGCAGGTGACAAATGGCTTCGGCGACAGGACGTGGCTGCTTGCCCTGTGGAACTCCACATAAGTAATGTGTGTCTTAATGGTGATGACGAGTGTGTAATCATTGCGGCACAACGTACATCACGGAAGTTACATAATCGCTCGGTAATTTCAGACATGCCTGGCTGTAACAGTTCGTACAGGATGCCGATGGATCAAAAGCTTTTCCTGTGTGACTGAGCATTTTATCGCCAGCGCCTTTGTGGCCGCGGAAAACCGAGACTGTCGCGATGGTGCTACCGCTCCTCCGGAAGCCATACCGATTGTCATTTCAGAGATTCTCGTCTTGTATATACGACACTGAGGTCAGTTATATCTCCGGATATAAATAACTGTAAACGTTGGCACTTGGAAGTGGTTCGCTTATTTGGTTCGAGCCTCGTTCTAAGGCGTCAGGAAGCGGCCATGGTACTGTGGGCTGGTGGAGGTAACCGGGGCCTTACTCTGTGTTTCTGAGGCACAATATATATATATATATATATATATATATATATATATATATATATATATATATATATATATATATATATATATATATTGACTTATAAGCTTTCTACTCCTGTTATCTATGAGGTCACGTTATCTGATAAATGTCCTCACGTCGGTTGACATGTGTGATAAACTTTCATGTCTGTTTCGCTTCGTATCGGAGTTACGGCCAACGGCATCTAGATAACGCAAGGGGGTGACCCTTCAAGCCCCACTAAGCCGGATAACTCCTATAGATTCTTATTCTCGTGAAGATGAAGCTGCTGAAGAAGGCGCTGCTGTGACAGATGTCGGGACACTGAAAGGTTATGTTTTAACAACGATACAGACTGGTATACACAACTGCCGGACACAGACTGGTGTACACGGAATGGTGGACACGGAATGGTGGACACGGAATGGTGGACACAGACTGGTGTACACGGAATGGTGGACACGGAATGGTGGACACAGAATGGTGGACACAGAATGGTGGACACGGAATGGTGGACACAGAATGGTGGACACAGAATGGTGGACACGGAATGGTGGACACAGACTGGTGGAGAGCGCCGGACACAGACTGGTGGACACAGACTGCCGGACACAGACTACCGGACACAAACTTCTCCCACCAAGGATGAGAAAGGGAGTGTGACGCCTGGTAAATTCTGAATTTCTGCCTTGAAATTATTCACTGACAAAGAAAAATAATACTTCGCACTCAACTGAGAGAGAGAGAGAGAGAGAGAGAGAGAGAGAGAGAGAGAGAGAGAGAGAGAGAGAGAGAGAGAGAGAGAGAGAGAGAGAGAGAGAGAGAGAGAGAGAATGAACAAATGAATAAACTGATGAATAAATGACCCACGGAAGGAATTTTTTTTCTTTGTCTTCTCGTTACACTTCAGTCTTATCTCATCTTTCGTATCTCGAGGAGGCAGGGCAGTGGCTCGCTCTGACACCGATCTCCGTTGCCATATCCTGGGTTGTAGAACCGGGTTAGCCCCTCCTGATTCCATGACCCGAGTGCATGAATAATAAGTTGTACGTCCCGTTCTCTGAACACAGTTCTATGTCATTACCTAATCCTGTAGCCTGGGGGTCCCCACCATTCAACCACTGCCAGGTCTCCGTTAATCAACCACTATATCAGGTCCCCACCACCCAACCATTACCAGGTCCCAACCATCCAACCACTACCAGGTCCCCACAACTCAACCACTACCAGATCCCCACCACTCAACCACTACCAGGTCCCCACCATCCAACCACTATCAGGTCCCCACCACCCAACCACTATCAGGTCCCCAACACCCAACCACTACCAGGTCCACACCACCCAACCACTACTAGGTCCCCACCACCCAACCACTACCAGATACCCACCACTCAACCACTACCAGGTCCCCACCACTCAACCACTACCAGGTCCCCACCACTCAACCAGGGCCGGGATCCCTACCTGTGGTCACATCAGAGTGTGGCGTCATCTCTCTCCCCAGGGAACCATTGTCTTGTTTGGGTCGTCATTCTCTTCTCTGCCTCAACCTTGAACTGTGTCCCTTTCATGACTCCCAAAGTACACGGCTGTGTGTGTGTGTGTGTGTGTGTGTGTGTGTGTGTGTGTGTGTGTGTGTGTGTGTGTGTGTGTGTGTGTGTTTCTGCTTGTGTAAATTGCTCTTCTGTACTGCACGGGGAGGGAGTTTTACACTCGTGGCGCCCCACGTCTTCAACCATTCTCCACTGTCTTACAACATTTCAAGCATCTTTGTGCTGTCTGCATTCACAGTTTCACCATTCACTATTCAGTGTATTCTGTTCATTCATAACTCTTATACATGCAATTTCTTCTGTACTTTTTTTTTCATAACAATGGTAGAACAATCTTTGGTTGTTCTACACTTGCATCATTCGTACAACTGGTCGTTCCTAATTTCGTCAAAATGGGTCAAATACTTAAAGGTTGTGATCAGGTCACCCATTACTCTTCTCTCTTTTACGGTGCGCAAATCTAAAGCCAGTAATGTCTCTCCCTGTAATCTATCTCTTAATTCCACCGTGTTGCCTTCCTCTGGACCATCTCTAGCAGTCTCCCCCTTTATTCCTACCTGAAGTCTCTTTACCAAACTCCTAAATGGCACAGCGTCAAATGCTTTCTGGCACTCCGGATATAGACAATTCCCACAGCCTTCTGTTTTGGATAAAACGGAGCTCACTCTCTCGTGGAAATCTAAAAGGTTCTATACACGTGATCTTTCAGTATATAAGTTTTGAATAAGTGGCAAAAACAGACTGGGGGAATCGTGAATGCTGACAATATATATATATATATATATATATATATATATATATATATATATATATATATATATATATATATATATATATATATATATATATATATATTTGTAAGACACCGAAAAGTGTTTTACAGATGTGGCCTCACGAGTGTATTACTTCCTTCCCGTACTGTAAAAACTGGTAAGGACACACACACAGACAGAGACACACAGACACACAGACACACACACACACACACACACATACACTATCAAACTAATTCTGACAGCAGATTAGGGCTTTAGAAAACAGATCGTCATATACAGCATAAAACTTACATCATATACACTGCTAAAGGACATTCTCAAAGCGTAGTAGTTCAACCTAACCCAAAAAAAAAGTAATTCACTCCGGAAAATACTGATTATATTGTTCTCCACGAATTATCCCCGCTAGAAAATGGAACTCTCCCATCTAGTGTCCGGGAGAGAGAGAGAGAGAGAGAGAGAGAGAGAGAGAGAGAGAGAGAGAGAGAGAGAGAGAGAGAGAGAGAGAGAGAGAGAGAGAGAGAGAGAGAGAGAGCACTCTGGATGAGAGGGACGTCAAATTCTGAGGGAGTGTAGCGGTTGGCGTCCCTCACCGTGACGCATTCACGGGCCGGCCCAGGATCGAGCGCATAGGTTCGAATCCTGGTTGCGGCAGTCGGTCCACAGTCAGCCCAGCTGTTCATCCACTCCTAGGGGTTGGTCGACATAATGGGTACCTGGCTTAGGCTAGGATATATATATATATATATATATATATATATATATATATATATATATATATATATATATATATATATATATATATTATATATTTCTTTTTTTTTTTTTTTTTTTTCAAACTATTCGCGATTTCCCGCATCAGCAAGGTAGCGTTAAGAACAGAGGACTGGGCCTCTGAGGGAACATCCTCACCTGGTCCCCTTCTCTGTTCCTTTTTTTTGGAAAATTAAAAAAAAAAAAACAAGAGGGGAGGATTTCCAGCCCCCCCCGCTCCCTCCCCTTTTAGTCGCCTTCTACGACACGCAGGGAATACGTGGGAAGTATTCTTTCTTTTTTTTTTTTTTCCAAAAGAAGGAACAGAGAAGAGGGCCAGGTGAGGATATTCCCTCAAAGGCCCAGTCCTCTGTTCTTAACGCTACCTCGCTATCGCGGGAAATAGCGAATAGTATGAAAAAAATATATATATATATATATATATATATATATATATATATATATATATATATATATATATATATATATATATATAGCGTTACTGGGACGGCCCTGTGTCGTGCCATCTCAACTAACATAAAAAAAAAGTCCTTATCGGTTTCAGAGACATTCCTCCGCTCCTACACCTGACCTCACCACCCACACACACACCTGCCATGCCCTCCCCCCAAACCCACACCACCACCCACTGATGCCTCACAACCTACTCATCCCCAGTTCCGGGAACGCGTGTATTCATCTGAATGAACTGTAATTTCTTTCCCGTTTGACTCACTGTATGAGGGGAGGTGGGAGGGCGAGCCACGCCGGGGGGCGGGTGTGATTCTTGCGGAAGCTAACACTGTGGATTGCGACACCCACCCGAGCCACCGCACATCCCGGCAGGCGGATAGTGTGTGTGTGTGTGTGTGTGTGTGTGTTCGCTATTTGATATAACGAAGGGGAACACCACACTCACGGTCCTCAAAGCTTGACCTTAACACTGCTAACGATAAAGACTTCATTCTCCCAACCTCGTCCACATTCACCGTACCTCTCCTCAGGGTGTGTCCCACGTGTCTTCTTTCGTTACTCTACTACAACGTTGGATTGAAATGTGACAGTTTCTCTCAGCGGAAAGACAAGTAACACCCACCCATTCTCTCTCTCTCTCTCTCTCTCTCTCTCTCTCTCTCTCTCTCTCTCTCTCTCTCTCTCTCTCTCTTCTCTCTCTCTCACTCTGGGAAAAGGACGAAGTAATCACCTATTTGCGTGTTGCTGGGGATAGCGTTTTTACACCCGTGTTGCCCCTCCCCGGCCTCTTACCCTCGTATATGCTTCCCAAGTCCTTACTTGGCTCAGCGTCCTTGCTCACGTCAGCCTCTGTGACGTGTGGATTAACCTCACTTCCTTCACCCTGAGAGTCAAGCTTCCAGTCGTTTCCTACGAAGCCACAGTTTATCTGTGGCTTTTACACACCTCGCATCCTGCCCAGACCCATCGGTGTGTACATGTTGCACTCGTTTCCCTGGAGGGAGGGACCTGCTTCTCCTGCGGGTCATGTTGTCTCTCTGGTGAACCAGATCAGAGGATCGATCGTCAGGGCACGTCCGTGTCGTCTGATAATGACTGGTTGCGTGGTTATCACAAACTACATCCATCTGTCTATAAACATTCAACTCGGTATCCTCTTGTATATATATATATATATATATATATATATATATATATATATATATATATATATATATATATATATATATATAAACTTCCTCTCCGGCTCTGAGTACTTCTTCTCAATGTTCTGCAAATTATCTGTCTCTCTGCCATCGATAATCTTGCAATCCTCAGTGATTTACCGATCGACTTTCCTCACCATCATTGTTTGCAATCTTCCGTCGTGATTCTGTCGACTCCGAAGTTCCTCTCTCTCTCTCTCTCTCTCACACACAGATTCCTGCAGCTTACTTCCTGCTGGATGATAATTCACGATGAGGCCTTCTTTCGCTGTGTCCCATCCTCATGACTTCTCATGTACTACCTCGGGTTATATTTCATCAACAACCGCTGAGCAAAAGGGTTCGACCCTTCAGTTAGAAGGCGCGACCCTTGAGTAAAACGGTTCGAACCCTGAGTCAGAAGATGCGACCTATGAGCAGAAAAGGTATGACACTTGAATACGACGGTTCGAACCTTTACCACGACGGTACGGCCCCCTGGGTAGACAGCCTAGCCTCTAAAGCGACTCCTAAGAGTTAGGTCAATGACCGCCTAGGGACAAGAGTGCGCAACTGGACCAGTCACCACCACACACTCAGGGACCGGAGTGCGCACTGGACCAGTACCTGACGAACTGACTCGAAGTCACAGAGGGCGCGGCTGGGGCGCTTAGGAGCGGCTGGTGAGGTGACTCACTCCTCCCCAAGAGAGAAGGTCATGAGAACTACATGACCTCGACCCACCACCATGTCAGCCCCCTCCTCTTTTTTTTCTTTTGTGTATATATTAAGAAACTCACGTGATCCTGTTTGCGACGAATCCGGGACGGGGAGGGAGAGGTGGGATAAGAGAGGAGAAGAGAAGATGAGAGAGGGAGGGGGAGACAGAAGGTGAATGAGGTGAAATGGAATGGTAGTGAGAGCAGTGATAAGGATCCGGCATAAACACAGCTAAGACGAAAGCATTTGTTATAGGTGATAAGGAAATAATGGGGTCACCAGAATGCATCACAACTGAGTGATGATGGTAGGAAATAGTGAAAAGGAATGGTTGAAAAACGATGAAAATTTAACAAAATAAGAGACACGAGGAAGAAAACATGAGACACACAAGGAAGAAAACATGAGACACACAAGGAAGAAAACATGAGACACAAGGAAGAAAACATGAGACACACAAGGAAGAAAACATGAGACACAAGGAAGAAAACATGAGACACACAAGGAAGAAATGAGACACACAAGGAAGAAAACATGAGACACAAGGAAGAAAACATGAGACACACAAGGAAGAAAACATGAGACACAAGGAAGAAAACATGAGACACACAAGGAAGAAAACATGAGACACAAGGAAGAAAACATGAGACACACAAGGAAGAAAACATGAGACACAAGGAAGAAAACATGAGGCACACAAGGAAGAAATGAGACACACAAGGAAGAAAACATGAGACAACACATGGAACAACATATGAGACACACACGAAAGAAAATGAGACACATATGGAAGAAAATATGGGACACACATGGACCACAACATATGAGACACACATGGACCACAACATATGGGACACACATGGACCACAACATATGAGACACACATGGACCACAACATAAGGCACACATGGAACATGAGCCGCACATGGAATAAAACATGAGGCACACGCGGAACAAGATATGAGGCACACGTGCAAGAGAATATGAGAGAGACACGAAGCACAAGAATATACAGAGACTGAGGAGGAACGCTGGCAAAAAGATGCAGTGAACAGATGCAGACGCGGCTGACTTGCGTTGCCCAGGTGGTCAGTGTGTGTGTGTGTGTGTGTGTGTGTTGGGATGAGGCAATGTGTCTGTGTGTCTGTGGTGGAAGCCAGAGTATGTTAGTGTGTCTGTGGTGGAAGGTAGAGAGTGTGTCACTGTCTGTGGTGGAAGGTAGAGTATGTTAGTATGTCTGTGGTGGAAGGTAGAGTGTGTCACTGTCTGTGGTGGAAGCCAGAGTATGTTAGTGTGTCTGTGGTGGAAGGTAGAGTGTGTCACTGTCTGTGGTGGAAGGTAGAGTGTGTCACTGTCTGTGGTGGAAGGTAGAGTGTGTCACTGTCTGTGGTGGAGGGTAGAGTGTGTCACTGTCTGTGGTGGAAGGTAGTGTCAGAGTGTGTTATTATGTTTCTGTGGAGGAAGCCAAGGTATATGCCTAGAGATGCAACGACCAGAAATTAATGGTGTGAAGGTTAAAGGAAGAAGATATAAAAGTAACGTGGGTTAAAGTCTTTTTTTTTCAGCTGCAGGATGGCAAAACGTTGAAATAAATACCCATCAGCTAATGTAAATGCACAAGCTATCACTACCTTCACATTAAGGCAAGACAATACCTTAATGCTATCTGTTATCAGTAAATATTTCAACTTAAAGGAGTGGTGTTGCAACCCTTCTTTTCCAAGGTCCAGCCCCAGCGTAGCCGTTTCCAAAATTGATCGGAAACTTTTCCCGCTCACACTATTCAATAGAATTTCACAGTCGGTATGTGTTCGTAATATGTAGCGATTCTTCTCGTCTTCTTTTCCTGTCGGCTGTTGAGCCGGAGGGAGAGGTGGAGTAGGCAGATGCCCTCTGGTCTACTGTCCTCAATCCATTTCTAGGTTAGATAGTAGATAACCTGGTCGTGAGCCATCAGGTCTCCTGTTGCATGTCCTTCCCCATGCATATAGCATGAAGCGTGTATGTCGAAGCCAAAGTATAACCAGAGTATGTCAGCGTTGCCTGTCAGTATGATCAGACAAACACCAGAAGGACCCTCCATGAGCGGGTTCGATCCTCGAGTTTCTTGGCGCTGAGCTGCGAACTCGTCCTCGAGCGTTAAACCATTAAGACGGCCCTTACCCCATGGTGGAAACTTAACCAACACACATGATAACATGAGAAACTAAACCCTATCATTATCCTGTAATGATCAGGATCATATTCTTCACAAACCTCAACACTCATGTTGATCGCGGCAGGCACGAGCATCACGCACTCCGTGATAACGATCGGGGGGTAAAAAAGCAGCCTTGAATTAAGGAATGAACTGTGTGTAAATGACTCGATCGAGGCAAGGGACTCGGGGTGGAGGAGGAGGAGAGGAGGGAGTGGGTGTGTCACCGTGGACCAATACCTTAGGTAGGGAACTCCACGCGCTGAGCCTTCTCCACCACCACTCCACCACTCTGCCACACAACACCTTGGAGGAGGCCAAATCTCCTCACACCTTCCTTCCCCTCCCCTATTCACGAAGGTCACTCAGCGATAAGAAACCCCTTATAACACAGGCCTTGTGGACGTGAACCTCCACCGCAGCGCCTATACCGAAGGCGATACACCTCCCTATAGTGATGATATCATCCCCACAGCACAGTCGACATGTTACCCCCGCACCACATGTTATTAGGACAACTACGACGTTTACTTACGGATCAGAGTACAACGAAAATTAAGACCCTCCTCCTCCCCTTAAACCCTCCAACGCTACGTGAAAGAAAGGAACATGGATGAAATAAGGTAAGCCAGCAAGGCACGCGGTGCGTGGCGGTAGAGAAGACACGCTCAACAGCTAACCCAAATGCACTCAATAACAAGACACAGTGAGACACCTCCACGTCCTGGGTATGACGGGAGTCACACACCGCCTTACCAACATACTACTTGCCAAGGGCCACATCCTCGGCTGTCCGCGGACATCTACCCTACTCCGACAGCGTAGAGATCTCCCACAGACTCGCATGGTAGAGGCAAGAAGAACGCAAGAAAATTAAACACTAGGAAAAAGACGTGCAACATCGCCCAGCCGCAATAGAGGAAAAAAAAAAAAGAATAAACAAATAAATGAATTAAGAAGTAAAACGCTCCGGTGGATTGGACGATTACAGGGGAACTCCCGGGGAGGGGGAACAGAAGATAATTGAGAGTCGCTCGTAAAGAGGCAAGATAATGACCACGGTGTGGCGGCGAGCACACTCAGGAACACATGGCAGCCTGCGTTCACAATCGCCCGTGAAGTCAATCGCGGGAACCACAGCGAAAGGGAAAGAGAACGCATGATTTGTATAGCCGACACGAAGTGCCATATAGACACAGTAGCACAGCAGATCACAGACACACACAGCTCGTCTCTCCGCCGACCGTGTGTGCCACTGGAAACAGACACACCGGAGACACGGACAGTCTTAATGGAGAACATTCACACCTCCAAGAGACCCTAAGAGACAAGACACAGACTCTGTTCCCAGTGGAAAGACCATCCATCTTCGGGTGACTCTAGAAATGCCTGTTTCTCCACGATCTAATCCCTAGGGCCACTCTAGAATACGCACAACTGTACGTTGCTCTCACAATGATTCATCTAGAGGATATCTATATTCATCTACGAGCTTGGGTTACACTCTCCCCAGAGGTTCAGAGGAATAATGAATATATCCTGAAGGCGGCGTCGAAGTCAATCCCCTACACCCACAAGCAACCGGGTTCCCTGAGGGGGTTAGAAGCACCCCAGTCCATCGCTGTAAACAAACAAACTATGTAGCGACCGCCAGAATGTGAGGAATATGCTACTGCTCAGCTAAACAAAGAAACACAGGCAAAGCCTTCGGTACAGTGGGGACGAGCGGGACCTCCGGTACAAATTGTTATAACCAAACACGCCAGACATTACCCAGAGATTAGGATGTAACTTGCCTTAACCAGCGCACCGATGCAATAACCATAAACTCCCCGCGACATCGCCAGAACCTCCATCGCTAAGTGGGGGTCCCACAAGGCATCTTCTCGTCGCCATCGCTGCTTATGACACATACCAGAGATATCCTCCTCCTCCTCCTCCTCCTCCCTCCAGCAGGGAACATGAACAAGGACATCTTTTACGCTCCACACACACACACACACACACACACACACACACACACACACGGTAATCTTCAGCAGCACACTTCCGGAACATGCCAACCTTGTACAACTAGAGATATCCAGTTTCAACGGGTACGAAGAACGTGGAGTCCAGATATGAACAAGTTCACTGTGGCAGTGGGAAGTGTGACACCTCGTGACAACACTGAGAGAGAGGGTGATCGGTCACAGCACCAGAGGAGCTGTCAAACACGGACTAAGGTACACACCTCACCATACGAGGTTGAACAGCACACCCACATTCATGTAAGACACCTGCCCATGGGTACAGTAGCCCTGACTAGTTTACATACATTAGAGCGTGTCCCGTCAGTTCAGAGATCAGATTCGGGATTCTGGTTCGTGGAAATAATAAAAAAGTTGAAATAAAGAGAAGAAACTGAGCGCAAATGATATTTATTTCCCCCCTTCCTATGGTCGAAGACATCGACCAGACTATATTCCCATCTTACCGTGCCTGGATCAGTACGTGAGCCTGACTTGTGGTCTGGTGGAGGGGTAAACATTGGAGCGAGCCACTTAACCCTTCATTACCTTACCTTCTTCAGGTGTTGTCAAGGTACTACGTTTCTCACTCACAGGACTTACGATTCCCCTAATACTAGATGCCACCTACTGCATATGACAACTTAGATACGTATGTATGCGTAAATCCATTCGAATGTTTTCCTTTTCATTCGGTTCTCACATTACTCAAACAGTTTTTTTACATCAAACAAATTGAAGCAATACCAATATGGACTCATAATCAGAGACCAGTTCATGGCTGAAACCCTCAGTAAACTGAGGAAACGATAGGTACGCTTGTAACTACTGCCTTGTTACCAGATTAGTGAAAGATGAAACAAATGAAGGACGACTGAGAAAAGATGTCCCTCACTTTTAAACCTTTTGAATAATCCAATAGTTTACATTTCGCTTCTGTTTTTGCGCATCCTAACACCAGATATTGCCCTATACATCTCGTATATATCAACCTGTCTATTATCCTGTCTAACAAGACGAGGATCACGTGCACGTATGGCAATGCATCTTTTATGGGGACTGATCATGATGAAACGGGAGGTCTGCATCCCTGTTGGCGGGCAAAGGGCAGAAAAGCATCAGCTTCCGGGAGGTTGGGTAGATTTTGCTACCGCGCTACACATACAATGGTTGTCCTCACGTCAGAGCCATTGATCAGTGCCACACTCTCATCACGGCCACGGAGGAGTCGTCTTCGTGAGGATGAGGAACATGCACTGAAACGGTCCGTCAGTCCGTCAATGTTGGTTACACGTTTACGGCCGGGTGATTACGGCGGAGGGGCTTGGGCTGTGTCCAGGGGGACAGTATAACCTTCGTAGCTATATTTTCACGACGGGTTTTTTGGACAATTAAACTTAGTTCTTGTTTGTAGACAAGGTTATGTTGGTGAGAGGCCAGCAGTAACCAGAGGTCCAATGAATGGATTAATGGGATTGACAAGTGGGTCTGAGAGGTGAGAGTGACAGGTGGGTCTGAGAGGTGAGAGTGACAGGTGGTAGGTCTGGAAGGTGAGAGTGGCAGGTGGTAGGTCTGGGAGGTGAGGGTGGCAGAAGGGTTTGGCTGGCAGGTGGTGGGTCTGGGAGGTGAGGGTGGCTGGTGGAAGGTCTGGGAGGTGAGGGTGGCAGGTGGTGGGTCTGGGAGGTGATGGTGGCAGGAGGTTTTGGCTGGCAGGTGGTGGGTCTGGGAGGTGAGGGTGGCTGGAGGAAGGTCTGGGAGGTGAGGGTGGCTTGTGGAAGGTCTGGGAGGTGAGGGTGGCAGTTGGTGGGTCTGGGAGGTGAGGGTGGCTGGTGGTAGGTCTGGGAGGTGAGGCTGGCTGGTGGTTCTGGCTGGCAGGAGTGGCAAACGAACAGCCTATGACTTCAGACACGAAGTCCCTGACGTTATGACTCAAAGCTTCAAAAGAATGTAAACAACAGATGATAATAATTGTGATAAGGTGATGAAGAGGAAGAAGAATGTGGTAATATTAATAATAGTATTGATGATAAAGCCACTACCATTAGCACTACTACTACTACTGCTACTACTAATAATAACTACTAATAATAACAATTATGATAATCTTTTTTTCTAATATATATATACACAGCATAGGACTGATCCCTGATCACCCCAGTCCATCTCAAGAGGACGTCTGCGCCACGCTGCCTGTGCAACCTCACACAAAGGTAACTTTCAGTTCATCGAACGAACCTGTCCCTCAGACCCGCCTCTGAAGATTCAACAAACCTGCCCATTTTACCCTCTGAGAACTAGTGCCTCCAAGACTCTCTACAATCATGAGATTAGATTCTCCCTGTTTCTTCATAAGTTCCCATCACCAGTACTATACCATCTTTAAGGAGCGCATGCGCGACTGCTTCAAGGATCACCCTGACGCTTCCTTCTCTGTCTTACTTATATACATTTGTCTTGGTTCCTTCAAATCATTTGGACGATCATAAATCACCAACACCACTCTGCACTTCTGTCGCGCCCGTTACTCGTGGCATTCTGCGCGCACCAACATGTGTGTGTGTGTGTGTCAGTCTGTGTCAGTGGGAGCGAGACCTGACCTTGTGGCACCACAGAGGAGAGTGGCTCTCGCCTCCCCCTGAAGGACGCAGTAAACACTGAATGTTCATGATGTGTGCCTTGGTTGAATGACAACACCCTCCCGGCTTGACAATATTGCCGACCAGCCTTTCCTCGCTTTGCCTTCATCTTGTTTTTCTTTTTTTAGGCACGCGACGTAACTCCAAAGTGAATAATAATGTAGTTTTTACACCGTGATTCACTCGTTATCTGCTCCGACGTGCAGTGGAAGCAGCGGGGGTGGGGGGATGAAGAGGCGTCTTTCCGAATGTCCCGAAATGTTTGCTTCCGTCACCATGTTTGTCTCTGACGTGCTAATGGGTATTCAAGGCTGCGATGGTGGTTGGATGAAGTGGTGGATGTATATGGTGGCGGTATCTGTGGGCGCTACTGGGGGGGGGGGGGGGAGGCGCAGACACACAGACACACACACACACACACACCAACTTACAAGGGGACCTAGACAAACTCGGAAGTTGGTTTGATACGTGGTTAACGAAATTCAACCCGAGTCAACGTAAAAGGATTGAGGACGGGAAACCGCGAGAGAAGGCTTCGATACGACCATCATGCAGCGGGAAACAAGCTGCAGGAATATGTATGTGTGTGTGAGAGAGAGAAAGACTTGGCAATCAACATGGCTTCTCACCTGCACAGAAGACAAACCGTGTGGTGGCAAATGTTTGAATAGCATTTAGGTCCAACACAGGTACTGAAAAATTCAGCGAACTGTTCACAGCGGATGTTGAGCCAAAACTAGAATGTGTTTCTAAGATCACCGCACTTCCAGAAGCATTAAGGGACGAAAAGTCCAGAGAAGAGCAACAAAGAAAGAACCATAATTAAGAGAGATGATCTATAGTGACAGGGGTTAGAGGCAATCAATTCTCCCAGCTACGAAGAATAATGAGTAAGGGGTGATTTGCTCACGACCCTCTCGTTGTTTTGGCCAATCGGACGGTGTCGACAGCACCCCGGTCTCCAAAAGATGCCAAGACAGACCAAAAGAGAGGCCTGAAGATCACGAAATTAAGCGAATAACGTGTCAGCAAATAATGTAAAAAAGAAGAAAAAAAAAAACTACTTTTAAAGTACTATCAAAGTAATCGATTGATCGAAGAACTAAGAGATGATACAGTGTAGGAATTCCTCCCCTGTACAATAAAACGGGTCATCACACACACTCCTCACGCACACACATAACACGTACGCCACCGTCTTGTATTGCCCTGCATAATGTGTTTATATGTCTAGTTCCGGTTTGGATCCCTTGTTGGGCCCAGGTGACTTAGACGGCTAGGTTATTACTATTAATATCACTATTGTTATCATTATCATTATCATAATCATTATTATCATTATCATCATTATTATTATTATTATTACTATCATCACTACATTATTACTATTAATATTACTATCATCATTATTATCATTACCATAATTGTAATCATTATTAGTATCATTATTATTATTGTTATTATTATCATTATTCTTATTATCATCACTACATTATTACTATTAATATTACTATCATTATCGTTATCATTATTACAATTATAATAATTATCATTATCATTATCATTATCATTATTATCATCATCAACACTACATTTTTACTAAAAATATTAATATTATTATTATCATTATAATAATAATAATTATCTTTATTATCATTATAATAATCATAATTATCTTTATTATTATTATTATTATTATTATTATTATTATTATTATTATTATCATCATTATTATCATTATTATCATTATTATTATTATCATTATTATGAGAGACGCGACCTGAGCCTCCCTCGCTAACGTGGCAAGCGTAAAAAGATAGACAAAAAAAAAAATGCGATAATGATGAGAATAATGATAATGGTATAACTAACACGTGTTTATATCAAAGATTTGGGGCGGGCCCCCCCCCTTTCCCCCCCAAGACTATATTCATATCACGTTAGAAGATAAATTGCTCAGGTTTTATACACTAAGCGCTCGGGGGAACTTGCAAGATACCTAGCGACCCATTGTTACTGGCGAGCATAAAACCTGGCGAACTCCAGAGAACTCTTTTATCACCCCAGTAAGTCAATCAACATTTAAGTTATTTCACTGAACGCGCACGCGGGTGGAAGAACATCTTTATCTCCTACATATAATCTATAAGGCTAAGGAAAAAAAAGAGGTATACATCAATGCCACATTATGAGGCAACTCTTAGATATATCGCGAGTATGACGGGGGGATGGACTGGCCTTCATATGTGACGTCCACGGTTGGCTGTGGTAACACCGCTTAAGACAAAGTGGACATGGGAATGGCTTTACTGCTACTTACACACAATGAATATCATGAGAGGTTTTCCTTTCTGAGGCAGCATGGGGTCCAGGTGGATGCCAGTGGAGAGCCTGGGGTCCAGGTGGATGCCAGTGGAGAGCCTAGGGTCCAGGTGGATGCCAGTGGAACGCCTGGGGTCCAGGTGGATGCCAGTGGACGCCTGGGGTCCAGGTGGATGCCAGTGGAGCCTGGGGTCCAGGTGGATGCCAGTGGAGCCTGGGGTCCAGGTGGATGCCAGTGGAGCCTGGGGTCCAGGTGGATGCCAGTGGAGCCTGGGGTCCAGGTGGATGCCAGTGGAGCCTGGGGTCCAAGTGGAAGCCAGGCAGTCTAGGGATCCAATTGCCTCGTCCTTCTCTAAGGGTCAGGTCTTAAATAAGGAAAGGGTCAGCCATGGTACCTAAGGGTCAAACTGTCATGTTTAAGGGTCGTACCGTCGGGTTCAAGGGTCTCGTACCAGCGTGCTCAAGGGTCTCGTACCGTCGGGTTCAAGGGTCTCGTACCAGCGTGCTCAAGGGTCGTACCGTCGGGTTCAAGGGTCTCGTACCAGCGTGCTCAAGGGTCTCGTACCGTCGGGTTCAAGGGTCTCATACCAGCGTGCTCAAGGGTCTCGTACCGTCGCACCTCGAGAGTTCTAAGAACCAGATGCTTCAGAGTTAACGACCAGGGGGAGGGACGTCCGCATACCCTCGTGTGGCTAGCCATCTGACGAGAGAGAGAGAGAGAGAGAGAGAGAGAGAGAGAGAGAGAGAGAGAGAGAGAGAGAGAGAGAGAGAGAGAGAGAGAGAGAGAGAGACTGACTGACTCACAAAAAGAAGTTTTAGAGTGAATTACAAATAATAATGCTTTAACGTTTACAAGAGACAATAGTTGCTGGCATTTTACATTTTCGTGTGTGTCTACGACTGACAACTGAATTCATACATGGCACTTTAATCATACGTAATCTGTGCATCTCTAGGGCATGTATAGGTACGTATATGAACACTGGATTAACTCATGTATG
This sequence comes from Panulirus ornatus, assembly GCF_036320965.1. Taxonomy (NCBI): domain Eukaryota; kingdom Metazoa; phylum Arthropoda; class Malacostraca; order Decapoda; family Palinuridae; genus Panulirus; species Panulirus ornatus. Next base: position 6,719,128 of record NC_092247.1, on the reverse strand, counting down.
AATATACACGTATGTATGACTGTCGACCTTCCCCTGACGCCGTTGAGTGAAGTGGAGGAGGAGGAGGAGGAGGAGGAGGAGGAGGATGAACATCTGCTGCTATGAAAAAAGCCACACTACTTCTTGTACATTTTAGTGCAAATGAGTTGAGCTCAGTCGACTGGGAAGGTAAAACCGTGTTCGTGCTGGCGCTCAGAGTTGTGAGCGTTCCTACTTGTGAGCGTTCTTTGATGTGGGCGTTCTTGAATGTGGGCGTCCTTGGATGTTAGCACTCGTAGACGTGGCTGTTCGTTGGTGTGGGCGTCCTCTGATATGAGGGCTGCTAGAAGTATGTGTTCTTGGAATGGGTCGTTCGGTGTGGGCGCCCCTCGGTGCTAGATATAAGTCTTAGGAGGTGCTTTTCTCGGGTTTAGGAACCCTTAGGCAAGTGTATTGCTAGATAGAGGCGTTCCTACGTCTGAACACTGCAGGGGATAAGTCTCGGAACAGACAGAAGTTCTTTAAAGGTGGTTCGCTTGTATATACGGGCTGAGGATACGAGTCTAGACAACTGGACTAGACCCACAAGCTTTATCCCAGGTCTCCTGTGTACGCCCTAGTCACTATAATCGCAGCTCTCTACTCCTAAATTACCAAGAGTGATGCAATGACCTGTAGTCTGTCACCGTGGCCGTCCGCCTCTCGATCCTGAACACACAACTCTATTCACAGCGCAAAATACAAGATTTCCAACGAAAATTCTTAATAGCAGGGCGGCAATCGCCTCACACAGTATGAGCATAACTTACCCACAATAACTCGAGAGTTCAAACCATCCGTGTGCGTCGCCAGAGCAATGGCGTACACCCTGTATTCGTCAGCTGCAGTAGCCCCCTCCCTCGCGAGGTAGCCGGACGAGTAAGGAATACGACAGCAGCACTGTATGGTTCCCACCAGTGGAAGAAACAAGTCCCAGCTGCACGTATGACCTCCTCCATTCATACCCTGGGCGGTACATGCTCTAACGTACGTGCCACACCTCCCGTCTGATGGACAGAGGACGATCTCTCTGCTTACCTAATCAACCCCACTGGACACGTTAAAAAAAACTATGATCATTGTATTGACTGGAGTAATACCATCTCGATAATTAAGTCTAACTCTATTACCAGGAGAAATATAATTGAATCTTCTATTACTAAATACACAAAGAATTATAATCTTGATATTAATGATGGTCTACACAAATTGGATAACTTTATTGTTGATATATGATTTGTAAACAATTCACCTTGTCCACATAATAAGTTTATGATACGCTCGTTGTCTGTTTTGGACAATCGCATGTTTACCAAATGGCGTCCTAGCTTCGTCTCTTCGTTGTATATCAACTGACTCTTATTTCTCTCTTGTGTCTCCCCTGATGATGTGATTATTACACGGAAGTGCACTTGGGAGCTTATCGTGTTTCATTTTCCCCTCGGACTCTTACGAATATATATATATATATATATATATATATATATATATATATATATATATATATATATATATATATATACTCACAAGAGGAAATGTAGGAAAAACGACAGACATTGGCTTATGTTGAGCAACATCTTGGTATAAGATGACGAAGAGAAAATGAGAATTATAATCTTAAGGATATTGCAGGCGCGGCGGGTGAAGGGTGAGGTGTGTGTAGATGGTAACCAGGAGGATTGCAACAGCACGGGGGGAATGAGGAAAGTGGGGGCAGCCAGCATGGAGAACGATTGACTTAATCCTGTCAGTGATATCAGGGGGGGAGGAATAAATGAGGAGTCGAACTGGGAGTGTGAGAGGAAGGTGTCGTCTCAGTGAACCAGAAGACAAGAGTGTCGCTCAAAAAAGATAAAAAAAAAAAGTGAAAAATACTATACAAGAATGTGACAATCAAGAACCGATTTGTGAAGCATAGCAGAATTTGGAAAAGGATAAAGAATGAATACGGAAGAAGATTAAACGTTAAATGACTAGTGTGTGTGTGTGTGTGTGTGTGTGTGTGTGTGTGTGTGTGTGTGTGTCTATTTCGGAAACTCTGAGGACAAGGATGGGGTCATAATACAATGTGGAGTTACCAGATGCTATGGAGAGAAGTTAAGACGATCAAATATTGAGAGTCACGAGGACAGGGGTACGACAGAGGCAATGGACGAGTCCTGGAGCAGAGTGAGTGATGGAGTGGACGAGTGCCAAGGGGTTGATTGAGGAACCCGATCAGAACGTCTACTGGAATGGATGAGCGCCTGATGCACAAGAAAACTGATGGTAGAATGCGTCCCTAATTATCACCCTAAGCTTTAAGAACATCGACTCTATTGCTACACCAGTTCATGAGCTGCGGTCTGCTTTGAGGCAGATTGTTAGATTTATAATACAGCACGTATAGCTTTGTATTCGAGCAAAAAAAGAAAAGAAAAGAAAAAGATTAACACATAACTTTGCTTGTGCAATTATTCTGGACGCAAGGTAGTATAAGACGTTGCTGAAAGACAGCTAATTAAACCTCAAGGAATGCAATTGCATCATCAACTAACAGTGTCTAAGATAAGGGGTCCCGCCACATGATGAGGAATGTTCGCCGGCACTGGTTACATGGGCTAGGATGTGTTTTTCTGCCAGCGAACACACAAACAGCGCACACAAAAACACGGCAAGTAAACACAGGGACATCATAAGCATTTATATTTTCGAATAAAACCGAAAATAAAGGTGTATCTCAGGTGCTGGGAAGTTATGTGAGGAACTCAAAGACTTTGCTGACTTTAAGAAGAAGAGCTTCACTTACTTTTACGTCGATTTGCATAGCATATTCCCCAGGCTACTGTCCTTTATTATCGCGGGATGTGTTATGTATGAACTTAATGGGGTAGGGGAGCGTTCAAGTGTTGCCCTAATGAGTGAGGTATGAGGCAGGTGGACGGTGAGGCAGGTGTGACTCTGCTGGAATGCCTGGTATCCATTACCAGGACAAAACCCACCACGCAGCCCACCTGGGGTGGTGAGTAGGTGGGACGAGGGGCAGCAGTGTGCAAGGGGAGAGGGACGAGTTTGGTCGCACACCCACACTGGCCACACCCTGCAGCACACACACACCCCGAGAGGCCACACCCTTCTGCAGCAGCCACCACACCTCCGATGGCCACAGTCTGTATTTCGCCACACGTTGGCTACATTCCCTGGTGGCCACACTTCCAGTGGCCACATCTTCGCTCTCGAACACACACTGATCAAAGGGGGAAGCTCGTGTGCACTGATCGCAAAACTCTGTAGCCATCTTCATGCTGTCCGCACTTCAAAATATCACACTTCACACATCTCATCCATCTTCTCTCACGACCTCGGTATCATCCGCAAACATATCTAGGCACGAGCCCAGTCCTGGCGATTCATTAATACAGATCAAGAAAAGCAGTGGTCTGTGGACTGAGTCCTGCGGTACTCCACTGGTGTGTCAAACTCATTTCCAGATGGCTCCCCGACATGCCTCCTTCGTTCTCTTCCACTGAGGTTATTTCTTCAGTCCACTAGCGTACTGGCTCCCCCTGTATTCTGCCCATGTGGTACAGTGTGAAATGCTTCTTGGCACACCAGACAAACACAGTCCACTTAGCTGTCTCTTTCCTCCCAAGCTGGACCTCACTCTCTCGTAGAGGTCAAAGAGGTATGTTACGCGTGACCTCTTTTCCATGAATACGTGTGACCTATCTCAATTTCTCTCCTTTAAGTAGTTCCACCTTTGCATGTAGTCATCCATTTGATTTGTGATTATCTTTTTTCCACCATTATATCACAAACTAAACCAAACACGTAGTTCACCTCCAACTTCCAACTCTCCTTTCTTAAAGACAGGTGTGACATTTTCCCTTCTTACTCCCTTGGTATTCTATCTTCCTTTCCTGCGACATATTCAACAATGATTCAAGTGACGTGTGTGTGTGTGTGTGTGTGTGTGTGTGTGTGTGTGTGTGTGTGTGTGTGTGTGTGTAAGCGAGACCACTTCAAGGTAAATGCTATTGGTGTCGACAGCCTAAAATATTCTACTAATCCAACTCACCAAAATAACAATAACATCTACAAAATAAAACCCGAGGAAATGAATATTCGTATCCTAGAATATCAAGGCAGAGTCTTCTGCATATTGCTTACTTACCTTCAAATAAACCTTCTCTGTTCCCCGGTGATGGCACGCGTGTAATTCATCTTCGTCCCACACATTTCGTTGCGATGATCCTGAAATATATAAAAAAAAAAATAGATAAGGAACAGAATAGAATAGATGATGACACAGTACTTGAAAATAGAAACAGGAGTTAAAAGAAAAAATCCATATCTTTTAGGCATAATGCATTGGTTCATGGATCACTCCGGTCTCCGGCGTTGAAATCTCCCATGGGACACGCTGGGCACAATGCATTGGATCACGGATCACTGCGTTCCCCGGCGTTGAAATCTCCCGCGTGTCACGCTGGTTCCCACAGCGTCCCCGGGGACCCGCCCACACCAACAGCAGCCACTCCCGTGTAAAGGCCACTACACTCAAAAACTTAATCCGAAGAGAGAGAGAGAGAGAGAGAGAGAAAAAAAAAAAGAAGAATTGAATACGACCTTCCCCTGAGATCTGGACACTGTTGCGGGAGAGAGAGAGAGAGAGAGAGAGAGAGAGAGAGAGAGAGAGAGAGAGAGAGAGAGAGAGAGAGAGAGAGAGAGAGAGAGAGAGAGTACACACAGAAGTGTTTATATACAGAATGGTTAAGAGTAAACCTGTCATCAATGTATTTCTTGTAGTCGAGATGATAGGAGCAACTACAAGTCCTATAAGAGCCAATTTTTTTACAGTAACTGATGTGGTACGGATTGAAACGTGTCTGATTCATGTGTATATATATATATATTTATATATATATATATATATATATATATATATATATATATATATATATATATATATATATATATATAATGCTAGAAATTCCCCCATCCAGTTTTTACTTTTCGAAAAGAAGGAAAAGAGAAGAGGGCCAAGTGAGGATTTTCTCCTCTAATATATATATATATATATATATATATATATATATATATATATATATATATATATATATATATATATATACACACACGCAATACTAACAGACGCAGGAGGAGCACAAGCATCAGCAACAACAGTAGCACCAACAGTGTCTTCTCCACCAACAGCAGCAGCGAGTGCGTACTGTTGGTGTGGTGAGCCGTTGCTGGCCTGAGGGGCCTGAGCTGTGAGGTGTGACCACATGAAACAGACGATAAACAACAGGTCCGCCAGCAAGACACTGTAATCAGGTCCCGTTGGCCAGGTGTGGCAACTGTCCGCCCGTATAGTTGCCACTTTCCCTCTATCCGGCTCAACTCCCTTCCCATTTATAGCTTAAATATTCAATATATCTATATTCTACGAGCGCGTTCGTGGCTACGATGGTCATCTGTTACATTGGAGGTATTCACATGCCGCTGCTAGGAAGTTAGGTCTCACTGAATCATGTCAGAAATGCTGGGAAGAATCAACGACTCACCGGCACATGACGCCATCTCCTTGCTATGTTGTGACGTCATCGCCAAGATCAAGGTTAAGGGCACGGTTGCCGGAGAGACTTTTTTTTTTTGTTTTAATATTTTTTTTTTTTCTTTTAGCTCCACCATCTTTCCTGTTTCCCCACACCTCCCTTGCTGGGTCCTGTGGTGTAACGAGGCCCGGCGACACGGTCTATCATGTCTGGGAGGTTGGGAAATGTACGAACAACCCGGACCTCGACTTGAGTAGTACTGTTGAGGACGCTGGTACGATAATTAAGGAGGATGGTACGATACTTTAAGGCGATGGTACGTTACTTGAGGACGATGGTACGATATTTTAGGGCGATGGTACGTTACTTGAGGACGATGGTACGATATTTTAGGGCGATGGTACGTTACTTGAGGACGATGGTACGATATTTTAGGGCGATGGTACGTTACTTGAGCACGATGTTACGATATTTTAGGGCGATGGTACGTTACTTGAGGACGATGGTACGATATTTTAGGGCGATGGTACGTTACTTGAGGACGATGGTACGATATTCTTAGGGGGATGGTAAGTCACTTTAGGAAGATGGTACGATATTTTAGGGCGATGGTACGTGACTTTAGGACGATGGTACGATATTCTTAGGGGGATGGTAAGTCACTTTAGGAAGATGGTACGATATTTTAGGGCGATGGTACGTGACTTTAGGACGATGGTACGATATTTCAGGACGTTGGTCACGATAACTGAGAATGATGGTACGACACTTCAGAAAAGTTGGTACGACTGTCGAGGACGATTGTACAATACTTGAGTACGACCCTTGAGTACGACGGTAAGACCCTTGACCTCAACCCTACGACCCTTGAGCATAACTACCTGGACTTTGTCCTCATCCTCGAGAATCAAGTCAAAGGGCCAGGCCGTCGTGCTCAAGGATCGCACTCCTGGGTAGCACCGCCCAACTCTCCTCCCCCAGCTTGATTTTCTCTTCCCCCAGCTTCATTTTCTCCTACCCCAGCTTGGTTCTCTCTTCCCCAGCTTCATTTTCTCCTACCCCAGCTTGGTTCTCTCTTGCCCCAGCTTGGTTCTCTCCTGCCCCAGCTTGGACCGCTTCAGCGTCTCACTTGGTCCGCTTCTTCCCTTGGTCTTCAGTAGCCACGTTCAACCATCTGTCTTTCTCCTTGTCACTTTTTTTTCTTCGGTCGAGTATTTACATCTACTGCTGGTCCAGGCAGGCTGCACAGGGCGTGGTAAGAGGCTTCAGGTAGGCTGCACAGGGCGGGGTAAGAGGGTCCAGGTAGGCTGCACAGGGCGTGGTAAGAGGCTTCAGGCAGGCTGCACTTGGTGCGTGTGAGGGGCTTCAAACGTCACCAGGTGGCAGACTTCGTCACACACAGATGAACCTACTCATGGCTCTCCTCACGCCACACATCTCGATTCACCCTCCCGAGATCTCGTGAAGCTACTGCCGTAACCGAGGTCTCGAGAAGCTGGTAATGTATTATCCTCCCGAGGCCTCGTGAAGCTGCTGATCTATCATCCTCCTGGGGTCTCGTGAAGCTGCTGATGTATTATCCTCCCGAGATCTCGTGAAGCTGCTGTCATAATCGAGGCCTCGTGATGCTGCAGTAGTATCATCCTCCCGAGGTCTCGTGATGCTGCAGTAGTATCATCCTCCCGAGGTCTCGTGAAGCTGCAGTAGTATCATCCTCCCGAGGTCTCGTGAAGCTGATGCTGCAATCGAGGCCTCGTGAAGCTGCTGATATACCATCCACCTGGGGTCTCGTGAAGCTGCTACCTTAACCGATGTCTCGTGAAGCTGCTACCTCAACCGATGTCTCGTGAAGCTGCTACCTTAACCGATGTCTCGTGAAGCTGCTACCTTAACCGATGTCTCGTGAAGCTGCTGCCTTAACCGATGTCTCGTGAAGCTGCTACCTTAACCGAGGTCTCGTGAAGCTGCTGCCTTAACCGAGGTCTCGTGAAGCTGCTGCCTTAACCGAGGTCTCGTGAAGCTGCTGCCTTAACCGAGGTCTCGTAAAAGCCATTGTACCATCTTCCTGGTCCTCTGGCCGGTCCCCACCTGTGGTCTCGACCTTCGGGCCAACTTGTCCTTACCTCACGCTCAAGGTCAACCTCCCAGTGCCAGCAACAGTGCAACACAAGCACCAACTTGAAACCGGAGCTAACTCAAAACCAGCAACAACACTACCATGATTCAACACCATCAGCAACAACACTACCATAATTCATCACCAGCAACACTACCATGATTCAACACCATCAGCAACAACACTACCATAATTCATCACCAGCAACACTACCATGATTCAACGTCACCAGCAACACAAGTATATAAGTCAACACGAGAAAAAAATACTACCACGACATACCACCACGAAATACCACCACGACATAAGAGAAACAAAACTACCATAATTCAACACAAGTAGCGACACCACCGTCATTCAGCATCACCGGGGTTTCTAGAGGACCAGCAACACTACTAATCTGAACCAACACCCGCTGGACGCAACACCAGCAATGATACAACGTCAGTAATGATTCTAACAAGTGAAGGAATCCACCGTCAACACTGATTCAACACTGACCGCGATCTAACACTGACAGGGACAACACACGACTCAACACTGTCTGTTAGTGTATCTCAACATCTGTCGCAACACAAGACTGACTCAACACCATCCGTGACTCAGCGAGAGCAGTGAGTCATACTTTGATAGTAGGCAACACTTCCTCAATGGAAGTTACTCAACACTATCAAATGCTCAACAGCAACTCAACACTGGAAGCCATGAAACAAGTGAAGCAATACAGACCACAACTGAATACTGTCAGAGACACAATAATACCAGCAACTCAATGGTGGGTGATGCAAATAATCAGTGGTACAGCAACACCTAAACTTATACACTGACGCAACGATAAACTCGATGCTTATGGTGACTCAACACTGGCAGCAACTCAAAACTAGCAACAGCACAACACTAGCAGTGACTTAACAACAAGAACAACTTAACATCAGCAGTGACTAAGCACTAGCAATGACTCAACACTAGCATGAACTCCACACTAGCAGTAACTCAACGCAGGCAGCAACACAACACTAGCAGTAAGTCAACATCGAGAAACAACCAGTAACACCTTAGCACTAGCAACACAGCAACACTAGAGCAACTCATCGCTGGTAGCCCCACTCAACACCTAGAAATAATTAGCAACACCTTAACACGAATAATACTGCGACATGGGCAACACTCCTCGGAAAAACTAGCAGTGTGTCAGGGGCAAGAGCGGCTGCCATCAACACAGTGACAACGAGAGTCGAGTGAGACTAAACCACAAAACCACCACAATAATTGTCCCTCTTTATCTAGGTGGTCAGGTGTTTGCTCTTCAAATTCCTCTTCATCTCAACATCTCGACCAGGAGTGTAGGAAGTCTCTGTATAGGACTATAGACGACCCTATGGGTATGACTGGTCCCGTCTGGTCGTGCTCAAGGAGCGTACCGTCGTGTTCAAGGATCGTACCATCGTGCTCGGGGATCGTACCGTCGTGTTCAAGGATTGTACCATCGTGCTCGGGGATCGTACCATCGTGCTCGTGGATCGTACCATCGTGCTCGGGGATCGTACCATGGTGCTCGAGGATCGTACCATCGTGATCAAGGATCGTACCATCGTGCTCGGGGATCGTACCATCGTGCTCGAGGATCGTACCATCGTGCTCGAGGATCGTACCACCGTGATCGAGGATCATACCATCGTGGTCAAGAGTCTTACGGTAATGCTACTACGGTGTTTTCTCAACACGAAGTACCCCGTATCCGTGTGCAATGCCTTCCTGGTTCTAAGAAGGGACCACATTCCAACTACTCTAACAATGGCCACACTAACGAGACCATACAGCTATCTAGGACCATCAGCTCATGGGAGGCCCATGTGATGATCCTCTCTACGTAGTAGAGGAAGTCGGAGACACAGGTTTCAAATTCCTTCTTAAGGCAAAAATATGTTCACAAAATTGCGTCTGGCTCGTACAGTCCTGGAGACATGTAATATTTTTTTTGTTTCAGAGAGTTCCTCCTTGGTTGGGGTGCCGAGTTACTGCTAGCTGGGGTACTGAAGAGGGTACCACAACCTCTCCCTGAGCTAGGCAGGGTGGTACCTCTCACTGTACTTTGAGAACTGGGCTAGCTGGCGATTACTAGCTGACTTCATGGACCGAAGGGTTGAGGGAAGAACATGACACTTCTCATTAGCTTCTGTTGGCTAGGGTCGCGGGAAGGACTGAGGATGGACTCCGCGCTAGGCTGGGGACTGAGGGAGGAAGGCGTTTCGTCACCCTGCTGAGATGTATGGTCGCCCGTCTTGGTGACTTCTAGCTGGTAAAGTGGGTTATGTTGTGTGGAGCGCTGGTGACCCGAGGTTCAGTGGGAGGTGTGGCGACCTATTAAAGTGGGCCCATGCAAGCTGCAGGACGGGGAGGCAGTGAGCTATTTCTCGATGAACTCCCCCAAAGATGGGACCCATAAGGTGGCGCGGCACCAAATTACTGACCTCATCTTATTTGGGATCTGAGAAATGAATGTTCTACCCACACAGTGACCTCAGGGAGGATGGGGGATTCAAGATGGTGCCCCCCCTCCCCCTCCTATGGACTTTGTGCTGTGTTGGTTGGACTGCATAGAGAGTGCGTGGTGCCCCTCGCTAAGTCCGTCTCAAATAAGGAAGCAAGAGTTAGCGTGGTATACCCCCTCGCCAGGTCCGTGTCGACCGTGGGGTGGGTGGGTGCAAGAGGTAATATGGTAACCCCCTCGATCAGTTCATCCTGGTCCCACACCTCATCTTCTATCATTACGATGACTCACACTGCCTTCTCTAAGTCATTATCTTTTTTTCTCCTATTATAACAGGAATCACTGTCGTCACTGTACACCTTATCCTCTTAGAAACAGTGACTTCTTCCTAGTTCTTGTTGTTTCTCCACCAAACTGTTACCTGCTCTCTAGCATCTTCGGTTCTTCTGCTCCTCCTGAACCATATCTTTCTAAGTATCGTAAATAAAGGGAATATATTTCCCACCGTTTCCCATATTTTCTGTTCCTTGATTTCCTCTGTCTTCTCTAACGTGGAAGGAATTATTCACGGACTTGTGCGCTTGTGATCGCTAAGTTCTGTGTCTGCTTCTTACCTGAGCACTTTGTCCGTACCTGCTATCTGTTTCCGTCTTCTCCCTCTCGCTCTCTCTTTATCTTTCTCTTTTTCTTTCTCTGACTTTCTTCTTTCTTTGGCCATCTGTCTGTTTGTCTGTCTCTTCCACAATCGCCTTCCTACGCGCTAACATTTCCTCGAGGCAAAATCTCGTCATAGGTGCTAGTAGGTGGGGAGGTACTCTCTCTCTCTCTCTCTCTCTCTCTCTCTCTCTCTCTCTCTCTCTCTCTCTCTCTCTCTCTCTCTCTCTCTCTCTCCGTCATCACATCTGTCTCATGGACACATTGACCCCCAGACTTAGCGTATGTAAGAGCCAGGTGTATCAGCACCTCTACCCTCTTGCTCCTCCCTTGCACAGCACACCACTCCAGCCACCCCTCCTCGTGCCACACCCTCGAGCGAATCTTTCCTTACGTGTCGCTGGGCCCCCAGGCACCACACCCACACCCACCTGGGGCCCATGTGTACAGCTCTCACTGACACTGACATTAACCTTGATGGAAAATTTCCCACTCGGTCCGCCCGCGTCGTAGCCTGGCGTGCGTCATCCCTAGACCTTCCTACAGTACCTACACTACAGGAGGAGGAGGAGGGCCGCCGTGCCAAGGGGGTCCTCCAGGATTCAGGGATGATAAGAGCGCTATAGGGACACGTCCTCAAGGCTAGTCTGTGTTGCTGCTGCAGGTTGTGCGGGTGTAGACCAGTGTTTCCACAGCTCCTGATGGTGTGACCAGCGTTTCTACTGGTTCTATAGGTGTATACTAGTGTTCCTTCGAGCCCTGTGGGTGTAGACCAGTGTTCCTACAGGCCCTGTGGGTGTAGATCAGTGTTCCTACAGGCCCTGTGAGTGTAGATCAGTGTTCCTACAGGCCCTGTGGGTGTAGACCAGTGTTCCTACAGGCCCTGTGGGCGCAGACCAGCGTTCCTACTGGCCCTGTGGGTGTAGATCAGTGTTCCTACAGGCCCTGTGGGTGTAGATCAGTGTTCCTACAGGCCCTGTGGGTGTAGATCAGTGTTCCTACAGGCCCTGTGGGTGTAGATCAGTGTTCCTACAGGCCCTGTGGGTGTAGATCAGTGTTCCTACAGGCCCTGTGGGTGTAGATCAGTGTTCCTACAGGCCCTGTGGGTGTAGATCAGTGTTCCTACAGGCCCTGTGGGTGTAGACCAGTGTTCCTACAGGCCCTGTGGGTGTAGACCAGTGTTCCTACAGGCCCTGTGGGTGTAGATCAGTGTTCCTACAGGCCCTGTGGGTGTAGATCAGTGTTCCTACAGGCCCTGTGGGTGTAGATCAGTGTTCCTACAGGCCCTGTGGGTGTAGATCAGTGTTCCTACAGGCCCTGTGGGTGTAGATCAGTGTTCCTACAGGCCCTGTGGGTGTAGACCAGTGTTCCTACAGGCCCTGTGGGTGTAGACCAGTGTTCCTACAGGCCCTGTGGGTGTAGATCAGTGTTCCTACAGGCCCTGTGGGTGTAGATCAGTGTTCCTACAGGCCCTGTGGGTGTAGACCAGTGTTCCTACAGGCCCTGTGGGTGTAGATCAGTGTTCCTACAGGCCCTGTGGGTGTAGATCAGTGTTCCTACAGGCCCTGTGGGTGTAGATCAGTGTTCCTACAGGCCCTGTGGGTGTAGATCAGTGTTCCTACAGGCCCTGTGGGTGTAGATCAGTGTTCCTACAGGCCCTGTGGGTGTAGACCAGTGTTCCTACAGGCCCTGTGGGTGTAGATCAGTGTTCCTACAGGCCCTGTGGGTGTAGATCAGTGTTCCTACAGGCCCTGTGGGTGTAGATCAGTGTTCCTACAGGCCCTGTGGGTGTAGACCAGTGTTCCTACAGGCCCTGTGGGTGTAGATCAGTGTTCCTACAGGCCCTGTGGGTGTAGATCAGTGTTCCTACAGGCCCTGTGGGTGTAGATCAGTGTTCCTACAGGCCCTGTGGGTGTAGATCAGTGTTCCTACAGGCCCTGTGGGTGTAGATCAGTGTTCCTACAGGCCCTGTGGGTGTAGATCAGTGTTCCTACAGGCCCTGTGGGTGTAGACCAGTGTTCCTACAGGCCCTGTGGGTGTAGATCAGTGTTCCTACAGGCCCTGTGGGTGTAGACCAGTGTTCCTACAGGCCCTGTGGGTGTAGATCAGTGTTCCTACAGGCCCTGTGGGTGTAGATCAGTGTTCCTACAGGCCCTGTGGGTGTAGACCAGTGTTCCTACAGGCCCTGTGGGTGTAGATCAGTGTTCCTACAGGCCCTGTGGGTGTAGACCAGTGTTCCTACAGGCCCTGTGGGTGTAGATCAGTGTTCCTACAGGCCCTGTGGGTGTAGATCAGTGTTCCTACAGGCCCTGTGGGTGTAGATCAGTGTTCCTACAGGCCCTGTGGGTGTAGATCAGTGTTCCTACAGGCCCTGTGGGTGTAGATCAGTGTTCCTACAGGCCCTGTGGGTGTAGATCAGTGTTCCTACAGGCCCTGTGGGTGTAGACCAGTGTTCCTACAGGCCCTGTGGGTGTAGACCAGTGTTCCTACAGGCCCTGTGGGTGTAGACCAGTGTTCCTACAGGCCCTGTGGGTGTAGATCAGTGTTCCTACAGGCCCTGTGGGTGTAGATCAGTGTTCCTACAGGCCCTGTGGGTGTAGATCAGTGTTCCTACAGGCCCTGTGGGTGTAGATCAGTGTTCCTACAGGCCCTGTGGGTGTAGATCAGTGTTCCTACAGGCCCTGTGGGTGTAGACCAGTGTTCCTACAGGCCCTGTGGGTGTAGATCAGTGTTCCTACAGGCCCTGTGGGTGTAGACCAGTGTTCCTACAGGCCCTGTGGGTGTAGACCAGTGTTCCTACAGGCCCTGTGGGTGTAGACCAGTGTTCCTACAGGCCCTGTGGGTGTAGATCAGTGTTCCTACAGGCCCTGTGGGTGTAGACCAGTGTTCCTACAGGCCCTGTGGGTGTAGACCAGTGTTCCTACAGGCCCTGTGGGTGTAGATCAGTGTTCCTACAGGCCCTGTGGGTGTAGATCAGTGTTCCTACAGGCCCTGTGGGTGTAGATCAGTGTTCCTACAGGCCCTGTGGGTGTAGACCAGTGTTCCTACAGGCCCTGTGGGTGTAGATCAGTGTTCCTACAGGCCCTGTGGGTGTAGATCAGTGTTCCTACAGGCCCTGTGGGTGTAGATCAGTGTTCCTACAGGCCCTGTGGGTGTAGATCAGTGTTCCTACAGGCCCTGTGGGTGTAGATCAGTGTTCCTACAGGCCCTGTGGGTGTAGATCAGTGTTCCTACAGGCCCTGTGGGTGTAGACCAGTGTTCCTACAGGCCCTGTGGGTGTAGATCAGTGTTCCTACAGGCCCTGTGGGTGTAGATCAGTGTTCCTACAGGCCCTGTGGGTGTAGATCAGTGTTCCTACAGGCCCTGTGGGTGTAGATCAGTGTTCCTACAGGCCCTGTGGGTGTAGACCAGTGTTCCTACAGGCCCTGTGGGTGTAGACCAGTGTTCCTACAGGCCCTGTGGGTGTAGACCAGTGTTCCTACAGGCCCTGTGGGTGTAGATCAGTGTTCCTACAGGCCCTGTGGGTGTAGATCAGTGTTCCTACAGGCCCTGTGGGTGTAGATCAGTGTTCCTACAGGCCCTGTGGGTGTAGACCAGTGTTCCTACAGGCCCTGTGGGTGTAGATCAGTGTTCCTACAGGCCCTGTGGGTGTAGATCAGTGTTCCTACAGGCCCTGTGGGTGTAGATCAGTGTTCCTACAGGCCCTGTGGGTGTAGATCAGTGTTCCTACAGGCCCTGTGGGTGTAGATCAGTGTTCCTACAGGCCCTGTGGGTGTAGATCAGTGTTCCTACAGGCCCTGTGGGTGTAGATCAGTGTTCCTACAGGCCCTGTGGGTGTAGATCAGTGTTCCTACAGGCCCTGTGGGTGTAGATCAGTGTTCCTACAGGCCCTGTGGGTGTAGATCAGTGTTCCTACAGGCCCTGTGGGTGTAGATCAGTGTTCCTACAGGCCCTGTGGGTGTAGATCAGTGTTCCTACAGGCCCTGTGGGTGTAGATCAGTGTTCCTACAGGCCCTGTGGGTGTAGATCAGTGTTCCTACAGGCCCTGTGGGTGTAGACCAGTGTTCCTACAGGCCCTGTGGGTGTAGATCAGTGTTCCTACAGGCCCTGTGGGTGTAGATCAGTGTTCCTACAGGCCCTGTGGGTGTAGATCAGTGTTCCTACAGGCCCTGTGGGTGTAGACCAGTGTTCCTACAGGCCCTGTGGGTGTAGACCAGTGTTCCTACAGGCCCTGTGGGTGTAGATCAGTGTTCCTACAGGCCCTGTGGGTGTAGATCAGTGTTCCTACAGGCCCTGTGGGTGTAGACCAGTGTTCCTACAGGCCCTGTGGGTGTAGATCAGTGTTCCTACAGGCCCTGTGGGTGTAGATCAGTGTTCCTACAGGCCCTGTGGGTGTAGATCAGTGTTCCTACAGGCCCTGTGGGTGTAGATCAGTGTTCCTACAGGCCCTGTGGGTGTAGATCAGTGTTCCTACAGGCCCTGTGGGTGTAGATCAGTGTTCCTACAGGCCCTGTGGGTGTAGATCAGTGTTCCTACAGGCCCTGTGGGTGTAGATCAGTGTTCCTACAGGCCCTGTGGGTGTAGATCAGTGTTCCTACAGGCCCTGTGGGTGTAGACCAGTGTTCCTACAGGCCCTGTGGGTGTAGATCAGTGTTCCTACAGGCCCTGTGGGTGTAGATCAGTGTTCCTACAGGCCCTGTGGGTGTAGATCAGTGTTCCTACAGGCCCTGTGGGTGTAGACCAGTGTTCCTACAGGCCCTGTGGGTGTAGATCAGTGTTCCTACAGGCCCTGTGGGTGTAGATCAGTGTTCCTACAGGCCCTGTGGGTGTAGATCAGTGTTCCTACAGGCCCTGTGGGTGTAGATCAGTGTTCCTACAGGCCCTGTGGGTGTAGACCAGTGTTCCTACAGGCCCTGTGGGTGTAGATCAGTGTTCCTACAGGCCCTGTGGGTGTAGACCAGTGTTCCTACAGGCCCTGTGGGTGTAGATCAGTGTTCCTACAGGCCCTGTGGGTGTAGATCAGTGTTCCTACAGGCCCTGTGGGTGTAGATCAGTGTTCCTACAGGCCCTGTGGGTGTAGATCAGTGTTCCTACAGGCCCTGTGGGTGTAGATCAGTGTTCCTACAGGCCCTGTGGGTGTAGATCAGTGTTCCTACAGGCCCTGTGGGTGTAGACCAGTGTTCCTACAGGCCCTGTGGGTGTAGATCAGTGTTCCTACAGGCCCTGTGGGTGTAGATCAGTGTTCCTACAGGCCCTGTGGGTGTAGATCAGTGTTCCTACAGGCCCTGTGGGTGTAGATCAGTGTTCCTACAGGCCCTGTGGGTGTAGACCAGTGTTCCTACAGGCCCTGTGGGTGTAGATCAGTGTTCCTACAGGCCCTGTGGGTGTAGATCAGTGTTCCTACAGGCCCTGTGGGTGTAGATCAGTGTTCCTACAGGCCCTGTGGGTGTAGACCAGTGTTCCTACAGGCCCTGTGGGTGTAGATCAGTGTTCCTACAGGCCCTGTGGGTGTAGATCAGTGTTCCTACAGGCCCTGTGGGTGTAGATCAGTGTTCCTACAGGCCCTGTGGGTGTAGATCAGTGTTCCTACAGGCCCTGTGGGTGTAGATCAGTGTTCCTACAGGCCCTGTGGGTGTAGATCAGTGTTCCTACAGGCCCTGTGGGTGTAGATCAGTGTTCCTACAGGCCCTGTGGGTGTAGATCAGTGTTCCTACAGGCCCTGTGGGTGTAGATCAGTGTTCCTACAGGCCCTGTGGGTGTAGATCAGTGTTCCTACAGGCCCTGTGGGTGTAGATCAGTGTTCCTACAGGCCCTGTGGGTGTAGATCAGTGTTCCTACAGGCCCTGTGGGTGTAGATCAGTGTTCCTACAGGCCCTGTGGGTGTAGATCAGTGTTCCTACAGGCCCTGTGGGTGTAGATCAGTGTTCCTACAGGCCCTGTGGGTGTAGATCAGTGTTCCTACAGGCCCTGTGGGTGTAGACCAGTGTTCCTACAGGCCCTGTGGGTGTAGATCAGTGTTCCTACAGGCCCTGTGGGTGTAGATCAGTGTTCCTACAGGCCCTGTGGGTGTAGATCAGTGTTCCTACAGGCCCTGTGGGTGTAGATCAGTGTTCCTACAGGCCCTGTGGGTGTAGATCAGTGTTCCTACAGGCCCTGTGGGTGTAGACCAGTGTTCCTACAGGCCCTGTGGGTGTAGATCAGTGTTCCTACAGGCCCTGTGGGTGTAGATCAGTGTTCCTACAGGCCCTGTGGGTGTAGATCAGTGTTCCTACAGGCCCTGTGGGTGTAGATCAGTGTTCCTACAGGCCCTGTGGGTGTAGATCAGTGTTCCTACAGGCCCTGTGGGTGTAGATCAGTGTTCCTACAGGCCCTGTGGGTGTAGATCAGTGTTCCTACAGGCCCTGTGGGTGTAGATCAGTGTTCCTACAGGCCCTGTGGGTGTAGATCAGTGTTCCTACAGGCCCTGTGGGTGTAGATCAGTGTTCCTACAGGCCCTGTGGGTGTAGATCAGTGTTCCTACAGGCCCTGTGGGTGTAGATCAGTGTTCCTACAGGCCCTGTGGGTGTAGATCAGTGTTCCTACAGGCCCTGTGGGTGTAGATCAGTGTTCCTACAGGCCCTGTGGGTGTAGATCAGTGTTCCTACAGGCCCTGTGGGTGTAGATCAGTGTTCCTACAGGCCCTGTGGGTGTAGACCAGTGTTCCTACAGGCCCTGTGGGTGTAGATCAGTGTTCCTACAGGCCCTGTGGGTGTAGATCAGTGTTCCTACAGGCCCTGTGGGTGTAGATCAGTGTTCCTACAGGCCCTGTGGGTGTAGATCAGTGTTCCTACAGGCCCTGTGGGTGTAGATCAGTGTTCCTACAGGCCCTGTGGGTGTAGACCAGTGTTCCTACAGGCCCTGTGGGTGTAGATCAGTGTTCCTACAGGCCCTGTGGGTGTAGATCAGTGTTCCTACAGGCCCTGTGGGTGTAGACCAGTGTTCCTACAGGCCCTGTGGGTGTAGACCAGTGTTCCTACAGGCCCTGTGGGTGTAGATCAGTGTTCCTACAGGCCCTGTGGGTGTAGATCAGTGTTCCTACAGGCCCTGTGGGTGTAGATCAGTGTTCCTACAGGCCCTGTGGGTGTAGACCAGTGTTCCTACAGGCCCTGTGGGTGTAGATCAGTGTTCCTACAGGCCCTGTGGGTGTAGATCAGTGTTCCTACAGGCCCTGTGGGTGTAGACCAGTGTTCCTACAGGCCCTGTGGGTGTAGATCAGTGTTCCTACAGGCCCTGTGGGTGTAGATCAGTGTTCCTACAGGCCCTGTGGGTGTAGACCAGTGTTCCTACAGGCCCTGTGGGTGTAGATCAGTGTTCCTACAGGCCCTGTGGGTGTAGATCAGTGTTCCTACAGGCCCTGTGGGTGTAGATCAGTGTTCCTACAGGCCCTGTGGGTGTAGATCAGTGTTCCTACAGGCCCTGTGGGTGTAGATCAGTGTTCCTACAGGCCCTGTGGGTGTAGATCAGTGTTCCTACAGGCCCTGTGGGTGTAGATCAGTGTTCCTACAGGCCCTGTGGGTGTAGATCAGTGTTCCTACAGGCCCTGTGGGTGTAGATCAGTGTTCCTACAGGCCCTGTGGGTGTAGATCAGTGTTCCTACAGGCCCTGTGGGTGTAGATCAGTGTTCCTACAGGCCCTGTGGGTGTAGATCAGTGTTCCTACAGGCCCTGTGGGTGTAGATCAGTGTTCCTACAGGCCCTGTGGGTGTAGATCAGTGTTCCTACAGGCCCTGTGGGTGTAGATCAGTGTTCCTACAGGCCCTGTGGGTGTAGATCAGTGTTCCTACAGGCCCTGTGGGTGTAGATCAGTGTTCCTACAGGCCCTGTGGGTGTAGATCAGTGTTCCTACAGGCCCTGTGGGTGTAGATCAGTGTTCCTACAGGCCCTGTGGGTGTAGATCAGTGTTCCTACAGGCCCTGTGGGTGTAGATCAGTGTTCCTACAGGCCCTGTGGGTGTAGATCAGTGTTCCTACAGGCCCTGTGGGTGTAGATCAGTGTTCCTACAGGCCCTGTGGGTGTAGATCAGTGTTCCTACAGGCCCTGTGGGTGTAGACCAGTGTTCCTACAGGCCCTGTGGGTGTAGATCAGTGTTCCTACAGGCCCTGTGGGTGTAGATCAGTGTTCCTACAGGCCCTGTGGGTGTAGACCAGTGTTCCTACAGGCCCTGTGGGTGTAGATCAGTGTTCCTACAGGCCCTGTGGGTGTAGATCAGTGTTCCTACAGGCCCTGTGGGTGTAGACCAGTGTTCCTACAGGCCCTGTGGGTGTAGATCAGTGTTCCTACAGGCCCTGTGGGTGTAGATCAGTGTTCCTACAGGCCCTGTGGGTGTAGATCAGTGTTCCTACAGGCCCTGTGGGTGTAGATCAGTGTTCCTACAGGCCCTGTGGGTGTAGATCAGTGTTCCTACAGGCCCTGTGGGTGTAGATCAGTGTTCCTACAGGCCCTGTGGGTGTAGATCAGTGTTCCTACAGGCCCTGTGGGTGTAGATCAGTGTTCCTACAGGCCCTGTGGGTGTAGATCAGTGTTCCTACAGGCCCTGTGGGTGTAGATCAGTGTTCCTACAGGCCCTGTGGGTGTAGATCAGTGTTCCTACAGGCCCTGTGGGTGTAGACCAGTGTTCCTACAGGCCCTGTGGGTGTAGATCAGTGTTCCTACAGGCCCTGTGGGTGTAGATCAGTGTTCCTACAGGCCCTGTGGGTGTAGATCAGTGTTCCTACAGGCCCTGTGGCAAAGGAAAAGCCACGAACGACGGGAGGAAACGCGTCTTTGGTAACTCAGCCGTTGACGTCTGGAAGAGGCCGAGGCTCGCAGCGTGGGGACATTTCCCAAGCGCGGACGGTGGAAGGACTGTACACAAACGCTGATGATGTTCAGTGGAACAGGAGTCTGAATTCAAGCGGAACTGACCCCCTGCTAGTTCATGTGTACGTGTATGTGCGATCCTCGCGTGAACAGAACAAAAATGTGACGTATGAGACAAGCAGGCGAGGGAGGGATCCAATGTCTCCTCTGCTCGCATGCGAGACTGGACTTCCCTAGTGACCTGGCCAATGCTTGTCATATAAGGTAACTGTACGTAAACCAACTGCTGTTGAGGAATACAAATAAAACTAGCGCCAGTACAGAAGAGTCGACGTCACTTGTAACCTTAACATTCCTTCGGGTTAATGCAGAAGAAAGCCAGCCAGACTATGAATAGTGTTGAGGTTGCGACTCGACCTGTTCCCTTGTGCGACGACCTGCGTCGGTGTGGGGTGGGGGTGGGGTGACCTTGGCTTGGGTTACAGCTTCCCCCCCCCCCCAGTCAGGTCGCTCCTCCTGTGCATGCAACTTCCTGTATTTATCCTACTGTACGTCATCGATTCGCCAGCCAGCCATTACAGCGGACGGAGCCACAGGCCCGAGTTCCGCTCAGCTCCTCGACCAACACTGGCTGATCCTGGAACTCTCAAAAACCTTCAGGAACGTCGATTCTACCTATTCGTGAACTTGGACGGAATCTATCCACGGCTTAGATGATCAAGGTCACATTCCAGAGCGACCTGGTCGTGTCTATGCGTGTATGCTAGACGCGCCCAGGTCCTTCTTTCCATATCCCAGTACATCGGCACAGGGGGCCACTCGGCTGACGGCTCCCTACCCACACAGTTCAGGAAATATTTTCCTGATGTGCGGGATTGCAACGGTGGCCTGTTGACCACTAAGGTCTCACAAGGTGTGTGTGTGTGTATCGGTAACTAATTTCATTGTCGCGTCTGACAGCGGACCTGCGCAGTAGACAGCCACAGCGTCTTCGTTTCCGACCGCTGACACACTCTTCCAACCACCCAACAGAGAGCTGTGGTGAGAACACATCCCCTGGTCGTGGTTGTACTGTGTTGGAAAAGCTTTTTCCATATACTGGCCAACTTACGAACAGGATGGCACAGTTGGATGGGAGGGGCAGAACCCGCTAGAGTGGATTAATATTTTGCGGGTCTCGCCCCGGCCATGAGTAGGAAGGAGGGAAGGGCGGAGTATCATATCCCCTCTCATGTGGGCTGGCACACAGGCAAGTATGCCTTACCGTGCTACAGGTTTGCGCCAGTAGTAGGACGACTTCCCTGACGATCCTCTCAAAAGACGTTCCACCGGGATCCGGATAAGGGTATGTGGATCATCGTCCATCATCGGGAGGAATGCAGCGGATAATCTCTCAACTTGATTTACGTTCGCTGCGCATGAGCCCCATGCCGAAGACAGTCAGTTTCCCACCCAGAGCCACAGGGTGGAGCCGGGGGTATGTGTTGTCTCCCTAACAAACTCTGCCCTCGCGAGCAATGGTTACTGACGCCCTTGGGGCTGTGGAGATGAGAGGGCGAATGACTTTAGTTCCTCAGAAACCAGTGATTATTCTCCCTGAAGATGCAACGAGGAAATAACGCATGTAGTGGCCAGATGCCTTCGGGCAGATAGGGAGTAAGTATAGAGAATGCCTCTGCGTGGCATAATCAAAACTAGCTAATATCTTCTCTTCAGTTACGGACGAAGATTAAGCCATAATGATAATAATCTCTCATTATGGGGGTAGATCAAAGCTAGACTGTGGGCTCACTTGAGCAATAATCCTTACGTATACACAGGCAACCAACTGCTCCAGGAGGAGGAGGGGGAGGAACCGTATGCTCAGAATGTCGTCAATGTGATCACCCGTCTTCCATACCTGACCAAACACGGAACCAGAAATACCTCGGCTACGGAGATGTCCACATCCCACCCATCCCCCTCCCCCCCAAACATTAGCAAAGGAGGGGAGGAGGAGGAGGAGAGGAGGAGGGGGCGCTGGTGGGCGGGGGAGGGACCTGTCCCACGAGAGAGAACAAGATGAAAGAGTTGTGGACGAAGGGATTTACGAGAGAGAGAGAGAGAGAGAGAGAGAGAGAGAGAGAGAGAGAGAGAGAGAGAGAGAGAGAGAGAGAGAGAGAGAGAGAGAGAGAGAGAGTGTGTGTGTGTGTGTGTGTGTGTGTGTGTGTGTGTGTGTGTACCTGCAGCAGGCCAACTTGCAAAGATCATCGCCTCAGCTTCAGTCAAGGCAACAACAATTACAACTCGTCAAACAATAACATAAATAAACACACACACACAAAAAAATAATAATAAAAAAAAAACCGGACATACAGTTTCCACAATAAACTTGCAGCAAGCATTTTGATGCTGTAAGATCCAAAAGCTTCGACCCCGAACAGCGATGCAGAGACAGCAACTCTTGTTTTTTTTTTCCACGTCACGCTAAAGACGTGTCGCAGAAGAGCAATGTCCCAGATGTTAATTTTCCCCTCCAGAACAGTTTGATACCTTGCGTACCCAGCGCGATGCACCTTCCCGATCAACTCCACAGCATCAGCCACCACGACCATGGCAAGTGGGAAGAGACGACCGGCTTGCTGGACACCAGTAATCACACAGTGCCACACGAGGACAGCTAATGGGCCAAATTATGGACACATGGAAGGGATGAGTGATGAGAGGTTGAGAAAAAGGGATATATGTGTTAGAAATGGAGGGTATAAGGAGAAGGGGGAGACCGTATTGGAGATGGAAGGATGGAGTGAAGATTTCGAGAGCTCGGGGCCTAAACGTGCAGGAGGGTGAAAGGCGTACACGGGATAGGGTAAAATGGAGCGATGTGGTATAAAAGGAATCGACGTGCTGTTAACAGACTGAACCAGGGCATCTGAAGCAGCTGGGAGAAACCACGGAAAGCTTTGTGGTGTCTGGTTATGGATACTGCAGGTTGGAGGCGCTGCAAACTACGCAGAAAACGGTAAACGATAGACTCCTTTGGAGCCTAAGTTCACTCAACGAGACAGTACTCCTTTCCGTCCAAGAATGTGGTGTTCTCTCACCCGCAGTTACCTGAGATCATTCAGCGCTCCTGCAGACGACAGGCCGGACTTGCGCACTCTAACCCTACATTCAGAGTATCCATGAGTGATCATTTAAGACAGACTCGGATGTCCTTGCTCTTTCCACTTCCCCAGGCTCGAACACCAGACTGTGGGCGAAGCAGCAGCAGCAACCCCTCAACCACAGCAACGGGCAGGGCGAAGGCGGATACCTCTCCAACATTAAATACTAGAGCCATGGAGAGGGGGAACACACAGGAATCAAGTCTAACCAGTCTGGGTTAATGATATGGATGGGTGACATGACGGGAGGGAGGAGCCAGGCCAGGAGGCACCGGCAGCTCTTGGCTGATTTCCTCGTTGTCCTCAAGCCTCCTCCTCCCTCCTCCTGCTCCACCCATGGCCAACATCACCCGCTGACGTCGATGAGAGGTTCGGTTTCGTACGGCTTGTCTCACGTCACTCAAACACTCCTACCTTTCCTAGAAACCCGCCCCACTAAATCCAACCAAAGCAGTCTCTGCCTGTACCTACTGTCTCATATTCCAGTATGGCTGGCTGATGGACGAAATCGTTCGTGTATTCCGTAACAGGAACGAGATCGGCCACACGAAGAACCCCAGCACCAAATTAGGTCTGGTGAATTATGTTCTCCGGCCTCGTCGACCTGGGCAGGACAGGTGCGGGTGTAGTAAGTCTTCAAAGCACAGCTGTCTCGTTGCATGAGGTTGGGGCTGGGGGCCTGGTCACGCAACCCGGACACCGAGTCGAAGTTGCATCATAAAACGAATCGAGTTGAATTAATTGATTAGAGATCAAGAACGAATAGATTACGGGGAAAAGAGAGAGAAAAAAAGGGTAGATCCTTTAATGGATAGAGTGCGTGGTGTCTGTTTCCGGAGTGGTGGTGGTGGTGGAGGTGGCAGAGTGATGGTGTTGGTGGTGGTGGTGGCGGAGTTTGTGGCGTAGCGGACGGACCACAGGTTGGCAGGGATGGCCAACGGTAATTGATGTTTCCACCAAGACGAAGGATAGCGTGGAGTGCGAGCAGACCGGTGCGTCCATAACGGTGTGGACACCGCTTTTGGGCGCGATGGCACGACCCTTGGGTTAGATGGTCATCACAGCCAAGGGATGTGCCGTCGTGCTCAAGGAGCCTAAAAGACTGACTTCAGGTAAATGCACTGCAGCGATTTCCGAACGACGTTTTCCAGCAGCCATGTGGATGTGTCCCCTTCAAGTGGGTGGTGTCTCCATTAGGCAAGAACGAGGTGTCCCCAGCAGCCAGGTGGAGGTGTCCCAAGCAGCCAGGTGGAGGCGTCCCCAGCGGCCAGGTGGAGGCGTCCCCAGCGGCCAGGTGGAGGCGTCCCCAGCGGCCAGGCACCATGTACCTCTTGGTGAGGACCTTCGCCTCGGGCGATCCTGCGCCGTTGATGCTCTCATTTGAATTTACGCAACATGAGCCTTCCGGGATGAGAAGGAGGAGGAGGAGGAGGAGGAGGAGGAGGAAGGGGGAGTTCTCCATACCGTAGCAGAGTAATGCTCTTGCCACCAGCTACCTGAGGCTGCTGGGCAGGGGAGCAGCGCTTCTAGGGCCGGGGGGGGAATAACTACCGAAGAGACGGAGTCTGTTGGTACACCTCCTGTCCATACGATGGCCCCAGACGTGAGCAATGAAGACATTGATCATATGTATATATCCTACGCATGTCGTAAACAACGTATGACGTAGAGCGACGCACACTAGACCGCGTAGCAAGGTAGGGCTTTAAGCAGTTGTCTCTGTCAAGTCGGCCACATTAGTCTTGCCTTGGCCGTACCTCCGTGTGGGTTCTTTAATTCCCCCCCAATTCCCCCCTCCCAGTCAGCTGTTTCACTAGTTTTTCCACCGGGGTCTTAACGCGCAGGCGCCTCAGCAAGCCCCCTACCCCACCACCTTCCCTCTCCTCCCTCCTCTGATGTACGACCATTGAGCAATAACCTAGTGTTTGTGGAGGTACGTTTGACGTCATACCGTAACGATCGTATGTAATATCTTAATCTAGATTCCTCTGGTCTTGGATATCTCTTATCAAGGGAGGGGTTGAGGCTGCTGCTGCTGCTATCATCACGCGGTTATCTTGGGGGTAATCGAGGCTGCGGCTGTTATCATCACACGGTTATCTGGTGGGTTACCATCATATCTGGGTGAGCTTAAGGTGGTGATCAGGTTAAGATATCATTTTCGCGGTCGTCTTCCTTGATCTGGCGCGTGTGGTTGTGGAGGCACTCGACCCCGATCCTTCTCCAGTGCAAGGAGAACCACACACACACACACACACACACACACACACACACAGACATCTTTGAGGATCTGGTCACCCGTTTGGGTACTAAGTGACCACCTGACAATGCGGCGAGCCAGTGGCCGACTCGCACGAGGGGAAAAGCCGAAGCAATGGCTGCAAAAGAGAGAGATAAGAAGCATCAACAACAACGCGGGGGGGAGAGGGTGATGGAGATTGAAGCTAGGAGAGGTAAGAGACGGGGAGCTGATAATGCGAAACGCTTTACTCTGATCTCTCTCTCTATCGAGATAGATAGATAGATAGATAGATAGATAGATAGAGAGAGAGAGAGAGAGAGAGAGAGAGAGAGAGAGAGAGAGAGAGAGAGAGAGAGAGAGAGAGAGAGAGAGAGAGAGAGAGAGAGAGAGAGAGAGAGATTCCTCTTGGGTCCAGAAAACAGTACCTGCTTTAGTACCTGGACCTGGAGCAGTTCTTCTGTAGTTAAGTGTACGCCCACCAAGACCAGGACATTTTTGCGGAGGACCAGTTACGCCACCGACGCGGGGCCTGAGAGTGAGATCAAAGGTCATAAGAGTGCCAAGTCGAATGGCATTGTGAAGGGTTTTCACACCGGAATCCTTGAAGGATCTTGGTAAGAGTCGAGCGGAACTTCAGGCGAAGATTTGAGGAGGGAGTTTGGGAGGCAGTAAATCTGACAAGATTATATCTACCCCAGCGGTGAGCGTTGGCTCCACCAGCTGCCTGGTTGATGGTCCAGACCAGCTGCACCCACTGCCTGTGGTGTAAACCAGCTGTCTTGGTCGGTTGGTCGAGGACGAGAACTGTACTGGTCGGGAGTTCACACCAGCTGCACTGTCGGTGGCATAAACCAAGTGCCAGATCGAAGTCCCTACACCATCTGCTTCCTCAGTGGTACAGACCAATCAGTGGTACAGACCAATCACAGTACACACCAATCAGGGGTACAGACCAATCAGTGGTACATACCAATCAGCGGTACAGACCAATCAGTGGTACAGACCAATCAGTGGTACACACCAATCAGGGGTAGAGACCAATCAGTGGTACAGACAAATCAGTGGTACACACCAATCAGGGTACAGACCAATCAGTGGTACACACCAATCAGTGGTACACACACTCATCAGTTCAGACACGACGGCACAACACTCATAGACTCCTGTGCGAACGATACCCCGATGCCGACCCCCCGAAGCAGGCGGGAAACCCCGGCCAGACCCACGTACCCCGGGATCATGGGGGAGGGACTCCGCTTCAAGGGGCGGAAACCCGGATGCCAAAACATGACCTCACCGCGAAAAACAAACGCCAGGCGAGGTAGCCCAGTGCGCTGCGATACGTGTATGCACACCAAGTGGCAGGGAGAACACAAGCGAGGACACAAGCGGTCACCGCTTTCGATGACTGATGATGTGTGTTACAAGCGAAATGGAAGTCTTTTCTTTTTTTTTTTCCATCACACTCATGTTGCCCCGTCTCTTTACCTTGTAGTGTACCACGTCTTTACTCCTCTCTCTCTCTCTCTCTCTCTCTCTCTCTCTCTCTCTCTCTCTCTCTCTCTCTCTCTCTCTCTCTCTCTCTCTCTCCAAACACACACACACACCAGAAGACATAACATGAAACTGATCAAGAAACTTGTTAAGAGGATGTAATGAAGTACTTTTATATTATAAATGTGGTGGATGAATGATGGAACAGAATGACTGAGGACATGGTTAACGCACCCACCATACAAGAAATAGAAGTAGGATAGTAAGATAATATTCAAGATATGGAAGCACCACGAATGTAAAACTCCCTCAATGTACAGCATAAAGAGGCAATCACGAATAGGCAATTAATCACACACACACAAACACACCAACGTAAACTAGGTGTGTGTGTGTGTGTGTGTGTGTGTGTGTGTGTGTGTGACCAATAAACTGACGCCCGTGTCTCAGGCCTTCACGAGACCCGGTACTGCAAAAGGACCAACACAGTGGAAACACGTACGCCAACGAAGACGGATATCAGACTGGCTAAACAGTTAGGTCGGATTAGTTCCGCTAGAGGAGCTGCTGCTGCTGCTGTTGACGTCTCCTGACAAATACAGAAGCGGCGGGAAGAGTTACAGTTAGAACAGCAAGGTTATCTGGTCCCCAGGGCATGATGGACTCTCCAGACGGGAGCAATTTAGTTTTTTTTTTTTTTTTCTTCTGGTAGTGAGGGAAATCCACGTTGTCTGTGGGTGATGATCCTCTGGTGCTATGAATGAGGAGGGGACGGACGGACGGAGGTACGCGGCGGCGGCGGAGGGAGGGAGGGAGGGAGGGAGGGAGGCCCTTACTACTCCCGGCGGTGATGGTGGGAACCTGCAACATTGGGGACCTCCGAGACGTCATGGAGGGGTAGAGTCACTAAAAGGAGTCTCCCACGGAAGTGATATACCTGGCCAAGCCCGCCAGCTTTATGTGTGGGAGGCTCAAGGCGTGACGGACGGACGGACAGACGCCCTGCACCGACGGATGACCTGCTGCAGCTGATGTGCAACTGTGCATATGCTTGCTGTCAAGGTGAACACACGGATACACACACTACATACATGTGTGTGTGTGTGTGTGTGTGTGTGTGTGTGTGTGTCTTACCGGGCTCCTCCTTTAACGAGGACGGTCTTTTCTTGATGGTGGAAATATTAGGTAAAAAAAAAAATCAACAACTTAGCTGTTCGTGGAGAGGAGGATGTACCATAACGACCAATCCTCGTGTGACTCGTCGCTACACAGACCCTGTGGAAGAGCAGGAGCCGCTCGGATGCCACGGGTTCATTTCTTAGTGGTTGGGACGCACGCGGGGGCAGCTGACGAGGGATGAGGACGTAAAAGTACCAGCGGAACAAAGAGACGGCAGGGGCGTGACGACAGATGCTGAGGGATGGCTGACGAGAGGTGATAGCTTAAGTCAATGAAGCGAATGAATGGCGCAAACAGAATGTTGCATGATAATAGAGAAAGTTCAAGAGATGGGGCCCCACGAGTGTAACACTCCCTCCCCGTACAGTACACACACACACACACACACACACACACACACACACCAAGGAGGTATTCCCGCCTAGGTATGAGGAGGGTCAGTGGCGGAGGCGCCGTGAGTCAACACAACTGTGGCTGTCAAGTTCCCCTCCCTGGCCAAAGGTGCTGTATGTTCCTTCAGACTAACATATACGTACGGGGCTGATGACAATAGGACCACAATAAGTTAGTACAAATAGGTAATTACATAGACAAACAGACTGAATGATATTGACGGTAGAGTAACTCATGTTGAGAACATACGTGACAATATGAGTGGTAAGTTGCAGTGGCAGTCGTGCACACGTTAGCCCCACAGCCAAGATGGGTTGGCCAGAGACCCAGGTAAGCATTATGACCGTGAGACGAGACCTAAGTACTCCAGGGAGTGCGATGATACACGTATACATAAGAAGGGAGACCGCGGATATGTAAGGGGGACCACAGCACATTTATCTCTGCCAAATATGATCTGTAGATTGCCGGGCAGAGATGATGATAATAATGTAGAAAATAATCATTGAGTGACTCCCAAGAAAACAATTAACCGGTCCGAGGCAGCAGGAGGTCAAAGGGAGGAGGTCATGCTTGACCAATCGCGTTATACCTGATGATGGAGCGACTGCTGACCGTCCCAACAGAGATGTGTGGGTGGACTGGGTGTGATTGGATTACCGGCAGATATTAGACGCTGTCCTAAATCGCTGTTTAGGTCGAGACAAAAAGAAGAGGATCTTCAGGATGGTGTAAGATAGACTGGACCCTATTTAAGCAAAAAGGGACTAAAGAGACGCATGAAACAGTTGGCTTTTCGAACTGGTACGAGTACCCTTCATGGGGTCCCGCAGGGTTCGATCTTAGTACCGCAGTTGTTTCTGGTCTTTTAAATGACTTGTACCGAGGACTTAGATCGCACGATGTGTCTGCTGATGATGCTGAAGGCATGAAAGAAATTAGGAGTATGTAGGAGCATGACGGCTTAAAAGCGGAGAACCAGAGAAGCCCCGGCTGTGGCCAGGCAAATGGTAGGTGAATCTCAACCTAGTCAGAGTTGATGAGGATGGGACACTGTGGAAATGGTGAAGACGGGACACTGTGTAGAGTGAAGATGGCCCACTGTGGACAGTGATAAGGCTGGGACACTGGAAAGTGATCAGGATGGGAGATTGTGGAAAGTGACGAGGGTGGGACACTGTGGAAAGAAACATAAATGTGATGATCATCCCAGAGAACTGTGAGAGAGAAGTGAAAGTGTTTTTCCGTTCATTATCAATTCGTCTTGAGGCGCGTCGGAAGAAAAACTAGTTAACAAAATATTTACAGAATCATAAATCTGTGTTCGAGTGACCATCTCAAGCTGGGTCGTCTGTCTTGGGAGAGAAACAGGGACCTGACAAGTGTAGGTGGAGAGGGCAGCACAAACCGTTCCTGAAACAAGGGAAGTGAGTTGCGGAAGAGGACAGTCGCAATCTCCTCACCTCTGGATTGATCGGACAGAGATGAGGTTGCACGTTTCAACACATTTAGGCAACCTCACCGAGAGGTAAGAAACACTGATACGGGACGAGATTTGAAAAGATGGGAATATCAAATCTACAGATGGAGCTGTGGAGGAACAGAACAAAAAAAAAAAAGATGTCGGAATGAAATATGAAATATGGACAATAAAGATAACGTAGAAGTATGTTAGTAAAGTGATGGTCCCCACATAAGCGTAGAACAGTCTCTCAGCATTCGAAATAGATAACCACATACAGTGGTGTGCCACAACACACAGACACACACACACACACACACCTTACAAGGAGACCTAGATAGACTGTAAGATTGGTTAGATGAATGGTTGATGAAACTCGACCCGAGTACATGTGAAGTGATGAGGATGATTGAGTGCGTGTCATCATCAATGGGCTGAGAGGAGGAGTATACACACTCTGGTCATGGAAGTTTTCACCTTAATGGAGTCAATTATCTTCCTGTTGCAGAGACTCTTGCGGGCCAAAGCGGCGCTACTTCTAGCAGCAGAGAAATTTGGACTCCCTTGGAGTGAGAAGCTCCTTGGCGAGACTCTACTCTCGATGACACAGCCTCGCCAAAGGTGACTTTTCACTCGTGGCATTATAACAACTTGCAGGTGGACCTCGGTAACACCCACATATATATATATATATATATATATATATATATATATATATATATATATATATATATATATATATATATATATATATACGAACGACTTTACGTCTTTTAAACAGCTTTTTCCCCAGTAACAGAGTCATTATTGACACCACCTTGTGTAATATGTCCTGCACACAATACACGGGGCCTGATGGCATCTGATAAAGACAGGAAAGTTAATGGAGCGATGGCCAGAGAGCAGAGGTGGGCGGCCTTGTGCACGGAGGCAACTGGTCTACGAAGTCTCGTAATTCACATTTAAATCCCACCCGATAATGGTGTTATCCCTTTCCACTGGCTAATAATAACATTATCAACCCTCATGACCTTGAGGGGGGGGGGGGGGGTTCATAATTGCGAAAGACACACACACACACACACACACACACACACACACACACACACACTCGCGCGCTTGTGCTCACACTTACATACACAGTGCATACATCATGAACAGACACATCACAGACGCACACATACGCACCAAAAAATATACATCAAACACACACACACACACACACACACACACACACACACACTATATACATATGATACACTCCAGAGAGAGAGGATTCGAACCTCTGCCACTTGTGGCGACAGTCGGGACTTTCATCCACTCAGCCGCTCCCCCGCTACCCACAAGAGTGAGAAGGCTATTCGATCACAAGTAATCGCAATCGTCCTACCTACACAGACAACAAGACTTCAGTAAGCCAGTCCCCGCCAGACACATAGTTGCCAGTAGCAACATTTTACTGATTTCTTCCCGTCCATACTGAGGAGGTTTACGAACATGACGCGGAGGTTTACGAACATGACGCGGAGGTTTACGAACGTGACGCGGAGGTTTACGAACATGACGCGGAGGTTTACGAACGTGACGCGGAGGTTTACGAACATGACGCGGAGGTTTACGAACATGACGCAGAGGTTTACGAACATGACGCGGAGGTTTACGAACATGACGCGGAGGTTTACGAACATGACGCGGAGGTTTACGAACGTGACGCGGAGGTTTACGAACATGAAGTAGAGGTTTACGAACGTGACGCGGAGGTTTACAAACATGATAAGTAGGTTTACGAATATGATAACAAGGAGATTTACGAACATGATGTAGTGCTCGAAGCGCGTACTAACACAGTGCATACCGTTCCTCCTGCTATTTCATGGTTGAGCATACGAATAAACGGAGATGGTCCATAAGCCATATATAATACATCCTAAACGAAGATGAGAATACGAGTCTCGCGTTTGGCCACCGTCGCCCTAAAGAAACCGAACCAGAAGGAGAAGGTGTCCAGAGCTTTCCAGGGGTTCTGTTTGAGGTGTAAGTAGCACCGAGAATAAGGATGGATGAGTCAGCAGGTGGTGCAGAGCCCCAGATGGACGATTGTGTGTCATCTTTCTTCACCTCCCTCCCCCAGGGTCGTTCTGCTGAGGAGAGTGAGGCGGTTTGGCTCGGTGGCCGGTTTGTGATCTATTTCTTGAGCAGTGTTTCACGAAGGACGCCTGTGGGTTCCCCGGGTGAGGAGATATGTTCTTGAGTGTGAGTTAGAATCGTTTTCATGAGTCTATAGATACAGACAGACACACACACACACACACACACACACACACACACACACACACACATATATAAACAGAGAGAGAGAGAGAGAGAGAGAGAGAGAGAGAGAGAGAGAGAGAGAGAGAGAGAGAGAGAGAGAGAGAGCGTTACCTGACTCTCCGCCTGCTTGATACAAAGCTTTGCGTACCATCTCGTAGGAGAACCTCTTGCTCTAAGGGACTCCCCGCTTTCCCTGCGACTGACCGTAGCGCAACCCTTGAAGTTGCACGATCTCAAAAAAGCGTATAGAAATCTATACGTCAAAAAACGCACGTAGGTACGGGTACGAAGGATAGTGTAGGGGGTTGGGGGGGGGAGTGCTAGTGGAGGAGGGTGGAGAGAAGGCTCCAGGTGGAATAAGGGAAGGTGGGAGAGGTGAAACTGGTGGGGGTGGAGTTGACCTTGGTGGAGCGTCACTTCAGGTGGATGACATCTGTCTGACACGAGGGAGGGAGGGAGTAGGAGGGGGGGGGGGTTACGTCCCTAAGCCATCGCCCGTAATGACTTGAGTAACCCAGGGAAGACAAGCACTAACGACAGGGCCCCGTAAGGTCGTCCTTCACGTCTGTTTGCCCCGGAGTACTCGACCAAAAGCGCGGGAGGAGGCGTGAGCCCCTCTGTCTCAAGGGCAAGTGGTTATGCCTTCTACTGTAACCTTGGAATTGTGTAAGATTTTTTCTTTTTTTTTTCTTTTTTTGGAGTGTTCTTTTATTCCCTCAGTGTGTACAAGAACGGCGCTGCGGTGATGGGGAGGGGAGGGAGGCAGTAGATGAGAGAGAGAGAGAGAGAGAGAGAGAGAGAGAGAGAGAGAGAGAGAGAGAGAGAGAGAGAGAGAGAGAGAGAGAGAGTACCTACGACGAGGTTCTGCTGGCTGGCTCGAAGTGCTGCTCACCGCACGTCCGGCGCTGGTGAGGGAGACAGGTCTCCTCACCCGTACATCATGACCGCCTGCTCCTTCCCCAGTTCATCTGGGACTGACTTGATCCACGCGTCAAGTATTCTTTTAAATGTTTCCGCAGTGGCTCCGTGCACGTTTCTTATCATTTTCTCCAGGCGTGAGATTGAATAAATCGGTCAAACCTTCTGGCTGGGCAATACATTATTACATTTTTTTGGTCTGATATGTAATCCATGTGTTCTTGGAGATGATGATGCTGTATCTTCCATGATAAGAAGGCCTTCATGTTCAACACACATTTTTCTTTTATGTACCTTGAGCAAGAGGCGATGCGTTGAGTATCATATATTTCTCTCTTCTCTCGACGCTACATAGTTACGGTTCTTTCAGCTTTTCACTCCTTGTGTTCCATCCCTTCAATTTTCATCTGAAGTACTCCTGAATTCTCTTTATTCCTTGTTCGTTTCTCTTCGTTTCGTGGGTGATCCCCCACGACACAGCAGTGTTATCCAGCTTCGCTTCATATTTCTAAGGTACGTTCAATCCATGCTTCACCCACAGCGAAAGTTCTTGAAATTCGTACCTATGATCATTGGCTCGAAGGAGGTCATCTTCTCTATATGTTCCTCGAATATTCGAGTTCCTCGTTGAGACCAAGGTCCTCCACACTACTTCTACGGTCGGGCATTACCTGTAATGGGTCCGTATACGGTGACCACCAGCGCATTTTCCCGCTAACTTCTTCCGTGTCTTCAGTTGCTCAAATCCACCTCCTTTTCAAATTCCACCGAGGGCCCCTCCGCCCCCCCCTACACTTCTGCGCCTGAGTGAATTCAGAGAGAGAGAGAGAGAGAGAGAGAGAGAGAGAGAGAGAGAGAGAGAGAGTTAGACTTAGACATAGACATTGACTTACGAGACCATAAAACTTCAGGTACCAGACGTATTACCACTCCCCACACCCACGCCCTCCTGGTGTTCCCATCATCACACACCATCTCTCACTGGTTAAGTGGCCCATCACCACCGCCCCCTCACAATCCCCCTTCCCCTCCAGCGTGTTTCTTATCTATAATCCCATCATCAGGAGTCGATAAAGGACACGTATCACATTATCAGATAAAGAAATATATATATATATATAAAGTTTGGATGAAATCATCCCCAGGTTCACGAGTGGCGGCCCATGGGATTGTCACAATCCCACGAATAACTTAAGACTTATATCTGTCCTCGAGGTTCATAGAAATCGTAAAAGGTTTACCCACACACACGCACATATGCATGCAGTACCCAATTGCCTCTACCACCTCAGAGAGGAGGTAGCGTCATGAGCAAGCGAAAAACGACCCCACTTGCACACATCACAATCCAGGTGTCATAATCTAATCATGGAAGTTTAGGACCCCCTCTATGGGGGCTCCTGCAGCTACGAGGCTTCACTCTACAAGTAATGGTAGGGAGAAGATGGACTCCTTCGGAGTGTTGAAGTCGCTGGCGGTACTTTCACACGTTTCTTGTCCATGAAGAAGACGAACTTCACACTCGCGGTGCGGCCAACAAGGAGAGGGAGAGTCCGGTAACACCATGCAAGACGTCGCAGTCTCGGTTCCCTGAGGTTGAATTGAATATACTTTTGTGAATAGCGAGATATGCACGTCTGTCCTTTATCTTTTTTCTTCAATTATTACTATCATTATTATAATTGTCATTATTATTATTATTATCATTATTTTCTTTCTTTCATACTATTCGCAATTTCCCGCGTTAGCGAGGTAGCGTTAAGAACAGAGGACTGGGCCTTTGAGGGAATATCCTCACCTGGTCCCCTTCTCTGTTCCTTCTTTTGGAAAAAAAAAAGAAAGAAAAAACTATTATTAATATTAATATTATTATTATTATTATTATTGTTATTATTTGTTCGGGTATAGCATGGCTAGCTAGGTCCTGGAGCACGTTAGACACGTTGCTAATGGCCTTCATTTTCTTTCCATGAAAGTGGATGAGTCGGGAACATATTTCCGACAAGGTTTTCTTCCTGGACGGAGACGCTCCCAAACCTCCGACCATGATTCCAGGAATGGTTGATGGATGGAGGGGAAGGGGGGAGGGGGGTTGTTCAACGAGGTCAGGAAAGCTCTGCCTCTCTCACATGTGATGCAGGGAACGGCCAAGGGGGGTTCAACGAGGCCAGTGAAGCTGTGACACTTATATCTGATCCATGGAAGGCTGTGGAGGCTTAACGAGGCCAGTGAAGCTGTGATACTCACATCTGATCCATGGAACGGCCAAGGGGGTTCAACGAGGCCAGTGAAGCTATGACTCTTACATCTGATCCAGGGAACGGCCGTGGTTAGGCTTAACGAGGCCAGTGAAGCTGTGATAACGTGTGACACGGGGGAAAAGGTTCCGCGTGTGGTGTAAGGGGAGACTTTGGGACAACTGGGCTACAGTGATTTTCGAGGAGGAGATGATGGCTTCCTGTACAGACGTCAGTCATAACTCTATCATACACACCGCTGGGCCTCGAAGAATGATGAGGAATGCCAAAACCCGCTTGACTTAGGAGACGAGACTTCCAATACTGCACCAGACGATGCTCAGGCACCCCAGTGTACTAAGAACATGAATCATTTTCCCCTGCAGAGCCCTGGGCACAATAACTGCATATCAACGAGACTTATTATGCATATCTTATCTGCATCCACGTAAGATATCTTATGGAAAATCGTTGGAAAGTGTAAGGAGGAGAGAGAGACAGAGAGCGTCTAGAAGTCAGACGAAAAGGAAGAGAGTGAGTGATAGGTGGAGAGACAGAAAATAGACGGACAGATAGATAGACAGAGATAAAGATATATAATAACAAATAGATAGATAGGTAGAAAGATAATGACAGATAACCAGATAGTTAAATGGATGGATAATTAGCCAAATAATCTGACAGATAGATATTTAGATGGATAGATCGATCAAAAGAGAGACAAATAGACATATTAATAAATATACAGAAAGACAGATGAACAGAGAGAGAGAGAGAGAGAGAGAGAGAGAGAGAGAGAGAGAGAGAGAGAGAGAGAGAGAGAGAGAGAGAGAGAGAGAGAGAGAAGACTGGCAGGGGTGCACCAGGGGATGAGACAGAGTGGGAACCCCGGGTCCACAGCTGTGTAAGACTGTTCCCATGGCCGTCGCCTAGTTACCCATGACGGACTCCTGCAGGTGGACGTCAGCGCCTTCTGCTGCGTCCCCTGTCATATCCCGTGCTGCAGGTACGTCCCCCTTCCTCCTCAGCTGCTCCTCCCTCCGTGTGGGACTTCGTCTTTTGCTCAGTTCTTCACTGATTCCTTCGATTCTTCTCCACACCTACATTTGCCTCGTCTGCTGCTGATCCTTATGGCGTCTCGTCTCCTTACGGTGCCTCGTCTGCTGCTGTTCGTCATGGGGGCCCGTCTGCTGCTGTTCGTCATGGCAGTTCGTCTGCTGCTGTTCCTCATGACAGCTTGTCTGCTGCTTTTCGTCATGGCGGCCCATCTGCTGCTGTTCGTCATGGCGGCCCATCTGCTGCTGTTCGTCATGGTGGCCCGTCTGCTGCTGTTCGTCATGGCGGCCCGTCTGCTGCTGTTCGTCATGGCGGTTCGTCTGCTGTTGTTCATCATGACTGCTTGTCTGATGCTGTTTCTCATGGCTGCTTGTCTGCTGCTCCTTCATTCATTTTCTAATGTCCTCTATCCTGCTTTGGCTGCCGCCTCTAATGCAAACTCTGCTGTGTCCTCCGACGCATTCTCTTTTTCTCTCGCGCTCATTTCGTCTTCTGCCGCGCCTTCTGCTGTGCGGTATGATACAGCCGCTGAGTCGGGTGAGGTGTAGCGCTTACATTTCCCACCTGCAACTCCGTAGTCAGCAGCTCATAATCTAACTGGGAACACTCGCTGAACAGAGAGCCCTCTCTCCCTCTCTAGAGAGCAGTGTTTTTCTCCCTCTCTCCCTCTCTAGAGAGCAGTGTTTTTCTCCCTCTCTCCCTCTCTAGAGAGCAGTGTTTTTCTCCCTCTCTCCCTCTCTAGAGAGCAGTGTTTTTCTCCCTCTCTCCCTCTCTAGAGAGCAGTGTTTTTCTCCCTCTCTCCCTCTCTAGAGAGCAGTGTTTTTCTCCCTCTCTCCCTCTCTAGAGAGCAGCGGCTCTCTCTTAACTGAGGGCACTCACTCTCTAAGCTGACAGCACTCTCTAAACTGAGGGCTCTTTCTCTCACTCTAAACTGAGAACACCCCTCGCTCTCTCTCTCTCTCTCTCTCTCTCTCTCTCTCTCTCTCTCTCTCTCTCTCTCTCTCTCTCTCTCTAAACATGGGGCACTCTCTATTTCTCTGCCTCTTGTACCTTACGCCCTTCCCTTGCCGGAACCCTCTGTATCAATACCTTGTTCTCGAGTCCCTCTTCTGTGGTCGCAACCAAGGCGACGAAGATAAGCATTGAGGAACGGGGGGAGTGAGAGACGAGACAGAGGGAGGCAGTGCTCAGACGATGGTGGCTGAGGGTGGAGAGGACTGAGGCGGGAGGTGCAGAAGGTTTAAGGGTCAAGACCAGGTTTATGAAGGGAAGGGACAGAGAAGATGACGACCAAGAGACGTCATGACTCATGGAATGGTGCGACGACTTGACCTTTACAGGTCAAACACTATCTCCAGGTCGTAAGTTAGAGTAAGTGGCCCCACCAATCACCGTCCTTCCCTGTCGTATCTTACCATCTAATAATAAAAAAAAAAAGATAGAAAAGGAGAAGGTCAAGAACCCGGAAAAGTCCAATCAAAACCGTATATACATATATATATATATATATATATTTATAGATTTCGTGACTCTTCTTAGTATCATAATAAGCGAAGGTGTTTGATCGTGTGTCGAGCCATGACGTCATGTATTACGTCAGGGGGGGTGTTTAATGGGAGGGAGGGGAGGGGGAGGGGGAGGTGTTCACCATCACGACTGCCAGGCTCCCAGGGTCATGGCCGAACCAACTAATGGCGCTTCTTTTACACCTCAGATGGTCTTATAGACAGAGGGAGTGAGGGAAGGGCAGGCACCATAAAGGGCCGCCTACGCTGAAGAACTTCCTCCTTTTCGCCGATCCTGAAGAACTTCCTCCTTTTCGTCATTCCTGAAGAACTTCCTCCTTTTCGTCATTCCTGAAGAACTTCCTCCTTTTCGCCGATCCTGAAGAACTCCCTCTTTTCGTCGATCCTGAAGAACTTCCTCCTTTTCGTCGATCCTGAAGAACTTCCTCCTTTCGTCGATCCTGAAGAACTTCCTCCTTTTCGTCATTCCTGAAGAACTTCCTCCTTTTCGTCGATCCTGAAGAACTTCCTTCTTTTCGTCATTCCTGAAGAACTCCCTCCTTTTTCGTCATTCCTGAAGAACTTCCTCCTTTTCGTCATTCCTGAAGAACTTCCTCCTTTTCGTCGATCCTGAAGAACTTCCTTCTTTTCGTCATTCCTGAAGAACTCCCTCCTTTTTCGTCATTCCTGAAGAACTTCCTCCTTTTCGTCGATCCTGAAGAGGACATTTGTATGGTGGGTCTCCCGCCGTTAGAAAGGTGTCATATGGTGCCCCACTGCAGGGGGTCGAGGCATGGTAGACGCGTACGTCAAGGCCCGTGGTCACATCAGCTAGTGAACACAGACACCAAAATCACAACAAACCACTTCTGCACCTTGGGAATTTACCCCCTGAAGCCCAACCTGAACAGTTGTGAAGTTAAATTTCCCACAAGCGCGGATGGTTAAGAAGACGAGGGTACTCTGGGAGTCAAAAACATTAAAACGAATAAAGGGGAAAAAAAAAATAACTGAATCAAAATGAAGAGAGAATCTTAGAATACATCACTTCTAATTTCCACCCGTGGGTCGGGTCTGGTAACCTTGAGCAACGGAGGCAGGCACAAACTGTTGACCCTGTGTGGGGGGAGAGGATGGCCCACTAGAGGGGGCCTCGCCCCTGCCCGCCCCCCCTCCCTCCTCCCTCCCCCTGTGAGGAGGGGGGGTGGGAGCGCAAGCAGTCATGCCCCGACACGGAAGGTCAACCAAGGTCATGAACATACCATACTGGGTCAGGAGGGACGGAGTGGATAATGTGGCACCGGCCCCATACCCACCTCCACCCACTATAGGGGCGCTGGGAGCAGGTGCGCCTCGGGGGAGGGTATGAGGTGGGAGGTCTTCACCCACTGGCCGCTCACACTCTCAGGTGGCAAGGGTCACAGCTCGCACGTCACTATTCCCACTGGAACTGATGAGGGAATCAAGGGTCACAGGAACTGTCAACATTACAGGCTGCTGGATGTCTTATGGTAACTCGACACTCCAGGTTCACCGTCGTTCCAAGCCCATCCCAGCTTAGTGAACGTTTCCTAACCCTCCCCAGCTTAGTGAACGTCTCCTATCCCACCCCAGCTTAGTGAACGTCTTCTAACCCATCCCAGCTTAGTGAACGTCTCCTAAACCACCCAAGCTTCGTAAACATCTCCTAACCCACCCCAGCTTACTGAACGTTTCCTAATCCACCCCAGCTTAGTCAACGTCTCCTAAGACACCCCAGCTTAGTGAGCGCGCTCATTTGTACCCGTGTGAAGTACTGCAAAGCTTTACTCCCCGTATATCACGTACTAGGCTTCTGTGCGTATGTCCCCCCACGCTAACCTTCTCTAATGGCAAAATTTCATCTCAGGTACTCATAGGTTAACATACTCTCTCTCTCTCTCTCTCTCTCTCTCTCTCTCTCTCTCTCTCTCTCTCTCTCTCTCTCTCTCTCTCTCTCATCTTTCCTACATCACTTGGCCACTCCCGCCTCATTTCCATCGGCATCCTTCCCCCCCACCCCACCCCCACCCCCCACTCTTTAACCTTTCAATAAGAATGATACTGCCTCTACTCTCGCTCAACCTTCACTGATAAACCTAAATGAATATGTATATACATCTCTGTCAGCGTGTGTGTGTGTGTGTGTGTGTGTGTGTGTGTGTGTGTGAGGGTGTGGACCTTACTCTGTCGTGGTTCACTTGACCTTCGGAGCAGTAAGGAGCAATGGTAGGTATTGTTGCCCCAGCAACCGGCTGTTACCCCCTTTACCCCTTGATGTTACCCCCTCTCCCAACACCAGGTTCTTACCACCCTCACCCCTTGACGTTCTCCTGCGCTCCCCACACCAGGCACTTGCCTCCCACGACCCTTAGCATGGCTCTTACCTCCCCTATCCCTTAAAGATACCCCACCCACAAACAGATCCCTTAATGCTACCCCCACAAATGGATCCCTTAATGCTACCCCCACAAATGGATCCCTTAATGCTACCCCCTAAGTGGTCTCACAGACAGAAAACAAAGTGTGGTAATAAAGGCGTAAGCGTCCGACTGGCTTTCCGTGACACGTGGGGTACCACAAGGAGACAGTCTTGGGACCCAGACTTTTCAGAATTTGTCGATGACGCGAAAAAGTCGAAGGACTGACGAAGTGGTCAGAGACATGACAAATGGACCATATTGTAGGTAAATGCATGAATATGGATGATTAAAATATGAATTACGAATATAAAATGCTTTGGGAACCTAAAATAGCAGACTAAAGATCTTGGAAGGATTAACAACGCCTAGCTATATACAATGAAGTAACTAGAGCTCATTCTTTACCACGTCCTGATGAGACCTGTTTGGAATATACTGATCAGTTCTGATCAATCAACTTCATCATTGGGGAAGGAAAACTAAAATGAACACAGAGAAGAGCAACAAAACTAATTGCGTCACTCCCATCCACCCACGCCTACTCCCAAAACCTCCACTTACACTTGTCCTCCTACCCCCCCACTCACAGCTGCCCACACACTCCTACCCCCAACC
This sequence comes from Panulirus ornatus, assembly GCF_036320965.1. Taxonomy (NCBI): domain Eukaryota; kingdom Metazoa; phylum Arthropoda; class Malacostraca; order Decapoda; family Palinuridae; genus Panulirus; species Panulirus ornatus. The sequence goes on along the minus strand of NC_092247.1, from coordinate 6,678,471 downwards.
CACAACTGCCTACACACTCCTACTCCACACCCACAACTGCCCCCACACTCCGTTCACAACTGCTCTCAGACCCCACCCACAACTGCCCTCCCTCACACACTACCTACATCTTCTCCCACGTTCAACAACATCTGCCCCTTACACCAGATACACACACCCGCTCCCACACCCCACCACACCTTCCGTCACACACACACACACACACACACACACACACACACACCCTCACCTGAAATTTACATACCCGTTACAATATACGACCTTTACATGTACCTCTTCGACTCAGTGATTTCCGTCCTCAATAACTTCCAGTGCCTCTAGACCCACCACACCTGGCTGCTTGTATGGTTGTTAACAATCTCTCCCCGCCACACACCTGGCCCCTACCTATCTGCCACTCATCTGACCTTCATAATCCTGAAGCTATGGCCATGACATCCCACACACACACACACACACACAAACACACACACACACACACACAGTGGGGGTCCCGAGGACATAAAAATCCTTCATCGTACCGTAGGGGGAGAAAAAAAAGGGGTAATTATATGCACACACCTGGTGGCTTCCTCCCGCACCTTCTTATCTCGGCTCACATCCACATTAACATCAGCATTGACATCCACACACCCAGACCCCCTCACCAACACCTGCACCCGCACCTAAGGGGGAAATACACCCACCAAATTGCTGCAGCGATGGGTTTGCATAGTGACGAGCCAGCATAAGGTATCTAACGCCATCTCAAGGCTACAGCAGTCTCCCTCACCAGTTAGCAGACGACACGAAGAGGAGCACAGAAAGAAGAAAAAGGCCCCGCTGAGGAATTGTTCTGAGGAGAAAGCTACGTACGGAAGCCTGCGGAAAGGAACCTGAACTGAGGGAGTTTGCTGAGGACGACGATCATTTAGGATGAGGGAGGTGAGCCTTGGGTGACGGAAAGAGGAGGAGGAGGAGGAGGAAGTGGACATGTAGACCTGTGATGAAGGAGCACAGTCCTCCCTCAGGTCTGGGGATGTCGCCTGGACAGCCAACAGGAGGTAGGTAAATGCTGGCGTCATTTCACGTGCCAGTCCCTTCACCAGACAACAGGAGGTACCACACACTACTTCAGGTTTGCCAGTGTGCTCATCAGCCAACAGGAGGCTCCTCACCCATACATCATGGACCTGTAGCCACCGACACCAACCCACAGGAATCAACTCACCCTCCCACACCTTTGAGAGGAAACCACACGCAGCCCCCAGCTCTGCTAACGCTACCAAAGCTACCAGTAAGGAGTACCATAGACTTCCCCAAGTCTACCAGAGTCCTTAAGCAGCCGAGAGAAGTAGCACCACATGCTAACTCAGGTCCAGCGGTACCCCCTTCCTCCTGTCTGCTAACGAAATAGTCTCACACTACCTCAAGTGTTGTTATGCCCCTTACCAGCCCACACGAGGAACCTTACACCACTCCAAGGCCTTGGAGTTTCTCTCTCTCTCTCTCTCTCTCTCTCTCTCTCTCTCTCTCTCTCTCTCTCTCTCTCTCTCTCTCTCTCTCTCTCTCTCCCTCTTATTTTTGGCCAGCGGGAGATATGTACCTCACCACGCCGCTGCCTCCCATCAGGTAACGTCCCTTCCTCAGCCAGCGGTGGGAGTCACCCGGTGCGTGAGGGTAATGCCATCGCCGAGGTCACAAGGGGGGAGGAGGAGGAGGAGGTCTTGCTCCTGTGGGAGACGGTGTAGGTGCGGCTGACGAGAAACGCTATACTCGCGCTTACCACCTTCTGACACACGGTGAGAAGCTGATTCGATAAACTAGACAGTGTACAGTGCACGGTCAAACGGCAAAACGCAGAAGACGAATGTTCCAAACAGACTGAATAAGCAAACTAAAAGTGGTAAACAAACCTTGTCAGAAAATTCAATATGCAGTTGAAATTTCGAAGCAAGACAGAAATAGACAGGCTAAACATTGGGTCCCTTTCAAGCTATCGCCTTTCTGTGTTTGACGCGTTGTTCTTTGCCGATCTTCCAGCTGTGCCTTAGGAACATCACTGTACACTGTAGCATAGATGGTACTTTATCAATCATTGTAGCATAGATGGTACTTTATCAATCATTGTAGCATAGATGGTACTTTATCAATCATTCAGCTGAGGTCGTAGCCAGACTGGGGAAAAGAAATCAGTTATGGTTTACCACTGGTGAAGGACACTGTTAAAGAACACATCCAGAAGGAAATCAACTCTCAAATAAGAGCATTCGACTCTTCGACGCGACAAGTCAAGTGATTCAAAATCAGTTGGAAGATAATACAGTGTGAAGCCTCAAACGTAAAAGTGAACAGGGATCAAAAGGTCAAACGAGACCTTCTACTGAATCAGGTTCTTTGGGGGAAAATCTATACAAGAGGAGGTGTTTCAACGGGTTTACTTGAACTTTAATGTGGTGCCGAGCAAACCCAGGAGCAACACAACTTGGATAAGGTAATGAAAAAAAAAAAAATCTGGATGATTACTACATACGTAAGTAGTGTGGCCGTGTCAAGGTGTCTGGTGTAACCACAAAAACGGCGACCTGAGGCGGTGTTTACACAGGTGCAGAGCCTATGAGAGAGAGAGAGAGAGAGAGAGAGAGAGAGAGAGAGAGAGAGAGAGAGAGAGCCCACTAGTGCAGTAGCTTGGATCATGCCCCCCCCAGATGAGAGGGGGGGTTTTACGGCCCCCACTTCACCATACGACAACCGTGGAGCTTCTCTGGAGGACGGCTGACGAAGTGAGTAAAAGCAGAATGCATCTAGGTCCCTCAACACGATCACCTGAGGAGGGGAGAGGACGAACATACCCGACGCCGTGGTGCCTCTCTCTCTCTCTCTCTCTCTCTCTCTCTCTCTCTCTCTCTCTCTCTCTCTCTCTCCACACACACACACACACACACACACGGAAGCCGTAAATCCGAAGGGAGGAGGCAGCAATGCCCTCCGCAGAGCCAAGGTCTCCGCAAAGGGTTTGGCAGAAGCGGATCCGCTGTGGCAGACATAGGTACGGTGAGGGAGGGGTAGCTGGGAAGGTGCTAATAGGAGGTACTGGTTGGGTGTGGGAGCTAATGGAGTTAATGATTTAATACCGCGTGTGTGTGTGTGTGTGTGTGTGTGTGTGTGTGTGTGTGTGTGTGTGTGGGTGGAAGGGTTGGTGGGTGGGTGTGGCTGCAGGGAGGGAGGGTTGAAACAGGTCCGTGATCTCAAAGGAAATGATTATCAGGTTGGACGACACAGCTGGTGTTGACACTTGGGGGTCAACGTGAGGAGAGACTGGGTGTCGTGAGAGTGAGTGGAAAGTGAGGATTAGGCTCGAGAAAATGATGCTGAGTGAGACCCATGCTGGTGGTGAAGATGATCAGTGAATGATTATGACTGACTGATCGAGTTCAGTCAGAAAAAGTGATGTGAGGAAGCTTGCAGAGCAACAGGGTCGACTGCGAATGAGTCCCGTGGGAATGAATGTTGCAGGAATGGGGTGAGATAGACTGTACAGAGCATGAGGGTAATGATAAGATGGCCGGAACCATCTTACACCCTCGGTGTCAATATGCTGTAGACAGCAGACGCTCAGAGATGTACTACCCTCCTACTTTAGGAATGCTGGTGTCCAGAATATCATTATGTCTGCCGCTTTTTCCCCCCGCTACAACGTTAAACTATGCAACTTTTCGTTTTCTCTCGCGTCTTCCCTTACAACCACCGTTCATTTCTTTCTCACAAACCTATATTTTCCCCTTCCTCGGAAACTGATACACGACCGTAGTTTCCACACGATATCAGCCTGTCTCTCTCTTTGCCACCTCTTCATCGCCAAGCACTGGGCTCGAAAGCGACTTCTCTCTCTCTCTCTCTCTCTCTCTCTCTCTCTCTCTCTCTCTCTCTCTCTCTCTCTCTCTCTCTGAGCAAAGCATCCGATATTACCAGACAAGGGGCCGTACCTCACCAAAAATCACACCACACACACACACAATACCACGAGGTACCACGGCTTTTTTGGCAACCACGAAGACCCACAGCGCCTCACGCGGCATCAGATAATACAGCCAAGCCTCACTGTACCACGGACCACGATACAAAAAAAGACCCATGCAGCATCGTGATGTACCTACAGGCCACCTCGCCAGCACTGCACCACAGCATCAGCCAACACCACACGGTACCACACAGCATCATGCGGACCCACACATCACAATGCAATATCTTTCAGCATTGTACAGGTTTGCACAGCACCACACAGTACCACATAGTCCTCCACAGCAGCACACAGCATGGTAACACCTCCACGAAGAACGAAACAGCACCACAGATCAGGGCATATCACAGTTTCTAATGGTTTAGTTTACGATGGGCTGTGGTTTGGTATGGTACTTGAGGTTGTGGGGCTAAGGTACGTTGTCAGGGTTGTCGGAAATGGAGGTTGTCAGAACCTGAGGTTACTGAGTGTGTGTGTGTGTGTGTGTGTGTGTGTGTGTGTGTGTGTGTGTGTGTGTGTGTGTGTGTGTGTGTCAGGCCGGGGTTAAATCTGTCTAGACTGAGGTTTTCAGAGACTTGAAGTTGTGAGATTTGGGGTTTATGGGTTGAGTACGTCAAGGTATGAGGTTGCTGATAGTAATTTGCTGGGGTTGTCGAGTGTTCAAGATGCCAGGAGGTTAGAGGTGAGGCTTAAGACTGACCGTGGTTATCAGGACTCCCCCAGAACCGTAGTCCCCTGAGGGAGGAGAGGGTGTAGTCCCCTGAGGGAGGAGAGGGTGTAGTCCCCTGAGGGAGGAGAGGGTGTAGTCCCCTGAGGGAGGAGAGGGTGTAGTCCCCTGAGGGAGGAGAGGGTGTAGTCCCCTGAGGGAGGAGAGGGTGTAGTCCCCTGAGGGAGGAGAGGGTGTAGTCCCCTGAGGGAGGAGAGGGTGTAGTCCCCTGAGGGAGGAGAGGGTGTTGTCCCCCGAGGGAGGAGAGGGTGTAATCCCCTGAGGGAGGAGAGAGAGGGTGGCAAATGACCACCAGATACAGTCCAAGGAATCCAGGTACGTGTTGATGCCGCCACCACCAGCGCTGTACCATCAGCAAACAACAACTGACTCACTTCCACCCCCCAAGTCGCCTCCCCCATCAACCCTACAACTCGGCCCTCTCTAAGTGCACGTTACCTCCCTCACCACCACCACCACCACCAGCCCCGTGAGCAACCGAATGAGGGAGTGATATCATTGCCGGCCGGCCAACCGAACCAGGAGGAGGAGGAGGAGGAGGAGGAGGGGGTGGCTGCGCCGAGTTGAAGGACGAGGGTCAAGGCCAAGAGAGTCAAGGGCTCCAGCAAGGCCAGTGGAGAGGGTTAGAGCATCATCTTGGTCCCCCAGCGGCACAATGTTGCAGACCTCAGTAACGTCTAAAGCTGGCAGAGACCCCCCACCCACCTTCCCTCCCCTCTCCCCCCTTCTTCTTAGCTGGCAGACCCCCCCGCCTCACCTCCCCTCTTCCTTCCCTCCCTCCCTCCTTCTTCCACCCACCCTCTCCCTAACGCATTTGGTGTTACAATGGAAGCTCATAGCCAGAAAGGGGAGGAGGGAGAGGGAGGGAGGGGGTAGGGCGAAGAAGGGGAGGCGTGAGTCAGTCACAGCCCGACACAGCAAAAGGCACAGCGTGGTGTGCTGTGGGGGTGGGGGAGGGGACGACCACAGCAGGAGCAGCTAAGTGTGGGCAGCCAACCAACCGGAACAAACGCAGCAAGAAAAGAATTCTGATCACAAAAACAAAAACTTTATTTGTCACAGCGTTCTGTGCTGCCGCAGACAGACAGACGGACACAAGGCACAACAGCAGCAGTCATGTCACAGTCGCAGCAGTAATCAGGCAGCAGACACAGCAGCAGTCAAGCAGCAGACAAGTAGCAGTAACAGTCAAAGAGCAGACGAGGCAGCGGTCAAGAAGCAGACAAAGCAGAAGTTAATCAACAGGTATCGTAGCTGTCAAGCAGCAGGTATCGCAGCAGTCAAGCAGCAGGTATCGTAGAAATCAAGCAGCAGGTATCGCAGCTGTCAAGCAGCAGGTATCACAGCTGTCAAGCAGTAGGTATCGCAGCTGTCAAGCAGTAGGTATCGCAGAAGTCAAGCAGAAGACCCACTGCAAGAAGACCATGTCACAAAGGTGCCTCTCCATTACCAGTCACACCAAGTAACATCCCCAAACACAGCACCGATCTCATCACTAACCACAGCAACTGAAGTCAGTTCACTAACCACAGCACCAGTCAGTTCACTAACCACTGCACCAGTCAGTTCACTAACCACAGCACCAGTCAGTTCACTAACCACAGCACCAGTCAGTTCACTAACCACAGCACCAGTCAGTTCACTAACCACAGCACCAATTAGTTCACTAACCACTGCACCAGTCAGTTCACTAACCACTGCACCAGTCAGTTCACTAACCACTGCACCAGTCAGTTCACTAACCACAGCACCAGTCAGTTCACTAACCACTGCACCAGTCAGTTCACTAACCACTGCACCAGTCAGTTCACTAACCACAGCACCAGTCAGTTCACTAACCACAGCACCAGTCAGTTCACTAACCACAGCACCAGTCAGTTCACTAACCACAGCACCAGTCAGTTCACTAACCACAGCACCAGTCAGTTCACTAACCACAGCACCAGTCAGTTCACTAACCACTGCACCAATTAGTTCACTAACCACTGCACCAGTCAGTTCACTAACCACTGCACCAGTCAGTTCACTAACCACTGCACCAGTCAGTTCACTAACCACAGCACCAGTCAGTTCACTAACCACTGCACCAGTCAGTTCACTAACCACTGCACCAGTCAGTTCACTAACCACAGCACCAGTCAGTTCACTAACCACAGCACCAGTCAGTTCACTAACCACAGCACCAGTCAGTTCACTAACCACAGCACCAGTCAGTTCACTAACCACAGCACCAGTCAGTTCACTAACCACTGCACCAGTCAGCTCACTAACCACTGCACCAGTCAGTTCACTAACCACAGCACCAGTCAGTTCACTAACCACTGCACCAGTCAGTTCACTAACCACAGCACCAGTCAGTTCACTAACCACTGCACCAGTCAGTTCACTAACCACAGCACCAGTCAGTTCACTAACCACTGCACCAGTCAGTTCACTAACCACAGCACCAGTCAGTTCACTAACCACTGCACCAGTCAGTTCACCAACCAAAGTACAAGTTAGCTCCTGGGTCCAAGCAAGACGAGAACTCTCAGGTGGAGGGAAGGACAAGGCCATGGGCCGTTCAAGGCCAGGTGGGTTGGCCCGTGGTCAAGGCCACCAGCTGGTGCTGGACCTGGCCACTCTCACACACACACACACACACACACACACACACACACACACACACACACGGCCCAATGTTACTTCTCATTTCGTTTGTTTATCTAGTTTAATGATGAAGAGAAGAAAATAAAATTACTGGTGTTTGTGTGCGTGCGTGTGTGTGTGTGTGTGTGTGTGTGTGTGTGTGTGTGTGTGTGTGTGTGTGTGTGTGTACTTACAATGAAATATATTCACGATCTATCTGACTGTTAGAACACTCTGAAAACAGAATACTTAATAATAAACCTGATTTAATGGATCTCTTTCGATTTTGCCTTGTCGCTACATTCTTAAATTTCAATATATGACATACGGGTCTAAAGTATATATGAGGAAAATGTTTGGTCATTCTGTTACGATATTCTTCTTTTCGTCGTCTTATTCATAATTTCGAGAAATAGATTTAAACTAAAAGCCAAATATAATTTTCAACTGAAGTTTATACGTGTAAAAACTGGCTCATCTGACACACTCTACTGTCTGATAATATATATATATATATATATATATATATATATATATATATATATATATATATATATATATATATATATATATATACTTTTCCTCTTTTGCATTTTTTTTCAAATAGATTTTTGTAAAAATTTTTATGCCAACACATTTTTTTTCCATCATCATCTTGTCACTCATCTTCATTATTCATCTCAAATGCCCAACACTTCTGCTGATGTGTCACAGAAAATGAAGAAAACAAATCCTTTAGCATTCGAAAAACGCATAAAATCTTCACGACCGAAAAACAAAACCAAAAAGAAAAAAAAAAAAATCATATTTCAAGTTAGTTGGTCATCTGAGATGTCAACTATCAGGGTCGTTAAAGCCGTCACCTTCAAGATATAACCATCAAAAAAAAAAAGAAAAAAAAATGGCCACCTTCTTCAGGTCTCCAAGATAAATCTACGACATTAGACGCCCTACTTCCCTCTCCCACCCTGGAATATTCCAAAAACCGGGACGATTATAATACCATCCCAATTACAGACAAAACGAGCAACTGATTAATTTTGTGTAGTTTGTAAAGCGCTGTCATGAACTGGGTTATTCATCTATCACCAGCACGAAAATGGCATCTAAAAACATACAACTATGTATACAATTCGGAGTGTCCTTGTGTCGCTTGTTACTACGTCCATATTTTCAGTTCATTTTATTGTTATCGTAATCACTCATCTCTCCCGTTGTGTCCTGTGTGGTGGCGCTGCTCCTCCTCCTCCTGCTGGGGGTCGGGGGTACACAAGGGCTTAGCAGTGCCACAGTGGACGACCATCTGCCGCGTCCCATACAGGCAGGACATGCTCTCGTGTTCTCCCTGAGGCAGAAGATCTGTCGCTTCCCACCACACTTTGTTTAGAATGACTCTGGGACGAGTGTCTGGCTCCCACACCGGTGGACGAGCCAGCCCATGCCGTGTGCCTCTCCCGCCCACTCACACCCACACACCTACACACACACACACGTCTGTCCTCCTCCTCCCCACCCGCGCCAACTCATGTTACCATCAACTTACAAGGTAATAACTCAGTCGGACTTGTGCTAATGCAGACAGAAAAAATGACTTACATTTCAGTATCGATGGTAACTGAATAAGTCTTTGTCAAGTAATATATATATATATATATATATATATATATATATATATATATATATATATATATATATATATATATATATATATATCCCTGGGGATAGGGGAGAAAGAATATTTCCCACGTATTCCCTGCATGTCGTAGAAGGCGACTAAAAGTGAAGGGAGCGGGAGGCTGGAAATCCTCCCGTCTCGTTTTTAATTTTCCAAAAGAAGGAACAGAGAAGGAGGCCAAGTGAGGATATGCCCTCAAAGGCTCAGTCCTTTGTTCTTAACGCTACCTCGCTAACACGGGAAATGGTGAATAGTATATATATATATATATATATATATCATATCATATATATATATATCATCTCAGTGAACATGTAAGATATTACCATAAACACGGTGGTCGACACGTGAATGGAGGGCTTGGCAACAGTTTATGAGCGTTGGAGTCTAACATTAAGGCACGGGTCAGCCGGGCTAAATTACACACCACATAAATGCCGCCGATTTCTGATAGTTTTGGAGACCGCGCAACGCTGGGTAGTAATGGTTGTCAAGTTATATATTTACGATAATCATATCGCACTAACAGTAAGTGATTAGCGACTACGAGGGGGGATTACACGGATTTAAGACCTTTCTGGTTATGATTTACAACCGCTAATGATAGATATGTCGTGTATGTGAGGAATGCGAGTGTTGTTTACGGGACCTGCAAGAGAGTGAATGTAATTCTTGATGGAATTACCTTATCGGAGTGTTAGTCTCGTGTGACCTTCTGTTGACGGCGGCGAGGGAATAAGAAGGTTAAACTTTCTTGCTTTCTTTTTTTCCCCTTGGAGGCAGCAGCGACATGCCGGAACGTTGATCTGAAACGCTCCGTTAAGTGTCGTCGGATCACACTCGCCCTCAGGTTCCTGGCTCCGGTTCCAGGTCTTTAGTTCCCTGGACCTGTTGCCTGGTCTTGCTTCCTGGACCTGTTGCCTGGTCTTGCTTCCTGGACCTGTTTCCTGGATTTGGTCCTTGATCTTGTTTCCAGGACCTGTTGCCTGGTCTTGCTTCCTGGACCTGCTCCTGGTCCTTGGTCCTGTTTCCAGGAACCTTGTTGCCTGGTCTTGCTTCCTGGACCTGCTCCTGGTCCTTGGTCCTGTTTCCAGGAACCTTGTTGCCTGGTCTTGGTTCTTGGTCTTCGTCCTTGGTCTTGCTTCCTGGACCTGTTACCTGGTCTTCATTCTTGGCTTTGCCTCTTGGTGGACCTTTTTCCCTGGCCTTGTCTCTCGGACCTGCTGCCTTGTCTTGGTTCGTGGTCTTGCTCCCTGCACCTGCCTCCTCATCTTACTTCTTGGTCTTACTTCCTAGTCTGTTTTCTGGTCTTTGTTCTCTACTTCCTGGACTTGTTTTCTGGTATCTGCTCTGTCTTGCTTCTTGCAGCTGTTTCCAGATCTTTGGTCTTGAGTCCTCGTCCTGGCTCTCCTTATTACTTCCTGGATCTGCTTCCAGGTCTTGGACATTGGTCTCGCTTCCTGGACCAGTTTTCCAGCCTTGGTTCTTACTTGGTGACCGTCTTGGTACTTGGCCTCTCACTTCCTCGGTTAGCTTCCTCGTCCTGGATCTTGAGCCAGGTCACTATCCTGGTTTCTAGTTCTGGCCCTGGTCCCGATTCTTGCCCTGGACTCGCAGCCCTGGTCCCTGGTTCTGATCTCTGGTACCAGAGGGTGGTCTTGACCCCTGGAACTTGAAAAAAGTCTTGATTCCTGGAACTGGATGATGGTCTTGATTCCTGAAATCCAACTGTGATCTTGATTCCTGGAATCCAACTGTGATCTTGATTCCTGGAACCGGATATTAGTCATAATTCCTGGAACCGGCGGGTGATAATGATTTCTGGAATTAGATGGTAGTCCCGATTTCCAGAACCGAATGGTGGTCTTGTTTTCTGGAACCAGATAAAGGATATGATTCCTGGAACTCGATGGTGGTATCAATTCCTGGAACCGGATGATGGTCCAGCTTTCTTCCTTAGGTTAAAGGCCTTAAATTCCGGCCTCTAGTTGGTGGCCTTGATTCTCAGGATCGGTTGCTGACTTTGGTTGCTGGCCCTGGTAACTGTCCTTCGCCGTTGGTACTTGTTGCCCGTTTTGGTTGCTGTTCCAGTTGCTGGCCGTGGTCGCAGTCCCGGGTTGCTAGCCCTGGTTTCTGTTCCAGGTTGCCAACCTTCGCTCCTGGCTCTAGTCGTTACCCCTGGTCTTTATGTCCTGTCTAATCCATAACTTTGGCTCTGATTCACAGGCAGGTGTACAAATTGCCATAATAAACTTGAGATCAAGCGACAACAGATGATGTGCAACTTACAGATCATGAGAGATATGCTTCACTTGCAACACTGCACTGGAAGTATTCCCGCCAAGATGAATGGCAATAATGATGGCCTGCTCAGCGGGCAGACCAAGGTAACTCAACAGGAGGTATGTACCTACTGGGCTGTGTCCAAACACTGGCGCTGCACTGTCCAATTTATCTCAAGATTCGATCCGTATCCTTCAGCATCATCTCATGCATCCTCCAACGCGTTCTCTTCAATCGATTTCCAATTCGAGGGGAGTCTCCATGTTGACTCGGAGTTCTTGAGGCCAGATGGTCCTTGCTGCGTTCTGTCACTGTGAGACACAGTAATCCAGATAATGGTTAGTCAAGGTTGCTGCGGGGGCCTTGGAGCCTCCATGACCGGCACGACGAAGAATGCCTTCTCCTCCTCCTCCTCCTCCTCCTCCCCCGCTAGGCTTGCTGGTATGTCAAACGAGGGAGCCAGCAGAGAGCAGGCCTCCTCCAGGGACAAGTGGCCAGGTTTGTCCACACGTAATGGAAGAGTGAATGAAACCGGGCAATACTGACTGAGGAAGGAGAGGTCGCTTTGGCGAAGGGTGGTGTTATGAAGGAGTGATCGTTACAAAGAAGGATGGCGTTATAGAGAAGGGTGGTGTTATGAAGGAGTGATCGTTACAAAGAAGGATGGCGTTATAGAGAAGGGTGGTGTTATGAAGGAGTGATCGTTACAAAGAAGGATGGCGTTATAGAGAAGGGTGGTGTTATGAAGGAGTGATCGTTACAAAGAAGGAAGGCGTTATAGAGAAGGGTGGTGTTATGAAGGAGTCATCGTTACAAAGAAGGATGGCGTTATAGAGAAGGGTGGTGTTATGAAGGGGTGATCGTTACAAAGAAGGAAGGCGTTATAGAGAAGGGTGGTGTTATGAAGGAGTGATCGTTACAAAGAAGGATGGCGTTATAGAGAAGGGTGGTGTTATGAAGGAGTGATCGTTACAAAGAAGGATGGCGTTATAGAGAAGGGTGGTGTTATGAAGGAGTGATCGTTACAAAGAAGGATGGCGTTATAGAGAAGGGTGGTGTTATGAAGGGGTGATCGTTACAAAGAAGGATGGCGTTATAGAGAAGGGTGGTGTTATGAAGGAGTGATCGTTACAAAGAAGGATGGCGTTATAGAGAAGGGTGGTGTTATGAAGGAGTGATCGTTACAAAGAAGGATGGCGTTATAGAGAAGGGTGGTGTTATGAAGGGGTGATCGTTACAAAGAAGGATGGCGTTATAGAGAAGGGTGGTGTTATGAAGGAGTGATCGTTACAAAGAAGGATGGCGTTATAGAGAAGGGTGGTGTTATGAAGGAGTGATCGTTACAAAGAAGGATGGCGTTATAGAGAAGGGTGGTGTTATGAAGGAGTGATCGTTACAAAGAAGGATGGCGTCGTGGGGAAGTTGTTATGGTGAAGGAGGGTTCCCGTGAACGAGGGGTCGTGACGTAAGAGAGTCCTTACACAGGAGAGGTCGTTATGGAGGAGGAATCGTTAGGCAGGAATGGTCGTGATGAAGGCGGAGGAGGGGGGGGGGGACGTCATGAGGAGATCACCTTGTTGACAATGTTCCAAAAGAAGCAGAAAAACAAAAACAAAAACAAATTAGAGACCTAACTTATGGCTGAGTCGAAGACGAACAAAACTGATCAAATCAAAGAGAAATCTCCAGAGAGAGAGAGAGAGAGAGAGAGAGAGAGAGAGAGAGAGAGAGAGAGAGAGAGAGAGAGAGAGAGAGAGAGAGAGAGAGAGAGAGAGAGAGAAAGAGAGAGAGAGAGAGAGAGAGAGAGAGAGAGAGAGAGAGAGAGAGAGAGAGAGAGAGAGAGAGAGAGAGAGAGATGCTAAGCGGTGCCTTCGAAACGAACATCACAGGAAAATGGGACATGTGATAAGACATTCTAACTGTGGTTCACACAACAGTACTTCCCGACAACACCTTAAAATACCCGATGAGTGCTTACGATTATGATTAATTGCTTTGATTTATTTTTTCTCTTAAAGGCAAATTACACTCTGGAAGACAATCCTAATATGCCAGTCAAATTTTCTACACATCATTATGAAGGACAAAGAAAAACTCGACTGACATTCTTGCTAACTCTGCCTTGCGGTGCCGCTGGTGATAAATGCTAGAAAAAATACTCATTTTCCCTTAAGGTCAACACTTCTTATTCTGTACAAGTCACCTATTTGTAATATATATATATATATATATATATATATATATATATATATATATATATATATATATATATATATATATATATATATATATATATATATATTGGTTTGCAGTAGAGGAGTTGATAATGGAATGTGGGGTGAGGTAGTTTGACGGTGTAAATAATGAAAGGGTAAGAGAGACAGAGGTGTGGTAATAAAAAGAGTGTGGTAGAGAGGACTGAAGAGGGCGAGCTGAAATTGTTTGGACATATGGAGAGAATGAGTTAGCAAAGGTTGACAAGGAGGATATGTGTCAAAAAAGGGAAGGAACAAGGAGAACGGGGAGACGAAATTGGAAATAGAAGGATGGAGAAAAAAAAAAAAAGAAATGATCGATTGGGTCCTGAACATGCAGGAGGGTGAAAGGCGTGCACGGGATAGAGTGAACTGAAACGATATAGTATATTGGGGTCGACGTGCTGTCAGTGGACTGAATCAGGGCATGTGAAGCATCCGGCGTAAACCATGAAAAGGTCTATTGGGCCTGGTTGTGGATAAGAAGCTGTGGTTTCGGTGCATTACACATGGCAGCTAGAGAATGGATGTGAGCGGATGCGGCCTTTTTTCGCCTATTCCTGTTGCTACCTAAGCAACGCGGGAAAGGGCGATCAATTATGATATATATATATATATATAATGTAAAACCTCTGAACATAAACCCAATTAAAGTGCATAACTGTAATACCCAAAGCATTACTGGAAATTTTATAAATGACATAAAATTTGGAATCGGTTCTCATTCTTACATCATCAAGCCATTCTTTTTTTCCACCGGGAGAAACACAGAAGCTAACACAACAAATGCCTTATATGTACAGCTCTGTTCAGGTGGTGAAGTGGGCCGTCTTTTGTCCTTGCCATGTGTGTCGGGAGGTACCTTGTCACACAAGATATACGACCGTGCCGGCCCACGGGAACGGGTGCGCGTGTGCCGGGGCAGGAATTTTCGTGACGAGCTTCCAGTCCGTTGTGGTACAGGCGTAAGAAACGACCGATCAAACAAGAGGCAGACACCCAGGGTCGACCGGTGAGCTTATATAATATTTATGTAATGATGAGATCGACGTGGTTTTTACGGCGGGGTGTACACCGGTGCTTATTACTCTCCGATAAGGTCTATCGGATCACAGATATCATAGGGAGTTCGATCGCATTGGGGATGAGTTGAGCATATCCCTTTCGACTTATGGTCGGCTCGTCAGCCTGCCAACAATGAGACGAAGTTGATAGCGATCAGGAGAGGGTGTTCAGATGGAGGGCCTCGTCATAGCCTTCACTGTCACAACACTTTAGCTATTGTGGCTTGGTAAGTATGGCCACTTAAGGCCCAACACATAAGCACGAGAGTACAAATAGCTGTTTCGGTGATAACTACGTCAAGTACCCTGTGCTTAATGGGCGCCCTCCCATAGCTTAATGAGCCCATTAAAGCCGACGATAATTAAACTGGTGGGGCTCAGACGCTGCCTGACTCCGGCTGTTTCCACAGGTAAAATTATTTCATGAGATAGTCAGTCATGGGGGTGTGTGGCAGCTGCGGCCAAAGTTACACACACACACACACACACACACACACACAGACAGACGGGGCTCGAACCCCAGCCCCTCCCCCGTCAGGTGCATTATACCATGCTGGCGGGGGAGTCATCACCTCGCTTGCACTTCCCGACTGCATGACTGTCACATCGAATCCTGCCTTTAAGCTTCATCATCCACACAGCCTCGGCGCACCTTGCTGTGTGCTCAGCTTAGAGGAGCATTCGTCCAGTGCTGACCCCGGTGGTCTGTGTACTGGAAACGACCAGTGTTGATGAGGTTCAGTATTGTGCAGTGTGAGCTCTGAGCTACGGTGTGTGTGTGTGAGAGAGAGCTCTGAGCTACTGTGTGTGTGTGTATGTGTGAGAGAGAGAGCGAGCTCTGAGCTCCTCAGTCGCGATCTCACTGAGCTGCACATGGAATCTTGCCATCATCTACACTGGTTCCAGGGCGTCTGGAGTCTACCCGTCGCCTACAACAGTTCCAGGGTGTCTGGAGTCCTGCTACAATGTGCGTTGGTTCCAAACGCTTGCATTCTTTCCCCCCTGAGTGGTTTTGTGTACAGGGCACCTGCAGTCCTGCCACGGTGTGTTGGCTCCAGGACGTCTGGAGTCCTGCCACTGCCGTGGTAGTTCCAGGACTTCTGGAGTCCAGTTACAGCGTATCAGTGCCTCAGTGAGGCAGCGACATAAACAAACAAACACTAGCCTCATTAGCACACAACCGCTCTCCTGCTGTCAATGTATAATGTGGCGGAACCAGCGCCTGCCTTCCACAGTCAAGCCCCACAGACTGTTCCATGGTTACCTTGACCGCTTTACATGCCCTGGTTCGGTTCATAGCCTAGCCAAGTCACCCTCTTCCTCTCTCTCTCATCCCTTTACGCCACATCGATCCCATTCATTCTATCGAATGCACGTCTCTGGCCCTCCTGAATGTTCAGGTCCCCCATACTTCAAGGCCTCCTTCACTCCATCCTTCTATATCCTGCCCGTTGTTCCCTCCACTCTGAACATGTGCAACCTCTTGGTCAGTCTATCTATACTCAGTGTTTCCATACGTCTGAACCATTTCAACACACCGTGGTCAGCCGTCTCATCAGCATGTGCTAACTACCACACGCCTTTTTCTCTCTCAT
Source organism: Panulirus ornatus (assembly GCF_036320965.1). NCBI lineage: Eukaryota > Metazoa > Arthropoda > Malacostraca > Decapoda > Palinuridae > Panulirus > Panulirus ornatus. The sequence goes on along the minus strand of NC_092247.1, from coordinate 6,662,244 downwards.
ACCGTCTTTCCTCACGTGACCAACCCACCTCCCAGCTTGTTATATCCGGTACGTTCAACCCTCTTCCTTTTTCCTTTGCATTCGTGGCATGAGACTCGCATCAGCACTATAATCTCGAGACTGATTTCCCCTGAAACATACACTGACCTCTCCCACACGCACCTTAGAACACCCTTGATCTGAAGGAAGCCTCATCTCCAGTTGTCTGACTCACTTCAGCCCCGATGGTTTCTACCGCTGCCAGGTCCACCCTCAGGTACCCGAAGCAGTCCACGTCCTTCAGGGCCTTCTCCTTTCATACACTCAAACCATTGCCTAAACCTCCCTATTACACGTACACTCAAACCATTGTCTCAACCTCACTATTACACCTCCCTACCTTTCTTTTATTTACAGAAACCTTCACCTTTCGCACACTCTCCCAGACTCTGTCATTGGCTTCTGACGTTTCACTCTGGAGTTGTTCGACCAGATCTGTGTCATCTGCACATAGCAACTGATTCACCTCCCAGACCCTCCTCCAGTCCCATCTCCAACATACCACGAACCCGCCCATCGCTACAAGATCCTTGCATTTACCTTCCTAACCACCCTGCCCATAAAAAGATATATATATGTATAAAAACATGGTGACATCACACATCCTTGATGCAGACCCACCTTCTCTGGGAGCCACTCATCTTCTTCCCTCGTATCTGCAAATTTGCAGGTAGGAAATCTCCTTCCTGCTTGGGGTAGTTTTCCATACATCCCACATATTCTTACAGCACCTTCCGTTATGCCTCTCTGTCAACCCTACCATACGTTCCCTCCACATCTATGACTGCGACATACATTTCACGAATTCTATGAGGCAAACACTTGGTCCAGACACGTCCCTCTACCTCTCCTGAAGCCAATGTGCCCCCTCTCCATTCGGATGTTCTGTGAGTGCCAACACCCTCTCAATCACCACTCCCATACCTCGTATCAGGTACACGCAGGAGACGAACACTTACATAATTCGAACACTCGGGGTGTGTTCCCCCAACGCCAGTCCTCAGGCACCTCACCTTGGGCCATATAGACGTGGAACAGCTTGACTTACACGTCAACAATGCTCTGAACCACGGACTCGACTAACTCAAACTGCAGTACCACAGACTCCTGCAGCTTTGCCAGTCTTGTGATAACCTCTCCTGTGACCAAATCGTTCGCCACGACTCTCTCGCTGTGAATGTCACCTTTGTTCCAAACACAACCACAGCCGTCGTCGCAACATCTGGCGCAACTGAGATACGTGGGCAGCAGTGGTCTTTCTCCTTCATCCCCAATAGGTGTATAAACTAGACCGTCGGAGTGTTTTCCCGCTGAGAGTGTGGAAAGCATTCAGGGCCAGACTTGTGAGGTGACGATCGCATAGCGTCGGATCCGATAGTACCCATGGGCCTGTTGCTGTCTGAATCCCTTTGATATACCATGTCTTGGCTACTCAAACTTCGACCTGGCTTCTACCGTATCGTTATATGTCAGTTTGTCTGCTCTCCTGGACGTAGGACACCAGTCACTCTTACAAAATATTGTGAAAACCATAATTCATTAATCATTGTACGTAAAGTAAAACATATCTAATGATTAAACAATATCCAGACTGGATTTATGAACTGACTAACGAGTAATGAAGTCAAGGTGTACATTAGGGACGCCATCTGTGATCGAGAACCACAATGTTGTACGTCTTTTGACATTTTGTAAGCTTAACGTCTGGAACTCTACCTACTCGCACAAAAGCAGAGTTATCGATGAAGACTGTGAACACCAAGCAGAGTCTGAAAGAGACACAGCGCGGTCTGTACCGAAGAAAAAAAAAATTCTGTTCTTACAACTGCCACAGAGACGATATGCTACATACTCCACAGGAAGCCAAATTCTTTTCTTTGCCACCGAGTCTGCTTCACTGAACTGAGACTTCAACGTGTTACTTAACATCAGAATCTTAGGTTTACACATTTACCAGTAACCGAGAGGAAATCACACACACCCTGACAATCCGCCACGCACCAGCAAAAACTTGTGGGGTAATGTCTCGCATTCGTAACCTCCTGACATTACAGGCGAGTGACTCCATGTATTATTCTGAGGTCTGTATCCACCGCTATACCATCTGGGGTAATGCTCACCCAAGACTTCCACTACGTCCTACCATTATGGACCCGCATATATCTCCTGCCTTTGTCTAAGGCAAGACTCCTTGATTTGCCAATCTAATCAAATTCAAGATATACAGACGCTTTCTTTTTTTTTTTCCTCCTACGCTTTATGATAGGAAGAGCCTGGCTAATTAGACTACCCGAACCTAATGATGGGAACAACAGAGCTCATTTATGCTGCAGGAACTTCATAGTCACCGCTCGTACCACGTATGAAAAGAGCACACTCAGTCAAAGAGATCCCTCCTCGCACAGAGCAAGCCCATCACCCTGTTTGCAGAACAGTCGACACAGCAACCTGAAGGTTACCTAACCTTACCTGGTCGCTATCTACACTCGGATCTCTCTGCAAGAAACAGATCCAACGTGGATATCTTAACAGATGCATTACCGTCCTGCACTGCCCTATAAGGCAGTGTATTATCGTGTTCTTATTGATCTGCCACTTCTTCCAGGAATGCTCGCCATCCAAGTTGGCTATAAACTGGTTTTTCTTATCAATGCAACACGTCCATAAACATGATTTCCCCCCACCCCCCGGCACGAGTATTTTCAAATATAGATACCAGAACTATAAGTTCGTAAGATGATATTAACCGAGGGGGATCAGACCCACTGCCATCAATTCAGTTTCAAAAGGAACAAAGAAACAAATGAACTAAGACTAAAATGCCTTTGACTTTGATGCCATTGACTTAAATATACGATGCCTTTTCCAGAGAATCAGTATATATAAACGTAGATCTTCATTTAAGTTTCCCCGAAATACAAATAATCTGTATATACCAGTATATCATAATAGATATCAGTATATACATTTTTGTATTCACATTTTAGTGGATAAAGAAGTAAAAAACTTTGAGTAGGATGATGAGGAAAAGAGATGAGTTCGCAGCCGAAAGTTACGACATAGAATAATGCGACAGAACAGGACGATGACATAGAGAAAGGTGGTGAGAAACAGAGATCAGGTTGATGATACAGAGTGATGGCACAGAATAGGGTTAGGCCACATGATAGGGTGATGACACAGAGCAGGGTGATGGCACAGACCGCTGCGTGGTGGAGCGGAACAGAGGGAGGAAGCAACAGGGCACAAGAGGAGAGTAATGAGGCATAGCTGGGCAATGAGGCTGAGCTTGGTGGGGCGACACAGAGTACCATGATGGGGCAGATCTGCCTCTGAGAGAGAGAGAGAGAGAGAGAGAGAGAGAGAGAGAGAGAGAGAGAGAGAGAGAGAGAGAGAGAGAGAGAGAGAGAGAGAGTTACATAGAAATATAGACCACACAGATCTAAGGTGTAAACGAAGTGGTCTGGCCTCAGCACTACTGAAATCCATTCATGACGTAGACCCTTTCAAAGCAGTCGAAGGACAGGAGAGCAAAGCCAATGCTCTCTTTCTCTCCACACCCACCTCACACCCTCCAGCAGGCAGAGAGAGAGAGAGAGAGAGAGAGAGAGAGAGAGAGAGAGAGAGAGAGAGAGAGAGAGAGAGACAGTATTCACGAGTATCTATCGTGAGAATCAGCCAAAAAGGCCCCGAAGGCTTCGCGCGTACCGCTCACCGCTGGGAAAGCACGAAGAGCGAGTCGTGTGAGTGAGTTCTATGCTGTCAAGCGTTACGTGCGAGATGGAAAGACGGCAATGTGTTTTGAGGACTCATCGCCAGCAGACTACGTGCGTGGGTGAGGCGGGAGGAAAAGACGCTTAAACCTAGGCCAGAGGAGGAGAACTTGACAGCCGCCGAGGTTTCGCATCCGCTGCAGCCACCGCTAATCCTCCCGATGCCCAGGACGGTGTGGTACCGCTAGTGTCACTCTCTGGTCGAGAGAGAGAGAGAGAGAGAGAGAGAGAGAGAGAGAGAGAGAGAGAGAGAGAGAGAGAGAGAGAGAGAGAGAGAGAGAGAGAGAGAGTGATATGAGAAGAGGTGAGTGATGGAGTAGTGCTGAATGATGGGGGTAGAGCTGAGTGATGGGGCAGAGCTGAGAGATGGGGCAGAGTTGGGTGATGGAGCAATATATATAGGTTGATGGGGTAATGCAGGTTGATGGAGTACATCAGGTTGATGGGGGGTAATGCAGGCTGATGGAGTACATCAGGTTGATGGGGGTAGTGCAAGTTGATGGGGTAGTGCAGGTTGACTGGGTAGTGGAGGCTGATGGGGTAGTGCAGGTTGATGGGGGTAGTGAAGGTTGATGGAGAGAGTGCTTGGTGATGGGGGTAGTGCAGGGTGATGGGGGCACTACAGGTCGACTGGGTAGTGCACAGTGATGAGGGTAGTGCAGAGTGAAGGGGTAGTTAAGGTGTGATGGGGGGGGGTAGTGCGGGGCACGGAGAGGGGGGAGGGGTCAGGTGGTGACGGGAGGGAGGGAGGGAGGGAAGAAGGAAGGAGGAGGTGAGGGTGTGGGTGCAGAACAAGGGGGTGTCTGGCCCCACACCTCTGGCCAATGCGGGAGACACCCAGATGGCATTGACCTCCACACAGTTGCCGGCGAACGTATTCCAAACTCCCTCCCACCCTCCCTCTCTCCCTCCCTCCTCAAGTACTCGCGCCTCTCCCACAGACGCTAAATCATGTTTCTACATCACAGGGTACTGCACGTCGCGTGGGCGAATACTACTACCACCTACTCTCCCCGTCTCTTAAGTACACTGGCTCTACTACCGTCAATCGTGCGTGTTAAGGATACACATATCAGCGTGTGCGTCGATGTAAGGATGAGGGCGTTTGGGGCGTGCGCGCGCGCGCTCTCTCAGGACGTTATCTGAAATCCATGGATAATCCCCCAAAACTTCCCCCCCAGCACAAGAGCCGAAGTTTCCTGGTGAAGTTTCTTCAGATTTCGAAGAATTTCCGCCCGTGTCGTAAGCGTGTGTGTGTGTGTGTGTGTGTGTGTGTGTGTGTGTGTGTGTGTGTGTGTGTGTGTGTGCACTCCCGGTCCAGCTTCCTAGAACGCTGGCAAACAGATGCTTGGGAGCCGTTGTCTGACCTCGGGCAGGGGGTGGTGGTGGTGTTGGGGGATGACGGTGGTGGTGGTGCTGGTGGTGGTGGTATAGGGGAAGGCGGAGGGAGGGAGGGAGAGATGGTGGTGAGCGTGGCACCAGGGAAGGCCAGGAGGGCCGACGTTACTCTTTTCGTCGCGGGCAAAACGCGGGCGACACGCGGCCCTCTCCCGCCACGACACGGGGCGATGCAGGTGTTCAGCGGGCGAAGATACCGGAACACGCGATTCATGGGGTCGGGGAGGAGGCTGCGAAGGTGGCTCCTCCCTGGTGTGGGTCGTTCTCCCCCTGGTGTGGGTGCTGGGTCGTTCTCCCCCTGGTGTGGGTGCTGGGTCATTCTCCCCCTGGTGTGGTGGGTGCTGGGTCGTTCTCCCCCTGGTGTGGGTGCTGGGTCGTTCTCCCCCTGGTGTGGTGGGTGCTGGGTCGTTCTCCCCCTGGCGTGGGTGCTGGGTCGTTCTCCCCCTGGTGTGGGTGCTGGGTCGTTCTCCCCCTGGTGTGGTGGGTGCTGGGTCGTTCTCCCCCTGGTGTGGTGGGTGCTGGGTCGTTCTCCCCCTGGTGTGGGTGCTGGGTCGTTCTCCCCCTGGCGTGGGTGTGGGTCGTTCTCCCCCTGGTGTGGTGGGTGCTGGGTCGTCTCCCCTGAGTGTGGGTCATGTCAAAGCAGGAGTCGTGCATCTGGTAGAGGCGTTGTGGCAGATGGAGGCTTGGTGGCAGGCCAGGGCGAAGCGGCAGGTAGGGGATGTTGTGGTGGCAGGCAGGGGAGAGGGGGCGTGGTGGCGGCAGGCAGGGGGGCGTGGCGTGGTGGCAGGCAGCAGTACAGGAGGGCGTGGGGGGAGAGGGAGGCTTGCCGAACATTTCCGGTGATGGCGAGACAGTTAGATTCGTACATGTCAAGCTTGCACCTGCTGCTACACCGCCCTACACATGTATGTACCTCTCCCATTTCCTCACCCCTCCTCCTCTTCCTCCTCCTCCTCTTTCTCTCCCTCCAACTCTCACCCTCTCTCTCCCTAGCCTCCCCCCTTCCCCCCACTCCACCCAGGATACGAATTCCCAGCCTGGCCTCATACAAGTTGCTTTGATGATAAAAAAAAATATAAATAATAATAAAAACCACTAAATATTTAATGTGTTCCTCTTTGTTTATCGACTTGTTTTCTTTATCAAATTTTCTTACACTCCTTTTGTGGTCCGAGATTCTCTCTCTCTCTCTCTCTCTCTCTCTCTCTCTCTCTCTCTCTCTCTCTCTCTCTCTCTCTCTCTCTCTCTCTCTCATATAAGAAAGGTCCCTTAACTTGGTTAAGGGAAATCTCTCGCCAGTCCATCCTCTTAACTCAGGCAGCTGCAGGTGTGTGGGTGGGGTGGGACAGCTGCAGGTGTGTGGGTGGAGGAGGCAGCTGCAGGTGTGTGGGTGGCGGACTCGACCATTCATCCCCTGGTCCGTTATGCTGCTGCTGCTGCTTGGCTTCACACACACACACACACACACACACACACACACACACACACACACACACACATACACACACACACACACACACACACACACACGATACTTGCCGTCTTAATGACCTGTTGCCACCATCATCCTGCCCCTCCCACACTACCTTACCCCACTGTTGCCACCATCATCCTGCTCCTCCCACACTACCTTACCCCACTGTTGCCACCATCATCCTGCCCCTCCCACACTACCTTACCCCACTGTTGCCACCATCATCCTGCTCCTCCCACACTACCTTACCCCACTGTTGCCACCATCATCCTGCTCCTCCCACACTACCTTACCCCACTGTTGCCACCATCATCCTGCCCCTCCCACACTACCTTACCCCACTGTTGCCACCATCATCCTGCCCCTCCCACACTACCTTACCCCACTGTTGCCACCATCATCCTGCTCCTCCCACACTACCTTACCCCACTGTTGCCACCATCATCCTGCTCCTCCCACACTACCTTACCCCACTGTTGCCACCATCATCCTGCCCCTCCCACACTACCTTACCCCACTGTTGCCATCATCATCCTGCTCCTCCCACACTACCTTACCCAACTGTTGCCATCATCATCCTGCTCCTCCCACACTACCTTACCCCACTGTTGCCACCATCATCCTGCCCCTCCCACACTACCTTACCCCACTGTTGCCACCATCATCCTGCTCCTCCCACACTACCTTACCCCACTGTTGCCACCATCATCCTGCTCCTCCCACACTACCTTACCCCACTGTTGCCACCATCATCCTGCCCCTCCCACACTACCTTACCCAACTGTTGCCATCATCATCCTGCTCCTCCCACACTACCTTACCCCACTGTTGCCACCATCATCCTCCTCCTCCCACACTACCTTACCCCACTGTTGCCACCATCATCCTGCTCCTCCCACACTACCTTACCCCACTGTTGCCACCATCATCCTGCTCCTCCCACACTACCTTACCCCACTGTTGCCACCATCTTCCCACGCCCCCGTAACACACCCCCTTAAGGTACGTACAAACACATACACACTCGACACTACTGTCATTGCTTTTATCTTTTAAGCAACCGTGGGACAGCTCCTGAGGGGCTCCTGCACCTTCGAGCCTGCACTCCACGCGACAGCAGGGTAAGGTGATCTCCTTTACGGTGGCGGGAAGGCCCTCGTCGGACGTGACTTACCGCTCGCGAAGTTACCACTTTCAGACACCCACACACACACACACACACACACACACACACACGAATACATGGGGGGGTGGCGGGCGTCATAGTACGAGCGGGTGATATATATATATATCAAGTGTGAGGTGTGTCGCCCCAGCACCTCTTCCTCCTCCTCCTCGTCCTCCCAGAGCAATAAGGAAGACAACAGAGGCTCACAGAGAGCGACAGAGGTCTGGGCTCATGATGGTGTCTCACCCACCCCACCCTTCCTCCCCTCACCCGTCTCGGCTCTTGGCTCACCTCCCCCCCCGCCCCCCCACGGCCCGCCCTCCTACCCACCACCACAGCCTCCCTCTCAACTCCCTCCCTGCCTTACTCACTCCCCCACCACAACTCTCACCACCACCGTTACTCCACAACCTCACCACCGGCTTCAACCTCTTCAATGTAACGAAAGTTTTCCTCATGTATGTATATATATATATATATATATATATATATATATATATATATATATATATATATATATATATATATATATATTCCTACGAGTCCATGGGGAAAATGAAACACGATAAGTTCCCAAGTGCACTTTCGTGTAATAATCACATCATATATATATATATATATATGTGTGTGTGTGTGTGTGTGTGTGTGTGTGTGTGTGTGTGTGTGTGTGTGTGTGTAGGGCGTTGCAAACCCTATCATAGTTTACTCTGTCATATGGATCTCGACGCTGCTCTGTATAATCAAGGTCATTACGCATCCTAAGTCTAAGCTCTTTCACTCCTTGTAATTTCAACATTTCTGGTATAATGCCCGATCGAACACCTTATGTTCTTGTTTTAACGTATTCATCCCCAAGATGCCTCAAGCTGTATCTGTCTCCGTTGAGGTCTATCTGCCATGTCAAAAAGACCATTATAACAACGTGTCTAATACATTTCAAAACACCGAGAATTCTTCCCACGTTTGACATTCATGTCTTTCATCATCGCGTCGTCGACAGAATTTGACATTCTCCTGGCGGGTCGCAGGTCGCGTTTCCAGATCACAGGTGGGTAAGATACGCGTAGGGGTGCAGGACTGTGTGGTGGTAACTCCCCCTTCCGGGTCGTGTTGAGCCTGTCGGACGTTTTCCCCTCGCTGAGAGAGAGAGAGAGAGAGAGAGAGAGAGAGAGAGAGAGAGAGAGAGAGAGAGAGAGAGAGAGAGGTGGGGGTTGCTAGTAAAGAGTCACTTTCAATAGCAGAAGCCACCGCAGCGGTCCCGTTCCCCAGCCAGCACCGCCCTTGGCACCCAACGCCGCTCGACTTACCGCTTCCCTGGACACAGCATCTTCCTCCTCCTCCTCCCTCTTTCCCTCCTCCCCCTAAACTAATGCAATCACACGTACGTACACTTAAACTAATGCAATCACACGTACCTACACTTTAATGCAATCACACGTACGTACACTTAAACTAATGCAATCACACGTACGTACACTTAAACTAATGCAATCACACGTACGTACACTTAAACTATAGCAATCACACGTACGAACACTTAAACTATAGCAATCACACGTACGTACACTTAAGCTATAGCAATCACACGTACGTACAAGGACGTACAGAGAAAAAATATCCGTGCGCTAACTCAATCACACGTACAGACATAGGCACATAGGGACACGCATACGTTATGAGACTAGACACCACGAGTGTAGTATAATTCTCTCTCTCCCCCTCACACGCAACCACAAACTACCTAATAACCTTATCTGACAATCAGTAAACGAGCCAAAGTTAGGAATATAAAACAGACGTCAACTCTGAGCACAGGCCACAATGTTGCGAGGGATGGGAGGGTGAGGGGGGGGGGGAATCTTGGGGTAACGAGTCCATTATAGTTTCCGAAGGCTTCTTGGTAACTGGCTCCAGGCTATGTGTCTTGTGAGGGAGTTGCCGGGGGCTGCGGGACACACCGCCCTGAGGCCCTAGGGGTACAAGAGACTGGCCTGGTGCATGACGTCAGGTGTGTGACGTGGGGTGTGTGACGTGGTGTGTGTGTGTGTGTTTTCCCCTCCCGTGTGTACACGACCCTCACGGTAAATCCCGAGGAATAGCGGAGGATACGGACCATTGCTGACTACTCCCTGAGCAAGACGGGTCGTCTAAAACTTAAGACTCGTACCGTCGTGCTCAAGGGTCGTGTCGTCGTGCTCAAGGGTCGTGTCGTCGCGCTCAAGGGTCGCGTCGTCGTGCTCAAGGGTCGTGTCGTCGTGCTCAAGGGTTGTGTCGTCGTGCCTGACGGATGAAAGGTGTGGGAAAAAAAAACAATGTAGTGGACTGTGGATGTCTGCTCTCCCTCCAGAGGCCCAACTTGCCTCACACGCTCGTGTGAAATACGAGTTGACGAAGGTTCATACCATTACACATACACACCTGCACACACACATACATGAACATACGTAAATGTACACACACACACACACACACACACACACACACACACACACACACACACACACACAGATCAAGAAAATGGTACATGCACATAGGCTGGATGGAGACTCGAGTCTATAAAACAATTGACTTCAAGTTTGACTTGTGTGGAGGTCACAAGTCTGGTTAACAAGGCTCAGCTGGTCATTTAAGAGAACAGCTATGTAGTATAAATCATATACGAAAATAAAGCCAATAAAATCTCCTCTGAAATTTATGGGCATTTATGATTTTTTTTTTTTTGTCATCAGTAAATACACGTAACATTTTCATTTTCTGGGGTCAGGAAAAAGATATCATACGAATCTTCCATTATATTCATGTATTAAACATATTTGAAAATAACCAAATATGGATATGGCAGGGGGGAAAAAACATCAAATCCCAGCCATAGTCTATCCTTTTCCGCAATGAATAAATAAATAAATAAATAAATAAATAAATAAATGCATTTTGTTGACCCTCTACCCAAGCATGAAGACGTACAGTAGGGTAACATGTGAGTTACTGTAATTCATATCAGACATTATCTTTATCTTAACTTGTGTGTGGTGTTCAGGTGCATTACTCGAGAGAAGAATTTCCTCTCTCTCTCTCTCTCTCTCTCTCTCTCTCTCTCTCTCTCTCTCTCTCTCTCTCTCTCTCTCTTTACTAACTGCTCGGGAGATATGACTGGAATCTCTCCACCTGGGGAAACCTTACGACAACCGGTCCAGTGCGGGGAGGCGGGGCCGCCCCTGGGGGCAAGCACTTACATGCAGAGGAATCTCTCGGCGTCCACTTCTTCCTGGTGGGAATTTCGTTCATCGCTGTGGCCGAAGCCACTCCCGGGGAGCCGACGTCAACCATCGCATTGGAGAGGGGGGAAAAAATATCATATTTTTTTTTCATATTTAACTTCCCTGAACGCGATGCTGCGACCCTCTGGGGGGATAACGGACTGGCCCTGGACCTGACCCCTTAACGCTCAGGTCAACAAGCCAAAGACATCACGCCCAAGGGACGTACCGCTGTGCTCAAGAGACGTACCGCTGTCCTCAAGAGACGTACCGCTGTGCACAAGGGACGCACCGCTGTGCTCAAGGGACGCACCGCTGTGCTCAAGAGACGTACCGCTGTCCTCAAGAGACGTACCGCTGTGCTCAAGAAACGTACCGCTGTGCACAAGGGACGCACCGCTGTGCTCAAGAGACGTACCGCTGTGCACAAGGGACGCACCGCTGTGCTCAAGGGACGCACCGCTGTGCTCAAGGCATGCATCATGCTCAAACGTTGGTCAAGGCATGCATCATGCTCAAACGTTGGTTAAGGCATGCATTATGCTCAAACGTTCCACCTTCGTGCTCAAGGGCCGCATCGTCGTGCCCCAAGGATCATTCTAGTTGACCTCTGTGTGTTTTTTTTTTTTCCATGCGTCTGACATCACTGCTTTCAACCTGATCTTATTTTCTCCACGTGAAAGCAACTCTCAGAAATCTTGTAAGGTCTTTTCCACGGAGGCCTTAGATATGAATAGGTTACTTCTTCCACGCTTGTCATTTGCCTCTTTACCTGAACTTCTGGCTCATTTTCAGACCACGATGTTAATCCCATCATCACACATGTAAAAGGTTCAGGCCAGCACTATAAGAAGCTACTCTATCTCATAATGACAGTTGCACATCACATGTAAAAGGTTCAGGCGAGCCAGCACTATAAGAAGCTACTCTATCTCATAATGACAGTTGCACATCATATCTAAAAGGTTCAGGCCAGCCATCACTATAAGAAGCTACTCTATCTCATACTGACGTTTGCACATCACATGTAAAAGGTTCAGGCCAGCACTATAAGAAGCTACTCTATCTCATACTGACGTTTGCACATCACATGTAAAAGGTTCAGGCCAGCCATCACTATAAGAAGCTACTCTATCTCATACTGACGTTTGCACATCACATGTAAAAGGTTCAGGCCAGCACTATAAGAAGCTACTCTATCTCATACTGACGTTTGCACATCACATGTAAAAGGTTCAGGCCAGCCATCACTATAAGAAGCTACTCTATCTCATACTGACGTTTGCACATCACATGTAAAAGGTTCAGGCCAGCACTATAAGAAGCTACTCTATCTCATACTGACGTTTGCACATCACATGTAAAAGGTTCAGGCCAGCACTATAAGAAGCTACTCTATCTCATACTGACGTTTGCACATCACATGTAAAAGGTTCAGGCCAGCACTATAAGAAGCTACTCTATCTCATACTGACGTTTGCACATCATATCTAAAAGGTTCAGGCGAGCCAGCACTATAAAAGGTTACTCTATCTCATAGTGACGTTTGGAAGGCATCATGACGCAACAGAAGTCTGTGATGAGATCTCGAAATCAACACTTCACAATGGGATCATCTCCTTCCGTCATCAAGTCCTAAACAAACAAGGAGTACAACTCTCAAGACCGTAAGACGACATGATGTTAAAATCCCCCTTTGCCACATCACGATTACCCGATCAACTCGCTCGTTTTCATAAGAAATTCCTAACAGTCTCAAGTTTCACAAAGGCTTCCTTTGTTTGTCATTGTTGTGGTAACATCCATGAAAGAAGCATTTTTCTTTTTCTTCTTTTTTTTTTTTAATGGCCGACTTTTTATGGGTGTAAAGAATGCGGTGCTGCCACCCTTAGGCCTTCCTCTGATGAACTGTGCAGGTCTCGCCCGTCCATGAATGATCACACACAGGAGAGGTGGTCTTCCTCTCAAGCCTGTGTAAATAATCTGTGGCGTCTGACGGCACGCCGGGCGATCGGCTTTTACCTAAAAGCTTCACTGGAGCGGGTCGGGAGACTCCACTTCGACCACACTGTCTACTGACCGAACACATTCACTCGAACCTGGTGATCTCTGGGGGGGGACTTTGCGTTATCTGGGGATGACCACAAGAGATACCTTACGTGCAGTTGGCTCGTTGTTTTGCCTCTTCAGGAGCCACTTGGCTCACGGTGACTCTGGCTCACGGAGACCTTCCCACACCTCTTGGGTCCTCTGAAACCCTTTTTTGAAATGCCAGTTCTCTCGCCTGGTACAATGGCTGTCGCGGTGATGGACGGGGGAGGAGGACTTCGTCTCGACTCGGGATTCTTTAGACTCCTTCGTTGGCAACGTTCCTCCACCGTGTGAACCGCTTGTGTAGCTGTTCTTACTGGAAAAGAAAACGCTGCAGGCATCTTTTTTTCTTAACATCGCACCTCAATGATCAGAATCTTTTTTTTTTTCCTTTTTTTTTACCCGTGAAAACTGCAACAATCTTTTGACTATTAATCAAATCAAGGCCTCAATCAGGACTGTGTTTCTTGTCTTCCAATATCAGGGATATTCTTCAGTATCTTCAGGGGTTCTGACATACTGGGATTTCTTGAAGTGTGTGTGAGGTTTCCCATCACTTGCGGTGTGTTTACGTCTTTAATGAACCATCCAGGGGATAATATGCCTACAGCCTGCGAAATCTGTTCTCTCACTTATCCAAGTTCTGTCGTAGCGTCTGGCAGCTAGCGCACCTCGCTGGCTCCCCTGAAGCATACAGTCCTGCTTGGAAAAATAACCCCCAGAATTGAGACCACTTTCACTGATTAGGTTTCCAGGAACGTTAAGGTCAGTCGTTCTGGCAGTGAAAATCGTCTGAAGTGCATGACAGTGTCTTTGAATTATGCCTGGAAATTGTGTTATGACAGACCTGAGAACCCCAGGAACCTGTGTCGGGCACGTGCACATGGAACAACACACTACACTACCATGTATCAGGTATACGTGGGGCAACACTATGCTGCGTCAGGAACACACGGGGCACCACCATCCTGTGTCAGTGCCACATGACGGCAACATCCTGTGTCTGTTACACATGAAGGCAACATCCTATGTCTGTTACACATGGGGAGTATGTTCACCTGATCGGCCAGTCTGTGCGCCGAAGAGAACCGCCAGGGTGTCGGGGGAGTCTCGAAGTGAACGCCGTCGGTCAAATGTTTTTCTTCCGAGCAAACCGGTCTGATAAGGGAGCTCTCGTGCTTGCCAACCGAGGCTTCACCAACACCCAGAGCCTTGACCACCAGACGCACAGCCAACGTCGGGTCAAAAGTGGGGGTTGTCTCATCGTGCCGGTCCATCTCAGGATCCGACCACTCACGCATACACCGAAAGAAGTCAAACTTAGTATTTTCCTAAAAAAAATCTGGGAAGGTAAAGAGCACACGGGATACTACGTTTGTGAAGAGGATGTTAGATTTGTGAATAGAAGAATAGGCCTCTCCTGGAGCATTTAAGTAGGCAGAGGCGACCACTCCCAATGTACAAAGAAAGTGGGGGAATATATGACGGTAGAATACGAATAAATGAGGAAATATATTAGGAATTAAGAGGTGGATATGTCCAAAGATCAACCAGAAACGCTCTACGAGTCTACCACTAAGAAAGCACCAGAAATGAACTGTCAGACCGAGGAACGCAGGAGGAAAGCGTGAGTGTTGAAGATTAAATGCGTGACGCTGATGTAAATGCGATGGCTAAAAAAAAAATATATACAAGAACAAGTATATCTCCGCATGGCTCACTTGCCTACACAGTAGCACGTCCTCAGGCCGTACGAAGCACTATAAAAGACAAGGACGCTTAGACTCTTCACTGCGGAGGGAAGTGAGTAAAGTAGCATCTTACACCGAGGCTTAGCTGGATTGTAGGACACTGGACTCCGGGAAGGGGTTTTTGATGCTATTTATAATGCGGCAATAATAAAGGAGACAGAATCTAGTATGACTTAGAGGAGGATCTCGCAAACCAGATCAACATTTCACAGGTGGATGGGAGGCATCTGGGGTGAACTGTCGGATCAGGAGAAGATAAAAGTGAACGGGGTTCCTCAGTTTTCAGTACACGTCCGATGTTATTTCTGACTGATGTCACATATTCGCCAGAGACAAATGAAGTTCATAGTTTTCAAACTGACGAAGGAAAGTTCACGAGTAAAAAGTGAGGCATTCAAGATCATGTTAATCTGTACTGGGGCCTGGATGAGAGGCTGCGGAGGTGGCTAGATAAATGAAGCTTGACCTTAACAGTAGTACGGTGATGAAAATGGGGGACAGGTTGGAACCAAACTGTTCCCTGACGGCCTTCTATGATGCAGCAGACGACAGGGTTTAACCTGACGTAGGAAATAAAGGTGGCGATGCAGTGGCAAAACATACACTCACACATACATGCATACATACATACATTCAACATTCACACAAACTCACAATCATACACATGTACGTCAGCACAAACACATGCACACGCATATTCATACACAAGCACACGCAGAACATTAAGAGAAGCACAAGGAGCTAATAGAGAAGGTCCAGAGGACAACAACGATGGAACGGGAACTAAGACAGTTGAGTTATAGGGAAAGTCCCCAGATCTTCCCACCACGGAAGAGTGTAGCGCGAGGGGCGACCTGATCACAACCTTTCAGTTTGTAAACCAGATTGATGACGTAAACAATGAACAGTTCTTCGAAAGATGTAGGAAGAGAGGAAAAAACCCAGAGATCGTAACGTGAAATCAAGCAAGAATCTTATCAAAAAAAAGAAGGATGTGAGGAAGTGCTTTCACATTATAATAGTAGTGTACGAATGGAATAAAGTGAAGGAAGCTGAGGTAAATGTTGTATGTAGTAGAGAAAGACTAAGAGACGGGATCCCACGAGTGTTGGAACTCCCTCCCACTACAGAGCAAATAGATAATTATGCATACACATTTACACACACACACACACATACACGCTGCATCAACACACACCCGTATACTTTCTTACACACACACACACACACATACACGACATGTCCAAACGCACGGATGCATACAAAAACCGTGTACACACACACACACACACACACACACACACCGGCTGGCTGTCTCAGGGCCGTTGTCCCTTAGTGGTGAAGATCCTGCGTGATACTTACGGATAACGGTACACACCCGCCCCAGTCCTGTCTCCCCGCCCCGCCCCGCCCCAGTCCTCGCTGCCCCGCCCCGCCCCGTTGTGGTGCCCCCTGCATTCCCGTGTTAGGTCACCCCCGTTCTCCTACAACCCTTATTCCCATCTCCTAGGCCCTTATCTTGATCTCCTGGAAGACAACGTAGCATTTTTTGTCTCTCTTTTACGACTGGTCGTCCTCCGCCACCCCCGTGTCTTCTAAGACACAACTAAACTTCCTAGAACCCCGTCATGCCCTCCACCCAGTCCAGTCCTCCCGACCCCACACCCTCCCTCACTCACTCCTCACTCCTCCTTCCCCCTGGGTCCTCCACCTCATGAACACTTGACTGACGCACCCAGGCCCCGTTCTCTCTCTCTCTCTCTCTCTCTCTCTCTCTCTCTCTCTCTCTCTCTCTCTCTCTCTCTCTCTCTCTCTCTCTCTCACACACACACACACACACACACACGCTTCCTCTCCCTTGTCTCTCTCCCTCATCGAGTCCATCTTTTCGCACCTGGTCTTCTTCCCAAAACCGATCTTCCTCCTGACGCCACCCGTCCTTCCTCATCTTTTCTACCTCGTCCCCACTCTACGCTACCCTCCTCCCTCACTGTGGCTCTCCCTTGTCTCTCCTACCCCTAAGTCTTCTCTGATCTAGTCGCTCTCCTCCCAGTCCGTCCTGCTGTGTTACGTACACCCCCACCACCACGCACCCTAACGCGCACTCCCGTCTCTTCTCTCCATCGCGTCCTCCTTCTCTTGCCTCACTATGTTTGTCCTCAGCATCCCAGTCCTCCAATCCACCTTGATCAGTCCTCCTGCTTCACCCCGTTCTCCTACCCTCTCGTCCTCTTCCCTATTCTTAATCGACCTCCCTTCCTCCCTCTGTCTACGCAATACGACCCTGTGCATCGAACCAGGAAACGCTAAATGCGAAAAAAAAAAGATTTTGGCCGGTAAACAGACTCCCGAAACGATGCACTGAAAACTACATCGTTCCGTACAGAAAAATTAAACCTCTAGTTCGAAACAATCAGGCATTAATTACCAAGCGATCAAGAGAGATAAAACAAAAATTAATCCGATAAAGGATCGCTTGTTTGATTCTAGAGATCCATGACCGAACGCGAGGAAGCAATATATCAGACTTTGGTATCCATACAGACATACGTACACCAACACTGGACGGGGAAGAGAGTACATCTCCCTCCCTCCGCACTATCACTAACCATCATGTTCACACGGGGCTTAGGGTCAATGACCATTTTCATTACACCGTCATCTTCACTACACCGTCGACACCACAAGCCTTTTCCTCCCCGTACCCTTTACCATGTCGGCTCAAACGCACCTTCACTACACACCTTCACCTTCGCTGCCCTCTTGACGCCAATGGCTTTTGACCTGACCCCTCACAACTAAGATCAAAAGGCAATCTTCACTACACCCTCGTATTCACTACATCCTCATCTTTCCTACACCCTTGACACCGCTGCTGCCGTAAGGGTCAGATCAAACGCTTCATTACTACGACAAGGTTGGGGGGGAGTGACTGGCTGCTGGGGGACCAGAAGTGAAAAAAAAATGGAAAAAGACACGAAGCAAAATCACAATACATTTTCCTCCTACGGAGATAGACATGAACAGTTCCTGTGAGGTCGTGGAAAAAGCGAGATAACACTGCTGATAATATCACAGATTCACCGACATGATCTTAAAGATAACACGACAGTACTTCATCCAGGATAGGCTAAATTTGTTGAAATGCGGCGGGATATAAACTGGATGAGACTGTCAAACGTAGACAGCTGAAAGAAACAAATGTGTTGTGCAAATCTAAAGAGAGAAACTCTTCTTCCTTGCAGAGAGGAACTATAAAACGAAACATTAAACATTCACTCTTCATATCTCCCAAGTCAATTCAGAATACGCTATTGAGTTCTGGTCACCGAACTTGATCACACAGGACAATACTGGAACGATGACAAAGAAGAGCAACAACACTAATTCTGTGGTTCGCAGGAATCTAAAATCACAATTTGGGAAAAAAAAAAGACAAGAAAAAAAGCATTGACGCCAGGTAGGTCCATCAAAAACATTTACACGTTCTAAATAATTTCGTCAGTTATAACTTACAATTTTTTCGTCGCGTTCGAGAGTTACAACGACAGGAAATGAGACGTGAGCGAAGTCTCTCAGCTGTAGAGTTGTAGAATATTGGATTATAATCAAACGCACCGAATGTCAAGGTGAGTAATATCAGCACCATTAACCCACAACTCGACATTGACTTTAATGACGCCAATTTGCAGTAAAAATGCCGGTCGAGGATGGAAGATCACTTAAAAAAACATAAGTGATTTTTCTATTTTCAAGGACATGATTCCTTTCGTTTTTTTTTTTTTCTTTTCAGATCTGATCTTCCTTCCCAGAGCATCCCGCAGATACAGACAAAAGAGGATGCTCTTTATCTCAACTTTTTCCCATATGATTTCCATTCCAGTACAGACTCTCCGTGTACTGTATGGTGTCTATTCTAAGGCATTTTTTTCCCCTGCTGGGTGCTGTGCCGGAGTGAGTGATGGGTCGGAAGGTACTTTTTCTGTTTCTGTGGATTAGGAACTTGTTAGGATACTATTACGGTCCTTCAGCAGACGGACGGCTGGCTTCTCCAAGAACGATATCACGTCTTCTGTTCCCTGTCCACCTGGGCGCCTTTGTGTTCCTCTGGCCTCGTCCGCCAGGACCCAGCTTTTGGTCGCCCTCCTGCCTCACACAGCCAAGCACCAACACACCATCATCTGTCTTCGTCTGCCACACCAACTCCTCCTCCGCCCCTCACCTCGTCCCTTAACCCCTCTTTCTCCTTCCCCTCCTACCCTCTTCCTCCCGATTGCCCCACACCTAAATCAGTCCCGAGAACGTTTCTTGAAAGAGTCATACAGCCTCCTCACGAGCGCTGGGCTACACGCTACACAGACCCACATACAAAAGGCCTCCTCCGCCTAATCACATCCTTTGGGTGGTGGTCAAGAGGCAAAGCATCGACCACTGCTGGCAAAAAGTACATGCCCTTCCCTCCTCCTCCTCTCCGAGATCTCTCGAGACCAGTGTGAGAGATCTCTCGAGTCCAGTGTGAGAGATCTCTCGAGACCAGCATGAGAGACCACTCGAGTCCAGTATGAGAGAATTCTCGAGACCAGTGTGAGAGATCTCTCGAGACCAATATGACAGATCAGTTCACTTCAGAGGTACGATTTAAGAAGACATCGTCCCCACTGCTGCTGGAGACCTTACCCTTGAGGCTGAGTCCAACAGTGTACCAGGATCGGTGAGGGGACAGATGGTGCACCATTATTTCCTCCCCATTAAATCTACGGTAATGGGACGTGACACGTAAATTGACAGGAAGGGGGGAGAGAGAGGGAGTTTACGGTCGATGGGTTGATCTACCTCAATTTTTTTTTGGCCCCATCAGTGTAGAGAGCAATA
Organism: Panulirus ornatus; assembly: GCF_036320965.1. Classification (NCBI taxonomy): domain Eukaryota; kingdom Metazoa; phylum Arthropoda; class Malacostraca; order Decapoda; family Palinuridae; genus Panulirus; species Panulirus ornatus. The sequence goes on along the minus strand of NC_092247.1, from coordinate 6,642,421 downwards.
AACATAATTCGTATAGAAAAAAAACTGGAGGAAAGAAAGAAAAAAAAATGTAATGTCGTATCCATAGATTACCTTACAGATTCTTACATTTATATAATATAATTTCCAATATCTTTGTCTGGTGAAAATCTCCCTGTGATCCGGAGTGTCTTGTGCATTTATTTTTTTTCTCCCTCTTCGTCGACGACCCATGTTCCATGAACCGATTCCCGAACTTTACTTGGAATCCAGTAGAAGATCCGGTCGTAATGACTGACACGTTTATCGCATTCCAGTACAATCTTCGTCCTGGAATATCATGATCAGCTCCTCCTCCCCTCCCCCCCACCCCCACCCCCCTTTTTTTTTTTTGAGTCCATTATCTTTTCCCGGAGTTGGAGAATCGAGTTCGGTGGTTCTCTGGCCCGTAATTCATGGCAGCCAGCGAGCAAGAACAAGAATAATACTCTGTTTTACTACCCCAGAGAGATCCCCCGAATATCTGAACAAAGATCTTCATAATACCCTGTTTTACTACCCCAGAGAGATCCCCGAATATCTGAACAAAGATCTTCATAATACCCTGTTTTACTACCCCAGAGAGATCCCCCGAATATCTGAACAAAGATCTTCATAAAACCCTGTTTTACTACCCCAGAGAGATCCCCGAATATCTGAACAAAGATCTTCATAATACCCTGTCTTATAACCCCAGAGATCCCCGAATATCTAAACAAAGATCTTCATAATACCCTGTTTTACTACCCCATAGATCCCCGAATATCTAAACGAAGATCATGCCCCATGTCTTATGCTTCCAGGAGACGTCCAGCTGGAGGAATCCTCGATGCATTCGAGGAAATTCCTGGATATTCAGTCCCCCCTTAGGGCACCACCGCACCCACGTCGTCTGCCGTTAGTGAAGACGAGCAATGAGTGTGAAGGCCGAGTGTGAGTCTGATACAGTGCATGTTGATGAGTGCGGAGGGAGGGGCTGTCGGCGGTGGCACCGGCACCCAAGGGGTGTATGAGTAAACCCCTCGGCCGACAGGGCTGCGCCAGTCAGCACGCCTCGGACTGGCACTCCATGTGTCGCTCTTGAGGCCCCTGGCTACTGGATAGCTTAGCGACCTGGCTCCGTCCCGTTTTGACTGGAAATGATCCAATTCTATTAAGCTGGAATATCACTGTTCAGGCTGGTCCGCGGTGTGGAACAGTTCTAACCCTTTCCCTCCAATTCCATTCCAGAGGAGTACGGAAATATCTGCTGTTTCTACAGCCCTTTGTAAGGGGGCAAATAAAGGGGAGGGGCGGCCTCTGTAATATGCAAAACTCTCGCCACATAGTTCTGAAGGTGCGGTACAGTGACGAGCGTGGTACCGCGGTGTACCGTTCCCCCGGACCATCTTGGGGTACAGGGTCATCTCAACGAAAAGGAAATGCCTCTCCATGACCCAGGGAGGATGCTGGTGGTGGTGCAGGGTGAACACGGCGGTGTTGCATTGCCCGCTAGCACGCTTGACCTTGCCCGCCTCCAGGAAACTCTCGGAAATGCAAGTTCTCGGGGGTAAAGTGGGTTCGCCGATATCTTTCTTTTTTTTTTCTTCTTCTTCTTTTTCTTTGTCTCGGTATCGTGAGATTCTACGAGGACGGCCTCAGCTCTTCCGTCTACACTCCACTTCCGGCCCCTCCCTACCAGTGCGCCACGCTTTGCCACAGACTCTTCGGGCAAAGATGTCTTGAGGTCACTCCTCTTATTTGGACGAGTTTACGTCAGCAGACTCCAAGTGCGGGACCGTCCCTCGATGTCCGGCGAGGCAAAAAAAAATATGAATACCTCGTAAAACACGTAAACCTGAGTGCGTTACACGACAGAACACTGAGTGTCGCGACTGCCCTACACTGGCACTGAGTGCGTGGGGGGCCCACCATACCCCTTGAGGAGTGTGGTGGCATCTCCCTCCTTCAGCGTGTTTTTGCCAGTCCATGTGGAACACCGCCAACACAAGCTCCTGCAGTAGTGACGAAGGACTCGACCCCACAACAACAACCACCACCATCCCTTCCAACCTCCCATGAACCATCGCCATCCAACGTACACCGGCCTCTCGTCTGTACCTGACAATGGAATTCTATCATTGCATTCAACATTCGGTGTCATGGAAGGTGATGCTGACAGTTTATTCTCCACCTGTGCCTTCGTTCCTGGGAAGAACAAGACCAAGAATTTCCTGCACGTGATTCAACAGATTGTGAAGGTGTGAGACCTTGATTTGTTGCGTCGGGGAGCTGAGGAGGTTACTGAATGAATCACTGGCTTCACAGGGATATTAGATAATGGTTGACACGTCCGTAGAATTCATGGTATGTCTCTTGGATGTGTCATTAACAACACAGCAAAAGGGGACGTACACAGTACCAGAGAGTAAGCCGTAACCACGTCTACAAACATCCCTTCCCACGAATTCATTAATAGTCATCTACATTAACGGTTTAGGCGTTGACGTAATTTTACTTCATCTTAAAACTTTTTCTGAAAGACCAGTAAGGTAGTGACATGAGTCAGTAACGTGAGGCAACACGCATAAAAGTCCAATAAGAGAAGTGATGTGATATGATGTTTCTAAGAAGGGTTGAAATGAGTAAGTGAAGAGACGCGAGGTGAAATGACATGACAGAAAAATAATATAAATAAATATAAATAAATAAATAGATAAATAAATAAATATATATATATATATAGATCAGGTGTACCTTCTGTCTCACTAGTCCCTTCCGTCCTCTTTCATGAGGTAATTTCTCACCTATTCTACCAGTTCTCCATCCATCAGTACCTGGGTATCTTCTCTCCTCTACAACTAACCTATCCTTACCTGCCTATCCGTTGGGTTGCATCCACACCACGCAAACCCTACCTATCCACCAGTCTCGTTCATCGAAGTCCGGCTACCTGATCGCCTATCCGATGTTCCTACCTAGCCTCCTCCTCGCTCCCTAAAACCTACCTATCCCTCTAGCCACTCCGTCGACCCTCGTGGGTCCCCCAAGGCCCATCCTCGACCTCCGGGATAATGATTTATTTTGTGATTATTAAACTTTTTTTTTTCCTCCCCCTCGACATTTGTGAAGGTGACTTACTACGTTTGGTAGATGTTCAGTTCGCAGTTCGTAATCAGGCCCTGAAAACTCTCTCTCTCTCTCTCTCTCTCTCTCTCTCTCTCTCTCTCTCTCTCTCTCTCTCTCTCTCTCTCTCTCTCTCTCTCTCTCTCACACACACACACACACCGGATATGAGACGGGTTTTACGATCGATCAAAGAAGACTCGCCATTTCGTGTGTGAGGCATCTTGTTGATGTGTGACGGGGCGGTGGTTGAGTGTGACGCCGTCACACTCAACCACCGCCCCGTCACACATCGACAACATATAACTCACACACGAGATGGCGAGTTACGTCTGATCGATCGTAAAACCGCCTCATGTCCGGTGTGTGTGTGTGTGTGTCCAGAAACTTATACGGGATCGAAATTCTCCCAAACTGTGACGGCCAGAGGGAGATCAACACTCAGGCCCGCCATGTGCCCGGGCAGTGGATATGACCACTGAAATGGGACACCGAAATCGCCACACGATCCAGAACATTACCAACGAGACGGTCAACCTTATGCGCCAGCCAGCGATATAGGTAGTATAGCACCATTTTCCCCCTACGTCGGGTCTGGCACGGCACCGATGTGTAACGGACCGATGCCACAATCGCATATGTTTCTCAAGGTGTGTATATATGTACGTCACACCACACTTATGCCTTTGATACTGGGCGTTGTGATACACAAGAGAGCAAAGCACTGTTATGAACACGTCTGTGCGAAACCTGCAGCCCCCTGTGTGTTCCTCCTATCTGGGGGCCTAATACACTGCCAGCCAGTACAGACCAGTCTGTTAAAGTGTAGCGTTTCCGACCTCTCTTTTCCTCACTCCTACGAACTCAGCCGGTACACAGAACTGGTCACTGTGGTGTAGCACCACAGCGTCTGTGTCTACACCCCCTCCCCTTCCATTGTGGTGTAGCACCACAGCGTCTGTGTCTACACCCCCTCCCCTTCCATTGTGGTGTAGCACCACAGCGTCTGTGTCTACACCCCCTCCCCTTCCTGCCTTACCTCCACCCGTGTTACACAGTCAACAGCCTGCGTACAGGCTGGTCCGCAAGGCGTGGGGGGGTCACAGCGAGGCTATGAATAAAAGCCATGATGGGCGTGGGGGCGGGCGGTGGAAAAGGCAAAAGAGATCAAGTGCTTCTTTAGCGCCTCGCGAACAATGGCGTTCCCTCGAGACAAGACTTCCCTTCCCGGTTCCCTTGCGGGGTTAAATTAGAGCTTATAATTATCCGAAGTCCAGGAAATCCCCCGTCGGACAAAGAAAAACGGGGAGTCAGTCAGTGGTGGCCGCTTCGCGCACCGCAAGTCGGCCCTCTTCCCTCTCCTTGGCTACACGTAAACAACAAGACCGACGCATCTCAATGGAGTTAGTGATGATGGATAAGCAGTCTTGGTGGGATGACTTGCTACTGTCCAGTTGAAATTTCTGTGGAAGGTGAAGCGAAGTGTGTGTGTGTGTGTGTGTGTGTGTGTGTGTGTGTGTGTGGGCTGTGCTGTCTTGGCTGGCTGGTGTGGGGAGGGAGGCGTGTGGTGTTACGGCCGGCGAGCCATGGCAACTGGGGAAGGTCCCGTTACTCCTGCAGAAGGTAAGGACAACGCCCCGCCACTCAGGCGTCTCCCGTCCGCTACCCGCACCGCCCCCTCGACGTTCCTCCCCCTCCTCCTCCTCCTCCCTCCTCCTCCTGAGGGGGATGGGGTGTTAAGGGGGGGGGGGGAGAACGGAGGTGGTGGAGGTGGTGGGTACTTGGGGAGGGAGGGAGGGAGGTGTACGGAATATGAGAGAGAGAGAGAGAGAGAGAGAGAGAGAGAGAGAGAGAGAGAGAGAGAGAGAGAGAGAGAGAGAGAGACAGGGAGGGAGGGAGTTGGCTGCCGACAGGGACGAAGGAGAGCAACGGAGAATGCAAGGCGGAATGGGAGCACAGCGGGGGACAGGCAAGGTGTCCTGGGTGACACACTCGCGACCAGGCGGGCCAGACAGTACTGACGGAGGAGGGTTACAACATACGGAGGGACAACGCCCCATGCAGAGCGAAGGAGATGGGAAAGACAAGGAAAAACAACAACAAACAACAACAACAACGGAATTCAGACACAAGCGACAAGTCGAGCAAGAAAAGGAAATACCGGGATTCGAACTGGCATACCTCTGGCCACCCAGGGTAAGAAAACAAGGACAAAGAGAGCGCGGCTGAACACACACACACCAAGTTACATCACTTGCTTAAAATGAGTGAGAGACTCGTTTTGATAACGGGGGAAGAGACGTCCCTGCCAGGGGTGTGTGGGGGGGGGGGGTATGGGGGAGGAGGAGGAGTTGGGTGCTGAGGTGGGGTAGGGTAGGGTAAGGGGTGGGGTAGGGTAGGGTAGGGGGGTGAAGACTGAAACACACTGAGGGGAAAACACCCTGGAGGTCGAGACAGACGGGAGATGTAAACATGAGAGAGAGAGAGAGAGAGAGAGAGAGAGAGAGAGAGAGAGAGAGAGAGAGAGAGAGAGAGAGAGAGAGAGAGAGAGAGAGAGAGAGAGAGAGAGAGAGCAGACCAGGGAAAATGATCGTAATAATAATGGGGGGAAAAAAAAAAGAGGAGATACAATAAAACAAAAAAAGGAAAGAAAAGATTACTGTGACATCAGCAGAGAGCCTCAGGCTTTTGAGGTATAACTGTAGTGAACGAACATGAAGGGGGAAGATATATACACCATTGTGACGCTGGATTTCACGAAATGTGTCGTCGTCGTCGCCCCTTGGACCCAAATGACAACAGACACGAAGGTAAATGTGAAGCTTAATGCCACATACAGCATGTGGCTTTCTCACCTGGGGCGTACACAGGCAGACAGGCGTTGATGTGTGTGTGTGTGTGTGTGTGTGTGTGTGTGTGTGTGTGTGTGTGTGTGTGTGTGTGTGTGTAGAGAAAGAGAGAGAGATAATATAATAGATAGATAGATAGATAGATAATTTGATGGATGGATGGATAGATATATGGATAGATTAACAGACAGAGAGATAAACATATATGTACATAGACAGGCAGATACACAGACAGAAATACATAAGCTTCTCAGTTATGCACACCACACACACACACACACACACACACACACACACACACACACACACACACACACACACGCATGCATGCATGCATGACTGAATGCATGAACTTCCGTTAAGCGTTTTGGGAAAAGTTACGGAGCGAACTGGAGAATACAAGATAAAGAGGAGAAGACACACGAACACACACCTACACAAGACTGCCCATCGTAATACAGGAAGGAGGTAGAAGGGGAGAGGGTAATGAAGATAATAACACAGAAGGACTGACACAAGAAGAGGGGGAAATCTGTAATGATAACGAGACAGAAATAAGACAAAAGAGGCACCAAAATGAAAACGATGGTGACCTGAGAGAGAGAGAGAGAGAGAGTGGTGGTCGAAATGACGGGAGATTCCGCTTGCAGTCTACACACAGGTGGGGCACGTAGCTTGGTAGTTTACGTATAAATATGGCAGCATGGCTTGTGGTGTGTATACAGGTAAGTACGGCAGCATGGCTTGTGGTTTACACACAAGTGGGGCAGAATGGAGCGTAGTAGTTTACAAAACAAGGTGTGATAGCAAGGCTAATCACTACATAGAGGAGAGAGGGGGGGCATCTAGCCATCGTTCAAGGGATAAGATGGGTTATTCATAAGCCCTTGCGAAGAAATAAACAGCAATGAAAGAAAGAAGAGAGATGGCAGTAGCAGCTGCAGCAGCAGCAGTGGCATGAGGAAAAGAAATAAAAAAGAAGGAAGAGTAACACAGCAGCGGTAGCAGCCACAGCAGGAGGAGCAACAGCAGAAGAAGCATATACCCATCACCAGCAACACACCCCCCACCATCACCAGCAACACCACCATCACCACCAACACCACCAACACCATCACCAACACCAACAACAACGCCGCCAGCACTACCTCCACCAACAACAACGAAGGCACCAACAGGACCAGCAGCAGCGCCAACAACACCAAGGAGGAGTACCCTCGATAAGACCATTATCATTACAGGGTTTGGGGGGAGAGCAAGGGGTCAGGAGGGTGTGTGTCTGGCGGAGGAGCGGGTGCGAGGAAGGGGTTATGGGAGGAAGGAAGGGAGTAATGAGAATGTCAAAGTCAGAAATCCCAGCCAAGTGTGTGAGTGACGGGCGTTGATGGTGTTACGAGAGAAACGGTAATAGCGATAACGGTAGAGGAGGCGTGAGAGACCCCGGCAGCCAGCCACGAAGCCAACCAGCCAACTCAGCCAACAAAGCCCTCCAACCAGCCAGCCCGCTGCACCAGCACGATCGCCCTCCCGAGATCAACAGCAGATGTGGCAACCCTGCGCACCGTATGGGTGTAAGGAAGAGAGACAGACGGAGGATTCGGCTCCCGCGGGACAGCGGTAGAAGTCAGGGTGTAAAGGAACTCCTCTGTGACGGAAGATGGTGACAGATGGACGGGTGAGGAGGCCTGGGAGATGATGATGTTGCTGCTCCCTGGCAGGAGAGAGACTCTACCTACACCCGAGTCTCCTAAAGATGAAGTGCTGCAACGCGGACACGCTAAGTGTAGCAGTTCTGTGCGTCCGTGTTTAGAATCCTCACCTCAGGTGAACAGTACACTGTGCACCTGCATGTACAGAAGGGCCTCAGCAACGCGGTACGCCCCCCCACCATCTCTATAACCCTTCTTCTTCCACCTCAAGGAACGACGCCAGGTCGGCGTGGCTGAAGAGGAGCATAGCAGCTGCAGACAACACGAGCAGAGTGCATCATACACTAGCCAGCGGGAGTGAGAGCAGGACGGGGTGGGTGAGAGGAGATCCCGCTAGACGTGGGGGGGAGGAGGGTGATCGGGGAAGCGTCTGTCGGCCTCAGCGGGTACAGTATGTGTGGGGGTGGGCGGCAGGCTGGGCTGCTTGCTTGGCCATCTCGTAGTTGTCTAGCATGTTCCTACAGACGTGCATGACGCTATGGTTGTCCGGGTGTGGTTATACACGGGATTGTGTGTGTGTGTGTGTGTATGTGTAACTGGTTGTGCCTCGCCACTCATTATCCGGTTGTTACGTTCCAATATTATCTTACCGTATATCTGTCTACGTATCTGTCTCTCTGTCTGGCTTGGTCTGTGCGTCTGTCCTAACTGGTACCGGATAGCTTCCAGCTAGTGCCTGAATAATGATACATATATATATATATATATATATATATATATATATATATATATATATATATATATATATATATATATATATATATATATATATATTATCCCTGGGGATAGGGGAGAAAGAATACTTCCCACGTATTCCCTGCGTGTCGTAGAAGGCGACTAAAAGGGGAGGGAGCGGGGGGCTGGAAATCCTCCCCTCTTAATTTTTTTTAATTTTCCAAAAGAAGGAACAGAGAAGGGGGCCAGGTGAGGATATGCCCTCAGTGGCCCAGTTCTCTGTTCTTAACGCTACCTCGCTAACGCGGGAAATGGCGAATAGTTTGAAAAAAAAAAAAAAAAAAAAAAAAAAATATATATATATATATATATATATACATTCCTATGAGGTAGCGTCATTAGCACACGTCCAATTTCTAGACGTCATGTGTAATGCACCGAAACAAAGAGTCCACCATCCACAGCCAAGCTCCCTCAGACTGTCCCGTGGTTTAGCTTGACCGCTTAAAATGCCCTAGTTCAGGCTGCTGACTGTACGTCGCCCCCGCATACCACTTCGATCCAATCAATTCTATCCAATGCACGCCTCCCACCCACCCGAATGTACAGGCCATAATACCCCTTTATATTCCATCTCCTTGTTGGTCTCCCCTTTCCCCCTCTTCCTCTCTCAATCTACACTGTAGATCCTCTCAGTCAGTCGCTCTTCGCTCATCCTCTCTAAATGTCCAAACCATCTCACTAAACCCTCGCCAGCTCTCTCAGTCAACTTGCACTTAGTACCACACCTTTCTCTTTTATAAAGCGATCGACCAAACACAGACCATGGTGGAAGGATCTGTTGATGATTATACTTAGGATGCTGTGATGAATTCCATGAGGCTGATAACCACAACGATCATGTGTTCCCCAAAACCACTGTAGATAAAGTCACGAAAGCTGAAGATGCAGTGGGAGGAAGAGAGAGTCTTCATACCACCATAATGCTCAAGGATCTATGGAGCTCGCGATATCTGTTTACGTAATCAAACGGAAAACTTCGGAAAGTAGGCTGGGGATATGTACGATGAACGCGTCTTGGTTGGGGGATTGGAACTTAGACTGAGCCATGGCTGGGGATTGGGATAATGGAATGCTCTAATGCTGGGGACTGAGGTGAAGAAATGGGTCATCAGTCACTGGGAAATTGGTTTTGTCGATTTCAGTTTTGGGAAAACATATATATATATATATATTCTTCCAGTCAGCGGGGCATTTTGATTGCTGAAGAACGCGTGGCTGTTGGAACACCGAAACTGAAGGAAAAGCTTCTTGTAGAGTTCCACGAGGTACGTCTGTGGGTGGAACGGAGCGATCTGCAGTTTCTTCGGGTTATATAAGCGCCTGGCGATCTCAAAATCACGTATCAAGGTGAGGGCGACCAGGAGGCAGGCTGGGGACGGGGGTATTGTCAGGGTGTGGGGGGGATAGAGCCTCTGGCAGATGGTGATGAAGTGGTTGTTGGTAATGGGAGCTGCTCCATCAAGCTGGGAGTTGATAAACACGAGGGGAAGGAGAAAGCCTGTCTCTTTTGTCTATGTACGCTTGGTCGCCTGTGTGTCTAAAAGACATATTTGCTTTGTTGAGTATCTGGATAAGTGATCATCGTGAGTATCTGGATAAGTGATCACCCGGATAAGTGATCACCCATCTAATTACCTATTCATACATGGATGAAGGGAGTCCCATCTATTAACCTCTCGCGTATATCCTACGAACTCGAATTTCTTTATTTTCTGCTCACTATCGCTTCACTTATCCAACTCGACCGTCCGTCCCTACTACACTATCGCCACTGAAGGACTTCCTCCTATCTTTCCCGCGTCGTCTTACGTTCAAAGGTCCTGTTAGGCGAGCTGGATGACCAGGTCTTCCTCCGCACTCCCCCAAAGAGGTGTTCCATGTCAACATTGTCAGGTACACCGAAGAACGAGGTCGGATCCGCGTCTTCCATTGTACCTTCAAATTCTCTACCCACCTCACCTTCGTTAAGAAGGAGACGTATGTGTTTTGCTTTTTTTTGCTGCTGTATGTGTGTCTTGTTGTTTGTGGGTAGGTGCATCTAGTTATGTAAATGGCGCGACGTGGACAAAGGAATTGTGTGGTTAGTGTTTGGGTCTGCGTGGTTGTCTGTCTGTCTTCTGTGTAACAGACTGTTTGTACCAGAGGCTGTGAGCCTGTCGCATCTCCATATCGACGTCTCTGTGGTTGTATATGTTAATGGTACGTGTGTGTGTGTGTGTGTGTGTGTGTGTGTGTGTGTGTGTGTGTGTTTGCGGTAGGCGTATGTTTCGGTGGATATGTTTGCCTGCTTGAACAACTGTAACTAAGACTGTGTGTGTTTGTCTTTCTTCGTCTGAGTGAACAATATATATATATATATATATATATATATATATATATATATATATATATATATATATATATATATATATACGTAGAAAGTATAATAAAAATGAGTCACTTTGACGCCCCTTCTTCCAATGACAGTCGAATACTAAAATACAAAATGTAACCCAAGTGATTTTCATAGAGCCCTACACAGAAGGCCAATAGAAACAGAAAAATAAATTCCAATTTCTCTACTGGGAAAAAAAAAAAAACAACAGTTCAAAAGGATACGCCACGATAACATTCTGAAGAACTGGTACAATGTTATCCCTGGCAAGTTATACTTACAAATCCCTCTTCGTGTTGTTCTCTTGTTATTTCCAGATGATCTACAAGAACAGTCTGAATCGCCGGGGGTGGCAAGAACTAGGCAAGGCGTTCCTGCCCTTGGTCAGGCTGCGGGACTGGGGGTTGGGGACACCCGTTCTGGGAAATTAAGCCCTACGAAAAAAAAAAAAGGTGCATGTGGCCTCGGACGTAAGGGGCGTGCTTGCAACCGTTTACGGCAGAGTGGAATGTAAAATGGAAAAGAAAAAAATAGTGAGGAGATCCTGAACGTATTTTGGCGAAAGGGTTCATCTAAAAGGGTAACTTAGATGATGTGTGTGTGTGTGTGTGTGTGTGTGTGTGTGTGTGTGTGTGTGTGTGTGTGTGTGTGTGTGTGTGTGTGTGCAACACAGAGTTGCGGAGCAGCAAAACACTGACTGGAATGGAGAGATGGGTGTCGGACCAGTCTCTGTGCTTTACGTTTACTTTTCCCGTGCCGAGATGCCCTTACATGGAGCTCCCGCAGCACTCAGGAGGCCTTCCACGTCCACCGGGCAGAACTACAGGTCAAAGAGTGTCATGTTCTATGTATGTCTGTGTGAGGGTGTGAGGCAAGCGCAGGACAACTGAGTAATGAGTTCAATGATTTTAGCACGGACGTCACATCTTGGGTACGAAGAGTCTTGTGACATGCTGAATTGCTGGCATCCACGTCGCATGCGAGAAAGTGTGACCAGCACATGCCTGGGGGGTGAAGTTTCCTATGGACATAAGTATGATCAGGTGGAGTTTACGACTTGGGTTGGGAGGGCTGCTGCTTGGCGCTTGTCGAGTCATTATGGTATGTGCGTGTTTTGCCAGTGTCGCGCTTGTAGTGGAAGGGGGACATTCTGTAATGATAGGTTACTGAAGTGTGAAGCAGGAATGGGCTTTTTGTTTTTAACTCGGGGAGTTGGTGGTTGGTTATGAGGTGGTTTGGGTGGGAGGGGTCTTTGTGATGTTGTAAAGAACCGAATGCCGAAAGCGTATTGAAGTGGCATTCTGTTTTAAAAGTGGGTTTGTCTTTGCTGTGAAGGTGATGACTGTTTGAGGTTGCTAGCCAGCTGGTTATATTAAATCTTACTGATGATAATAACCAAGAATGTCCTTCTTCTCTTAGAACTCTAAGCGCGTCTTCTCAAATATCTTATATTCATGTATCATGATGGCTTTTATCTCGAAGATGAAGTATTCTACATCCGACTACGTTGAATGTCATTCATCACTTCCTGAACCTGGTCGCCACTTTATTTCGATCGCTTTGGATACTTCTACAACCATTCTCGGATACTGTGAACTGTTTTTGACGGGAAAACTTAAGACACTTTGCCCACACTAAATTCTAGATGATTCATATATCAACTGACAACACAGTAGCTACTCATACCAAATGTAATTTTGACCCCCACCTAATACAGCTGCTTGTTGCATTATGTTTCGAAGTCAGTCATTCATCCAACAGCTACCTATTTCAGTTCCAAGACCATGAAGTTTTATTTTACGAATATTAGTTAATTAGTAAGACAGGATCTATGTCTGCAAGAACCATGTTGTAAGTCCAACAGCAAAACATTACATCTTATAAAGAAAATAATTCCAAGGTAAAACCGAACAGTCGTTTCCACCGACGAATGAGGTCAAGGTAGTTACCTTGACCTCATGATTTAGTGCTTCAGCCTCTGGGCTACCTTAGGTTAAGCTAAGTCAGGCTAGAACCGGCTAGGTTATGCATCCTGACCTAACCTAGCATTACCTTAGCCTAGCGTGGTGCACGCTGGGGGAGGCGGGTGTGGGAGGTGAGGGGTGAATGTTCAGGTAAACTGTAGCGTCTTTGATTACAGTGTTACATTTAAGGCACATACGACCACAGTCTTCACTCCCTACCATGCCAACTTTCGCCACACTCGGGACGCTGCTTGTCGACGGTAATACACCTCTGTCTTCCTAGCGCAAGGCGAGGCTTTGTCCCTGGGGATGTCAGTGTCAGCCAGAAGGTCGTGTTTCTCAACTTTGCAATAGTTCCGATACTGCAATCGTAGTCAGGTTTTCTGATCTTGCATATGCTGTCGGCTCTCAATTTTCAACTCAGAGCTCCTTGGGTTCATGGAGATTATTGCTATTCCACCTTCTCAACTCTTGAGTTTTATACGTGATGCTTTGACCTCGGCTTCCTGCTGTAGCCAGTGATAATGTACGAACAGGTGTCACTCCTGACGAGGCTTCCCTCACGCTCCTGACCTCAGGGATCCTGACCCGACGTGATGTGATGCCTGTCTTAATCCTCCCTAACCCATGGGGGTTTCTTTTTCGCCTCCGGTGTTGACTTTCTCCTCCGGGGGAAAAAAAACGTAACTCACGTTCATACTTTGTTGATAACATGGGTAGGATGATCCTACTTCATTTTGAAGCAAGAGGATCTTTGACAAGCCTGTACTCTGATTCGTCAATTAGTGATGACACAGCCACCCTAGTGGTGACTGTAGGCTGTCGACGCGTCCAGGGTTCGAACCCAGACTGTCTAAACCACAGACTACAGCGACGTGCACTCAGGCGCAGTCTGTTCCCAGTGCAATTTCTTCTCTGAGGTCAATTACACAGTGTGTATTTTCCCTGTGTACATCGTAAAGTCCTCAACCCTGTTTCTTGACACCTGTGTTTCAGTTAACAGTAAACTTAATCATGCCTTACACTGGGGATGTGGCAGGTACTTCTCACTCGTTCTGACTGATTACATACGTACCTGTGCATTGTTTCCGTGGCCTAACATGACGATTTCTTTCCTCCCTTTTTTTATGAATTTTGAATGAAAGAATCTCAATCTGTATTCCCTGTGATACAAGCATGACAAACCACAGTGTTCTACACTGTAATTCCGGGTTGACGGAGAGTCTGATCCCCTTTAAGTCTTTCTCTCTCATTCATTTCTGCGTCCTGTTGCTTCATAATGGGGGGTCGCCGATGGTAATATTACCTTAGCACATGATTCTACAAAGCTCTGGGTGGGGGGAAATTATTCCAGTCACGAGACTTTCCACTCTGACATGTTCCGTGTACTTCGTAAAGCCTGAACTGACATTGTGGTCAATGTATTCTTGATTCTCCATGACACAGGTCATGTATAGCATTAACTGCAGTCTCTCTCTCTCTCTCTCTCTCTCTCTCTCTCTCTCTCTCTCTCTCTCTCTCTCTCTCTCTCTCTCTCTCTCTCATATCACCTTCGCTTTTCTTAACGACGGGAACTCACAGCCTTCGTCGAAGAATATCCGTCCATCCTGAAGTCTTTCTTTTCCATGAGGAAAGAGACGGGGTCTCTCTCTCTCTCTCTCTCTCTCTCTCTCTCTCTCTCTCTCTCTCTCTCTCTCTCTCTCTCTCTCTCTCTCTCTCTCCCGATGCTAAAGGAAATGTCCCACATGAACCCCGTCACAGAGAAACGGCTGAACCGCGAAGCTGAGCCCATTTTATCGACATTAAACTCAAGCAGTTGCGCTGGTTGGCTGTACAAATTGGCGACGCGAAGGGAATTGTGGCAATTCTGGCGAACGACGAATGGTATGAAGTGATGGTCGATGGCAAACATATGAGCTTCAGGTTATCAGTTATATAAGATTTAAGGACGATCAGTATAGAATGGCTCAGGTAGACGGAGACACATGCGCTACGACATGGCAAAGATGATGAAACATCTGACTGGGAATGATGGTGTGAGAGACGTAGGAATGACGGTGTGAGAGACGTAGGAATGATGGTGTGAGAGACGTAGGAATGATGATGTGATGGTGTGAGAGACGTAGGAATCATGGTATGAGAGACGTAGGAATGATGGTCTGAGAGACGTAGGAATGGTGGTCTGAGAGACCGTAGGTCTTGGTACAGTAAGCTAAGAGACCCGGATCATACGGACTCTGTGTGTGAGAGGAAGGATGGCATTACACAGTCCAAAAAAGGTTAAAGAGCAGTCAGTCAGTCAGTCAGCGACACTCTACCCTCCACATACCACTACAGTCCTATCCTCACACTGTCCCGTGTACCTTGTGTGGCATCATGGATGAGGTTTTACCCGCTCACACAGACGGGCTCGAAACAATTTCCACATCGAATATCAGGCTAGCGCTGTTTTTGCACCGTCAGTCAGTGTGTGTGTGTGTGTGTGTGTGTGTGTGTGTGTGTGTGTGTGTATATATATATATATATATATATATATATATATATATATATATATATATATATATATATATATATATATATATACATATATATATATTCGTGCTCATAACACATGCCACCCGTCAAGGAGAGGCCTTCTTGCTCTTGACATTAGGGTCGCACGTCGAGCCGTTTGGTAACCGGAATCCATGTTTCCCAGATGCACGTCCTCGTCTCGGGATCCTGAGGAACTCCTTGGAAATGAAACAATATTTCCCTCTTTTGGAGGGCTTCTTCGCCCGCTCTCCCATTTCCAGTCTGATGACATCCACACGTCCTACAGCAGGTTCTGTTCTGTTCTGTTCTGTTCTCCTGGTCGCCACATTAGCGCACGTCGGATTTTCATACCCCACCGGCCCTGGCCCTTGTATCTGTTAGGTTGAACTTTGGTGGACCGCTAAAGTGGCAGCGGTGGTGGCGGTGGTGGTGGTGGTGGAGCCTTCAAAAAAAAAGGTTTTGAATATCTCAGAATACTTCGGTCTGGTGGACGATACATGACGGCGAAATATGTCCAAAAGATAACCTGTGTACGAGGCCGTCTTGGGGGGAGATGCTGACCTGAAGTCAGGATCTCCGTGTAAGTTGTCATGAGGTTGGGTTTCACGTGTTCTCTTGACTGTTGAGTTCGACGGCAGCGGTGGACAGGAACTTGTCATCCACAGTAGATTAAGTTCAAGGAAGGTCAGGTGAAGTTAGGCTCAAGTTAGGTTAGGTGAAGTTAGGTTCAAAGTTAGGTTAAGGGAGGTCAGGTGAAGTTAGGCTCAAGTTAGGTTAGGTTAAGTTAGGCTCAAGTTAGGTTAAGGGAGGTCAGGTGAAGTTAGGCTCAAGTTAGGTTGAGGAAGGTCAGGTGAAGTTAGGCTCAAGTTAGGTAACATCTTGGATTCCTGTTATCCCATGTCAGACTATCTGTTGATCCCTGTTAATCTATCGCCCTACGTATGTCTATTTCTATCTCAGTATCTGTCGTGTGTGTTTTCATTCATTGACCTTCCTTTTATGTATTCATTCTTCATTTTTTTGGGGGGGAGGGAAGGGGGATGATTACATATATAAAATAGTCAATCATATTCAATGTATTTTCTGTCTGTCACTTTCTGTTTTTCAATCGTAGATATTTCATTCTCGTTTTCATTTAGGGGGTTCTGTGTACCTGGTGCAGGCACTCGTCTATTTAATGTGATCTGTCCACAAACTTCCCCGTCATTTAAGAAGGAAAAATACATAACCATCATTAGCATACAGAGAGCTGGTGGCGAGTCTACCCAGTGCCCTTGGGAGATGGAGCTGTGTGGGGGGAAGGGAGGGGGAAGCCCACACAGCTCACTGGTGTATCTTGCTCCTGTGGCTGCCCATCAGGCTACGGGGCAAAGGTCTGACCCCCTTTTCCGTGCCTTGGTCAAAGGCTGATCTAAAAGGTTGATCCGGTGTCACGTCACTCCACCGTGTCGTGTATACACTCGGCTGGGGTGAGGTGATGCGTGCTTTCTAGTCGTCGTGTGTGTGTATATATGGTGTGTGAGGTTCCTTGTGTACACGGCGATATGACTGGTCCTCCTCCGTGTTCTGAGGTTCATCGTCTGTCGTTGCCTGACTGGTCGTGTTTTCCTGGCAAAAGTCTTCGCCAAGGAGGATTTCCACACGTCCCTTCCCCCACCTTCTGGCTCCTGGCCTGATGCTCCTTCAGTTACACTCTCACAACGATGGGCCACGGAACGTTCACTGTGGTTAGGAACCGCACCGAGGGAATGGTTAATTATAGCAGAGTCCGGTAGTTTACAAATAGGCCCGGTCCTCCGGTAAGGATCATTTCTGGTCCACGTGACAAAAAACATGTGAAGCAAAGGTAAAAAAAAAAAAATCAAAAAATTACGACACTACAAAAAACAAACAAACATTAAATCAATAAATAAATAAAAGAGCTTAATGGAAGAAAAAGATATTTGTAACGTAGGCAAAGAATATCAAAGTGATCAAAGGATACCTCAGTCAACTGATTAAACCACCCCTCGCGTATGTTTTTGCAACCGCACACCAGATAAATAATCATGAACTATTCCACTCTAATAAAACAAAGAGACAATCAGAAATAGCAGCCATCACTGTCAACGAAGGTATAAAATATGACATAAAAGATAATAAAACTGCAGCAGCGAACACAGAAGCAATACAGACTGGGGTCGACAATGACAGGGTTGGGATCATTACAGGGAGGGACCTGCAGACCTTCAATCGAGTTAGAAATGAGGGAACGATCGTTAGGGATGAAATAAAGCAAAGGCATCAGGGTGCACTGAAGCCTCCTGTTGTGAGGCACTTTGAATGAAGGCAGATCCGAGAGCCAGACGTGGGAATTCTCGGGTTAAAATCTTCGGAGCTCCTTCGCAGTGCATCCTTGACCAACGTGTTTACGGAACAATGTTGACTTTATGTTCCCAGCTTTCGTCTCTCTCTCTCTCTCTCTCTCTCTCTCTCTCTCTCTCTCTCTCTCTCTCTCTCTCTCTCTCTCTCTCTCTCTCTCTCTCATGCTTGCCGGTGTGAAGTCCGGGATTCCCATGGCTGGTTGGACATATTCCTGCACGACTCTCAATCCTCATCAGATCCTTTGTCGTCGGAGCTTGCGCCAGGACTTCCACTCCCAGTCCCCCCTCCCCCATCCCTACCTCTGTGAAGGATCTCACTGCCGGCCTTCCTCCTCTGTAGTCCTGAGGGAGTTCCAAAGTATACGAACTCCACCCCGCCTACCGCTTCAGTGAATTCCCAACCCACGTCCAGCGTCACACAGCGAACCAAAGGCTTCCAGGGGGGAAGGGGAAGATCAGCGTCCATTACCTATCCATTTTGCTCGGTGAGCTGACCTGGGGACGAGCAGGGTCTGTGTCCACACCACCTCCACCACCACCACCTCCACCTCCACATACAGACCGACACCGTTACCCAGTATCAACAAAACGTTCCCCCCTGGCGGCGTCCTCTGAAAGTGTCCCCCCAACCCCCAGGACACGACACAGTCAGTCCTCTCGCTGCGACTTGCGGTTCATCTGTCGCTCTTCCTTGCAGCTCCAGCAGCGCTGAAGTATATCCTCCTAACAACCTTGTCGCCACCTGCCATGCCTTCTACAAGGCCATACCTTCATGGAAGACTTTAACGTCTTCGTCTGTCCAGTGATTTCACGCCAATATATCCTCCTCACATATTCATTCTTTAGTCTTACACTGTCTTTACCCTGATTTCTAAATCCAAAAAATACATTCGTCATACATCCCTACTTCTCGTAACGTTTACAAACGCTGACCAAGAAAAAACTGGAGTTTCATTTGAGTACATCACGATAGGAACGAAATTCTCCCCCATTTAACATAGCACTTTGTGCATTTTCAGTATATACATATGATTTATACACAATCAGACAGACAGACAGACACCCATGAATACAAAAATTCTCCTCAGGCTACATCAACAGGTAATCACATACACAGACATAGACACATACACACACAAAACGCTCACACTCATGTTTACCAAATGGCGTCTTAGCTACGTCTCTTCGTTGTATATCAGATGACTGTTATACTTCTCTCTTGTGTCTCCCGTGATGATGTGATTATTACACGAAAGTGCACTTGGGAACTTTTCGTGTTTCATTTTCCCCGTGGACACACATACATATATATATATCTTGGCACACACGTACACAGGTGAAGTACATGAAAAAAACACACCCGCTATTTTGCACGCGCGAACGAGCACTAGTGTTCCGAGAACTGCCGTCGTAGACGACGAATCTCTCCCTTGGCAACAACAACGTTTTGGGGCAGGTCTGAGGAACACATCGACAACCAACATTCTATTCGCCAGCCATACGTGCCGCCTCTCCTTCATCACTCGGGGGGGAAAAAAAGTGGTGTTGGCTTCCCTCTGGAGAAAATATGAAGGGAATTACATCTCCGATTTAGGTTGCGATGGGCGCGAGGCTGCCCGGTGTGTGTGTGTGTGTGTGTGTGTGTGTGTGTGTGTGTGTGTGTGTGTGTCCTTTAAGAGCGCTGCAATTATCTGCCAGCCTCACGAGACTTGTATTTAAGGAAGTTAAATCTGACTCTCCTTTGTGATGCTGGCGGTCTGGTATGCACTCGAGGGCGAGGCGCGCTGGGGGGTTGGTTCTGCTCCCAGCAGAGATAATTCTTATTAGAACACACGGGGTATTGAACCGTTGGGCCGTCGTGCTCGATACACTAACACGGAGTCACAAAAAAACAAAGGGAAGCACCATGAAAGGTTTATCGGTCCACATTGCTACTCTATCCGCGCATGTAACACTGCGCCTGGATTCCCCCAGGTCGTGGAGTCAACTCCAGTTTCTCTGGGGGGGGGTTGGTGGGTGGGCATCACTAACAATTCATCGTCTTGCACTCTGATTCGTATCTAAACCCAGACTTGGGACACGTGATTCTCCCTGGAGGTGAGGGAGTTGGGGGGGAGAGGGGAGAATATCAGGCAGTGAGCAAATGTCAGTCCTCCTTGATCGAGTACTTACACACCACGTCCCACGAACACAGAGAGAGGAAGGAAGGAAGGGGGGAAAATATTCATAAGTTCACATATATATATATATATATATATATATATATATATATATATATATATATATATATATATATATATATATATATATATATATTCTTTCTTTTTCTTTCAAACTATTCGCCATTTCTCGCGTTAGCGAAGTAGCGTTAAGAACAGAGGACTGGGCCTCTGAGGGAATATCCTCACCTGGCCCAATTCTCTGTTCCTTCTTTTGGAAAATAAAAAAAAAACGAGAGGGGAGGATTTCCAACTACCCGCTCCCTCCCCTTTTAGTCGCCTTCTACGACACGCAGGGAATACGTGGGAAGTATTCTTTCTCCCCTATCCCCAGGGATATATCCCCAGGGATATATATATATATATATATATATATATATATATATATATATATATATATATATATATATATATATATATATAATAGCCTTATCTTTACAGCCTCTTTATGCTGTGGTGTTTCCCCAGGTGCGAGCGAGCGGGTGCAGGACCAGCTTATGGTCACCGGAGCATGGCATAGGGTCGGCTGTCCTAGCGGCAGGGGTTCTTGTTGACCATGAGAGTTCGCTCACCCCTACCCCACCACCCTCCTCGTTATCCTTGGTGTGGCTCCCTCCCCTCCCCCCTCCTCCCTGCCGTGGACACGACCCCTCCTCCGGCGGCACTCCTGCAAGAAGCAGTTACCACAGTTAAGTGTAACACGTCACGCGGCAAAACCATGCCAAAAGGGGGAGGGGGTTCAGGAGGTATGTGGTAATTTCCTGGTCCTCTGGTACGTGAACCTCCGACTTATATATATATATACACGTCCCAGAAGAACCGACGCCAAAAGAAGCCGATGGAAAGTGCAACATTCTTTACCTCCAGACTGGCTCCCCCTTGATGCTGGCTGTGCACGAAGAAGAAATTAGAGTAACCTTAAATTTGGACGAGGAAGAAATTAGAGTAACCCTAAATTTGGACGGGGAAAAAAATTAGAGTAACCTTAAATTTGGACGAGGAAGAAATTAGAGTAACCTTAAATTTGGACGAGGAAGAAAGTAGATTACCCCTAAATTTGGACGAGTAAGAAGTTAGAGTAGCCCTAAATATGGACGAGGAAGAAAGTAGAGTAACCCTAAATTTTATTATCACGAAGAGAACTCTGTGGCTACAGCCAGGACGCCCCTCGACCTGAAAGTGAGGATATACATCAGTGTCACGCCCTACTTCCTAGGAAGCCTATGGCCCCGAAACTCTTTCCTATTTCTCATCATATATATATGAACAGTCACTCCGATTCCCCCCAAAGCAGGATTCAGTTCTAAGCGATCATGTCATTCAACACCCGACCCTCTTGTTAAACCTCTCTGGGTTTCTCTTTTATTTTCCTTCAACTGAATCTGGAGTTTTTATCATCTATTCTTCATTCTTCCTTCTCTGTGTCTTAAAAGAACCTTTCACTTTCACTTGTTTCTCTATTAGAACTGTTTTTTTTTTTTTTGTAATGTGCCTAACGACCTTCACAAATACGTTGCTAGTGATAAAGATACATATTCCATTATTTCCACGTGTCTGAGTGTTCGTTCTCCATCCTTTCTTTCCATGTGCTCAAACATCCCGTATCTACTCATTCCACGTCTCTAAAACATCCTCCACACCCATTCATTCCACGTATCCAAAACATCCTCCACACCCATTCATTCCACGTATGCAAAACATCCTCCACACCCATTCATTCCACGTATGCAAAGCATCCTCCACACCCATTCATTCCTCGTATGCAAAACATCCTCCACACCCATTCATTCCACGTATGCAAACATCCTCCACACCCATTCATTCCACGTATGCAAACATCCTCCACACCCATTCATTCCACGTACTGCAAAACATCCTCACCACCCATTCATTCCACGTATGCAAACATCCTCCACACCCATTCATTCCACGTATGCAAACATCCTCCACACCCATTCATTCCACGTATGCAAACATCCTCCACACCCATTCATTCCTCGTATGCAAACATCCTCCACACCCATTCATTCCAAAAGACTCAGCCATCCTTAGTCTAGTTCCCTGACGCGGCCGGCATCACACTCGAGTGCATACTTTGAGTTGATAAAATTCCACCGTGTTAACTAGAGGAGTGTCCGCGTCCAGTTCCTGCATAACCAATCATGAAACGACTGCCAAAACCCCAACAGCCAGCCACAGCCTCCTGAAGCAAAGTGGTGAAATCACACCCTGGAATCCCCCAGCGGCCATATTTGTATGATATATATACGACAATACTCAGCGCTTGATTAGATTTCATGTGATGGTCCCCCATTTTCTTTTTCTTTTTTGTCTAACGACGGAATCATTGGTTCTCCTGAGGTACCGCCTAATCACTGAGATTACCTCTAATCCATGCTCTTATCAGTGACCAGGCTCGGTGAAAAACGAGCGAGGGCTTCCCTGGTACCTGGTGCTTAAGAAAATGCTTAGTTTCAATCGGTACGTGGGTAATGATAAGGTAGGTGTGTGTTTGATGGACGAGGCGGTGTGGTATACATATATATATATATACATATACAACACTTGCAATAGGTTAAGGGTTGCCTTACTTTAATTCCTTAATTACAGAGGTCCAGGGCGCGATGGTACGGTTCTGAATCTGATGGAATGGCCTTTGGACCAGAGCGACATATGCAGAGCGTACCGGGCCGTGCGACCTGCTGAACGTTAATGCATTGAAAAACGACCTACCCCCCCCCCCCCCCCCAAAAAAAAAAGTGGTTTAATACCAACTCGACAGAAAACAATCGTAATCACAAACACATAAATGTAAACAGAAACAAATAAACAAAAAAAAAAAGAACTCGTGTGTAAAAGTATTGTTGCACCTACGTACATACACAGAGACAGATACAGGGAGCCACAGACACAGACACACACACACACACACACACACATATCGCACCCTAAAATGCACAAAGAGCCAAGAGAGAAGGTCCGGAAAGGGGGATAGTGATGCGTCTGTATAGTGATAGGATGGTGACACATCCCTCCTCTCTGTATGAAACTCGGACACCCATCATATCTCTGACCAGAGGGCACCAGACGTATCCACGAAGTCTCCCCTGCCAGCGCTGGAGAGATCAAATGCTACGTGAGCATCTCTCCGTGTTCACCAAATCAGTCAAGGGTATAAGGTGATTTACGACGTACGTAAGAAGGTTAAAACACACACACACACACACACCTGCTCTGAGGGATGTCAGGCCTGAATGTGGACAGCGTTTGATGTTAATGTCAGATACGCAACTCGACTCGGCCTCCAGATGATTTACGCAGACACCGTGCCTTCCGTAAACACTTACTGATAACAAGCTAAGTGTAAATGGTACATGGCATTTACAGCAGCCTTTTTTTTACTGTGTAGAAAAAGTAATTATCTAATCCTAATATCAAGTATATATAATATACTGTCCACGTATACACTTTAAGTGGAGTGCATTAATAGAATTAAAAGCGTCGCAGGTGAAGGATTTCTTTACAGATATCTAACCCCTTTGGCGGGTGTAGGGGAACAGGGGCCTACGCAGTTGTGTGGGTGTTCATGCGCTTTATGGATCAACTTCCCCCCTAAACACCTGCCTCTAGCCAGTCTTGATCCACGTACGCATCGTCGGTAAAATGTACGTGATTGCTGATGATGTTTCAAACAAGACAAAATTCGGGTTCCCGTGTCGTATCGTAGCGCTGAAGTATCGAACGTACCCTTGTCCAGAAAGTTCGGAACATCGTACTTCGAGAACGTACCGTCGTGCTCGAGGATCTTGCCACTGTGCTCCAGGGTTACAGTGGAAATACCCACTAGCCTGTGATCCCGCGAGAGAACTGACCAGCAAAGACAAAACCGACTGGTAGGACGCACAGAGGGAGTACGTCTGTGGTTGGACAGTCAACAGTGATTCTTAGATGACGTTCCTCTGTAGGTGCTGCCTCTTCTTCGTGACGGACTGAACTTAAAAAATATAGAGACAGTTTGGGACATAAACCACACTGCCCTCAGGAGAGGAAAGCCAAGGTCGTGGGTCAGAGATCCCGGGGGCCGTTGCTTAGACCATCAGAGAGACAACAGACTTCATTAAGCCGTGGCAGTGGTGCGCCCTCTGCACGAGACAAACACTAGAACCCTGAATACAAACGAGGAGACAAAAGGGATCAGACGAGACCTGACAATAAAGTATCCAATAGTTATGAGACGTCTCTCTGCACTGAAGTATTCGACAACGCGAAGGTGCATTTCAAGTGTTCCGAACAAAGAATCACAGAGAAAATACCAGGCTTCATAACAGTCTCTGTCCTACACAAAGCAAATATTGGTTGAATATTCATGACACCGTCGACGGCTGCTGACACAGTGAGCTCTATTGGATATTCCTGTCACATGAATACAATCAAATACTCATTTCTACATCGACTCAGGCATTTGTTTCTCTCCGTACAATTCGAATACTCATTTCTACATCGACTCAGGCATTTGTTTCTCTCCGTACAATTCGAATACTCATTTCTACATCGACTCAGGCATTTGTTTCTCTCCGTACGATTCGAATACTCATTTCTACATCGACTCAGGCATTTGTTTCTCTCCGTACAATTCGAATACTCATTTCTACATCGACTCAGGCATTTGTTTCTCTCCGTACGATTCGAATACTCATTTCTACATCGACTCAGGCATTTGTTTCTCTCCGTACGATTCGAATACTCATTTCTACATCGACTCAGGCATTTGTTTCTCTCCGTACAATTCGAATACTCATTTCTACATCGACTCAGGCATTTGTTTCTCTCCGTACAATTCGAATACTCATTTCTACATCGACTCAGGCATTTGTTTCTCTCCGTACAATTCGAATACTCATTTCTACATCGACTCAGGCATTTGTTTCTCTCCGTACAATTCGAATACTCATTTCTACATCGACTCAGGCATTTGTTTCTCTCCGTACAATTCGAATACTCATTTCTACATCGACTCAGGCATTTGTTTCTCTCCGTACAATTCGAATACTCATTTCTACATCGACTCAGGCATTTGTTTCTCTCCGTACAATTCGAATACTCATTTCTACATCGACTCAGGCATTTGTTTCTCTCCGTACAATTCGAATACTCATTTCTACATCGACTCAGGCATTTGTTTCTCTCCGTACAATTCGAATACTCATTTCTACATCGACTCAGGCATTTGTTTCTCTCCGTACAATTCGAATACTCATTTCTACATCGACTCAGGCATTTGTTTCTCTCCGTACAATTCGAATACTCATTTCTACATCGACTCAGGCATTTGTTTCTCTCCGTACAATTCGAATACTCATTTCTACATCGACTCAGGCATTTGTTTCTCTCCGTACAATTCGAATACTCATTTCTACATCGACTCAGGCATTTGTTTCTCTCCGTACAATTCGAATACTCATTTCTACATCGACTCAGGCATTTGTTTCTCTCCGTACAATTCGAATACTCATTTCTACATCGACTCAGGCATTTGTTTCTCTCCGTACAATTCGAATACTCATTTCTACATCGACTCAGGCATTTGTTTCTCTCCGTACAATTCGAATACTCATTTCTACATCGACTCAGGCATTTGTTTCTCTCCGTACAATTCGAATACTCATTTCTACATCGACTCAGGCATTTGTTTCTCTCCGTACAATTCGAATACTCATTTCTACATCGACTCAGGCATTTGTTTCTCTCCGTACAATTCGAATACTCATTTCTACATCGACTCAGGCATTTGTTTCTCTCCGTACAATTCGAATACTCATTTCTACATCGACTCAGGCATTTGTTTCTCTCCGTACAATTCGAATACTCATTTCTACATCGACTCAGGCATTTGTTTCTCTCCGTACAATTCGAATACTCATTTCTACATCGACTCAGGCATTTGTTTCTCTCCGTACAATTCGAATACTCATTTCTACATCGACTCAGGCATTTGTTTCTCTCCGTACAATTCGAATACTCATTTCTACATCGACTCAGGCATTTGTTTCTCTCCGTACAATTCGAATACTCATTTCTACATCGACTCAGGCATTTGTTTCTCTCCGTACAATTCGAATACTCATTTCTACATCGACTCAGGCATTTGTTTCTCTCCGTACAATTCGAATACTCATTTCTACATCGACTCAGGCATTTGTTTCTCTCCGTACAATTCGAATACTCATTTCTACATCGACTCAGGCATTTGTTTCTCTCCGTACAATTCGAATACTCATTTCTACATCGACTCAGGCATTTGTTTCTCTCCGTACAATTCGAATACTCATTTCTACATCGACTCAGGCATTTGTTTCTCTCCGTACAATTCGAATACTCATTTCTACATCGACTCAGGCATTTGTTTCTCTCCGTACAATTCGAATACTCATTTCTACATCGACTCAGGCATTTGTTTCTCTCCGTACAATTCGAATACTCATTTCTACATCGACTCAGGCATTTGTTTCTCTCCGTACAATTCGAATACTCATTTCTACATCGACTCAGGCATTTGTTTCTCTCCGTACAATTCGAATACTCATTTCTACATCGACTCAGGCATTTGTTTCTCTCCGTACAATTCGAATACTCATTTCTACATCGACTCAGGCATTTGTTTCTCTCCGTACAATTCGAATACTCATTTCTACATCGACTCAGGCATTTGTTTCTCTCCGTACAATTCGAATACTCATTTCTACATCGACTCAGGCATTTGTTTCTCTCCGTACAATTCGAATACTCATTTCTACATCGACTCAGGCATTTGTTTCTCTCCGTACAATTCGAATACTCATTTCTACATCGACTCAGGCATTTGTTTCTCTCCGTACAATTCGAATACTCATTTCTACATCGACTCAGGCATTTGTTTCTCTCCGTACAATTCGAATACTCATTTCTACATCGACTCAGGCATTTGTTTCTCTCCGTACAATTCGAATACTCATTTCTACATCGACTCAGGCATTTGTTTCTCTCCGTACAATTCGAATACTCATTTCTACATCGACTCAGGCATTTGTTTCTCTCCGTACAATTCGAATACTCATTTCTACATCGACTCAGGCATTTGTTTCTCTCCGTACAATTCGAATACTCATTTCTACATCGACTCAGGCATTTGTTTCTCTCCGTACAATTCGAATACTCATTTCTACATCGACTCAGGCATTTGTTTCTCTCCGTACAATTCGAATACTCATTTCTACATCGACTCAGGCATTTGTTTCTCTCCGTACAATTCGAATACTCATTTCTACATCGACTCAGGCATTTGTTTCTCTCCGTACAATTCGAATACTCATTTCTACATCGACTCAGGCATTTGTTTCTCTCCGTACAATTCGAATACTCATTTCTACATCGACTCAGGCATTTGTTTCTCTCCGTACAATTCGAATACTCATTTCTACATCGACTCAGGCATTTGTTTCTCTCCGTACAATTCGAATACTCATTTCTACATCGACTCAGGCATTTGTTTCTCTCCGTACAATTCGAATACTCATTTCTACATCGACTCAGGCATTTGTTTCTCTCCGTACAATTCGAATACTCATTTCTACATCGACTCAGGCATTTGTTTCTCTCCGTACAATTCGAATACTCATTTCTACATCGACTCAGGCATTTGTTTCTCTCCGTACAATTCGAATACTCATTTCTACATCGACTCAGGCATTTGTTTCTCTCCGTACAATTCGAATACTCATTTCTACATCGACTCAGGCATTTGTTTCTCTCCGTACAATTCGAATACTCATTTCTACATCGACTCAGGCATTTGTTTCTCTCCGTACAATTCGAATACTCATTTCTACATCGACTCAGGCATTTGTTTCTCTCCGTACAATTCGAATACTCATTTCTACATCGACTCAGGCATTTGTTTCTCTCCGTACAATTCGAATACTCATTTCTACATCGACTCAGGCATTTGTTTCTCTCCGTACAATTCGAATACTCATTTCTACATCGACTCAGGCATTTGTTTCTCTCCGTACAATTCGAATACTCATTTCTACATCGACTCAGGCATTTGTTTCTCTCCGTACAATTCGAATACTCATTTCTACATCGACTCAGGCATTTGTTTCTCTCCGTACAATTCGAATACTCATTTCTACATCGACTCAGGCATTTGTTTCTCTCCGTACAATTCGAATACTCATTTCTACATCGACTCAGGCATTTGTTTCTCTCCGTACAATTCGAATACTCATTTCTACATCGACTCAGGCATTTGTTTCTCTCCGTACAATTCGAATACTCATTTCTACATCGACTCAGGCATTTGTTTCTCTCCGTACAATTCGAATACTCATTTCTACATCGACTCAGGCATTTGTTTCTCTCCGTACAATTCGAATACTCATTTCTACATCGACTCAGGCATTTGTTTCTCTCCGTACAATTCGAATACTCATTTCTACATCGACTCAGGCATTTGTTTCTCTCCGTACAATTCGAATACTCATTTCTACATCGACTCAGGCATTTGTTTCTCTCCGTACAATTCGAATACTCATTTCTACATCGACTCAGGCATTTGTTTCTCTCCGTACAATTCGAATACTCATTTCTACATCGACTCAGGCATTTGTTTCTCTCCGTACAATTCGAATACTCATTTCTACATCGACTCAGGCATTTGTTTCTCTCCGTACAATTCGAATACTCATTTCTACATCGACTCAGGCATTTGTTTCTCTCCGTACAATTCGAATACTCATTTCTACATCGACTCAGGCATTTGTTTCTCTCCGTACAATTCGAATACTCATTTCTACATCGACTCAGGCATTTGTTTCTCTCCGTACAATTCGAATACTCATTTCTACATCGACTCAGGCATTTGTTTCTCTCCGTACAATTCGAATACTCATTTCTACATCGACTCAGGCATTTGTTTCTCTCCGTACAATTCGAATACTCATTTCTACATCGACTCAGGCATTTGTTTCTCTCCGTACAATTCGAATACTCATTTCTACATCGACTCAGGCATTTGTTTCTCTCCGTACAATTCGAATACTCATTTCTACATCGACTCAGGCATTTGTTTCTCTCCGTACAATTCGAATACTCATTTCTACATCGACTCAGGCATTTGTTTCTCTCCGTACAATTCGAATACTCATTTCTACATCGACTCAGGCATTTGTTTCTCTCCGTACAATTCGAATACTCATTTCTACATCGACTCAGGCATTTGTTTCTCTCCGTACAATTCGAATACTCATTTCTACATCGACTCAGGCATTTGTTTCTCTCCGTACAATTCGAATACTCATTTCTACATCGACTCAGGCATTTGTTTCTCTCCGTACAATTCGAATACTCATTTCTACATCGACTCAGGCATTTGTTTCTCTCCGTACAATTCGAATACTCATTTCTACATCGACTCAGGCATTTGTTTCTCTCCGTACAATTCGAATACTCATTTCTACATCGACTCAGGCATTTGTTTCTCTCCGTACAATTCGAATACTCATTTCTACATCGACTCAGGCATTTGTTTCTCTCCGTACAATTCGAATACTCATTTCTACATCGACTCAGGCATTTGTTTCTCTCCGTACAATTCGAATACTCATTTCTACATCGACTCAGGCATTTGTTTCTCTCCGTACAATTCGAATACTCATTTCTACATCGACTCAGGCATTTGTTTCTCTCCGTACAATTCGAATACTCATTTCTACATCGACTCAGGCATTTGTTTCTCTCCGTACAATTCGAATACTCATTTCTACATCGACTCAGGCATTTGTTTCTCTCCGTACAATTCGAATACTCATTTCTACATCGACTCAGGCATTTGTTTCTCTCCGTACAATTCGAATACTCATTTCTACATCGACTCAGGCATTTGTTTCTCTCCGTACAATTCGAATACTCATTTCTACATCGACTCAGGCATTTGTTTCTCTCCGTACAATTCGAATACTCATTTCTACATCGACTCAGGCATTTGTTTCTCTCCGTACAATTCGAATACTCATTTCTACATCGACTCAGGCATTTGTTTCTCTCCGTACAATTCGAATACTCATTTCTACATCGACTCAGGCATTTGTTTCTCTCCGTACAATTCGAATACTCATTTCTACATCGACTCAGGCATTTGTTTCTCTCCGTACAATTCGAATACTCATTTCTACATCGACTCAGGCATTTGTTTCTCTCCGTACAATTCGAATACTCATTTCTACATCGACTCAGGCATTTGTTTCTCTCCGTACAATTCGAATACTCATTTCTACATCGACTCAGGCATTTGTTTCTCTCCGTACAATTCGAATACTCATTTCTACATCGACTCAGGCATTTGTTTCTCTCCGTACAATTCGAATACTCATTTCTACATCGACTCAGGCATTTGTTTCTCTCCGTACAATTCGAATACTCATTTCTACATCGACTCAGGCATTTGTTTCTCTCCGTACAATTCGAATACTCATTTCTACATCGACTCAGGCATTTGTTTCTCTCCGTACAATTCGAATACTCATTTCTACATCGACTCAGGCATTTGTTTCTCTCCGTACAATTCGAATACTCATTTCTACATCGACTCAGGCATTTGTTTCTCTCCGTACAATTCGAATACTCATTTCTACATCGACTCAGGCATTTGTTTCTCTCCGTACAATTCGAATACTCATTTCTACATCGACTCAGGCATTTGTTTCTCTCCGTACAATTCGAATACTCATTTCTACATCGACTCAGGCATTTGTTTCTCTCCGTACAATTCGAATACTCATTTCTACATCGACTCAGTCTAATTTTGCAGTCGGACTTCGACTGTACTTTCTCTTTCTGGATATTACTGGCTGCTCTACAAAATTCTCTGTAGCTTCAATACTCCTCAAAAAAAAAAAAAAAAAAAAAATTTTTCTCTTTTTATCCGATAATTCTACTCTCTCTCTCTCTCTCTCTCTCTCTCTCTCTCTCTCTCTCTCTCTCTCTCTCTCTCTCTCTCTCTCTCTCTCTCTCAACATTTTCTAACACCATTCCATACTTCCCTGGACACCCACCCTCTCCCCCTCCCCCACTTCTTTCTTGCACGCCCCACACATTCTCTTTTCCTTTCTTTCTTGTCACAGTCTGGTGACGGACGTGGGCAAGGCCTTAGCAAGGTCAGACCTTAGATGAAACATACACGATGCGGTACAAAAATATAAGAGAGAAACAGAAGGACGCGAGAGGAAACATGATATAAAGGGTTGTTGGTGGAAGCAGAGAAACCTGCATTTCAAACAAAGGCTCAGGTCGTTGTTGTCGTGGAGGATCAGGTCGTTGTTGTCGTGGGGCTCAATCAGGTCGTTGTCGTGGGGGATCAATCAGGTCATTGTTGTCGTGGAAGGCTCAGGTCGTTGTTGTCGTGGAAGGCTCAGGTCGTTGTTGTCGTGGAGGCTCAGGTCATTGTTGTCGTGGAAGGCTCAGGTCGTTGTTGTCGTGGAAGGCTCAGGTCGTTGTTGTCGTGGAAGGCTCAGGTCATTGTTGTCGTGGAAGGCTCAGGTCGTTGTTGTCGTGGAGGGCTCAGGTCGTTGTTGTCGTGGAGGATCAGGTCATTGTTGTCGTGGAAGGCTCAGGTCGTTGTTGTCGTGGTGGGGTCCAACTCTCATGGTCATGGTGTGCCCTTTGTATCACTGGTCTAATTTTACTGTGGCTGGCCCAGGTGACTTTTTACCATAACTTGATATCATCACCTGCTTGGCTAGACCACTCCGTCTACTACTACTATTACTACTACTACTACTACAACTACTACTACCATTACTGTCATTACTACTACTTCATCAAACACCAAAAGACTATACGCAGACACATGGACCCTTGGATTCCTGTGTGACTTTTCCTTAAGCGGGGGGATAATGCTATACAATCCCGAGTGGTGTATATGGGCCCTAGTTAAGCTAACACCTATCATTACCTCAGCCACAGCTTGATCTCTTATGGGAGATGCTGAAGAGGACATTTAACGACTGCTGGTCATGCTCCTGTAGAAAACATTCCCCGGCTGGTCGGCAGGAGTCTGCTTGTTATGAACAGTGGGTGATGGTGGGACGAGGAGAAAGACTTGAGTTAAAAGACACATTCAGAAGGCTTTGTTGTTGGTCCTCTAATGGTGGTGATTGGGGGGACACAGGAACATGACAGGAACTTAACACAGTTGATACAGTTGGGTGGTACTTTAAATCAATGGGAGGTAGTCGTGAGTGTTTCTCACTACCAGACCTAAGTCAAAAGTCAATATGAGCGTCCAGGAGGCTGGATGGTTGGTTGATTGGATGGTTGCTTGGTTGGATGGTTGGTTGGATGGCTGGTTGGCTGGCTGGTTGGTTGCATGTTCCACAACAAAGGGCTGGGAAAGCTGGTTATGTGACGGGTCTGTATGACTGAGTGCTTATCCTCTACACTGCACAAAGTGTCTCACTAAGCCTCAAATGCGTGACTAGGATCATGTATACATCTGACCTACTGTTAATAGAATCCACGTCTCAAAAGACAAGCTGAGTGAGCGAGGGGACGCTCGCGAATTCCTCTAATCGCTCGCTTGTGTGGCCCATGGCAACAGGACGCGAGGAGAAGCTGCAGCCATCACTCCAATTGACGATGCACTGAATCAGGGTGTGAACCGACCGATGAATAATACGTGGAGCGAACTCGCCTGGACCGTCAGAAGGATACGTGCATAACACAGTATCACACACGTCACTGATGTCTCCTGCTGGAGAACCAGGGAATATGATTCCCAATTTCATACCTCCTGATATACACGAACTGCTCACCCTAGTGGGAATATCTGTTACTCTCGTTGTACTACTGGGTGAATGGTTCACTGTTACAACCAACGATAGTCTTTAACGAACTGCCTGATTCGCTCGTTGACGGTGTGAGACCAGTGATTCGCTGAGTTCTATTCGCCCTGGGATGTACCGCTCTCACATCTGGCGTTGACTTCCTCCACCTCTCTATTACCCACAGTAGGAGCAAAATCCTTCCGACTCACCCATTCTCTGGGCATTGCCTCTCTCCAACCACATTCCCGCCCCTGGTCCCCAAAGACGTTGCTACGCTCTCCCTGTTCCACAGCTAACATTCCGGGTGCTGCTCTTGTGAGCTGAGCGTATCCTTGCTCGCCCCTAGCCTAAATGTGGCCGCTGCTTCCCATAGTTTCTCTGTGGAGACCAACAACACAAGGACCAACCGTTATGTGTAATTTCTTCTCCTTCTTTCGTGTTTCTCTTTCCGAAAACCTCTCTACCTTTAGGAATCAGGTCGACAAACACCTCAGGAACTCTGGTTAATTCCTTCATTCTTTTTTTTTTTCTCATGTTCTATCTTCTCTTTCATTCAACATGGCCACGACTGGAGGGGCACATTCTACCAGGGCCCCTGTCAGTCACTGCATAAATCAGACTGACTGACTGGATGATTATAATGACTGTCAAGTGACTGAGAAGCAACTGGACGATTATGGTAAATGATGTTACTCGTCTAATCAATGGATGATGACAATACCTGGAGTTAGTCAGTAACTGAATAGAAGGACTGCTCCTGACGGTCACTTGCGAGGAGGGGGGGGAGGGGGGGGGCTACCTGACTGTAGCGATGACAGGGTCTCGATGACTGGCTACATGACTGTACTGGCCAGTCATGCCATGTGACTGACAATTCATCATCATGATAATGATAAGTACGTTACTAACAGCTTGCGACAGTCCAGAATAATAATAATAATAATAATAATAATAATAATAATAATGATAATAATAATAATAATAACAACAATACTGGTGGTGTGGTAAGTCTTACATCACATAAGCAGCGTCATGTGCATGAGGACACGTCACTCCCCCCTCCCCCCCAGATGCACCTCGACCCCTCCCCTCCCCTCCCCCGGGACACTGGTCCTCCGCCCTCCTCCTCCCCCGGGACACTGGTCCTCCGCCCTCCTCCTCCCCCGGGACACTGGTCCTCCGTCCTCCTCCTCCCCCGGGACACTGGTCCTCCGCCCTCCTCCTCCCCCGGGACACTGGTCCTCCGCCCTCCTCCTCCCCCGGGACACTGGTCCTCCGTCCTCCTCCTCCCCCGGGACACTGGTCCTCCGTCCTCCTCCTCCCCCGGGACACTGGTCCTCCGCCCTCCTCCCCCGGGACACTGGTCCTCCTCCTCCTCCTCCTCCTCCTCCCACGTGCTGGCTGGCTGGCTCCCCTTGACATCAATGCCTCCAAGACATCATCATCACTCTCTGACCTCAATGTTGTCCCCTGACGTCACAGCGGCGCCTGGTGACGGTCACCCTCCTTACCATGGCGTCACCGGTCGCGTCACGCCACCGGCGGTGACCTGTGCTTCCGTCACATCCCGTGTGACGTAACGCAGTGCCGATAACACTGTCATGTGATGTTATTATTTGGTATTATTTTTCTAATGGGGGGAAGGGCTCATAACCCCCCCATCTCTGGGAACAGCCATGGAATATCTCCCGCGTGACGTAGGAGGCGTGTAAGACGTGACGTAGGAGGCGTGTAAGACGTGACGTAGGAGGCGTGTAAGACGTGACGTAGGAGGCGTGTAAGACGTGACGTAGGAGGCGTGTAAGACGTGACGTAGGAGGCGTGTAAAATGGGCTGGAAAAATGGGTAGGAGAGGGGTGATGGGGGGACTGGAAATTTACCCCATTCCCCTCCACAACCCTCCCTCTCCACCTGTATTATCACTTCCCTAACGGGAGAAGACTGTATGTGTGGGGGTAAGCAGCAACGGTGCGACGGCTGGTTGAACAACAGAGGCGGGGAAACATCAACGGTACCAGGTAAGGTGAACAACAGAGGCGGGAAACATCAACGGTAGCAGGCAAGGTGAACAACAGAGGCGGGAAACATCAACGGTAGCAGGCAAGGTGAACAACAGAGGCGGGGAAACATCAACGGTAGCAGGCAAGGTGAACAACAGAGGCGGGGAACATCAACGGTAGCAGGCAAGGTGAACAACAGAGGCGGGGAAACATCAACGGTAGCAGGCAAGGTGAACAACAGAGGCGGGGAACATCAACGGTAGCAGGAAGGTGAACAACAGAGGCGGTGAACATACGACCGTCTTGTCTTCCCAAACAATTTTACTTGTCACGTGTGAACTAACTCACGGCACGACCCTTGAACACGACAGCACGACCCTTGAACACGACGGTACGACCTTTGAACACGCTGGTGCGACCCTTGAACACGACGGTACGACCTTTGAACACGAGGGTGCGTCCCTTGAACACGAGGGTGCGTCCCTTGAACACGACGGTACAACCCTTGAACACGCCGGTGCGACCCTTGAGCACGACGGTACGACCCTTGAGCACGACGGTACAACCCTTGAGCACGACGGTACGACCCTTGAACACGAAGGTATGACCCTTGAACACGACGGTACGACCCCTGAATACGACGGTGCGACCCTTGAGCACGACGGTACAACCCTTGAGCACGATGGTACAACCCTTGAACATGACGGTACGACCCTTGAACACAACGGTGCGACCCTTGAACACGACAGTACGACCCTTGAACACGACGGTACGACCCTTGAGCACGACGGTACGACTCGAACACGACGGTACAACCCTTGAACACGACGGTGCGACCCTTGAACACGACGGTGCGACCCTTGAACACGACGGTACGATCCTTGAACACGACGGTACGACCCTTTGGGCACGACGGTAGAGAGAGAGAGAGAGAGAGAGAGAGAGAGAGAGAGAGAGAGAGAGAGAGAGAGAGAGAGAGAGAGAGAGAGAGACTCAGTAGCCTCATGTAATATCCCAAGGCATCACCTGTATGAGTCAGCCAGCCCAGTACCACGATCTACGCCGCCATGGATTTCCGGCAGCAGGCGTGACGCAATCTGCGAGAAGACGCCACCCGTTTGTGACGTCAGGGCCACGACCAGCCGGCAGTGGCTGGACCCGGTGATGACGTCGGCGTCACCGTGACTCGGCAATGGCTGGAAGTGGTGATGACGTCTGAGGTGCGATGACCCGCCAGTGGCTGGAGATGGCGAATCATGATGTCATCAGTTCGGTCGGTGACTCGGGAGTGGCTAGAACTGGCGATGACGTCACACCGCGACGTCAACTTACTATACTTGTTTCTCAGAACGCCACGGTAGCGCCGGTGATTCATAACCTGAGGTGGTCCCAAGGTTGCTAACTAACAGCTACACAAACACACATCATATATATATATATATATATATATATATATATATATATATATATATATATATATATATATATATATATATATATATATTATAATCATTATACTTTGTCGCTGTCTCCCGCATTAGCGAGGTAGCGCAAGGAAACAGACGAAAGAATGGCCCAACCGACCCACATGCACATGTATATACTTACATGTCCGCAAGCGCACATATACACACCTATACATTTCAACGTATACATATATATACAATACACAGACATATACATATATGTGTGTGTGTGTGTGTGTGTGTGTGTGTGTGTGTGTGTCCCACTGAACAGCATATGAGCATAATGACACATCTTACCATTTAACTGAAATGGCGAAAATTCCACAACCCTTCCTTTGAGATATCCCAGACGTAATAATAATTCCCTGAACACGACAACACGACCCTTAAGTACGACGGCACGACCTAAGTACGACGGTACGACCCTTAAGTACGACGGTACGACCCTTAAGTACGACGGTACGACCCTTAAGTACGACGGTACGACCCCTAAGTACGACGGTACGACCCTTAAGTACGACGGTACAACCCTTAAGTACGACGGTACGATCCTTAGGTACAACGGTACGACCCTTAAGTACGACAGCACGACCCTTAAGAACGACGGTACGACCCTTAAGTACAAAGGTATGACCCTTAAGTACGACGGCACGACCTTTAAGTGCGACGGTCCTACTCTTTGAGTGCGACGTTACGACTCTTTAAGTGCAACGGTACGTCCCCCTTGAGTATGATGGCGTGGCCTTTGGCCTGACGCTCAAAAGGTCATTTCAAAGGCCACACCATGAAACCCAAGGTTCGGACCATCTTGCACAAGGATCGAACAGAACGAACCCACGAAGTAAAAAGTTCATATACGAAGAATGAAAGAATCTATTCAAATACTGCATATATATTTAAGGGCAGACAGTATGAATTATGCACATGTGTATGTATGTATATGTCTGTGCGTGTATATACATATATGTATACTTTGAGATGTGAAGGTATGTACATGTGCGTGTGTGGACGTGTTTGTATATACATGTGTATGTGGGTGAGTTGGGACATTCTTTCGTCTGTTTCCTTGCGCTACCTCGCTAACGCGGGAGACAGCAACAAAGTATAATAGATAAAAAATTAAATATATATATATATATATATATATATATATATATATATATATATATATATATATATATATATATATATATATATATTTCTCTTATGTCTCCCTGATGATGTGATTATTACACGAAAGTGCACTTGGGAACTTATTGTGTTTCATTTTTCCCGTGGACTCATAGGAATATATATATATATATATATATATATATATATATATATATATATATATATATATATATATATATATATATACATATATATATATATATATATATTCCTATGAGCTTGTGGTTTGGTTACGAGATAGGAGAAACATTCTCAGCCAAGAAAATGGGGATAAGAACTTATAAACATGGGGAAGGTGCACTGTTCATCGTCTTCAAGAAAGATCCGTCACCACTCGCGAACACTGGCACCAATGTAGCGCTGTGTTGATACATGGCAACAGTGTAGCGCTGTGTTGATACATGGCAACAGTGTAGCGCTGTGTTGATACATGGCAACAGTGTAGCGCTGTGTTGATACATGGCAACAGTGTAGCGCTGTGTTGATACATGGCAACAGTGTAGCGCTGTGTTGATACATGGAGAGTAACATGTGTCAACACGTTCCACTATGGTTAGATCTGGTCTATGATCTAACCATTGAGGATCAGGTCAAATGCCAGGCCAATCACACCCAAGGGTCGTGCCTATCCTGCTCAAGGGTCAAAGATCCCCCACTGGCACTTTAAGCTTATTTACTGTTCACACTCATCGCTTTTAATCATGTGGTGAATTAACTTACTAGCAAATAAGCTGTCTACTGAATTCGCTATCCTTCTAAATTCGCTATCTTTCTAAATTCGCTACCCTTTTAAATTCACTACTCCTCTAAATTCGCCATCTTTCTAAAATCGCTACCCTTCTAAATTCGCCATCCTTCTAAATTCGCTATCTTTCTCACTTCACTATCCTTCTAAATTCGCTATCTTTCTCACTTCGCTATCCTTCTAAATTCGCTATCTTTCTCACTTCGCTATCCTTCTAAATTCGCTATCTTTCTCACTTCGCAATCCTTAGTTTTAAAGGGATAACAAACACCAGAAGCAGTACTTCCCTCTACACCCCCTCAAGGTGTAGATCGCTCACGTTTCGTCTCTCTCGTGCAGTAATTACCTGGCATGTCATTATGACGGCAGCCATCCCCCGATGGTGTATGACAAGGCTATGTTCAAAGGCAACAGCTTACCTCAAACTAGTTCTCAAGCTTTCTCCGTCGGCTTATCGAATGCGAGTCTTTGAATACGGCATCATGAACTTTGAGTATACCAGATGTGGTCATCCTGGCTTATATAGCCGTTGGAGGCTCTTATATCAAAGGTGTTTTGATCCAAAGTTAGAGAAACTTTGATTCGTGAGGATATGAATGACATGTGAGAAGTCTTCTTGTCTAACAAAGTTAGTTTGTCATTTAAAAGATCCGGCTAGTCAGCTGTTGTTTCGTAATACCTCCCGGGAGTGTTTGATAGATAAGGTGTTGACACCAGCACAGAGATAAAGTTGATGTGTTAAGCGAAGGTGATTCTATTGTTAGTATATCATGGGGAAAAGTTTTCTTGTGTGAGACCTGTGTTAATGCATCAACAACGAGGGTTTTCTAGGAGACCTGAGAATGTAAACATGTCATATTATTCTTATTTCGTAATTCTTTTGAACTCATTCCCTGTTTTCTTTCTATCTTTTCTTTACACTTGCGTTCTGTGTCGATGCTGCTCTTTGGAAACGCCATTAAGAAATGACCGAGGGCTTGAGCTGATGCTGTGTGACACGAATCTCTTTGACACAGAATGCAAGTTATTCTTCACTGACGTCCACAGCAACGAGGGTATACCTCAGGAGTACGACAAGGTGGTCCTTCCCTCCCCCCGAGTGTCAGAGGCCGAGGCCTGGGAATATGGGTATGATGCAAATACTCTACAACAGAGGAAACTGAAATGATCTGTTATGGAATGGTTGCCCTGGATGCCCGTCGGGTTCACGCTGGTCGTGTTCGGGAACCAGAGTGGGGATTCGACTGTGATGTCGTCTCAAAGTGACCTCAACACCAGCACCCTCGCTAGGGTAAAGGCGGAGGCATGTGAGGCTTCGTCTTCCAAGAGTAAAAGGTGGACATAGCTTACAGTTATGCGTGCCTCCTGGTGAGTGCACGCCAGGAGGTGATTCGCCAAGGACTGAGTACGTCAGAAAGTGATTCATCCGGATATGTGTACGTCGGGGAGGGGAGTAATCAACATGGAGAGTGTGCGTCTGGGAGTAGGGGGCAGCGCACGTCAAAAAAGTAATCATCCCGGGACAGTAATCAGGAAGTTATCATCCGAGACAGTAATCAGGAAGTAATCATCGGGGACAGTAATCAGGAAGTAATCACCCAAGACAGTCTGTCAGAAAGTACGTAGAGAAAATCTACAGTAAAAAAAAAACAGGTCATCCATAAAGCCCCCAACCTTAAACAACCCTTTAACACGACGGTACGACCGGTGAAAACACGACGGTACGACCGGTGAACACCACGACGGTACGACCGGTGAAAACACGACGGTGCGACCGGTGAACACACGACGGTACGACCGGTGAACACCACGACGGTACGACCGGTGAACACCACGACGGTACGACCGGTGAACACCACGACGGTACGACCGGTGAACACCACGACGGTACGACCGGTGAACACCACGACGGTACGACCGGTGAACACCACGACGGTACGACCGGTGAACACCACGACGGTACGTGCTCAAGGATAGTACCGTGCGTGTTCTACAGATCGTACCCTGGTGCTCAGAAGGTCGTCCCGTCGTCGTGTGAGTTGATCGCACCGTCGCCTTCAAAACATAATAAACGAGGTGTCTTTAGGAACCACAATAACCCGTTCTGGCATCCTCCAGGTAAGTAAACATTACGCCCCAGTTTAATGAGGTCCACCCGACAGGATAACAGATATTTCTTCCTGCTTGTTTCATGGACACACAACACCCCCACAAGGACGTCCTCGCTGACACTGATAAAAGCATCTGTTTGGACGCTGGGTCGTGTGTACCTGGTGGTGGTGGTGGTGGTGGAGGGCGGGATTCGTATGACCAGACTACATTTCTGAGGTCTTTTCAAAACGATTCACGACGTTTTTTCCTTTTTTTCTTTATATACCACTACACTCATCCCTCTTCCTTCTGCATCGTGATGATAACCCCAGTTCATCCTCTGACTTGACCCACAACAGTATTCAGGGGTGTCGCTCTAAAAATGCATCCACAAGACTTAAAAAGAAACTGCAATGAGGAGGTTAGCACAGGATTATGACTCGTTACAGATAATCTATAACTGTACGCTAAGCTGTTTACGTCTCAGAAAATCCTTGAGGATATGAATTGGAAAAAAAAAAACAATTCTAATCTTTAAAGCTTGTTGTAATATGATTTGATTACTTTTATATACAGTTAGATCAATGTATCTTGTATTCTTTCCAGATGGTCGACATCAAGGCAATGCTACACACGGATGCATATACGGAGACACACACACAGATACACAGACACACACAGACACAGCATACACCACTCAAGGTTATGTTTGTTGATTCATAAACACAAAAGCTTTTTAACCTGACGTTCCGTTACCTGACAGTGAACACAATCACCTCCAGGGCCCACAAATGGCGAGCATAAATCAGATCAGCTATCCCCAGGCGGTGACGATTTATCTCCCCGTCTCGAGAGCCAGGGAGCTTTTACAACCGCAATGCCACACCCAGGCGACTCCGGCCACCCGAAGAGGAACGGGGGAAAATTTGGAAGTAATGTAAGGGAGGAGTTGGGAGGGAGGGAGGGAGGGATGTGTTTGAGTGAATGTAAACCACGAAGATGGGTGATGATGATGATGATGATGTTGCTGGCGATGCCTTTGCCGCCTTCTTGAAGCTACAGACGAACACCATCGTCCATTCCTCCCGCCCGCCTCCGTCCTCATACCTGACATCCATCCCCCACCGCCCCACATCCCCCCAGCTAACTCTACCATCAGACACCATGGGTGGTGTTCTGCTCCTCCTCTCACCACTCATGCACATACACGCGGACGGAGCCAACAATACACTTCAGGTGATCATTTTTGCACTGGAGCGGTGTGGGGGAGGGCCAACACCACAGGTGGCAACGAGCACACACTAAGGAGAGTGAACGCCGCAACAGACCAGGTCCTTCGGAGAGCCAGGAATGTGTGTGTGGGGCCTGTGGCATCCAGGTCCTCCCTCGTCATACCCTTGTCTCCATGTTGGCTCATGTCCCGCCCCTCCCCCACAGCTTCGAAGACCACGTCCACTTAAGGATTATCATAAGGATTAATATCCTCTCTCTCTCTCTCTCTCTCTCTCTCTCTCTCTCTCTCTCTCTCTCTCTCTCTCTCTCTCTCTCTCTCTCTCTCTCCGACAATAACGAAATCAAAACAAAAGAACGAGAGCTAAAGCCAGGGTAACCCCTGATGCCATACTTCCGCCCGTGGGACCGACCGCAACAAAGACGACCGTGCATCATCTGCGGAGACCGAACGGCGCCTCGCAGTGCGCCACCACCGTCCGAGCAACGAGCCAGGAGTGTTGTGTGTGTGTGTGTATATATGCAGATTGAGCGGCGTGCAGGAGGCAGCGGTGGGTAGTATACTGCGCAATATGCGTCAAGGATTGAGTGCGGTCTGGCGGGACGAGTACTGCTGCTGCAGCGGAGGACAGCGATGTCTCGTGTAACGGGATCCCAGGTTAGCGGGTGGGTGGGTGGCCTCTCCTGGGCAAAAACTGCTGCCGCGGTGAGGAGGCGTGGGTGGTGGTGATGGCGGCGTGGGTGGTGGTGATGGCGGTGGCGCGGGTGGTGGTGGTGGTGGTAGGGACAGCAGCTGTACTGGTGATAGGTGGATATGGACGGGTGTGTAGTGGACGTTAGTGATGCTAGCGTGTCCTGGTTTAGAGGAGAAGCAGGTGGATGGGTTAGGTTACGACAGGCCTCATGTTACTACGGCGAGGGACACCGGGGTGACGTACGAGTCCCATGTTTGGGCTGCCCACCAGATCTTTGATACGTCCTTCAGTGTCCTCTAGTTCCTGCCATACTTCTGTGGTGTTCCTCCTACACACGTCCCACTGGTCTACCGTCCTACTGGTCAGTGTGGAGGGTAACTTGAACTCATGATCAATCATAATGCCTCATTTTGTACCCCATTACAACACCAACGTATGCGATCTGAAGGCTTAAAGAACCGGGAAATGTGGCGTGTGTTTACTATGGGAAGGTTTCGTCTATCCAGGATATGCTTCAAATTGCGTAAGCTTATCAAGACTCCTTTACCATGTGGAAGAAATCTTTTTCTATATGGTCTTCCTTATAACCTCATAATACCAACGTGTGGCCTAGCATTCTACAGCTCTGGTCATGTTATATTCGAGTTCCCTCCTGCACTAAACTGTCAGGCTTCACCCTCCCCAGCACCCAAAATAAGAGCGTTACTGATATTCTTATTTTCCAGTCTCTCTTGTACCTGCTGTATCTGGATGGGCATCTCTCACTACAACAGCCTCTTATGTTTAGGAAACATCGTCTGCGTATATGTTC
This sequence comes from Panulirus ornatus, assembly GCF_036320965.1. NCBI lineage: Eukaryota > Metazoa > Arthropoda > Malacostraca > Decapoda > Palinuridae > Panulirus > Panulirus ornatus. The sequence continues at coordinate 6,599,497 of NC_092247.1, read as the reverse complement.
ATGCCAGTGTCCCCTACTAGAGGGGGAATATCTTGTGTATAATTCATAAGTAGCGTTGGTGATAAGACGCTACCTTGTGGGACTCCACTTAGCTATGGAAATGCTGGTGATGTTGCCGAGTTAATGGTTATTGCCACGGTACGCTAGCTAAGGAATTTACATAGTAGTCTCTTAAGTAATTTCTGCCGTGTTTGGGCATAACAGTTTGTACTGGAAGCCACTCCTCCCAACTCTGCCGAGGGCTTTGCTTATGTTCCTTTGTTTAAAAATGGAGTTTACTCTACAGTTCCTGGCGATTGAGATTCAAGAAGTGGAGGTTGTGCACCTCCGGTATAAAGATTGTAGCTGTAGAAGTTGTTTTTTTCAAGGTGCGAAGTTTGCCCGAGGGCTAACAGTTCTTTCGTATATTAACCCTCCCACTTCTGAGATCGAACTGGGTCGGTAGATTCTCTGGGCTGGTATCTGGTAGTCATGGTTTAGGTATCACTGTCACCCCCCCTGGACTCCATTGGATCTCAGGAGATCATCGTACGTGTTTAAGCATTGCACTGCAGATGTGGAGATGGTAAGGAAGGCCCTTTCGTGGTACCATATTGATATGCTGCTCGTTCATCTTCCCCAGGATGAGTTTTTCTTTCGTCTGTAGGATGGCTGGTCGTAGCTCTGGTATGGGTGTTCTCAGTGAGGGGCAGGCAGGGTGGAGCCGTGCTGAGTCGATGGTGTGGTTCAGGAGAAGTCTTCCAGAGCGTCAGTTCTAGGCCAGCCAGGCAAGATCTTCACTTTCATTGACTTCGTTTACGGTTCGCGTTTCCTGGTGATGGCTGTGGTGGCTGCAGCGGTGGTAGTAGAGGTCGCTGGGGTGAGTGGTGGTAGTGTGATCATGATGATAGTGGTGGTAGTAGTTGTTGAGCTGGTAGTGTTGAGAACACACGTGGCTCCGGGAGGAAGAGCCATCATAAAATAAAAATAAAAAAAAAAACATCTCTACAGATTAACTTCGACATTTATTGCGTCGTCGTAAACATTTCCAACATCTGCATGGAACATGAGGACTTGATTATCCAGCACCCCGCCTCTTCTACCCGATGTCTGACCACTCGTACATGTGCAAGTGAGCAAAATATCCATCAGGAACTCTCTCGCATCGAGACATCAACATCGGTATCGTGAATTGGCTTCACTGTGTATATTTAGTAAATTACTGACCTGTCACAAGACAGTATATGATCCTGACAGATGAGGTAAACAGTTACTGGGATTTCCCTTAAGATCGTATTGAATATTAACAAGAGACGTGTTTTCTTTCTTTGGACAGATCCGCAAGACTTAATCCGTTAAGACAAAATGAGCAACAAATAATGTAGCGCCCTCGTTTGAACGGTGTCCAGCGCTGTGCAGGTGCTGGTTCTGGCGGTGACACCGCTACTGTTAGCTGGTGTTACAAGTGCTGCTGCTAGCGCTGTTGGCGATGATAGCGCTGATGATAGCGCTGTGTTTGAAGCAGCTGCTGGTGCTGCTACTGCCCCTTCTGCTGTTGTGTTGACGCTGCTGCTGCTGCTGTCAGTGTTGTACCGGATGGTGATGCATCTTTTCCCCTGCTGTTTCTGTTGTTCGATGCAGTTCCTCCATTCTCCAGTGAGACGCTACACCTATTTCCATTTCCAGCGTCTATCTCCGCCAAGCTCACGTCGAGATGAGAGTTGAGGGTAACACAAATGAAGACGATCTCAAAACCAGGGGTATAAGACTTTATCCACCTGCCTGTATGAAAGTCCAATGGACTCCCAATGGTACCTACACATGGTACATTTTTCCCCTTACCTTCCCTATGGTCATGTTAAGTTATAAGGAACCGCATCCAACATCTTGACCTGTCAGAAGGTTCTGAGCACAAGGGAGGTAAAAAAAAAAAAAAAGGTCATGTTTATAAAATTATTAAATACACTGTATGAATAGCGTCTTACGATACAGGTGGAGTATGCAGCTCCAGTTTAGCACCCGGGGTTCACATATGACCAGAATATTTAAGACGGGACCACCACCACCACCACAACATGGGCGTGGGGTTACCCTGGGAGGTGTTTTATGGTTGCTGGTTTATGGTGGCTCCTCAGGTCCTCAACGTGAGGTAAAGACCTGAGTACTTGAGTTTGGTGAGGTGGTCTTAGTCAACCCAGGCCACCGACACCTGTTGCTACCTTCCCACTGGTAACACCGTCCACGGCCGTAACACTAGGCCAGATGTTGCCTCCCACAAGCAAAACCGCCCACGGCCGCAACACTAGCCAGGTGTTCCCTGCCTGAACATTCAAGAGGGTGAGAGGATTGCACAGGATAGAATGAATTGGACTGATGACATCTTGAACATTTCAGGTGGTTTGTCAAGTGTATCTGCAGACATCTTCAGGATAAATAGAGAAATTTCAAGAAATCCATCAAATATATATGGGGTCAAGACCCTTCAGTATATTCTAAGAATTGCTTTTTCATCCTTATCATTTTCTTTTATCAACTCTCCTCTTTCTTCCCATTTTTTCACTCTTTTCTCCCCCTCGTTCTTCGATCTATTTTGTATTTGTTTACCCATCACCTTCCTACTTCTTGTGGCTAGTCCTGGTATCAATTATTCTTCCTCCTCATCATCACTAGCTTCTTTTCCTCTTCTTTTTTCCTTTCTCCTTCCTTTATTCCTATTCTCATCACGACCTCAATATTTTTCATGTTTCTTATTATTCTGTGGCGCCGGTGCTCTGTGGGAGTTCTCCCCCCGTCGGCAATGGCCCCCTGTGGAGGATGGACCCATTTATGAAAGATGGTCCTCTGTGGAAGCCGGCCATCTGTGGGACATCGTCTTTTAGTGAGGGTTGGCCTTCTGTCAGACATGGCCCTCTGTGGGAGCAGTGGGTTTCATGGGTGCTCCCGTCTCCTCCCGCCCCTCCTAGCCACGCCAACCACAATGGTACGCATTTTTAAAAAATCTTCACCAAGGTCAGCCAACGCCCTCCACTTTTTTTCTTCTTCTTCTTTTACTGCGTGATCTAACCACTCAAGGCAGAGGGAAGGGTACTGATCACTGGCCATAAGATTTAAGTCTTGTTGAAAAAATCTACAGCTGGTCTGAAACCCCATGGCCATGAAGGTACGACCCGTGAGCACGACCCTACAGCACGACGGTACGACCCTTTGGGCATGACAGCCTGGCCTCTGGCCTAATGTAGAAGGGTCATGTCTACAGGCCTTGCCATCGTACCGAAGGCGACGAGCCGCCGTGCTCAGGAGGTTTCGGCGCCGTGCCGCCGTGCTCATGAGATGAAGAACGTACAGTTCATAGTTCGTTCGACGTCATGTCTCCAAAACCTCGCCAAAACACAGATGTCCTGGAGACTTGACTGATGATGGATCTCCCGGGCAGAGCGCTTAAGATTTTCCCCTCTCCTTCTCGTTTCCAAACTTTCTCTTCTCTTCGGCCCTCTGCCTTCCCTACCACGGTCTTCATCTGGAAAGACAGGGAACTTCCGATACCACTACTACTACTGTCCTCCATCAACTAACCTCGTCACATGCCATCCGTTTCTGTTGTCTGGGTACCTTATGTACACATCACTCCCCAAAAACACTCCACGATACCCCTCCAAGAGTCTTCTAGCCCCCAGAACCCGTCTCTCCAGTCAACACTCAAGCAAGATATTCATAGTCCTACTTCCAGCCACTTGGAACCGGACCTGGAACTCAGGCCATCCGGACCTGAAACTTGAACTGGGACTCTAGCTCAACGGACCTGGACCTGTGATTCCAGCAATCTGGACCTGGAGTTTAATCTAGAACTCCAGCCACCTGGATCAGACCTGGACCTGGACCTGGAACCTCACCTGGGTCCCTAGCCACGTGGACCTGGCTGGACCTGGACCTAGGATTCCAGTACCGACAGATTCCACGATTTCCCAATATGAGATCATCCAGAATTTCGAGGAAAGGGACTGTGTGACTCACGGGTGAAAAAAGGTTTATAGTGATCCAACGCTGGCCAGGGCTTCGCCAAGGACGGGCGTGGGCGTGGGCGTGGGCGTGGGGACCTCAGAGTCCCCGAAGGAGTGTTTTCCACGAATTTTCAAAATATATATAAATATATATATACCACCATGTTTATTTTTTTTCCCTCCTTCCCAAGCAACACGTGACCCCTTGTTTCTGATCATGTGACGTGTCAACACAGGACCTCATCTTCAAGTGCACGAGACTGGAAACACACCCACAAAACAAATAAAAAGAATCGTCTATGGTCCGCCACGAAGAGAAGGAGTTTAGTGGCCATGGATGGAATGAAGGAATGTAATATAGGGACGATACAGGACGTACAACACCGAGGATTATGTATACAACACCGAGGACTATCTACGACAGAACAAGACGAGACAGGGAGTTAAGCTGTATTCAAAGCATCCTCAGCCATTCCATAGTGCTCTCAGGAACGCCATGTCAATCAAAGAACAGATGATGGGAGTCCAGAACTCGGTAGTGCTGAGGAGCAGGACACACGCGAGGATCTGGACGCCAAGTTGGAGGGCGGACTCAAGGCTGAAGATACACACTGTCTGGTCAAGAGGCCAGGGTTGATTAGGGAATAGCACCAGGTTCACCACTGAGACCTATGGTACACTTGGCATTAATCGTGTCTTACCCTAAGTACTTAGGGATCAGGTCACTAGAGATTGGAGAGGAATCAAATGAAAGATCAACGGTAAGAGAACGGAAGAGCAAACAATAATAAAAGTCATCCCAAAAGACAACATGAAACTCGTCCTTGACTATAAGCCATCATAACTAGGAAGGGCTGTTCTGTTAGTCGATAGAAAGGATCTTATGGAATACAAATATGAACACTTGAGGGTAAAAATCTCCTTGTATATGAGGCAACCCGGGAAAAGAGCAGGGTAGTTATGGCTTTAACATTCCACTGAACTTCTAAGGTAGGGTGTGCTATACGATGGGTAGACTATGGTAGCGTGTGCTATACGATGGGTAGACTATGGTTGCATGTGCTATACGATGGGTGGACTATGGTAGCGTGTGCTATACGATGGGTAGACTATGGTAGCGTGTGCTATACGATGGGTGGACTATGGTAGCGTGTGCTATACGATGGGTAGACTATGGTAGCGTGTGCTATACGATGGGTGGACTATGGTAGCGTGTGCTATACGAAGGGTAGACTATGGTAGCGTGTGCTATACGATGGGTGGACTATGGTAGCGTGTGCTATATGCTATATCATGTGTGGAGTTTGAAGTATAAGACTTCCAGAAGACACGTGAGTGTCTCCCACACGAAGCTGGTATAGAAACACCCTGGGATTTAAGTCACGCACGAGACAAAGGCGTGTGATGGATAGGCCTCCGTGCTGAGGACATCAAGGCAACACAGGCATGAAGACGGATCTGTCTAGCGGTGAGGACATGCCGGGTAGGACACGAACGTCAAGACGGTCTCAGTGGGTCTTTCGCTGAGGACACTGTCGTGACGACGACGGACGAGCAGGACCGGCGGGCGGCCAGGACGTCCAAAGGACACGCATGTTGAGGACGGTCTCACTCACCGGGTCTTGATAGGGACCTGTGTTCTTAGTTTCCGGTCATTGTCGAGAGAGGGCGAACCGCTGATGATGAGTTATTAATATGCAGAGGGTAATTTCTGCTGAGTGTTGCCCCCGTGAGAGAGAGAGAGAGAGAGAGAGAGAGAGAGAGAGAGAGAGAGAGAGAGAGAGAGAGAGAGAGAGAGAGAGAGAGAGAGAGAGAGAGAGAGAGAGTGCGTGTTACCAGCAGCAGCCAAACCCTTGAGGAAGAAGGGTATTCCACACGTCTTGAAAGCGTCATGAACTACGTCTTCCTGACGGCGGGGAAGGAGCCAGGGAGGAACCTCCACTAAGTTACGCCCTCGAGGTTCAGTTTTCATGGGCTGCCGTGCTCTACGCTGACGAGGTTTGACGGAACTTGACAGATGGCATGAGTTGCTAACGGATTTCACTGGTTGACTGTCAGTCGTAAAGTACTGACGTGAAAACGGCTTCGACCGATCCGAACTCTGGAAAAGCTGGTTTATATCCACCGTCTTGGGTATATTATAAAACAACACGGGGTCGTATGGAAGGTCGTTTTTTTTATCATCGTCACAAGGATGGTGATCATAAAGGGGTCACTGGAGATGTTTGGTCAGTGATGATGTCACAAATGAAGAGCGAGGGGGTGGAAGGGGAGAGGCACCAGGTGACTTCGAGATCACAAGTCTGCACTTTGTAAGTGAGGGTGGGAGGGGGGTGTGTGGGGTGGTCTCAAGTGATAACATGAACAACATCGCATCTGATGATGACGAAAAGGACCACAGCTGACGAGCGAGGATCTCACACGTAGTGAGAGTCGAGGGTCGCAAGATCACACACCTGATGAGTGGCGGCGTTACACCTGGTGAATTAAAGGGTGGGGAGAGGGTCACACCAGGTAAGTCCAGGTGAGGTGTTTGGCTTACACTTGATCAATGTGGTTGTCACGCCTCGTGATGATGAATGAGGTGAGTGAGACCCTGTTTGCATGAGGTGTGTGAGACCCTGTTTGCATGAGGTGAGTGAGACCCTGTTTGCATGAGGTGTGTGAGACCCTGTTTGCATGAGGTGTGTGAGACCCTGTTTGCATGAGGTGTGTGAGACCCTGTTTGCATGAGGTGTGTGAGACCCTGTTTGCATGAGGTGTGTGAGACCCTGTTTGCATGAGGTGTGTGAGACCCTGTTTGCATGAGGTGTGTGAGACCCTGTTTGCATGAGGTGTGTCAACACGCTTGGTGAGTGACCTGGTCGGACCTGACAGGTTATGTGAAAGCACCTGATGAATGAGGAGGTCCCGACTGATGAGTAAACCGGGCTCATACTTTGTGAGGTCACACTTGCTGAACTTCGACGGTCACACTTGATGAGTGAGGGAGGGTTCACACTAGTTGAGTGAGGGGAAGGGGGTCACGCTTGGTGAGTGAGAGTAGAAAGGTTATACTTAATGCATGAGGAGGCACCCGTGGTGCGAAAGGCTGGGGGAGGGAGAGGGGAGAGTGTAGGGAGGTCACGCCTGATGAATGAGGGAGGTCACGCCTGGTGAGTGAAGGGACGGTGAATGACCAGTGAATGAAGCTGCGATACGGTGGGGTGGGAAGCACCAGTGTGTCATGAAAGGGCCTGTGGGCAAGTGGCTGTGAAATCCTCCCTTCTGGCCCCTGGTACAGTCGGGAATCAACTCGGGGTAACACGGTAGAAAGGTACTTACCTGGCTCGGCAGTTACCTGAGCCCTACACCTTCCTGTAAGTTTCCCCTTGAGAGTTTTGGCTGAATGTTAACTTGATATTATTAAGAAAAAACTGACAGAAAAGAAAGGTCATCTATGTGAGTTTCCCCCGATCGAGAGAGACGGCGGAATGTACCTTGCAATCAATGTGATAACTGAGGGCAATGGAATGCATTAAGAAACTAAGAAGTCCACTTATTTCTATCCGACACCATGGTCGCATTCCGCAGCCAAGCTCTGATGATTTCTTCATTTGCACATGAGGCTTTTGCGACTTTCAGATGCTCAGGTCAAGTGCTCATCTTAGCCACCAGATGGCCAGTAAATATATACAGTTCAGATACGTTATTTTCAGGATCACGGGCCATGACCTCTTGTGTCCTGTGTTAGCGGATCAAGGAAATGTTCTGGGCACCTAGGCGCCACCAGGGCCCTACGCCGACACCGGGCGAGCATTCAGATGGTCTGTGGTCATGATCTGGCATGCATGACTCCCTCTACTCCTGTTGGAAATACCGATCCGTGTATGAATACATTGCCTACCCGGCTGCTGCATCCATAAGGAATGCCTGACCTTAACCTGTTGAAGAGGACGGAGCGACCCTTGAGACACGACGTTTCAAACCTAAGGGTATGATGACTGTCGTGGTCAAGGGTTGAAGATGTGAAATACTGACGTTTATAACATCAGACGCATGAAAATTAAGGGGCAATAGACAAGCTCAGGTATGTATATAATAAGGGCCATAGGCTCATTGCCAGATATGTATATAAACAGTAGGGAACACAAGATGGTGTCTGATCATCATCTGACCTTCAACTGTTAGATATTAAACAACCTTTGCTTCGCCAAGTAAGTCTGTCTAAGCCACTGGTTTTGTTTTCCCTCCAGTATCTTAACACCGACGAGGATAAACACCATCCAAACACAATACTGTCAACGAAAGAAGGAAAGACTAAGACGTGGATGAGCGACAGGGGTGGTAGTCACATCATCATCATTACCTCTCTCGGGAGACTCAACCTCTGGTGATGTTTTCATTAGTCCCTTTTTTCGCATCTCCAACAATAACCTTCAGTCGCGACTCCGATTCCTGGAGGGTGTTTGTGCTTACTCCAACGCCAACACGCCTGTTGTATGCTCTGTGAACCTAGAATCCCCAACTCATGGCATTAGCTGGCTCATAGATTCGTCTCCCACACACACACCACCTTCTTCTGTTTGTCTACATCCCTGCCCAAGAAGCAGAGGCGTCCTCTTGCCATAAAGCTGAGGTCCCCTACTCAAAAGACATCAACGTAGACCATAGAGAAAGGTGGAGAGCGTTCCACACAGCAGCTGGGAGAATTAAACTCAAACACGTTTTTCATTCTTGATGATCTGGAACAAACCCTACCCATACTATCGTGACCGCTCACCCAATATCCTGGATCTGTTTTCCACCTGTAATGCTTCACATTCCAGCGCCTCTCTATACGTCAGTGCTGGCTCTCTGATAGAAATGACAAGACTGACGTCTGAAAAATTCCTTGTTTTTCTTTTGTCTTTCAAAATAGGAAGATCAATGTCTGTCTTCTGGCGATATATATATATATATATATATATATATATATATATATATATATATATATATATATATATATATATATATATATATATATATATACACGTCTTTGCTGGGCGTGTATACGAAAGGTCAGTCTTGTGGTAATGAAATCCCCTCTTCCTCGAAGTCTGTCTCTTCAAACCTTTTGGTTCAGTTATTCTTTGTCTGAGGCTACTCGGGGCCTGGTCAATTTGATCTGAATCTCTCTCTCTCTCTCTCTCTCTCTCTCTCTCTCTCTCTCTCTCTCTCTCTCTCTCTCTCTCTCTCCGCAAAAAAAAATCACCGAAAATATATAATCTTTGAGTCGGAGCACTCCTCTAGCCAGATGAGGTGCGACAGCCTCCTTCAGGTCTTCCGTCACACCAACATGGAAAATCTGCCTCGCACGTCCGCTCCCCCGCGGACTCACAAGACAAGACCAATTACACTGCCTCTCCTGCTCAGGAGGTCGTTAGAATGGTGTGGGGTCCCCCCCCCCCCCCCCCCCCCCCCCGACGTCACGATGACGTCACGAGGACTGGCGTACCCAAGTGCTCATCTCCGCGGTGCGAATTACTCTCTCTACCAGCCAGCGGTGGCTAACTACACGACGCCGGTACGACCAGCGTGGCCTTTATGACCTAACCCTTGAGGGTCCTGAAATCAAAGGTCAGGCCATAATACACACGGGGTCTTTACCCTCGTGCTCAAGGGTCGCACCACCACAACAACTTCGTGCTTCAGTGTCGTACAACTTGAGAATCGTTCCGTCGCACTGGAAAGGTTTAGGCAACCATTAAAAGGTTCGACCAGTCTGTCAATCAGTGACCACAGGGTCTGGGGCTGCTTATTAATCATCCGGCGATGAAATATGAGCAAACTCCTCTGAAACAGTCTCGAGACTTTCGAAGCTGCTTCGGCGCCTGATCCCACGGACCGACTGCTTTGGTGCTAGAAGGCCCAAGAGCCGCCTTGAAAGTGTTTCGAGAGTTCTGAAACGGCTGTGACACCTGAACCGAAAAGGATCATATGACGAGTGCTTATAAGCTCGCTTGGAAAGTCTCTCGAGACTTCTGAAGCTGCTTCGGGATCTGATTTATGCAGTGCTTCGATGCTACAGATCTTTATAGGCATCTCTTCGAAGTTCCTAGGGAAAATCTGGCCTCTCTCTCTCTCTCTTTCTGATACCCGATAACATACATATATAAGAACTGCCCGTGGCAAACTTTCAGAGGGGAATGGAATAGGCCGATTGTACATAAACTCCACATAAAGTATTACATGGAAAAATCGGAGAGCATCTTGTGTATGCACGGAGGAAATACTCATTAGCCCCCTACCGGGCAAGGCTGGTTCTTCGTAATTCGTTTTCCCGGTTTTGTTCCTGACTGGGTTTGAAATCAAATTTTTGAGTAATATATATATGCCAGCTTAATGTACCTGTCTTTGCTACAAACATGTGTAAACAACATTCTAAATCGAAAATAAATACGACTGAAAATGATTATATATATATATATATATATATATATATATATATATATATATATATATATATATATATATATATAGCTAGATGGATAACAAAATACAATTACAATAATCTGGCCATTTCTCCAGCTTCGCTTCTAAACCTTTCTTGACCTAAGATTCCATTCCTCGACGCAGTCAGCTAAGCTGCCAGTCGTTTGTTCATACAGCCATTCAGCCATCAAGCCAACCATATAGTTAACTCGTTAGCCGTATGCCCAGTCAGCCGTAGACCTCACCATATAGCTACACAGTCAGCTGGTTTGCCAATCAGCCACTTATTAAGCCAGCTAGAGGCTTGAAAGTAAGCCATCTACCCAACCTGACAACCAATGAGTCAACCTACCAACCAACCAACCAACCAACCAGCCGACCAACCAGACAGCCACTCAGTATATCAACCAATCAGTAACCAGCCAGTATGTCAGTCACCCATCACACGGTCAACCAGCCGGTGAGCACGCCAGTCTGTCTGTCTGTCTGTCTGTCACGCAGAACACTCTCAGCGTCAGCCAATCGGTCAGCAAGCCAGTCTGTCAGTCACCCTGTACACGGTCAGCCAGCCGTCAACTGTCAGTTACCCTGCACACGGTCAGCCGGCCATCAAGTCAACTGTCAGTCACCCTGTACGCGGTCAGCCAGCCATCAAGTCAACAGTCAGTCACCCTGCACACGGTCAGCCAGCCATCAACTGTCAGTCACCCTGTACACGGTCAGCCAGCCATCAACTGTCAGCCACCCTGTACACGATCAGCCAGCCATCAACTGTCAGCCACCCTGTACACGGTCAGCCGGCCATCAAGTCAACAGTGAGTCACCCTGCACACGGTCAGCCAGCCATCAACTGTCAGCCACCCTGTACACGGTCAGCCAGCCATTAACTGTCAGCCACCCTGTACACGGTCAGCCGTCCGATCAGCAAGCCTGTTAGGAAGTCACGTATGAAGTCCGGCCTGATCCACCAGTGCCAGGAGAAGGTTGGCTGGTGTGTGAGGTGACCATTGCATTAACGGTGCTGTCCTGGGGGATTTCCCCCATGGCACACCCACCGACATTCCTCCCTAACTGTTCATGTCCTTACTGCCTGTCCTCGGTCCATGTCCTCAGCGCTAGCGGCTGTTCTCATCATCGGTCTCCCAAGTCCTCGTCTCTGGTCCCTTGCCTCGGGTCCCCTTGTCCTCATCCTCTTCCCTCAACACCTCGTTCTTAAGCTCTGTCCCTCAGCTGTCAACGGGTATAGATCTCAGCTGTAGCATTCGACCTTTGAATCACCAGTTCTTACTCTTAAGTTTTTTGACATGATTCAACACTTATATTCTCAGCTCTTGCCCCGAACACCACTTCCCTTAGGGGGAGGGGCCATTGCCTTCAACCCTTGACCGCAGTTACTGTTTCAGCCTCTGAACAGCAGGTCGAACGTTCAAAACTTCGCCCACGTTCTTAACTCTTGACCAGACCCCACCCTTACCCCTGCCCCGACCCTCACCTTGCCCCTAACCCTCACCTCCTCCTAAAATATTACCCTCAACATCTCGAGTCCACATACCTCTCTGATCCCCTAATCTTCCACTAGGTTTCTCGTTTCTCACCTCTTTAAGACCTCAAAGAATGCACTCTCTGTTCTTTCCCTCAAACCTCTAACTTTAAAAGTTGGCCCAGACTCCTACCTCTTACACTTGCCCTTGACCATGGCTTACCTGCCATCCCTTCCCAAGCTCCTCTGCTCGAAATTCTTTCGAGTTCCCTCTCTTCTACTTGTTCTGCCATCTCCCCTTTACTTCCCGTTCTCCATCTCCTGTTTCTTTCCGTCTCTTCATCTCCGTCTCTCTTGGGGGCTCCCGTTCATCTTTCCACGCTACCCATCATTATCTCCCCAAGTATCTCTTTTCCCTTTGTCTCTTCTCCACTCTCTCTCTCTCTCTCTCTCTCTCTCTCTCTCTCTCTCTCTCTCTCTCTCTCTCTCTCTCTCATTCTTCCTCTGCCATGTCTCTCCCTCTCCCTCTTCCTCTCAACGTCTCCTCCTCCTCCTCCGCTTCCCTGGGGCCCCGCCCTCCGACCATATATAGCCGCACCTCGCCACAGGCCAGACACCTCACCCCAACCACACTCCTCCTCCCACACCTTCCTTATTCCTCGTCCGCAGATTCATTCCATCCCTCTATCCCACTGTTCCACCACACACACACACACATACACACCTTCGTCCTGCCTCTGTCAGCGAGACAGGTCAGTGGGCCGCGGCCGACGGCGTGGCTTGCTGCTGACCTCGGCTGGCCTGGCTGGTGGCCGGGGTCACACCTCCCTCCCCCCCAGGAAATCCACAGAGGTCATCGACGCCACAGGAGGAGGGTCTCCTGAGATACTCGTGCCATCAGTCACGGTGGAATTTACTGACTGGCTGCCAGCAATTAATTCTTTTTTCCCTTTTATCTTATCTATCTATATCTATCCATCTATCTATCTATCTATCTATCTATCTATATATATCTATATATATATATATATATATATATATATATGATGTTCCCTCAAAGGCCCAGTCCTTTGTTCTTAACGCTACCTCGCTAACGCGGGAAATGGCGAATAGTATGAAAGAAAAAAAAAATTATATATATATACATATATATATATATATATATATATATATATATATATCTATATATATATATATATATATATATATGAAATGTCAATCAAATCAAATCAAATACGTATGTACGTAAGATATAATTTCTGATAATCGCAACGACCAAACAGGTCGGATTATCTTCAATCTATTGGGTTCAGCTGCCTCTCCTTCCATATCAGTCCAAAACCTGTGCCAAGATCAACGACCATATTTCTGGAAGGCAAGTGTTGGAACCTATTCGTACAGAGAGGTTTCAGTTCGCTTCATAATGTATTGCACTACAGTTCGGGCTATTTGGTAAAAGGTCAGTTGCCAATTAACTCCAACTGGCTATTCTGTGTGTGTGTGTGTGTGTGTGTGTGTAAGAAGGATCAGTGAGGAGCCAACGATGGCCAAAATATAGTTTGCTAACGGGATCTCGGATACCCTTCTTCGCCGTTAAGACGTCCCAGCTTTTAAACCTCCCCCCACTTTGCTTGCCTGCCGGTTGAGTCGCTCCTCCCGGATCACACCAGGAGAGAGAGAGAGAGAGAGAGCGAGAGAGAGAGAGAGAGAGAGAGAGAGAGAGAGAGAGAGAGAGAGAGAGAGAGAGAGAGAGAGAGAGAGAGAGAGAAGGGGGCAGGTAGGCAGGCAGCAGCGTCAGTGGATCAGGCGAGCAAGAGGGTAAGACCTGTTGCTCCTGCTAACCCACAGTTAGGGACGGAGGGAGGGCGCCGTCTGCATCCCTCCATGACCTGTTACCTCGAGGGAGTGGGGAGCGGAATGGAACAGAGAGGGAGGAGGAGGAGGCGCTCAGGACCCTCCCTGCACCCCTTCCACCAGCTCTCAATCGTCTGGGTTATTTGAACTGGCTTCACCAGTTCCTCCCCACCCGCCTCTGCCCTTCTGGTCCGAGACTCCGTCACGTCTGCTGCTCCTTCTCCTCCTCCTCGTCGCCTCTTGCAGCACAGCCTCGTCCACCACGTCGTCGACTCCTCCCTCACCCTCAACTTTGCCTCTCTGATCATTCTTGTCTTTCTTCTTCTTCTTCTTCTTCATACAATTATTTCTTACACTTTCTTCCATTGATAAAAACTACTACCAAGACCACTACCAGTATACTAATGTTGCTACTACTACTACTACCGCTACTACTGCTACTACTACTACTACTACTACTACTACTACTACTGCTACTACTACTACTACTACTACTACTACTACTACTACTACTACTGCTACTACTACTACTGCTACTACTACTACTACTACTACTACTACTACTACTACTACTACTACTACTACTACTACTACTACTACTACTACTACTACTACTACTACTACTACTACTACTACTATTACTACTACCACTACTGCTACTACCACTACTACTGCTACTACTACTGCTACTACTACTACTACTAGCACTACTACTGCTACTACTGCTACTGCTACTGCTACTACTACTACTACTACAACTTTACCACCAATACTTTGCCTTCCCCTATCCTTCCACATGGAAAAGACAACGAAGGAAAATGAAACTAGATGGAGCTGAAGAAAAAGGAAGGTCAAGCTGATGGAAAAAGATGAGGGAAGGTGAAGGAAAAGGACAAAGAAAAAATGATGGAGAGGTAGAGTGGGAAAGTGATGAAGAGGGCGGGTGATAAAATAGTGGAAAGGGAGGGTGGAAAATGACTGAAAGGGAGGGAGGGAAAGTGATGGAAAGGGAGGGTACGAGAGCGATGAAATGTAGGGTGGGAGTGAGAGAAAAAAGTGGGGGTGATGGAAAGGGTGGGTGAGAAAGTGATGGAGAGGGAAGGTAAAGGAGTTATAGAAAGGAAGGGCGACGGAGTCATGGAAAGGCGAGTGAGGGACGTGATGGAAAGGAGAGTGAAGGAAAGCAGAATGCATTTACAGAAACTGCGAAAGACAAGATAAACACGGACTGTAATGAAGGAAGGAGCAACAAAAAGCATGAAGGTAATGAGACGGAAGAAGAAAACTGGTGAAGGAAATGAAAGAAAAAAAAAAGAAAAGATCTTCAAATGCACCAAAGAAAACTATGAACACATCTGAATGACGTGCATGACAGACGAAATGAAAGAAGACGATGGGGGAGATGGAAGGGGACAGCGTCGTGAACGACAGCGTAAGACGAGTTCTTATCATCTAGTCTCGGAGAGTTGCAAGGCTGATAACGAAAGCTGATAACAGAGATAAAGAGAGAGAGAGAGAGAGAGAGAGAGAGAGAGAGAGAGAGAGAGAGAGAGAGAGAGAGAGAGAGAGAGAGAGAGAGAGAGAGAGAGAGAGAATATACTGAGCTAAGGGTGGAGGGATAAGGGCCGCCCGCTCGCCGACAGGGGTAAGGTACTGAGCCAAGGGTGTAGGGATGGTGTCTACCCACCTACTCCAGTGGTGGTGGTGAGGATCACCTCCCCGCTTTAGGTGGTGAGGTGGGAGGCTTAAGTGGTAGTAGGTGTGGTAGTGTTGTTGTTGGTGGTGGTGGTGCGTACAGTGGTGGTGGGAGCTCTGCTGGTGGTGATGGTGGTGATAGCAACAGGGTTGGCGGTAGTGGTGATGGTGGGGAAGTGGGGGAGATAGTGGCAGCAATAGTGGTGGTGGTGGTGGTAGTGGTGGTGATACTGGTGGTGGTGGTGGTGGGGCAGGGGGTGCAGAAGACGCTAGCGGCTGGACGAACAGTTAGGGTGAGTGACCCACCTCTCCCTGCCCCCACCTCTCCCCGCTCTCCTCCACTCTCTACCGCGCCTCTACCCGCCTCCGCTACTCTCTACTTAGCTATAACAGGCTATACCTGGCAGCGTTTGGTCTATACTTGGCTATGTTAGACCACACTTGGCTCCACTGGTGTATCTATGGCTATAAAAGGCTATACTTTTACTACACTTGGTCTATACTGCTGAACTGAGTATATCTAGCCACATCTGAATATAGCTGGCTTACTGGAAAATCTATATAGTTCGCTATAGCTTGCTGGACGGGTCCAAACTACAGCTATATGGGGTTCTATCTCGCTCGCCAAGTATATATCTGAATACAACAGACTATACCAAAGTTATACTTAGTCATAACTTTCTATAACCTTTCTGCTTTGTTATGAATACATGACTGACTTGTCTAACTCTACTGAACCTAGCTATACGACTGTCTATACATGGATAGAAAACATCCCATCTGATTATATCTGATGTAAACACTATCACGGGTAATGCTATGATCGGCTAACTGTTTCTGCGATTCACTGGCAGCCATTGGGCTTGAAAATGTGTATAGAAAATACTGTTACTATAGACACTGTGGCTATAGAGGAGGAGGAGGAGGAGGAGGAGGAGGAGGAGGAGGAGGAGGAGGAGGAGGGAAGGGTGTGTGTGTGGGGCAGAGAAGGCTGTGGATAAACAATTTCTAACACCCGCAAACTCGGGTATTGGTCCATTGATGACGGCCACGGTGGGAGTGAGGGACCTGTTCCTGTAGCGGTCTGGGATGGGTTCGATGTGGTTGTGGCGCAGAACAGCAACCCAGAGACGGGGATCTCAGGTGGCAGGAGCTGATGGTGGGGGAGGGGTGGGGGTGGGGTTGTAACCGGTTACATCCAGTTATCTGAGCCTCCCTCATCAGCCCAAGACTAGCTAATTAATCCACGTAATTACCTGCCAATCATCATAGCTTCGTAGATCATACTCGAACGGGCAAATGACGTTTTGGGAAAAAGGAAGACTGTATCGTCATCATCACGGCTTTGCCAGACCTGTAAGACACTGTCCAGACTCGTCCCACGGAAATGCTCGTCACTCCACAACCAAACATTAGCCACAGAAGTTCCATAAGAAAATCTCAGTGTCTCCGACGCGCGTCCCTCCTGTGGCGGTCTATGGTGAAGGACGGGGTTAGGATCCAGGTGGATATATACATCTCCAGTGAATAGAAAGAATAAATCCTACCTTACCTACCTACCTGCGGTCCCTAACTGTACGTCACCATCTATCCACACGTCTACCTGTACGTCAGTGCCGTCCACCATACAGAGAGAGAGAGACCCAGTATATGGTTTGTGTTCTTCCATCGTCACACATGGACCATATCATACCGCGAGCCCACACTCATCACACACACCCTAAACCCCCTTCCCTCAACTCTCTACCCCCTCCCTTTCCTTTTTCCTACGCCACACACACACACACACACACACACACATACACACACACGCTCTATCCTTTAGTCCCCCATGCTTCATTCTTTACGTCCACGTTTTCTAACCGCGAGAGAACTCCCTCCTTCTGCTCTACCGAGCGCACTCCTTCCCTCCCTCCCTCCCTCTCATGGTTCCGTATGTCCACTTTATCTCAACATCCAGGTCTTCAGCAGTGTATCATTACAGTGTGAATTCGCCTGCTCAGTGTCCATGATACACACCCTAGTATTAACGCTGGTTGTGAGCCCCCCTCCTCCCCACCTTTCATCAGACCTTACCGCACATGAAGGTTTACCCTATTTCCTGTCATCATCTCCCTCAAATACTATGACCGAGAATTCAGTCTGGTATTCAAACTGTAGAGCGAAAAATAATCCAACGAATATGATAGAGTTCTGTCTTCTTGGTGTAGCAAGTGAGTTCACACGTATTCCATTTCATATTTGTAAAACTTTGCAAAACGACTTATCACTTCGGAAACCTGCCACTTGTGGCTACACTAACACATACGTAATATCTTTACGAAATCCAGATACTAAAGATCAACAGTAGTGGGTCAGAAGTAATCGGAGATCGAGAGAGAAAACATTTACATGAACAGTGTAACACCATTGCATTTATCCCCTTGAAATCGACGATACGATCATTGAACACGACGGTACGCGACACTTGGGTATATAATGACGTGTTCCTTGACCTGGCCCATAATGGGCAGGTCGGAGGACATGCCCTCAAACACTAAAGGGTGTCTCGCTGTGCTCGTCACACCGTCGTGCTTTAAGGGTTAATATCCAGCGAAGTACGAGGGAGTCGCGTTGTTTACGTGTCGTCGAGTGTTAGGTGTGAGATGGAGAGATTTTTTTCGCAATGAAGGACAACAACACAGCCCCCAACATTAGCAAAAAGGAAAGAAAAAGAAAGAAAAAAAATCTTACAAGGTACAGAGAGGAACGGAAATCATATAATCCAACTATTAAAAACAACTTAATCCATATACTATTCATGGTAATGATTAAGTCTCTCCGTATCTGAGCAAGGAGGCCCTCGCTAACCCGGTAGGCCACTCGAATCATATGGTTCAGTAAGTCACTGGGGTAGACTGTGGTTGCGAAGATGCAGAGGAAGGGAAACGTCATGCCTATATTTAAGACCTGGTGATGGTGGGGGAAAAAACCACCCTGGATGACAGTCCACTCTCACATACAAGTGTGGTCTGTGAATTTACTGGAACAGATCAGCAGAGAGCAAATGAACGGCTCCTTGCCAAAGGAGACACAACCGAACTGGTAGTCGACCAAGGCTTTCAAGGAAAGAACGCCATGCATTACGAATCTCCATATGGCGTAACAATACCTACTTCTTATTATTATCATTATTATTATTATTATCATTAATATCATCATTATTATTATTACTATTATTATTATTATTATCATTATTATTGTTATTATTATTATCATTATCATTATTACTATTATTATTATTAAGTCAGGTTCCTGCCTGATACCTGTACCATGTATGCTAGATTCCTGCCTCATACCACTTATACCAGGTTCCTGCCTGATATTAGTATCATGTGTGCCAGGTTCCTGCCTCGTATTTAAACTCTGAAATATAAATCGTCATCTTCACCATCACTTCACGTTCTACACACATGTTCCACGTCCACTGTAGTATGTGGGGAGGGGGGGGGGAGGAGTAATGGCACTACGGGAAATGCCTGTGTGGTAACTTTATGAAGGAATCGTTTAGAGAGCAATTAACAACCTCGACAAATGACCTCGTTCGTGTCACCGACGACACGAGCTTATTGTTCTGGCTAGAATCTATTGTTTCCAGGGTAGGGAGGGAGGGAGGGGCTGCTTGCTGTTGGGTTCGTTGGCCAGGGTAGGGGCTTAGCAGGGGTGGCTAGATGTTGGCGCGCCCCCACATACTCCGCTCCAGCCCCGCAGGCTAGGGTTATAGGGCCTAAACAGGGGTCTGCCAGCTGCCTCCCTGCTCTGCCCCAGCCCCGCTCGCCCGGGGTAGAGGCCTGGTACAGACAGCTGACTACCTTCCACTCGCCCCTGGCCCCAGTGGACAAGTCCCTCCCTCACAGTGATCCGCGGGACGACCCTGAAGATGACAACCATCGACCCACAAGCACCTTGGGCATTTGGGCACTTGACCTTCAGAAGAAACTTAACGCCGAGAATCGCGTCATTGTATAATCAGCACACAAGAGTTCTCGGTTCATTAACATGGTAATATGTTTCCTGCCTGAGAACGTGTGCTTAAAAAAAAACTGAAAGGTTAACACGCAGAGTTGTCAATTGTTTCCTAGTTCTACAGTCGGCAGGAGACTTTGTATGCTTCCAAGGATGTGTTTACTTCCAAGGGTCGTGTATAATTCCAGAGCCATCAACACTACATATATATATATATACATATATATATATATATATATATATATATATATATATATATATATATATATATATATATATATATCAAACACATAAACAGAATTTTCCAGCAAGACCTATAGTGAGTTCAGTAGGCTCCATATATATATATGGTGTTCTAGGATTTCATAATGGAACCGCCTTGCTCCTTTGACGTTGTTTACTTTTTGAGTTCCGTCTGTGTTATTTCGTCCAGACCGCCGCTGTGTTAAACGTTTTCCTCATCTTCTAGTCTGATGATTCGCCTCCTTGATCCATGAACGCTGGTAATGCGGTGCTCTAGTGGTTGATTATCTACGTGGCTGGACAGAGCGGACGCATGTGCATCACCCACAAGGCCCAGTAGCACGGTGCTGTTCTCTACACTGTAATTTCCATCGGGACGAATGACAGAATCCGCTCACTAGGCCACAAAAAAACTGGGCATAGTTAGAACAGCGTCTCTGATCCCAGAAGCTGGTCGTTTGCATACAACCTTCATCGTTAGCGAGACGACGTAATACTCGGTAAGCTATCGCGACGCATGATTGATGTGTGGCTATTGGTAGTTCAAGGATGGGCTGTTGCAATATCGATTTTCCTTCCCTGCACCGCTAAACCTTAGAACCATTTACCTGTTCACGTCTCTCCTAACAAGTCCTATCAGCCCCTTTCTCAAAAGGAAGGTGTTTCCACTTTCTCCACAACTCTTAGATCGTCCTTGTTCTTTCTCTCTCTCTCTCATTTCTCTCTCTTTTATTTTCTCATTTCAGTTTATGTTTTAAGAGGACTTCTGTCCATGACTGGAGCCTTAGACGTGAGAGAAAGGCAGACACTATTATTAGTAATGCAACTCAAAACCTTTCGTCATCTTCCCCGATTTAGTCCATGGATAGCACGTCGCCCCCTACATACCACATCGTTCTAATTCATTCTATCCAATGAGCGCCTCTCGTCCTCCCGAATACTTAAGGCCCCTACACCCCAAAGACTTTTCAGTCCAATCACCCATACCCTCCTCATTCTTCCCCTTCACCTCGCTCCTCCCACAAGATATGTAAGTCCTCCTAGTAAGTCTGGCTCGATAAATGATGGTACATGGAAGGGTGAAATTAGAAGCAGCCATGCGCTGGTCTATACACAATGAAGTGTAGTTTCCGGTTTTGCTCGAGTTGTTTTGTAATGAATTCATGTGACTCTCTCTCTCTCTCTCTCTCTCTCTCTCTCTCTCTCTCTCTCTCTCTCTCTCTCTCTCTCTCTCTCTCTTCTCTCTCTCTCTCTCTCACCCGACGCCTGCCACTTGACCTTTTCCCCGTCTCTGCGCTATAACCCCTCCTGATCTGTGATCTCTGTCGTGCACTGTGATCTTTCGCTCTGCATCTTTGCCCTATCTCCTCACCCCACCCCCACACTCTCTCTCTCTCTCTCTCTCTCTCTCTCTCTCTCTCTCTCTCTCTCTCTCTCTCTCTCTCGTGCCTCCTGGCTGCCGTCTGCACTCGTGCTGGTATAACTCCACCACGGCGAACCACCTCTGTCGTCGACTCTCGGGGTTCCACCAGGTTGTTCACGGACTGAAGAAGGTCGCAGGTTCAGACGCTTAGCGCAAAACAAACGACGAAAAGATACACACACACACACACACACACACACACACACACACTGCCCACTAGTGGCAGCCTCCTTCCCACACCACCTGGCCATCATCAAGCCACCGTCTGCCATTTTCCGGGACAAGATATTGCTTGGTAACGGGTTGTACGAATCCGCCTGTCTGCTGGGCGTGGCATAACCCACCTTGGCCTTATTAATATTCCTGCGACACACACACACACACACACACACACACTCCGGATGGGGTGGAGCGTGTGTCGCAGCGGAGGGGCGCTGGCGTGCGATACTTGTAGCATGTCGCAGAGTAAGGTCTGCGAGGTGCGACACTAGTGTGTCGTGGTGAGGGAGGACCTGACGTGCGACACTCGTAGTGTTGTTCCGACGTGCGGACCTAGTAATTCAGAATGTGAGGTGGGGTGGGAGCTGACGCGCGGCCATCGGAGAGCGTCGGAGTGAGAGGGGGGAGCTGACGTGCGACACTTGTTGGGGCAGCGTCGGGGCGGTGGACGTGTCGAGGGGAGGGGGGTGGGTTACGGGAGGGGGAGGGGAGGTGGTCGTTCGGTGGGTGGGTGGGTGGCAGCGGTTTACTTCCGGCCGGTAACTGGCGTCACTGTACCCGCCGCCCTACACCTCCCTTGACCCCGTCATTGTCTTGGCCATCATCACAATCACCATCACCATCGTCATTATCATGTCGCAAAAAAAGAAAGAAAAAAAAAACCATTCCTGCTGGCCGACACTGGAAGTGTAGTTCGCTGGGGAATGTGGTAGCTGGCTGTCTGGCTGGCTGGCTGTGGTTTGTGGCTCGTCGCGCTGTTCCTGCAGTCTCTGCTACTGATAAGGATGCGCTACTGTTTACTTCCCGTTATTGTGGCTGTTCTCGTTGTGGAAGTGTTGGGTGTGTTACTGCCCGTGCTCCTGCCGTGCTCGCCCTACTGCTTCAACCGTTACTCTCGCTGTTACTGGAGGTCACGCTGACTGCCCAGGTTACGACATCGAAAAGTTATCGAAATAATCATTACGCTGCCCATATCAGTGTTACGCTACCTGCATCTATGTTTATATATATATATATATATATATATATATATATATATATATATATATATATATATATATATATATATATATATTCCTATGAGTCCACGGGGAAAATGAAACACGATAAGTTCCCAAGTGCACTATCGTGTAATAATCACATCATCAGGGGAGACACAAGAGAGAAATATATACAGTGCACTATCCCTAGGGATAGGGGAGAAAGAATACTTCCCACGTATTCCCTGAGTGTCGCAGAAGGCGACTAAAAGGGGAAGGAGCGGGGGGCTGGAAATCCTCCCCTTCCGTTCTAAATTTTCCAAAAGGTGGAACAGAGATGGGGGCCAAGTGAGGATAGTACCTCCAAGGCTCAGTCCTCTGTTCTTCACGCCACCTCGCTAACGCGGGAAATGGCGAATACGTCTGGAAAAAACATAATATAGCACTACGTATATTGATGTTGTATTACCTATAGTGATGTTATATTACCTATATCGATGTTGATGTTGTATTTTGTTTACTGTTACTGCTGTCGTTTCTGCTCCTCTGCTGTTGTTTACTATTACTGCTACCGTTGCTACGGCTTTTGTTAATGTTGTTACTGTTGCTTTTGATATTGTCGTGACTTGTTAACATTATGCTATTGTTGGTATTTCTGCATTTCTTCTTTTATAGCTTTTGGTAATGCTGCTGCTGCTGCAGCTGTCATTGTTACTTTTGTTACTGTCACTGTTGCTTTTGTTACAGTCATTGTTACTTTTGTTACTGTCATGGCTTTTACTAACGCTGGTGTTCTTGCTGTCTACTGCCGGCTATTGTCGCGGCTTTTGTTTATGCTGGAGCTGATGCCGCTGCCGCTATTGTTGTGGATCCTTGTCAACGGCTTCTACTTCTTTTGTTTCTGCTGAAGTCGGGTCAGTCGCCTCCCAGCCTTGGTGTACTGGACGAACCGCGAGGGAACACAAAGTGTGGCAGGTACGTGCTTCCTCCACAAGCTAGGCAGGAGGAGGAGGGGAAGGAGGAGGAGGCGGAGGAGGGCAGGAAGTGGTGGTGGTGGTGGTGGAGACGCTGCTGAAGTCGACGTCGCCGTCGACGTCGACACACAAGGTGTGGGAGGAAGAACCGGTTCTCCTCCTCCTCCTCCACCTCCTCCTCTACCACTACCACCACCAGCGCACCGGTTCCCCATCCACACACTCAGCAATTGAGAAAGTCAGACACAGAGGACGACGGTGGAAGCGGACGAAGTGGGGAGCGAACGAAGCTGGGAACGGAGGAAGGCGGGAGCGGACGAGAGTAGGAACGAATGAACTGGGGAGCGGACGATAGTAAGAGCCAATGAAGTGGGGAACAGACGAAGGCGGGAGCGACTGAAGGTGAGAGCGGACGATAGTGGATGCCAACGAATTGGGGAGCGGGCGAAGGTGCGAGCGGACGAAGTGGGGAACGCATTTACTGGCCTGTCCCCAGCGGGTGAGGATGGGTCTAATGGTTCCTCCGGAGATGACGCAAGACCCAACAGGAGAAGCCGAACATATGAACCAAACTGAAGCAAACGAACACTTGAGTGGCGGGAGACTGGAATATATTGAATACATGAAATCATAAATGACAGTAGTACGCTCGCCTAAAAGTCGTACGGTATAGAAGAGATGGGGACCCCACGAATGTATGACTCCCGTCCCCATATCGTAGAAATAGGTACTTTAAGAAGCAAAAGAACACGTGAACATACGTACTGGAAGAGGTGAACATTTGAGACTAAATATTGGAACAACAACTACTGGTGTTACTCAGGACCCCTTTTCCCTAAGGTTCCTATTGCCCACGGCTGCACTACACTCACTCGCAGGGACAGGATGGACGGAGAGGAACACAGTCTCGTTGAGGACCTCCTCGCTTCCATGGGGTCAATCATCGTCGCACACAGGGAGGACCACGAACTTGGGGCGTAGATATTTCAAAATCTGGTGTAGGTTTGAAACTCTTGCACGTAGGCTTTTAAGACCTTTCTAAGGTGATCAAAAGCCGTTTCTTAAAAGCCTTTGCATCTACAGTGAGTTCACTACTGCTCATCTAACGTTAGGAAACACATTAACATTAACATGATGCTGAATCACATGAGTAATTATCAGGGGGGTAAAAGGCGACCTTTGCGGAACCGCAGTTTCCTTTCGAATGCGACGTACGTAGGTTCCGTGGCGCACGGTAAGTAGCTACCGAACTGCTGCTCTTCCATATATATATATATATATATATATATATATATATATATAGAGAGAGAGAGAGAGAGAGAGAGAGAGAGAGAGAGAGAGAGAGAGAGAGAGAGAGAGAGAGAGAGACAGACTTAATAAGTGTGAGCATCGTGATGGATATGGTGGAGAGACAATGACCAGAAAACGAAAATGGTGATCCACAGAAGAAGACACTGTCATAAAAGACGGTGAGAGGTGTTCTAACAGCTTCCTCAAGCGGGCTGAGTCCCAGCGAGGGTCGGGGCGAGAGCACTCAAGTGCTGAGGTAAAACTGTGCCATGAAAACCCGTGGCCCACATCTGCCTGGTCAACTCCAGACCCGTGTATCCTGCCCGTCTCAAACAGTGTCCTAC